>NW_024543220.1:18537500-19202500 GCF_018167655.1 Microtus oregoni
TGCCATCTTCTAGCATTTACACTTAGAAAGCCATCACCCTGAAGCAAAGGCAACCGCTGTATGACCTGGTTTACTCTTTTACATTTATTGTGTAATTTACTAGATATTTAGTTGGAAACATAAGGTAAAGACCTAAGTAATTTTCTCTCCTTCCTTCCTTCCTTCCTTCCTTCCTTTCTTCCTTCCTTCCTTCTCCTCCTTTCTTCCTTCCTTCCTTCTCCTCCTTCCTTCCTTCCTTCCTTCCTTCCTTCTCCTCCTTCCTTCTCCTCCTTCCTTTCTTCCTTCCTTCTCCTTCCTTCCTTCCTTCCTTTTCTCCTCCTTCCTTCCTTCCTTCCTTCCTTCCTTCTCCTTCCTTCCTTCCTTCCTTCCTTTCTTCCTTCCTTCTCCTCCTTTCTTCCTTCCTTCCTTCTCCTCCTTCCTTCCTTCCTTCTCCTCCTTCCTTCTCCTCCTTCCTTTCTTCCTTCCTTCTCCTTCCTTCCTTCCTTCCTTCCTTCCTTTTCTCCTCCTTCCTTCCTTCCTTCCTTCTCCTTCCTTCCTTCTCCTTCCTTCCTTCCTTCCTTCCTTCCTTCTCCTCCTTCCTTCCTTCCTTCCTTCCTTCCTTCTCCTCCTCCTTCCTTCCTTCCTTCCTTCCTTCCTTCCTTTGTTCCCTTCCTGCCTGCCTTCCCTTTCCTTCCCTTCCCTTCCCTTCCCTTCCTCCCTTCTTTCTTTTCTTTTCTTTTTTTTTTTTGAGACAGGGTTTCTCTGTGTAGCTTTGGAACCTTTCCTAGCACTTGCTCTGTAGGGCAGGCAATTTCTTTCTTATGAATATTAAGAAGCTCACACATTGGAAAATACTTTACTTCCCAGCGATTGTGCTACTGTTAATGCGTGGTACACCATGTTTCTTCACTGGTCTGTCTGTCTTTCTGCCATCGTGCCTCTCACTTGTTGGAATTGCTATACTCATATAGGATACTTAGACGTGTGATAAAGAATCCTACTCCTTTAATTACTTGTCTGGCTTTCTTGGCCTCTTGCTGTCTAGATGAACTTTAGAATGATTTCTAAGTTACAGAGCGAATCACACTGAAGCAAGGCACAGTGACGTAACTGCATGCCTGTAATCCCAGGACTCCAGAGGACCGCGAGTTCCAGGTCGGCTCTGCACAGAAAGGAGATCCTGTAAACAAGAGACAAAATTATTCACATTGAGATGTGGGTCTAAACAGATCAAACACCGACTGATGGAGACAGCAACTTGCTGTGTATTCCTGACTGGCCTGGTATTTATTGTGTAGCACAGCCTGGCTTTGAACTAATAGACATCCTTCTGCCTCAGAGTGTTTGAATGTTTGGATTACTACCGTTCCCAAACCAATAGTTTGCATTGGGAGCAGTTGAAGGATCTTAGGTTTCTGATGTAGGAGACCATGTTGTCTCACCCCCATTTCATTTCTTTGCTGTAAATTTCTCTCCAACTCCTTCTCCAGTGGTTATGCCATCTATTTATTGGAATTGGGATTTTGATACTGCATTTATCTAATACATAATAGTATAGAGGAAGATCTGTTTGGATGTGCTGTGTGTTAAGATGTTTTTAGATGCAAGGGCATTTCTGGCTGAATTTTAACGTACCCTTTACTTGGCCCAAATACTGCTTGCTGTGGCTGGCTGCTAAGTAGTCTTCACTAAGTTTCTTTACAGTTCCTTTCTGTTGCTGCTTATCGTCTGCCTTTGAAAATTGAAAATTGCAGTTTACTAAGCATGTTAGTTGCAGCTGTTTTACGCAGCTGGGGCTGGAGAGGTGGTTCAGTGGTAAAGTGCTTACTGGGCAAGCAGCATGAGGACCTGTGTTTGGATCTCCCAGGCACGGTGGTGCACATCTGTAATCTCTACACTGGGAGGTAGACAGGAGGATCCCGGTGGTTTGCTGGTTAGCCAGTCTAGCTGAAATGGCACACTTGTGATTTAGGAGAGACTTGTTTAAAAAAAAAAATTAGGTGAAGATTGGTAGAACACACCTGTCATTCACCTCTGAGCTCTACATTCATTTGCATGTGCACTTCCACGCATGTGCACATATACATTGCAAACCCAGACTACAGATACTCAGTTGATGACTTCACCTCTGACCTCTGCATTCATTTGCATGTGCACTCCCACGCATGTGCACACATGCATTACAAACCCAGACTACAGATACTCAGTTGATGACTTCACCTCTGACCTCTACGTTCATTTGCATGTGCACTCCCACGCATGTGCACACATGCATTACAAACCCAGACTACAGATACTCAGTTGATGGCTTCACCTCTTAATGTAGTGAGTTCCACTGATGAAATTTAAGATGCTGACTTTAGAAAACAGACCTATTAGATTTTACTGATTCTTTTCACTATTTATCCAGTTGTAATATGCTCCCGATAGTTTATGCGGCCTAGCATAAAGGTTAGAGCTCCAGTTAGGCCGCTGCTAAGGATGGGGTTTGCATAGCATTAAAACTATTGCAAAACTCAAGATCAAGGTCAGTGCAAAGTTCCTCTGGGGTTAGGATTAAGGCCAGTGTGGTCCACATTCTCAGTTCTTTTTCTCTAATTTCTTTATGCATATATGGATATGCATGTATGTGTATTTTTATGTGGGTGGGTACATGTATATGTGCATGGGGATGGAGACCAGAGGACAACCTTGCATGCTATTCCTCTGATATTCTCTCTTTTTCTCTCTCTCTCTTTTCCCTCTCTCCCTTCTCCATTTTTTTGAGGCAGAATCTGTCACTGGCTTGGAGCTTAAGCAGAATAGGCTGGCCAGCCAAGGATCCCTGCCTTTTCAGAACCTGGATTACAAGCCTGAGCCATTATTTCCATTTTTTTTAAATGGATTCTTGGGGTTGAATTTACACTTGCATGTCAAGCATTTTATCAAGTGAGCTATTTCTAGCCTTGTCTCCTTTATTTCTAATGTTTATTATTCATGGCAGGTTTTTAGTCAGATTTATTAGATGTCTTTATTTATAACCTTCATATATATAACCTCATAACCTCATAATTTTGTTCACTATTCCAGAATTTATTTATTTTTCTTCCTTCCTTTTATTTTTTCCTTTTTTTTTTTTTTTTTTTTTTTTTTTTTTTTTTTTTTTTTTTGAGATAGGGTTTCTCGGTGTAGCCTTGGCTGTCCTGGAACTCACAATTCAAGAATTTCTTAGTTTAACCTATAGGATTTTGTTTTCCCCCTTTAGATCAGTAGTGCTTTTTAAATTCCTTGGATACATTGCAGCTGTCTTTAATAAAAAATTAAATATGGGATGATTTTTTTTCCATAGGGAGGATTCTCTTGTTTAAAGAATTGTGAAATTGTGCTTTCTAAAGTTCAGAGAAGATGGCCTGTGTGAGTCAGGAGGTCTCAGGTCAGAGGTAGGAGTTCTTGAGGGCTGTGCTCATCCTGTAGGGAGGAGTGATGAAAGTGTGATCTGGGAAGGTAGCCGTGGATTAGAGGACCAATAGGGGCTATTCACTGGGAGCAAGCCACAGGTCTTCAGGAATGGTAGAGGTGTGACTCCTCAGAGAGGTGGAAAGATCACCCCCAGAGGTGGGGTCCAGAGTCTGTGGGGAGCAGGATAACTTCTGATGACCAGATGTCCCAGGGAAGCTGCAGGAAAGGATGTGTGTGACCCTGAATCCCCTGGCGACTGCAGGAGGAAGGAAGAGTTCCCTAAAGCAACTGGCATCAACAAAGTGAGTGTTTCTTTTTTCTCATACAACTCTTCTTTACGTTTATTTATTGTGTGGGTGTGAGTGCGTACAAGTGTGCGTGCCACAGTGCAGGTGTAGAGGTCAGAAGACAGTTGCGAGGACTGCTGTGCTTCTCTGTTATGTGTGTTCTGGAGGCCAAACTCCTGCCTTCAGGCCTGGCAGCAAGCAGTGCCATCTGGGCTATCCCACTGAGCCATCCTGCCAGCCCGTGATGGTCTCCTTTGATGTCATAGTTCTTAGGAGTGGAAGGACTGACGTCCCCCAACCCCAGCAAGCTCTAGTGGCCTGCCGTTCTCTGTGGTCTCGGTCTCTTGCTGTGTCATCATAACCTCAGAGCTGAGTGGAATCAGGTGGATTGCTTTTGTGGCAAGGAAGAAGGTATGAGAGAGGACAAATTCATTCGAGGATCTTGGGGTCCAAGGTATGTCCACATGTATCAGTATTCAAGACCAGCTCTATGCTGTTGATACAAAACATAGCTCCATGCCAAGTGAATAAGAGCTAGTTTATTCTGAGCCAAATATGAGTGGCCATGGCACAGGAACATGGTTTCAAATAGTTCTGAATGACATGTTCCACAGTAGTAGTTATACAAACTTGTATCATCACAGAACAAAGGCAGCCGTAAATCAATGCTCTTAGCAATTACATTGGTGGGGACAACAGATAGGCAAGCTACATACAGCACAGCAGAATGAGGGAGAAAGCACTCTGCTATAGGTTTTCCATTTTATCCAGAACACAGTCCTGGCTTCAGTGCTGGTGGAGGCTAGTGATCTGCTAAGAACAGCTCAAAGGTTTTCTGTGATGGCCAAGATGGGATGTGAGGTCAGATCGAACTGGGCAATAAATGGCTATTAAGGAGAGTAAAATTAGCCCCAAATAATGCTGGTTCTTAAACTGTGATCTATAATGTTCTTACTACCTAAATAATATTGGCTCTTGATCTGTGATCTGTAACATTCTTATTTCCCACAATCATGGAAATTCTAACCAGCACCTTTAAAAGAGGTGTAATCCACGTTGGTCAGTGTGTCCGTGACTCTGTGGTTGGGTGATCAGACCAAGTGTGCTCTGCTGGGCTGCTCTGTGCTCTGCCAAATCTGTGTTGCGGGGAAGGAGGGCAGAAGGTCTTGGGGGAAGACTGTCTACCATAGGTGAGGCCTCAGGTGTCTGGAAGTGCTCAGCTGAAAAGGGGGATGTGGAAGTATCACCCGGACAGGGATTTACTGGGTTTACTGTGTGAAAGACAGATATATAGCTGGGTGTAATGGTGCATGCTGTATAATCACAGCATTGGAGCAGGGAGGGGAGTATGAATTTCGAGGCCAACATGGACTACATAGTGAAGCCTGTCTTAGAAAAAGAAAGGAGGTTGGGGAGAAGGCCAGTTAGCAGTTGTGACGTTAGCACGAGATCGCTGACATCTGACCTAGCAGATAGACTTACCCATGGGGAACTGCTGGCTGTACACAGGGCAGCAGTCTCTGTAGTCCTGACACACCAAGGAGTGTCATTTATGTCTTTGAGAGGGAGTGCAAGGCAGGCATGACTGTGGAGGCCTCGGGTCTCACTAGCCAGCCATGACTGCAGTCCTGTCCTCCACCAATGCCTCCTTAGCCAGCAGGCGCCCTGCAGTTTCCAGGAGCTCCATGGAGGCTGAGCTACCCAGCTGGGGGATGTTAGATGGTAGTTTACTTCCTCTTTCTCTAGGGTCCTCTGGGCCTTCTTCACTCTGCCTTTCCTGTCAGGATCTGGAGTATCCTTTTCCTCCCAGAGACTCAGATCAGAATGCAGTTTGCCATTGAAGAGCAGACTTTTTTCCCCCTTAAGGATGAGATGACTCATGTACCCCTCTCTTGCCTGCTGCCAGACTGTCTGGCGAGCCCACAAGGCAGAGACAATGACTGGAGCCACAGAGTTGCTGTGGCCCGTCATTGCTAGAGAGGGCATTTAGGGTAGAGAACTGTTACCTCTAAGACACACTGACACAAATGCTTGGTATAGACGCTCCACAGTTTTTCTTTTTGATATAGATATACATATGTAGATATACATATATAGATATTTATTGAGCTCTATATTTTTCTCTGCTCCCCTCCCTGCCTTTCCCCTCCCTGCCTCTCCCCTCCCCCATTCAGTCCTCCCCCAAGGCCCCCATGCTCCCAATTTACTTAGGAGATCTCGTCTTTTTCTACTTTCTACTTCCCATGTAGATTAGATCTATGTAAGTCTCTCTTAGTGTCCACATTGTTGTCTAAGTTCTCTGGGATTGTGGTTTGTAGGCTGGCTTTCTTTGCTTTATGTTTAAAAACCACCTATGAGTAAGTACACATGACAATTGTCTTTCTGTGTCTGGGTTACCTCACTCAAAATAATGTTTTCTAGTTCCACCCATTTTCCTGCAAAATTCAAGATGTTATTTTTTTCTGCTGTGTAGTACTCCATTGTGTAAATGTACCACATTTTCCTTATCCATTCTTCTATTGAGGGGCATTTAGGTTGTTTCCAGGTTCTGACTATTACAAACAATGCTGCTATGAACATAGTTGAAAGCACATGTCCTTGGTATGATTGAGCATTCTTTGGATATATACCCAAAAGTGGTATTACTGGGTCTTGAGGAAGGTTTTTTCCTAATTTTCTGAGAAATTGCCACATTGACATCCAAAGGGGTTGTACCAGATTGCATTCCCACCAGCAATGCAGGAATGTTCCCTTTTCCCCCACAACCTCTCCAGCATAAGTTGTCATCAGTGTTTTTGATCTTGGCCGTTCTTACATCAAAGGGAATAGGCTCCACAGTTTTTCAGCTGTGCTCCTGGGGGCAGCATGAGAGATTGGGGAGGGGGGAGTGAGGGACACTGTGGGATGGTTGCCTCATCCTCTACCCTCCAGCTCAGGGCAGCTGGTGTCTCCTGATCCTTAGGAACGTCACCTCGCGTGGTGGGCCCAGGATGCTGATGTTTCCTGGTTAACGTTTTCTCACTTTATTTGCCCTCTTATCTTGGGTCTCGTCTCCTTTTCCCACAGAGCAATAGTATGTGTTAGGTTGCTCTCTCCTGTTCTGTGGTTGGCCACCAAATGAGCTACCTTAATCATTTCTTCAATGCTGCCTTGGCTTTGCATATGAAAGGCAAGCAGCAACAGGCTCCAGAAACCCTAGGCTATGGTTAAGGAGGCTTTCAGTGTGTGTGTGTGTGTGTGTGTGTGTGTGTGTGTGTGTGTGTGTATGTATGTATGAGCGTGTGCGTGTATGTATGAGCGTGTGCATGCATGTGGTGGGAGCTTTATTCCCAGTGTCCAGGTCAATTTCTCTTCTACTGGACAAGACTGTTATGTACAGGTCTGCTGACTTTGTTGAGAAAGTGTGTTTGATTTCTTTTGGGGTTTTTTTTTTTTTTTTGCTTGTATCCTGATTTCTTTTATTTATTTATTTATTTAAGATTTCTGTCTCTTCCCCGCCACCCGCCTCCCATTTCCCTCCCCCTCCCCCAATCACGTCCCCCTCCCTCATCAGCCCAAAGAGTAATCAGGGTTCCCTGCCCTGTGGGAGGTCCAAGGACCACCCACCTCCATCCAGGTCTAGTAAGGTGAGCATCCAAACTGCCTAGGCTCCCACAAAGCCAGTACCAAATCAGGAGCAGAAGGAGAGAGAGCACGAGCAAGGAACTCAGGACAGCGAGGGGTGCACCCACACACTGAGACAATGGAGATGTTCTATCGGGAACTCACCAAGGCCAGCTGGCCTGGGTCTGGAAAAGCCTGGGATAAAACCGGACTCGCTGAACATAGCGGACAATGAGGACTACTGAGAACTCAAGAACAATGGCAATGGTTTTTTTTTTAAACATTTTATTTATTTATTATGTATACAATATTCTGTCTGTGTGTATGTCTGCAGGCCAGAAGAGGACACCAGACCTCATTACGGATGGTTGTGAGCCACCATGTGGTTGCTGGGAATTGAACTCAGAACCTTTGGAAGAGCAGGCAATGCTCTTAACCACTGAGCCATCTCTCCAGCCCCTGGCAATGGGTTTTTGATCCTACTTCATGTATCCTGATTTCTTAACAAGCTGGTGAGGGACTACCTCTACCTCTACCCCCCCTCCCACACACACACACACACACACACACACACTCTGAAGGGTCTGGGTCTTAGGCTAGACCTCGTAGGCTGCTGTAGCTACAGAGAGCTGGTTTGAGGAGTGCAAGAGCTAGTGCGGCTCTCTATCCCCTGTGCTCATCCCAAGTCTGGGTGGAAATAAATCATGGGGATGGAGCTCTCTGAGTGGAGCCTAGTTGGGCTGGAGAGTCACGTTATAGCTCGGGAATGCAGAGGTTTCAGACTGCTTTTCTTGAAATCACTCTGTGACCTTGGCAGGTACGAGGATGTACCTGCATAGTCCCATAGGGAGGAGATGTGGGCAAAACTTGTAGGCTATTCCAGCTGCTATAAGATGGTGTGGGGGCAGGGGTTAACTCTCCTTTCTAGGAATAAATATATGACCAGATGGTTTCTGTAATGAGTGTAATGTTCCCGGCAGAAGTTCCTCCCTGAATCTTCAAGGTCTTGGTTTTCCTATTTTATCACTGAAGTAGCAGGAACCTGAGGTGAGTCATCATCGGCCAGGCACAAGCCCAGGCTCCTAGCTTTGCCCTTCTCGTCATCACTGTTAACCCTGAGAAGTCTGGAATGCCTTCACTGTGGCTTCTGCCAGTGCCAGGGTTAGTGTCCGTGTCTGAGGCCCGTCATCACAGATACTTTCCTTTTTTTCCAGCAAGAAGCTCAGAAATGTAGTGAGCTAGAGCCAGAGAGATGTCCTTGGGCTGTCATCACCATTGTGAGGCAGCTTGAGTCACTTGTGTTGAAAAAGCTGAAGACTGACGGGGGCGATGGATGGGTGACTGTAAAAAATATATGACTCTGAGATATGGAAACATGCTAATTGAAATTTATTTTAAAAACAAAAATAATAAAAATGTGTGTGTGTGAGAGGGGGGAGCGGGGAGGGAGGGATGGGCACATGGCATGCCATTTGTTACATATTGAAGTCAGAGGACAACTTTATGGAGTCTTTTCTTTCCATGACTTATATTGTCAGGTTTGTGTGCTTTTCCATGCTGAGCGATCCTGTCAGCCTGCACTAGAGCATGTCCATTGCCAAATGTCTCCTTACAGAGTCAGGACCCAGACTGGGCATGGGACTATGCTGTATCGGGTGTGGCTGTGTTCTCTCTTAATTTGGAGTGTTTCCACAGACTTCTGTCAGTTTTGTGATGCTGACATTTTGAAGAATACAATCTCTTTCATGAAATAGAAAACCTTGAACTAGCCTGGCATGTTGGCCCTACACTTGTGATGCCAGCACATGGGAAGCTGACGTGGGAGTGTTGCCATTAGTTCAAGGCTAGCTTGGGTTACATAGCCAGACTTTTAAATGTTTAGGCTAGCCTGGACTACAGAGTGAGGCACTGTCTCAAAGCCCAAATCAAACCGAACCAGTTCAAAACCACATGTTTGGGTTTATCCTTATGATGTAGTTCATGCATTCTTGGTGAGGTATTACCTGTGTGGGTGACACCTTTGTTATGGATTCACTTTGGGTTATAGAGTGTTTACCTGCCCTGTTTGGGGAAATAGAGTGACTTTACCAGTTAGGAGCCTTGACTCTTTGGACTCACATGCTCTCTGGAGGGAAGACCAGACAAACTTCTGCCCATCCTGTCCCTATCAGAGCCCTGGGTTCAGCATCTCCTGCAATGCTCTGCCTGAATCAGTTCTTACCACAGTACTTGTATGCACTGTTGGCTCAGTTCCCGTACTATTTGCACTCAGGCCTTTTAGACACGGCCATCTGCCCTGAGTAAGAGCCTTCCTTCTCTTCTTCCTATTTATTAGCTAATATTATCAGTTTTGCTTTGTGAAATTTCTGATTTCTGATTCATTACTATCTGGATGTATCATTCATGGGCCTCCGTGATTTGGGAGTTCAAATGTCCAGGTCTGGCCAGAAGGAATTTCGAGGCTAATTGTGGGAAGAGGGACCATTACCTTGCCCTTTTCTTCTTTCGAATCCTTTTCTTTTCCACACTTTAAAAAGCGAACTGAATCATTTCATTATTTTCCTATTTAATGTTTTAAGCTTCTCTTGTATTTAGTCTTCCCAGCCCCATCAGGATTTCTTTCAAGGCCCTTGGTTCTTTGTAATATAGAAATATTAAAAAACGGAGTTCTGGGTATAGGTGCAATTTTTACTATTTACTATAGGGCATTTTTGCTTCTAGCTCCATGGAGATCAGCACTAGGAAGTGACTAGGTAGACACACAGAGAAGTCACTATGCGTACAAGTGCACACACATACACATCTCTATTTGTGTACACACCTACACACACATACGGAATTCATCATGGGTATACAAACACACATCACTGGGTGCACACACAATGTGCTCACATATTAAACATTCAGATGTGTGTACATAAACATCATGCACATATACATATTTACAGAAATAAAAAGCAACTCAAGGCTACATGTCCTTTTTCTTCCTACAATCCCCACCCCTCCGGTGGCACTGTATTCTAAGACCATCCTTTACCTGTTCCTGATAGTCCCTGTGTGTCTCTTCCTGGCTCTGCTTGGTAGTTTCCTACTGTCAGGAGGGTATGTGAGGTTCAGAAAGAAACTCCTCTGGCTTGTGCTAAAGGCAGACTTTCCTGCCTGTCCCATAATACTGAGGGTTAATTTTTAAAGTTTCTTAATTATCTTTTCTTGTAAAAATCAGACATATCCATATTTGCAAATGTTCTCACATAGAATATATATAACATATGTTGCGACATATGCTCCTTTTTCACTATTTTGTTATAAAACATATAGAACAAAATTAAAACAAAATTTACTATTTTGACTTTTTCAGGCATAGAATTGAATGAGATTTACCCAGCGTGCCTTGCAGCCTTCCATGCCAGTGTTTCTGTAATTTGGGATTTCTAGTGGCTCTGTCTTCTTCAAGTCATCCAGGGCCAGCCCATCCTTTCCCACTCAGTCCTCCAGGCTGTTTTCTTGTCTGTTGGGGTACCAGAGAGTGTAGATCATGCATAGCATCATGAAGCTGCACACAGTGCTTTCCTGGGTGATGACCCTGACCATTTGTATTCTTGTGTTACTAAGCCTTCCTGGAAAGTCTGGCGAGGGCCCTTGGTCCCGATGGCAGCACCCGTACACCCTTCCCAGAAGAGTCACCATGTCCCAAGCCACCAGCACAATGCTCAGTGGCTTTGCAACCAGGCCTGGGCCTCCAGAGTCTGCCCTGAATCTCTTGAGTTTTTCCCAAAGTGACCAGTGAGCATGATAGCTCTGGATGGTTTAAGCTTCATGTCATAATCTGGTAAATCATTTCAGTATTTTTTTTCACAACTTTTACATATTTTTTTGTACAGTTCTTGATCTTTTTGCCCTATCAGTTTAGGATATTTTTACTGATGGATTATTGTTAGATACAATAAAGATACTGTTTCTTTTGTTGTGATTAATGCTACAGATGTGTCTTAGGAGTTAACACCTTGTGTTTTGAGACTGGGTCTTTTCCCCTGGACTGAGGCTTACTGATTAGGCAAGCTGGCCGGCCAGTGAGTCCCAGGGTCCTTGTGCTTGTTTGACAGCTGCTTTGGTAACTTAGCTATCTCTTTAGCCCTGTTAAAAATATTCTCTGAAATTCATTGTTTGTACTTGATTTTTTTATCGTGACATTTTTGCTATGCCAAGCACTTCAATTTTAAGTGTATCTATTCTTTCATCTGGATTTTAAATTTTTGAGATAGTTCCACTGTGTATTCCTGGCTGGCCTGGAATTTGCTTTGTAGACCAAGAGGACATCAAACTCAGAAGTCCCCCTGCCTCTCCCTCCAGAGTGCTGGGTCTAAAAACTTGTCTCATGCCTTTTTTTAATACCTTCATTAGAGGAAATCATTCATGTTTTATTCGGATATTTGCATTGTGGTATTTTAAATTTAAATATATTTTGATTTTAAATTTAAATATATTTTGATTAAATATGTTTTTCCCTTCCAAATCCTTCCAGATTATCTCTCCACCCCTACTCACCTAAGTTTAAGTTCTTCTCAAAGAACAAAATTCCCAAACAAAAGCACAAATCTCCCCAAACCAAGTGGATGAAGGTTCATGTTCATCTTTCTGAAACACTATTTGTTGAAAAGACGATTCTTTCTGTGTTGAAACGTCTTAGCATCCTAGTAAAAAGTGATCTAGTTATAGATACGAGGTTTATTTCTGGATTCCCAGTTCCAACCCATGACTCACATGTGTATCCTTATGCCAGGCTGTACTCTACACCAGGAAGTTTCGAACATGCTTTGAAAGAGGCCAGGTACTCAGGCTATTCTGGTTTGTTTGTGATTCAGTGTGAGTTTACCCCTGTAAATAAGGGTGGTTTTGCCAAGGATTGCATGAATCTGTACATAATCTGGGGAGTATTTCCGTGCTAACAATAGGAAGCCCTTGAATCTGGGGAGATAGAATGATTTATGTTTTAGCCCTTTTATAAATCTTCCTATGATGTTTTATAATTTTTACACGGCAAGGTTTGCATTTGTGTTCAGTTTAGTTCTAATTCTTTTGTTCTTTTCCATACTGTTCCGAGTGTAATTGATTTCACCTTGAATTTTCCTTGCTAGCATATATAAATACAACCGATTGTAGAATATCAAACTCGCATCTGACAGCCTTACTTTATTGCTCTTGTTTTTTCTCACGTGATCCCAATCCATGTGCTCTTTTATTTCTTTCCCTTCTTTACCATATGTACCAGCGTATCATGTGGTTGTTGATTAGACATGACCAGACTGGCCAGCCTTGCAGAATTCTCGCTCTTGGGATTTACTCAGTGTTCCTTACGGAGTGTGGTTTTAGCTGAGTACCATGATAGCTGCGGGTAATGAGCTTAAAGAGAACTATGAATGTTTGCTGAATTTTGTCAATTCATTTGTGATTCTGTTAACTTTTTTCAAGAGCTTTATTTTGTTAAATGCTTATTGAAATGTATGCTTTTTATTTTTAATTTATAAAATGACAAATCATGTTGATTGTTGCTTGCTGAATTAACATTAATGAGTCAAACCCTATACTTGGTTATCATTTTGTAATCATAACCACCAGGGGTTGTGACCTGGGGTTTCCTTCTCAAAATAGGCATTTGAAGTTTTCCATGAAGGTGGTCTTGAGCTCACCAAGTCTTGTCTGTCTTCATGGGGCGTTAGAGCTCTGTCCTCCATGTTTATTAGGCTCTGCAACATAAGCACTTGGGCTCATAGTTTTCTTTGTGGAGAATTTTCAGCTAGATGAAGTTTCTAAATGGTTATCGGGAATATCTTTGTATATATCCACAATTCTGTTGATATTAGAACCCTTTCAGAATAGCCTCTGTTAACATTTAAATCAACCAACCTGTCTTTCTTTCTGACAGTGAGTCTATTTGTCTTCCTTTCTTGACGCTGTTTCCCTATGCATCCTGTGTACTCTGGCTTGGAATTTACGTGTAGCCCAGGCTAATGTTGAACTTACTATCTTCTTACCTCAACCTCCCATGTGCCGGGGCCCCAAGAGTTGGGCTACCATGTCCTGTCTAATGTATCGCATGTCCAGCATTGGTTTGCTCTTCGTTAGCAGCCCCAGCTACACAATAGTCTGTGCTCACTGGACTCCCTTTGCGTGCACCTTCCTTCTGTAGCTTTTCGCTGTGTCCAGGACGCAGGAGACAGAGACATGTGAAAGAAGGGATCTCAGATTGGAGTGAGGACCCTAAAACTTCACACAGGATTGACTGGTTTTTCCAGAAAGAGGAGAAATTAAAGTAATATTTCGAAAAATACTAGCCAGCTGTTTTCTAGGATCGAAAGCTGTCAATGTACGATTTGGGAAATCCTGACCGGTTCCAGCCAGGTGAGATGGGAACAGATCTGCTTCCTGCCAGGTGGGTAAAACCCTGGGTGTTAAGCACAGGCAGAGCCCTTAGCAGAGGGAAGTGCCACCTTCCAAGAAATGAGTAACATTAGCCTTGCATGCCACAGGAAGGGGACCTGGATGGGCAGCATCTTATCAAATGGGAAGAAGGTTGGCATTCCATCCTTATGAATACATCTTTCAGGAATGAACAAGCCGAACACATTTTAATACAGATAAAACCAGAGATAATTTGATAGTGATGGGCCTTTAGCAAAAGCATTTCTGCATGTTCAAGTTTGGAAAGAAGTCGTACTGTTCATAAGCACAGTCTGAAGTTGTCTGGAGCTGGAAGCAGGTTTAAGTGCCTGTAGTTCCAGCCATGTGGCAAGTGTCCTCCAGAACAGCCACTACTGATGCTTCAGGAAGTGCCCATGGTCAAGAGTGGAACAATGGGGGTTACAGGCCCTGGGGTTGTCTGAGTAAAGTGTGAGGTTATTAGACTTTGATCCTCTAAGGACTTAAGGGGTTAAATCCAGAATAAAAAGTAAGAAGAAAAAAGTATGTAAAATCGTGGAGGAAAATGCAAAGCAAGGCAAGTGACTTCAAAGATCTCTAGAAAGAAAATACAATGTAAAACATTGTGTAAATCCAGATGTATCAGAAACCTCTACAGATATCAAGGGGCTAGGCGCTTTGGAAAGTTTTATGCATGAATTGTTTCCTTGACATCACTGTGCTGAGTTGTGGAGATTCATTTTCACCCTTGGTTACCTAAATGCCATCATATCTGGGCAGGGACTTGCTTGTCATGTCTCTTCCAGTGTGCCATG
This sequence comes from Microtus oregoni, assembly GCF_018167655.1. Classification (NCBI taxonomy): domain Eukaryota; kingdom Metazoa; phylum Chordata; class Mammalia; order Rodentia; family Cricetidae; genus Microtus; species Microtus oregoni. The sequence goes on from NW_024543220.1 coordinate 18,552,040, forward strand.
AAAGTTGGGTCTCCTCTCCATGTTCCCCGCTGCCTCTCCCCTTTTGCCTACACACTGCTGAGCCCCCAGCTCCACCTTGTAACTTTCCATTTTACTCATGAGCAGTATTTTTCTCTCTAAAGGTGGTATGTTAGGTCTAGATCTGAGCAACATTGTCTACCTCTAGAAGTATGTGTCCTCTTGTGTACAGTCTCAAGTCCAGGCCTGGGACATTGCACTTGGTGATTATTGTTTTCTTTCTGTTCGCCCTAGTTGCATATTTCACATAGTTTGACACCAGCATACCCATTTCCCCGAAGGTATTTCTTTGTTACCTGGGAAAGTTTGCCTTTTGAGAGTGCTAGGTGCTCACCATGGCCTGTCACTGGGCAATAGTGCAGTGTCTCTGTTGTCCCATGAATCCTGAGTGCTCACTGTGGCCATGGCACAGACTTGGAGGTGGGTATGGGGTGCTATGGGATGTGTGGGGTCCCATGCCTACAGGATGCACTATGACTTTCTTCCTTGTCTGTGTGGCGCAGACACTGCTGCCCAACTAGGAAGGCACCAGAGGCCTAGCTACTGTCCATGCAGTAGATTTCCTACGTCTGCCCGTTTCTCTCTATTTGACTTTTCCATGGAACCTGCTGTTCCCCTGACACAGGCTTTTCCTGACAGTTCCATTTGGAGATTTCATTCCACGTGTTTTCTTCCTAGATAAAGTTGGGTCACTTAATGATGGGAATGCATTTAGAGAGATGCCCCATCAGGGTTTTTTTTTTCTTTGTCCAAACCTCTTCCCACACATTCACACATCCTGGATGGCACGTGTTATGTCATCTGAGATGGCCCCATGGTCGTCAAGGTGTGTAAGGCTGGTGCTGGTGTCTCACAGCTTACGGGAATGTTCTCTGCCCTTCCAAGGGTGAAATGCTGTAGAACGTTTGTGGAAACAGTTTACAATCACCTCGTTCTCATAAAGGAATTCCTCAGATTTTCTCGTGGTCCAATAAGAATAAAGTGCCATGAGAATCCATATCCACATTCCAGTGCCCTCGGATTTTCTGCCTCATAACTTCTGTGGTTATTGTCATAGACTTTTCTGGCAGCCTCCCCCCCCCACACACAAAATAAAAAGACACTGTATTTAACTTCCTTTAGTGTGGCAAGCTCAGTATTGCTCTGACACACACCTCTCTGAAGTTCCCAGACCAGCTGTCCCCGGTCTGATGACTGCACCAGGGTCTCAGGCTGTTCCTCCACAGGGGCAGTGTGGCCTGTCCTTGGGCAGGGTGGTCCGTGGAACTGAGCACCACAGTTCTGTCTATTGCTGTGATACGCTCCCTTTCGTTGTTTAAGTGATACTGTGGGAGGCCTGCTCAGTAACTGCTGTAATACTCCTCGGGGGGCATGGAGGTTGGGCGGACAGAGCAGCCACTGTGGCTGCCAGGTACTGACAGCACTGAGCTGCCGTGCAAATTACAGGTGGGAGCATTGTGTGAGAAAGACGGAGGGCAGACGGTTTGTTATTTATCCTTCAATTCTGTTTCCTCTAACTTAAGAGTAGAGAAATGGTCAAAATACAAGTGTGTAGAAGCCAGAGCTACCCGAGTAGAAGAGGAAGAGAGGAGGGGCATTCATAGAGGACCCTCCCTGATGGGGAGGCCGAGGCCTGGGGTTGCCACTCTACTGCCTTGTGCGCCATTGTTAGCTTTGTTGATGTAGCATTTGATTAGTGACCTGACCAAGGCTGGTTACTGGATGTGGGTTTTGAGTCAGTCAGCAACTTATACCCAGGGTAGACCCACGCCTGCCAGCTCTGTCTCCTCTGCCTGCCTACCCAGCTGTGTCTCCTCTCTGCTGAGCATCTTAGGATACTCTGTTCCCTGGTGCTGTGGTCTCGGTGAGGTTTAGTCTGATCACCGGTTGGCTCAAGATTTGTTTGCTATGGAGGATAGATTGATTTTGTCCATATGAAATCATTATTTTAGGTCTTAGTAACATGGGTATTTAATACAGCATGGCTTTTATTTCCGAAATAAATGAGGAACAAGGAGCTTTATGTGGAAGTGTGAAGCTGGCTGCTAGGCACCCTTTCTTTTCTATTAAGGTCACTGCTTTTATGATAGAGTGTCAGGAATACTGGTCCTGGCAGCCCAGACATGCCAGTTACATGCTTACCACCTTTGTGGGAGGCACTGTGGCTCTGCCGCTCCCTACTGACCCTCTGGTACACCCAGCTGGGGCAGACCTCCTGCAGAAGGGAGGGGCACACAGCCGTGGTTAAGAGTGCGTGGCGGGAACAGCGTCAACTACCTCAGGGTGTTCTCGTGCTTTTAACTTCAATAGACTCATAGACTGTCAAAAATAGCTTTACAATGTTTTCTGTTTGTCACATCTTGGCAAGGGAAAGAGTGGTGTCATCATTCCGTGTGCTTGCTAAGTGATAATTACAAGTGTGGAGACAGATGTGGCTTCGCGGGAGCCAGCAGGGCCGAGCCAGAGTGTCTTTGCTCCTGGAAAGAGGAAGTGTGTGGAGAGCAGCCTTGTTGGCTGTGACAGTGGCCCCAGAGGCTTGGAGCTGGGCAGTTAGGGCAGCTGTTTCTGGTCCAGGGTGGACAACAGGGACTGAGCCAATGAATGGATTACAAAAGAGGCCATGCATGTCAGGATCCACATGCATGGGGACCAGGATGCATGATGACATGATGCCAGTTAAAGCTCTGAGTGAAGCCTCTGATGGGCCACACTGCCCCATAGGAGGAGGCAATAGCATGGTGCACCTTCCAGGTTTGTAGAGTGGGCAAACTGGAAATGGAACCTTTGCCTGAACCAGGTCATCCTGGTACGCTGATCACGTGCTCCAGCTCCCAAGGAGTGTCGGGAAGAAAGTCTCTGCTGTTTAAGCTACTTAAGAATTTTGTCATGGCAGCCGAACAGATGAAAATGCCCTGTCCGTGAGCTATACATACTCGGGAGAGCAGTGTGCCGTTGCCTAATGGGCATAGTCCCTGCAGAGATAAGTAATGCTGTCCAGCCACTTGGAGGCCGATTTTTTTTGTGGTTGCCAGGGCTTTGCTTAGCCTGAGAATGGCTCCTGTTCACTTTGGGTCCCATGGTTAATTAACTTGTGCATTATTTAGAAGTAGTTTTTTAAAAAATTTAAATGAAGTGGGAAGAGCAACACATAATTAACAGCAGCACAAACCCAGATGATCAAACGTGGGCTGCTGGCACTCCTCGTCTCGCTCCCTCGCGCCTCTTTCCCACTTTCCCCATACCACTTCCCGACCCGCACAACTCTGTGAGGCGATTGCTTTCATGTACCGCAACTGAGGAGTAATTCACATGGCCTAAAGGTCACCGCTTTTGGGTGATCTGTTGTCAGTGTCTTTGTGGCCTGTACGACTTCCACATGTGTTAAGACCTGTGAGCCAGTCCTCCCCATTCCCAAGCGTCCACCTTCACTGGTCTACTTTTCGTCTCTGCCGCTCTGCCGCTCTGACATTTGTATACATGCATCAGATAATACAGCCTCTGATAGACTTTATTCACTAAGTGTTCACTTTGAAAGTTTATCCAAGTTGTGAAATGTCTCAGAACTTTATTATGTTATATTATTTATCTTTAAAGTTATTCCATGGCCTTGTGCATGTTATGTAAATATACAACTGAGCTATATCCCCTATTATTTTTTATGGCTGAATAGTAATTGTAGAGATATGTCATACTTCTTTACTTCATTTTTCTGTTGATGAACATTGGGTTTTTGCCTATTTTTTGACTGTTTTATATAGCACCATCATGAAGATTCTTATATGCTTGGGGGGGGTGGCAAGTCCACATTTGATTTACTAAGGAACCACCTGACCTTCTGACAGACTGTTCTGGCACCAGTAGAGGTCAGCCATACTGTTAGCCACGTGTAGCCAACTGTCACCAAAGCCCTGTGTTGTGACAGGGAGCCTCCTTGATGTTCTGAGCTCAGACGCTTGATGAGATGAAGACTTGTGCCCCTGTCAGGCTCACTTCTGAAAATGTGTTGTACTTGATACTGTCTTTACACCTAGTGTGCTGCTGCAGGCATTACAGCTCCACAGTGAAATCATTAGCAGAGCCTTTGCAGCTAGCATCACATCTGCAGTGCAAGCCTGTTTTCTTTTGGGTGGCTAAGCAGATGCTGCTTAGAAAAATTATTCCCGATTTTAGGATCTCAATCTCATGATTGCATCCATGGGTGATGGTCTCCAGGAGGCCCATGTGGATTCTATGTAGTTTTAAGTTGTGGAGACCAACTAGTTTAGCAAAGGAAATATGGAAGATGGCTCCCAGCACTCCTATCCAGCATGGTCATCTCGAGGGATGCTGGTGAATCAGTATTTGGTTACTCATTCTAGCCCACTGGCATGTCAGCCCTGCCTAACTGGGGGTGGGAGTCAGGCCTTTTAAAGGATGGGGCATGTAGGTGGGAGAGCCGGATGAAGAGCATGCCGTCATTCTCTCTGGGCAGGGAGCTGGGCATTTCATCATAACTGCTCCGTGGACTCAAAGGTGCTGTCAGGGTTTGAGAACTCAGCACAAGAGGCAAGCTGGTGTAGAGTGCTCCTGTGTCTCTGCCAGGGAATACTTAGAACTGGGCTTTGGTCTGACTCCAGCACTGACTGCATGGGCAGGGCCACTGTGATCAGCTCCTAACTGGGTTGGGCTCACTCAGAGGCCTAAGTTCCAGGTTCTGGGATTGCTGCTGGGGCACTGGATGCCTCTTGTTAGCCTCTTGTTAGCTTTCACAGTGTCTTCTGCATTTAGTCTGTGGCTGCAGTTGAACAGAAGTGTCTCTGCAGTGGTTAAGATTGGTAAGGCCTATTATTTGAAAGTGGTCCCTTTAAGATTGTACTTAGTTCAAGCAGTCATGTGCTCATGCTAGTTTGCCTGTTTCCATAGATCTGCCTGTGTCCCATAGTGTGGACAAACGCTGGGCCTTGACTCTGTGCAGTGATGGCAACCATGGTTGCTTTCCTCACATGGACTCCTGCTGGCAGTGCATTGTTTAGTGAAATTCCTAGAATCACGGCTTTAGGTTGCTATGGCATCTTTCTAACAGATGGGAACCCACGTCCAGATGACGTAGACACCTTCTCTCATTTCTCTGGGTTGGAATGCAGGTCACCTGCCTTTGCCTCACATGTTACCAGTCTTCTGAGTTTTCAAGTCCCATGTGTCTTCTTTCTACTCCATATCTGGTGGTTGTCTTTGTATAAAGGGCTTTATGGTGTGTGTGTGTGTGTGTGTGTGTGTGTGTGTGTGTGTGTGTGTAAGAGAGAGAGAGTCAAGCAGAGAGAATGGCACTTGTTATACAAGTGACATAAGCGAGGTGTGACATCTCTCAGAGAAAGCTTATCACAGCCTAGTGATTGAATCTAAAGCTCAACCAAGTCAAGCCTGCACCTTTCTTGTTAGAGAAACACGTCTCTTAGTTAATTCAGTGAGAAGAACAGAAAAAAAAAAAGAACACACTCTTCCCGGGTTCTGCCATAGTTGCTCCGTACGGTTTCTGGAGGGACTCTACGAGCACTGCACTTATTCCTCAGCACCTTCTGAGCACAAGAGAAGCTGCAGGAGGCCCTTGGCGTGAGATGTCACCAAAGGGGGAGGACCACACCCCCTCTTGTACATTCTGCATTGGATGAAACCATGCGGAGTGGTCTCTGCTCTCTGGCCGACAGATCGAGTGAGCAAACTCTAGGAGACAGAGGAAGATTAGGCAAGCAGAGTTGGAGATTGTATTGTTTTATAATTATATGGAGTTTCTCCTCATTTTTTCCTCAGTTTTGTGATACAGAGTTTCTCTGTATAGCCCTAGCTGTCTTGGAACTCATTTTGTAGACCAGGCTGGCCTTGAACTCACAGAGATCCACCTGCCTCTGCCTCCTGAGTGCTGGGATTAAAGGTGTGCACCCCCACGCCTGGCTAAGAAGAGTGAAACTTTTCCTAATTTTCTAAATGCAATATATTTTTATTATATTTTCTCCCTACCTTTCTACCTCACCCACTTGTAAATTTATTTCTCTCTTTTTCCTTTTAAAAAAGCCCACAGAGCTAGTTCCAGGACAGGCTCCAAAGCCACAGAGAAACCCTGTCTCGAAAAACCAAAAAAAAAAAAAGCCCACAAAATGAAAATAAAAACTCTATAAGTCAACAAATGCCAAAAAAAAAAAAAAAAGCAAAATGAAACAAGAACACCTCCTCCAAAAACCAAACAAACAGAAAAACCATAGTCTGTTTTGTTTTGGCCAACCACTCTTGGGCCTATCTCAGAATATGACTGAGACTCCTTTGGAGAAAACTGATTTTCCTTTTGCCAGAGGTTATCAACTGCAAATATCTTCTTAGATAAGGCTGGGGCTTTCTGTCCACTTCTCCCTCTCAGTGCTGGGTCTCCACCTGGTTTGAACCTGTGCAGATCTTGTGTGGGCTGCCACAGTGTTCGTGAGTTTGTATGGGCACCAGTCCTGTTGTGTCTGGAAGTTTCCTTGGAGTCATCCATCCATCACCTCTAGCTCTTACAATCTTTCCACCTCCTCTTCTACGTAGGTCACTGAGTTGGGGTACTGGTGGTGGTTGATGAACACATCTTTTCTCTGACGGAGTGCTTCAAAGTCTTTCTCTCTATTGACATTGTTCAATTGTGAGTATGTGTTAATTCCCATCTCCTGCAAGAAGAAGCTTCTTAGATGAGGGCTGAATAAGTATAACAGAATGTCATTAGGAATCATTTATTGCTGTGTTCCTTTATCAGAATAGTAGAAGTAGGTTTTCCCATAAGCCCATGATCTATTTAGACTCAGGTTTTTGGCTACTTTTGTAGTGTTAGGTATGGGTTCCATCTCATGGAGTGGGCTTTAAGTCCAATAAAAGTGTTTGGTTACTCCCATAACATTTGTGCCAGTAACTCCCACAACTACTGCACCAGTATATCTTGCAGGCAGGTTACTGTTGTAGATTGGAGGGTTTGCAGCTGGGTGATATTGTTTGCCTTTCCCCCCTGGTAGCATGCAGAATACCTACCAGCTCCATGAATGCTAGTCAGTAGAGGTGAACTGTCTAGTCCAGTACTAGTTAGACGTCTCCATTTTCAATGTCGTAAGTGTTGTCTTTATCAACAGTGCCTTACCATAAGATTATGGAGAGCAATTCATTGGCAGTAGTTGGTGATATTTTTGAGGTGGTGGGAAGTGCTTGGGATCCCTTTTACCAGTGACTCTACACTAGCACTGAAGGCTACTGTAATGTCTAGTTGGGGCCCTGTATCTCCTATTATATGATGACTCTGTTTAGATTCCTTTCATATACGTATGAAACTTTAGGGTTAGTTCTCCCACCCCATAGTCCCTCCTTTACTCTCTTCTTCCTTCCCTCTTATTTAGTTCTCCTATTCTGGTTTCCCCTTTATTTATTGTTCCCTTCTTGGAAACTCACTTTGCCCTACCCACTGGTCTCTTACTAGGTACCTAGCCTCATTGGTTATTCAGATTGTAGTATACATAGCAAAAGCCTAAAAGTTAACACTGTGGGTTTTTTTGTTTTTGTTTTTTTGCACTTCATTGAGACTTGATATTGTTGGAATTGTTTTGTTTTGTTTTTTAACATATTGTAATTGTTATAATTATTCTTTGGCCTTCCTACCCCTTCTCTTTAGACTGCTATCTTGAGGGCTTTAACACTTTCATTGAGTTCTTGTTTTCTGAAGCACTTACAGACTGTTGATTAAAACCAATTCATTTTATTTTGCACATATTTCTGAGCATTCTCTCTCTCTCTCTCTCACTCCCCACCCCCTTTTTCTTTATGTGGCAGGATGTGCTCATGGCTTCTATTGTTTCTCCCTAAAGGATAAATCAATTTGGGTCTTAGTTTTGTCTCAATGTGTGTGTGGACATTTTAGATACATGCTCTCGGTTTTGTCTAGTTCTCTTTTTACAGGACTTTGTACATTCAGGCTGTTTAGTTGGGTTGTGCCCCATACTTTCTCCTTCCCCTCATCAGCAGCCACAAAAGGGTATTGTGAAGAGACTGGTGACCTCTGGCTCCTATGAACACTTGTTCTGTTGGGTCCAGTATCCTCTGTCTGTGCCACCCAGCATCTCCCATGTCTGCTATTTCATGGCATATGCCTTTCAAGGAATGCTGGGTTAGAGTTTGAAGGGCCAAGTGCTTTGCATGTTTTCTTCATTTCAACTCAGTAGAAATTTGAATGCTTTCCCCTTAAGGAAAGGACTAATGGTGGAAAATCTGCTCTCGCCCTTTCTGTTTATTATTGTCCTAGAGATACTAGAAAGTTCATTACGGTGAACATAGAAATAAGAGGCTTTGGAACTGGAAAGGAAGAAACAACCTGCTTTTATGTTCAGCCAATATGCTGTCTACATAATATCCAAAGCAAACTAAAACTAAGAGTAAGTTCAGCAGGGACAGAGGGTGCAGGGTCCACCTTTAAGAATCAGTTGTCCGTCAGCTGTCAGTATATCCTAGCCACAAACTCAGGGTCACATAGATGCCCCCCCCTTAAACTCTGTGGGAAACTAAACAAAAACTAGCAAATATGTGAAGAAGTTTTTTTTCTAACTGAAAATATTTTTCATATAATATATTTTGATCACAGTTTCACCTTTCCCATTTCCCCCCAGACCCTTCCCTCTTCCCACCCATCTAACTCCACATCTTCTTTCGCTTTAGAAAAAAGGACAAAACAAACAAGCCGTAATTAAAACAAAAACCAAAAATGTACAAGAAACATACACACCCTCTCCATAAAGACATAAAATCAGAAACATAATAATATATAAGCAAAAGATCCAGATACCATACTGTGGGAGACCAAGTCAAAGGCAGGATTCAAACCTTGCAAAATTTCACAAGGCAGCAGTGCCATAGAGAATAACCCACTGAGCAGGGTATAGGTGTGGAGGGGTGATGAGACACACACGCACACACAACACGCTAAAGAAGGCACTAAGTGTACAGAACAAATGTCATTGAGAAAGCCGCACTGAGAAGGGTATGGTGTGGAGGGTGATGCTGGTATATATACACATGCTGAAGAAGGCACTAAATATATAGAACCAATGAAATGTATTGAAGGCTGCAAGATAAACACCAAGTTACATACAAAGACAGAACTATCAGAAAGGAAACATTCTTCTTGAAGGTAGAAGAATTAGTACATTCAATCAAGGACAGCAATAAAAGTTTTAGAAGTATAAACAAACGTGCAAGAAGATTATTTGGGATTCAATGAAAACACAAAATTTACAAATTATGACGCCGGGCGATGGTGGCGCACGCCTTTAATTCCAGCACTCGGGAGGCAGAGGCAGGCGGATCTCTGGGAGTTTGAGACCAGCCTGGTCTACAAGAGCTAGTTCCAGGACAGGCTCCAAAGCCACAGAGAAACCCTGTCTCGAAAAACCAAAAAAATAAAATAAAATTTACAAATTATGGACATAAAAGAACTCAATGTCCATGTCATAAAAGCATTTTCAATACATGAAGAAGGATGCTTAAAAGAAATCCCATAAGACGTTCTCGCCGGAGTCGCCGTGGTTTCCTGCTTCAACAGTGCTTGAACGGAACCCGCCACCGCCGCCGCCCTGACCACCGCGTCTCCCTCGCAAGTGCGCCAGAACTACCACCAGGACTCGGAGGCTGCCATCAACCGCCAGATCAACCTGGAACTGTATGCCTCCTACATCTACCTGTCTATGTCTTGCTACTTCGACCGGATGATGTGGCTCTGAGGAACTTTGCCAAATACTTTCTCCACCAATCTCATGAGGAGAGGGAACACGCTGAGAAACTGATGAAGCTGCAGAACGAACGAGGCGGCCGAATCTTCCTGCAGGATATCAAGAAACCAGACCGTGATGACTGGGAGAACGGGCTGAATGCAATGGAGTGTGCACTGCACCTGGAAAAGAGTGTGAATCAGTCACTACTGGAACTGCACAAACTGGCTGCTGACAAAAATGACCCCCACTTGTGTGACTTCATTGAGACACATTACCTGAGTGAGCAGGTGAAATCCATCAAGGAACTGGGTAACCACGTGACCAACTTGCGCAAGATGGGAGCCCCCGAAGCTGGCATGGCAGAATATCTGTTTGACAAGCACACCCCGGGCCATAGTAATGACAGCTAAGCTGACTTCCCCAGAGCCACAGTGACTTCACTGGTCACTGAGGCAGTGCGTGTATGTCGGTCTGCCTTTATCTATGAGTCGCACCGAAACATCTGCTTAAGTTCTTTCATTTGTACCATTTCTTTAAATAAAGAATTTTGGTACCCCCCCCCCAAAAAAAAGAAATCCCATACTAGTTCAGAATTGAGTATAATAGAGGGTTATTTATTTAGGGGTAGACTCACAGATCTCAATCCTCTGCTGGAACAGGGAAGGGCAACCAAATCTCAAAGTTGGAAAAGGGGCCAGACGCGCACTTTAACATCAGCATATATAGTATAAGAAGTCACGTCCAATATTTGGGCGGGGTAACTTAAAGGCTATGGGCAGTAGGAATTCCTACAGCAAACACAATCATAGCAGAACATTTCTTACATTTCCTGGGGGCAAAGAAAGGCCATTCAAGTACACAAGACACAACTTACCAAACAGAGAAACCCAGAAATGGAGCTTCCAAGTCATAGAGCTCATACACTGAATAGGGCCAGTAGGACAGCTTACCATGGAAAAGCATGATGATAAGCCTTGATAAACCTTAAGTTTGATCCCTGGCACCAACGCGGTGGAAGGAGGGAGCCTTCTCTGCAAATTGTTCACTGACCTCCACAAAATACCCTGATGTGTGCACTCACACACACTTAATTTAAAAACCACTCACCATACAGGAAAAAGTGTATTGGGAGCTGAAAGAGAGAAACACTCAGCCACATATAAAGAAGGCTCATTAGAGTCACATCTGGGCATTGAAAGATCAGAGCTATAGACCCAGACTACTATATCCAGCAAAACTGTTGTAACTTCTGTAGAAAAATATTTCATGATAAAATCAGGCTGAAGGAATTCATAGCTACTAAGCCAGCTTTGCAGAACATACTGGAAGGTCTTCACTTGAAGAGAAAGAAGGATATATATTCACAATGAAGAGACTTCAGGGGAACGGTGCTATTTTAGAACAGTAATTAAACAAATGAGGATTATGAAAACATGAGATAGTACAAAAATCAACTAAATGACCAGAATCAATACATATTTTCAGTAATAATTCTGAATATTAATAGTCCTAATTTCCCAACTCAAAGATACAGACTAGCAGATTGGCTTAAGAAATGAGATGTATCTATTTGATGCCTTCAAGAAACATCTCACTGTTAAAGAGAGCTGCTAGCCAGGGTGAATGATGGGAAAAGGTGCTGCAAACAAATAGAAATAGAAAACAAATAAATATCAGTGTTCTACATTTGATAAAAATAGATACCCAATCAAAATTAGTGGGAAGAATAAAGAAGCTCTCTTTATACTGGTCAAAGGGACAACTCATCATGAAGACATTATTATAATTTTAATATATCCATTGAACACAGGCATACACAATTTCACAAAGCAAACACTATTAGATATAAAGTTATTATGGATTAACCCCAACACATTAGTACTAGGTGACTTCAGTACCCCACTCTCAGTAATAGATCCACTATGTGGTATAAACAGAGAAGCACTGGAGTTAAGTGATACAATAGATCAAATCAACTTAGCAGACACTTACAGTGTTTCCATCCAAGCACTTCAGAACACATATTGTTCTCACTAATCTGTGGAATGCCTTCTAAAATAGGTCATATACTTGGACACAAATGAAGTCTCAGTAAACGCAGGAAAAGTGACATGATTTCCTCTATTCCATCTGGCCACAGTGGAACAAGCTGGAAATCAGCAGCAATAGAAGCTACAGTGAATTCACAATCTGATGTTGTTTCAACTGTGCACTCTTCAATGTGATCGAGTCACTGAAGAGATCAAGAGGGAAATTTAAAAATTCCTAGAACTGAGTGAAAATGAAGATACAGCACACCAAAACCTATGGGATGATACAAAGAAGCCTTAAGACAGAAATTGATAACTCTATTTGCCTACATTAAGAAATCAGAGATATCTCAGATAAGTAACTTAATGATGTACCTTCTGCCTTGGGAACAAAGAACAAGCCAAACTTGCAGTGCAGTAGATAGAAATAGTCAAGATCAGGGAGGAAGCTAATAAAGGAGAAATGAAAAAATATAAAGGAACATACAAAGAATAAATGCAGCAAAGAGCTGGTTCTTTGAAAAGATAAAACAGATCAACAAACCCTTAGCCAGACTAACTAAAAGAATGAGAGATGGGTCCCCAGACAATGGTGTTAGAGATGGAAATGGGACATTAAAACAGATACCAAAGAAATTCAAAGTAGGGGAGTCTGAAAGAAACGGATTTCAACACACATATTACCTAATAAAGTTGAACTTTAGTGAGATAAGTTGGACAGATTTATCACAAACAACAAGAAGCGGTAATTAAAACTTCTCAACCGAAAAAAAAACTCAATCCCATGTGGCTTCACTGCAGAATTCTACTAGTCCTTTAAAGAAGAACTAATGCCAATCCTGTTCAACTTATTTCATATAACAAAAAAGGAAGGAATGTTTCCAAACTCATTCATGAAGACAGTATGGAGCACGTTTCAGCACAGTAAAGGCTATAATATGACAAACATACAGCCAGCATCATACTGAATGGAGAAAAACTTGGAGCATTTCCACTCAGACAGGGTTTTCCACTCTCTGTACTCTTGTTCAATATGGCACTGTAAGTCTTATCTAGACCAGTAAGACAGGAGAAGCACATAAAGGGATACCAGTAGGTAGTGAAATAAAAATAATTCTTATTTTGCCAGCAATATTCCCCATATATAAGAGACCCTAAAGATTCTACCAGAATACTTTTAAAACTGGTAAACACCTTCAGTAAAATAGTGGGATGTAATATTAGCACAAAACAGCTTTACTATATATTAAAGACAAACATACTGAGAAAGAAATCAAGGAAACAGCCCCATTTACAATAACATAAAAAACAAAACACCACCAACAACCATGTAATAAGCTTAACGTAGGAAGTGAAAGATCTTTATATGAAAACCTTAATACACTGAAGAAGGAAGTTGAGGAAGATATTAGAAGATGGAAAGATTTATTGTGTTTCTGGATTGAAAGAATTAGTATTTTAAGAATGACTGTACTGCCAAAACCAATCTACAGGTTCAATGCAATTCTCATCAGTATTTCAATGCACAGAAATTAGAAAAAAACCTTTAAAAGTTCATCTGGAAACAAAAGATCTTGTGTTTTGGTTTTGTTTCTGTTATGATAAACACCATGACCAAAAGCAACTCGGAGAGGAAAGGATCAGTTTTTTCTTACGTTTTACAGTCCTTCATCAAGGGAAGGCAACACAGGAGCTTGAAGAAGACACCACAGAGGAATGATTGTTGTTCCTAGGCTCATGGTCAGTACCTTTCTTGTATTGCTCAGGCCCATCTGCGTAGGGATGGTACCATCCACAATGGGCTGGGCTCTTCTATACCAACAAGCAATTGAGAAAACATTCCACAGACATGCCACAGGCCAGTTTGATGGAGGGAATATTTGAATTGAGATTCCCTTTCCAGGTTTATGTTAAATTGTCAGCGGAAACTAACTATGACATCTTGGATTGTCAAAGCAATCCTGAGCAGAAAGAATATAGTTGGAGGTATCCCTATACCTGGTTTAAATTATACTACAGAGTCATTGTAATAAAACAACATCTTATTGGCACAGAAAACAGGCATATTGATCAAGATTAAAGAATGGGGGATCCTGGCTATTAGCCTACACAGCTTCAGTCACTTGAGTTTTGAAAAAGATGCCAAAGTTCACATTGGAAAAATAGCATCTTCAACAATTGATTCTAGGAAAATTGGATCTTTACTGTATGAGAATGAAACTAGACCCTTTTCTCTCACCTTTCATAAAAATCAACCTTCAGTGGATTACAAAGCTTAGTGTAAGACCTGGAACTTTGGAATCATTGGAGAGGCATGCAGTTCCTCAGGAAATCAGGTCAGTAGTCAACAAATAGAACCTCATGATAAAAGCTGGTGGATAGCGAAGGTAGCCATCAGTGGGACGAAGGGACAGCCCACAGAATGGGAGCTGTACATCTGATAGAGGATTAATATGCAGAACTCAAAAAACTAAGCAAGGAAGCAACCCAATTAAAATCAGGCTAAGGAACTGGACAGAGTTCTCAGAAGAAGAAATACAGATGGCCAATAAATATTTTTAAAAGTGTTCAACACCATTAGCCATAAGGAAAATAGAAATTAAAGTACCCTGAGATTTCTCTTACGGCAAGAGTCCATCCCATCCTGGTTAGATTGACTATCTGTAAAAATAGAAATAAATGGGGGTTGAAAAGATGGCTCAGTGCCTAACAGCACCTACTGCTCTTGCAGAGGTTCAGGATTTGGTTCCCAGCACTCACATAGTGGGTCACAACTGTCTGTAGATAGTTCAGAGGATCTGCCACACTCATCTGGACTTTGCAGGCATGGGAATGCATGCAGTACACATACATACAAGCAGACAAACACTCATGTACATAAGATAAAAATAATTTTTTAAAAGAAAAAATAGATGTTGACAGAGGTGTGGAGAGGGGGAATCCCCATTCACTGTCAGTAGGAGTAGAAACTGGTGCATGCACCGTGGAAATCAGTGTGGGAGTTTCTCACAAAACTAAAAATTGAGCTTCCATATGACCCAGGTATATCACTTCTGGCCATTTACCGAAAGGACTCTCTATTCTACCACAGAGGTACTGGTACATCTAGCGTATTGCTACCATCTTCACAATAGCAAGGAAATGGGACCAGCCTAGGTGCCCACCAGCTGGTGAATGGGTAATGGAGATGTATTACAGAGAATCTTATTCAGTCAAAAAGAAAAGTGAAATTATGAATTGTGTAGGGAAAAATTGGATAGAACTGGAAAATACATTAAGTAAGGTAACTCAGGCTTAGGAAGACAAACACTGAATTTACTATCTCATATTTGGGCCCTAGCTTTTAACTTTGTAAATTTGCTTTTATGTGGAAGCGTATTTGCAGAGCTTAGGAATCTAGAAAAGTGAGCCTATGAGACAGGTAAAAAGAATCTTTAAGTTGTGTGAGCGGTGGAGGGTTGTATTGAACACATGTCTAAAATTGGAAGAGGGGATTCTGGGAATGGAACTGTCTAAGTACACATGGAAGTGGGGAGATAGGGAAAATGCAAGGGATTGAGGTGGTAGGGGCATCTAGAATGCTGTGTGAACAGGTCATAAATCTGATATTTAATAAGCTCATCAAAAAGTTATAAAGGACTTGGAAGGGATGCAGACAAAACTGCTCCTAGAAGCCAGGTGTTAATAAATAAAAATCCCAATGTTGTGCGTGTGCTATTCTCTTATGAGTTGTGGTTGGGGAGACTCCTGAAGCCCCCTAAACAATATAGGCAAATGCTATTGGTTAGTCCACTAAAAGTAGATTGTAAGCTCCTGTTGCTGAAGATGCGACATGCCTTGGTCAGAGGACATAGAGAAATCAGGCTACAACTGGACTGGAAGCTTCCTCCCTTCTTGCTGGTCCTCATGGTGGCAGTTGCTATGCAGGCTGCTGAGGAAGAATAGCATCACCAGTCTTACTCAGCCTGGATCTGCATGCAGCAGTACTGACTGGCTGAGCCCACTGGTACAATAGGGGCAGATCTAGTCTATGCTAACCAACTGCCTTCTTATTGAAGCTGATGGCTGCTCAGCAGAGGGTATTCATGACTGAATCTGGTCAGAAACCTATGACTGGAGAAGTAGCAGGCCTTAGTGAGGAAGCTACTGCTGTTAAATGAGCCTGTCAATCACCTCCTAAGCAACGGTGTTTATGACGTTAGTGCTAACGTCAGCCTTGATCAGTGAAGCTTCCATTTACACAGCCAGCAGTGATTGAAGTGTACTGAAAATAAATGACTATTGGGTTTCTAGCAAGTGGAAAATCTGTATCACCTCCTCCAGGGTTCAGAGACCATAGCAGAAGAAGGGATGGAAAGAACATCCCATCTGGAGGAATTTGGGGTCGGGCAGCAATAAGGAACATACTGACATATGACATCTGGGTGTGACGTGGATGCTACACTCTTGAACTCATGGCACAAATCTGAACAGGATTGAACCTGCTGGTATCCTGGCATGGGAAGGCGAGGGTCTCATGGGAGACACTTGGGTTTTATATTCACGGAATGGTTGATGGAAGGAAAGAGACATTTTTCTGCAGTAATGTAGCCATTCAACGAGCCCTCAGGAAACTCACAAGGGGAGGCATGAAAGTGGAAAGGGGAGCCAATTGGGAGGAAGTTTATTGGCAGAGGAGGAACAGGGGTGAATATGAGTGAAGTACATTATATGTGTATGGAAGCTTATAGAGAAACCCATTATTATGTATAAATAATATATGCTAATAAAACATTTTTAAAAAATGTAATGGCTGTTAGGGCCAGAAGGCAGCATTCTATAACACTAAAGAGTAAGACCCTCCCCGTTGACTGCTGGGTGCTGGTATTGCTGCATACAGAGTGGTGGCTTCACTTTCCTCCTCTGTCACTGTGTTCCACAAGCAGTGGACTTGGCTAACATAAGCAAATCCAGGTACTTAAGTCCTTCGAAGATGTGTGTTGGATTTCAGAGCTGCAGTTCTGCTCAGTTCTGCGCTCACTGAGGTTGCAGACTGTTCTGAAGGTAAAGTTAGGGAGTGGCCAGAGCGGCCTCTGGGTGCAGCTCCGACAGCAGTGTGCTGCTGCATGCAGAGGGCTGGGAGAGGTGAGGCTATCCTGCAAAGGCTTAGTGTCAGGACTGGACGGCGGCCACACCAGGGTCCACAGTGTCTCTTTAATGGGGTGCACTGTGAGCCAGAGAACGTGTCTGACAACTGCTGGTGGGTGCCATACCTAATTTCTGTGAGCATCTCAGACTCAGGGGGACTGGACGGGGTCAGGTGGGGTGTGGCCTGTGTGCCTTCTTATTAGTGGCCTTGTCGGGCTCCTCAGCTAATGTGACACTTCTTCCTTGCTTTTTGGTAGATGGACAGTCTCTCCTCGGGGAGCAGGTGGGCTGGCAGGACAGGCGTCCCCAGGCCGGGAGAAGGAGGCGCTCCCAGGTACTCTCGTCCACCCCTGCTGGTGACTTGCCCACCCAGCCCCATCCTGTTCCAGACAATGGCCACCTGTGACCCTGCCTGCCTTGACCTGCTTTGCCCACCTGTGCCTGCCTGTGCCCAACCTCAGCCCAGAACTCCCACCCTTCCCACCCCAAATTAGGACCGGTCCCGACTTTTGGTTCCTGCCTTGCTTTTCCACTCTGATCCAATCCCCAGTAACCCCCTCTGCCATGTTACCACAGGGACTTCTCAAGAAGGAGCGGTTAGAGCCTATCGGTTCTGTCTGCTTCTCATCTGTTTATTTTCCTTCAAAGGGTAATTTGTAGTGAAGCGAAAACAAATGTGTGTTTCTGAATGATCTGGCCTGATTCCATCGTGAATGCTGCTTCTCATCTATACAGAATTCTGGCGATTCTTTATTCTTAGTGGTCATTTTTATCAGGTTAGAACAGCGGGGGTAACGAGGGCCTTCAGAGCAGCGCTGGCCTGAGGAGTGAGTGTAAGTGAGGCTGGAAGAGGGAGTGGCTCCAGGGTCAGAAGACCAACAGGAGCCAAAGTGGGCTCTATGCCAGGCTCTGATTAGACTTGGGACATATCTACAAGTGAGAAGTCTGAGCATCTGTGCCTAGGGAGGGCCATGCAGGGTGGATTTTACATCTGAGAAAACCAGTGACAGATTTAGAAAATGAAGGAAAAGGGGTAAAGGAAAGGGGCCAAGAGGGAATGGGTACATACATGTATATTAGTGTAAGTGCATACACACAAGTATACATGCTTATACACATGTTAGTGCCTGTGCACGTGAATGTAAGTTCACATGGGTATGAATGAGCACATAACACACATGGGTGTGGGTGTAGGAATGCGTCTATACACGTTCATGTTTGTACATACATGTGTAGGAAGGTGCATATGTGTGGTTTTGTGCATGTGATAATGTCTATGTCTCTATGCACATGGGTGTACATGTTTGTGCTCTCTTGTGTATATGTGTGCATGAGTGTGTGTGTACATACAGATGTGCACACACGCACTTGACCCACTTGACAAAGGGGCATTTCCGCAAAGGTGAGAGGGAGCGAGCTACAGATGAAGAGCAGCCACACAGAAGAAATGGCGAGCATGAGCATTTTGAGTAGAGGAATGCCAGGGCCAGAGAAGAGCAAGCATGAGGCAGCTTAGCTCTGAGAGGCAAGCACAGTCCCTGCAGCATCTTCCAGCCTGAGTGAGAGCAATTGCTTGATGTAAGCAGAAGGGAGCCCCAAGCTGGTGGTTTGTTACAAAGTAGCTGTGGCTTCTGGGTAGGATAAACTCTCAGGCAACCCTCCGTGGGAGGAGAGACCAGCTAGGAGACTCTGCCGGGGCACATGTGAGAAGCAGTGGTGGATAGGACCACATGACTAGAACAGGTGATTGCCGCCCTTTTCTTTACCTGTTGAGTGTATCTAGTTGTGCTCTTTCCTCAGGTATGGAGTCTACTCTGGATCTCTGGGGTAGACCCCCTACCCCCACCCAGTGTTATTGGTGAATCTGCCCCAAGTCTCCCCAGAGCCTGGCCCAAAGCCCATATTTGGCCACTGTTGACTTAGTGACTTGGGGAGAACATAAGGCTTTCCATCACCTTCTCTAAACAGAGAAGCATGTCTGTGACAAAAGGCTTGGAGAACCACCAGGCTCTAGGTGAATAGTGAATAACGGGAAGACCAGCAGTGCAAAAGCTGAGGCGAGACTTCCAGGCTGAGAGGTGCCTGGCATGCAGAGAAGACAAAGGAAATGTAGACTTCTGCTTGGTCAGCAAATCCATGTATGGCTGCAAACAGTATGGACCATTGAGGGTGTAATAGACAGAGGAGAGGCTCAGGCCCTGGCCTGGGGCTACCATCCTCCGTAGAGCAGGGAGGCAGAGGAGTAAACAGGGATTGAGCAGTAGTGAAACTAGGGATGGGCGGAGCCATGAGGCTTGTCAAGCAAGCAGCCTCACCTGCCAGGGTGAGAGTACGGACTCTTAGTAAGAGAGTCTATGGAGTCACAAGCAGTCATGAGCTTTCTAGATTCAGGGAACAAGAGTGATGTGTTTGTGCGAGGGGCTGGAGCTGTGGTCCCATGGATAAGAGTTCCTGCTGCTATTACAGAATTCCAGTCTTCAATTTCCAGCACCCATATGATAGCTCACAACCACCTGTACCTCTAGTTCAGGGAATCTGATGTCCTCTCCCAGCATCCTCGGGCACTGCATCCATGTGGTACATAGATATACATGTAGGCAAACCCAAACATATAAAGTAAAAATAAAAAAATATTTCTTTTTTAAAAAATGTGTGAAGGTGGAAAACAATAAAATGCGGGATGGCAGACATGGTGGTGTTCCCAGCTGTCCAGATCAGAAATAATCACTCAGAAACTATATTATTTGCAATACTGTTTGGCCAATAGCTTAAGCATATTTCTAGCTAGCTCTTATATCCTAAACTAACCCATCTCCATTAATCTGTGCATCATCACAAGGTCGTGGTCTACCGGCAAAGTTTTGGAAGGTTCCAGCAGAGGTATCTGTCTCCTGCGGCGGCTACACGGTGTCTCTCTGACTCCACCTACTCTCTCTATATATCTTTTCCACCCTGCCCATACTCTATTAAGTCATTGGCCAAAATTAGCTTCTTTATTAACCACTGGCAATAAAACATCCTATCATACAGAGGGGAATCCCACATCATGGTGGAAGCCACTTTAGAGAGTTTTACTGACCAAGAGGAGAGAGGGGAGAAGGAAGCTGGTTTCTTGTGGAAACCGGAGGAGCAGCAACATGAATCTGAGGTGCACATACAAGCAAGAGGGAGAGGAGACAGCCCTGAGGCCAGTGCTGGGTATTGTGGGTACTAGTGGTGAGGTCCAGCAAGGAAGGCCTTTCCTAAGAAGAGGATAGCAGAAGGCAAAATGTCATACCCAGCTTCTGTTCCAGTTGTTGGTGGTTGTAACTTAACTGCTCTCCAAGTGGAAAACAATCAAGAAATTACCCCCCTCACACACACACACACACACACACTTTTCCAACTTAGAGAACAGTCCTTGGTTTCCATGGTTATTGCTGTTTAGCTACACAGCAAGTGTTATGCGGTGTCACAAGCTAATTACAGGCAACAGAGAAATTGCAGGATAAGTTTTGAATAAATACAGAGTAGATGCATGGGTTAACCTCTGCTCCTGGGACTGATGTTCAGCTTACTTCTGCTATGTGTGGAAGCTGGGCCTTTGGACCTGTCACCAGCCCAGAGCCATGTTTCTGGCCCTCAGCTTTCCCTTGCTCTATCACATGATTGGACTACTACTTCTCTTCTGTGCCTGGACCTCAAGGCAAGCAGTCCCCAGCCCCACCTGGCCTTTGTGGCACCTTGCTTAAGTGAGACTGGGAACGAGGTGCAGGCCTTCTGTGGCCCTGCAGTCTGGAAATGTCGTCCGTCCTTTAGGAAGGATGTTTGGAGCCTAAAGATAGTGCACCCCAGTCTCCTGGTGATGCATATTCTAACAGGAAGATTGCAGAGAACTGTCATCTGCTGTCATCTTAATCCAAAACCTTCAGAAAAGACACAATTCGAGCAGCAGCTACAGTAGGGACAGGGGTGCCTGCAGCTAGAGGGCCAGGAATATAATTTGTATGAAATAAATGATGCTTGTGAACGCTGTAGGACATGTGGAGAGGCCAGGAAGAACAAGAACTCTGATGCACAACAGGGCAGGAGAGAAAACGGGCCACCTCTCCACCCTGAAGTGCTCCACAGCAAGCTCCAGAGGTATATACCCTCCTCACATTGAGAAAGTCGACTGTGGGTTGGGCCTCAGCATCTGTAGCTCCAGAAAGGGACTGGAAACCACTTTCTAAGACAGTGTAGGACAATCAGATGAAAGCTTTAGCAGAACAGCGCACACAGCCCAGCTCCATCACACACTTGAAGAAAACAAAGAGCAGGAAAAAGAAGCGTCACACACAATAGGAAGGAAGAACATTCAAGGGATGGTTTAAGAGCATAACACGTGAGAAAAAGATTCAGATAGAAGGCATTGCTTTCTCCAAAGAAACAGCCAAGGACTTCGAGAAGCAGCAAACATTTAGGGTAGGAAAACATATGAGATAGGATGGTGTGAGTCACACAATGCATAACACCAAGAATCACTGACGTCTTCTTTAGGGTTCCTGTTGATGCAATAAAACACCTTGTTTTTGCTTCTGTGTGCAACCTCAGGGTCTGTATGGGGTCAATCTCATGCCTGGCCTACTAGGCCCTGGTCATCTTGAATCTCCCACGAAAGGATACTGTTTAGTTAGTGCACATCATTATTTCCGCAGCCCAAGACTAGGGACACAGGTGGAATCAACATACATCCACGAAATAACACAGCAACGGTGCATAAAATACCCCCGCTCTGGCGATCCTGGTACTATCAGACAGCAGGCTGAACAAGGTATGAGGAGAAGGCAAGTCAGCAGAGTTCCTCTGTGGCTTCTGCCTCCAGATTTCTGCGGTCCTACTCTGACTTCCCTCAATATCAGAGTGTGAGCTGAGAGTTGCAGATAAAATACCCCCCCCCCCAAGTCGCTTTTGGCCATGATGCCCAGCAAGAGTAGGAGAAGGTGGCACCGAGTCACAAAACCTTTTCCCTGGTGAAGGGAAGGCTGGGTTCTGTTAAAAATCAGACTGCTCAAGAACAATGGCAATGAGTTTCTGATCCTACTGCACGTACTGGCTTTGTGGGAGCCTAGGCAGTCTGGATGCTCACCTTACTAGACCTGGATGGAGGTGGGTGGTCCTTGGACTTCCCACAGGGCAGGGAACCCTGATTGCTCTTTGGGCTGACGAGGGAGGGGGACGTGATTGGGGGAGGGGGAGGGAAATGGGAGGTGGTGGCAGGGAAGAGACAGAAATCTTTAATAAATAAATTAATAAAAAGAAAAAATTAAAAAAATTTAAAAAAATCAGACTGCTGAGATGGCTCAGATGAACTGCCTGGTTGTTTTGTTGCTTTGGTATAAGCTAGAGTCATCTGGGAAAGGGGGACATCCCTTGAGGAATTGCTGCCATCAGATCAGTGTCCTGTAGGGGTCTCACTACTGCTGCACAGGAAAGGCACGTTAGTTGCCTAACAAATGCAGCTTAAGGAAGGTTGGAAGGACTTACATGGCTCATGGTTTAAAGGGCATAGGTCAGACGGCCAGAAAAGCATGCCATGCCGATGGTAACACGAGGTAACCAGTCACATTGCATCCACAGTCAGGAAGCCAAGAAATGACTGCTGGCAGTCAGCTTGTTTGTTTGTTTTTTCATTTTTATTCAGTCCAGGACCCTCGCCCGTGGGACCGTGCTACCCACTTTTAGGGTAGTCCTCCTTCTCAATTAACTTCCCTAAAAATACCCTGAGAGCCATGCCCAGACATATATCTCCTAAGTGATTCTGAGTTCCAGCAAATTGGCATTGAAGGTTTAACCATCACAAAGGATGTCAGGTACTGGCTACAGAGATTCTCCATTGCTTGACTCCATGGTGATACACAGTCCTTCGGGGGGGGGGGGTACTTTGCATCCTCCCCTCCCTCAACTCTACCTGTGCTAAGGCCTCAGGCTTCCCTGGACTGCCTTGGGCATCCTTATCCTGCCACCACAGTGGCCACATGGGACACTATCACACTGGAAACTTGGCACCGCTGCCTCCATTTTGGCCTGTGCTCTTCTGAGAATGCAGGGCCTAAGGGTGTTCCCCACTAGGGGCTTTGCTCCTTTAGAAAAAGGAATATGGTTGCATGCATGGGGAGTTGGATGCTCCCCCTACCCAGGGTAGATCAAAAGAAGGGGAGTAATTTGAGCATTCTTGATGGGTGGTGATAGTAGCAAGGGGGGAGTTTGGCTGGACTAGGAAAAGGTGCCAGCGAGATCTGAATCCCCTAGACCCCATAACCCTTCAGACAGCCCATCCAGTAGTGGGCCAATGGGCCCCTGGAGTTGGTGCCATTGTGTTTGTCAGGTAGGGTTCTCTAGAGTAACAGAGCTTATGGAATAAGTCTCATTCTATCTATCTATCTATCTATCTATCTATCTATCTATCTAGAGAGAATGAGAGGAGAGAGAGAATGGATGAGATATATAGACAGGCAGACAGATAGATGTAAAGGGGGTTTATTAGAATGCCTTACAAGCTGTGGTCCAGCTAGTCTTTTTTAAAAACAATAATTTATTTTTACTTTGTGTGCATTTGGTGTACATGTATGTCTTGTGAGCATGTCAGATCTTGGAGCTACAGATGGTTGTGAGCTGCCATATGGGTGCCGGGAATTGAACTTGGGCCCTCTAGGAGAACAGCCAGTTCTTTTAACTGCTGAGCCATCTCTCAAGCCCCAGCTAGTCTTATAATAGCTATCTATCAATGGAAGGTCCAAGAATCCAGTAGGTGTTCAGTCCATGAAGACTGAACTGGTCTTTAGTGGACCACTTCAGTGGACACTGGAATGCTGAAGAGGTAGGCTCCAATGCTAGTGAAGGACTGGACTTGCTAGCAAGGAAGCACAAACAGACAGATCAAAAGCTTCCTTCTTCCATGTCTTTATATAGACTTCCAGCAGAAGGTGTGGCCAAGATTAGAGGTGAGTTTTCTTAGCTCAAAAGATCTGGAGATTAAAGTTGTGTTTTCCTACCTCAAAGATCTAGATTAGAAGTAGATCTTCTGACTTCAAATTAAGCAAAAGCCCCTCACAGGTGTGCCCTCCATTTTGGGGTTTTAGTTCATTCCAGATGTAGTCAAGTTGACAACCAAGAATGGCCACTGCAGCCATAGAGTGGTTGCGCCTTCAGGGCAGTGTGGCAGACAAGCACATTCAGGTCAGTGTGGAGCTAGCAGTGCTGGAAGAGAAGGCTACTTGTTTCCCTTTGTGTCCCCAGCTAGAACAAGTACCAACATGCTTATGCTGTGACAGGAGAGGTGTAGCCCACCCCATCCTGCTGCAGGGAGGGTTGGCATCTCCCTCTACCTTGCCTGTACCTTCAGGAGACCGAGAGAAGAACTGGTGGGATGGCATGAAGAGACATCAAGAAAATCCCCCTCATGCCTTCAGGGACAATATCCCCCAACTAATTTTGCTTGAGGTAGGCGCCAACCATGCTTAGAGAAAGCATACCTGATAACCAATAGAAGAAGGAAGGCCTGGCAAAGGTCTGGTCACAGTGCCAGTATGATGGAGTCACATGGATCAGTGACTCATCATGCTATCTGGGCTTCTTCAAAGTGGTATAAACTGCAGTAAGGGAGAACACTTTGTTGTCTGAGTTTTCGTCCTGCCTGGTTTCTGTTCTCCCACCAGGTCCCACAGCCTTTTAGCCCCAAAGAAAATCACACAGAAGTCTATATTAGTTATAAACTGATTGGCCCATTAGCTCAGGCTTCTTATTATAGCTTATATTAGTCCATTATTCTTATCTATGTTAACCACATGGGTCAATACCTTTTCCATCAGGGCAATCACATCTTCCTTCTTCCGTGGTTGGGACAGGACTGGAGAGGAATGGGCTTCCTCCTTCCCAGAATTCTCCTGTTCTCCATGACCCACCTCTACTTCCTCTCTGGTTGTCCCGCCTATACTTCCTGCCTGGCTACTGGCCAATCAGCATTTGTTTAAAACATAATTGACAGAATATAGACAATTGTCCCGCACCAACACTTGAGCTGCTGTGGGCTACCCCTCAATCTTCAGAATGGGAAACAGGTTAGGTTCTGAGATGGGTTATGCAGTGTGTACACATCCTTTCTTCACCCTATACCAGCAGACAGTGGCATCCTGGTACCATTTGAAGCTAAGATAGTAAATGCATTCCCCATGCTTTCTCTTGTCTCCTATTTTTACTGTAGGATTATAGGAGGGAAACAAAAGCTAAAATTCCCCCATTTGTGTAACATTTTACAAATTATAGAGTACTTTGCACAGCCTTGAAAGGTGGGTATTTCGTGATCCCCGTTTAGAACAAGGAGCTGAAACTGAGAGGAACTGAGTCACACGGTTAGCAGTGGGAGGGCGAGTTGAAGGTTTTCTGCAGAGCAGGCCTCCCATGGCCACTGTCCCAGGAACAGGCTCCTACCTCCCAGAATGCATCTGAGCCAGATTCTCCTTCTGTTTGTTGACCCAGAGAACAGAGCCTTGGCATGGCCTTCTGCTCAGATGCTAATGTGACCAGCACCCATTTTCTACAGATGCCGCCTGCCCTAGGATCCCCCTAATTCCTTGCTGATTATTCTTTGAGAGTTTTATATCTTGTCTGCACATCCAATTTTTCTTTTGGGAAAGTCACATTTTAAACATTAATTTCTAGGCATTCTTTCCATTTATAAGTTCCTACTTTTGATTAAGACATATAGTTGTCTTATTCATTGCCAAGCTCTATAAATATTGAATGTTGTGATAGCTAATAAGACTCATCAACCTAACAGGATCTGGAATCTCCTAGGAGACAAGGCTTTGGACATATCTGTGAGGAATGGTTTAGGTTAGGTTAGGTTAGGTTAGGTTAGCCTCTGGCCATGCTTGTGAGAGATTATTTTGGTTAACTGAAGCAGACCCACCCTAAAAGTGGGCAGCACCATTCCCTGAGCTTGAATCTAGACTGCATAGAAAAGAGGAAAACTGGCAGAATACTGGCAGCTGTCACTCTTTGCTTCGTGACTCAGGATGCAATGTAGCCAGCCACCTGGACTTCCCGCTGTGATGGACAGTTGAGGTTTCAGTGTGGCCAGCCACCTGAACTTCCCGCCATGGTGTATTGAATTATAAGCCTAAATATGCCTCTTTCTCCCTTAATCACTTGTTTATCAGGGAAATTTATCACAGCCACAGGGAAAGTTATTAATGCAAATAGTTTCTTGTAGTATGTATTATTTTACATTTTTATCTCTGTCTAGAATTTATTTTGATTCAGGATTCAGGCTGGAAAGCAGTTGTAGTAGGGGGCTGCTTGTTCATCCCGGCCACACAGAACTGAAATAATCACACAGAAACCATATTATTTAAATCACTGCTTGGCCCATTAGCTCTAGCTTCTTATTGGCTAACTCTTACGTATTAATTTAACCCATTTCTATTAATCTCTGTGTCGCCATGTGGCTGTGGCTTACTGGGTAAAGTTCTGTCCAGCTCTGGTGGGGCTACATGGCTTCTCTCTGACTCCGCCTTCTTCCTCCCAGCACTTTAGCTTAGTTTTCCCCACGTAACTCTGTTCTACTCTATCAGGCCAAGCCAGTTTTCTTTATTAACTAGCCAATCATATTACAGCATGCAGAGGGAACTCCCACATCAAGAAGTTCTCCAAGCATTCCCGGTAGAGCTCACTGAAACTGGTTGGCAAATGATAGTGGGCCAGAAGGGCAGAAGCAATAAGGAAAGGACTTGGGAGCAAAAGAGAGCCCACTGGGGTCAGAGTGATTCTTGTTCTGAACCAGGGCCCACACACCTGTGCTAGATTACCCACCTGCCTTGTAAGAGATGTTAGAAGTTCTTTAGAGAGAGGGAAACTGTTAAAGCTACATTCACAATTGTTTTGAACTAGATGAAAATGAAACCAGAGTGACAAGAATCATGGAAGTAGAAGTAAAGATTGAAAACCAGGTGACATAGAAAATAGTAGACTTTGGTTAGAGAGAGAGAGGAGGAGGAGGGAGAGAGGGAGAGAGAGAGAGAGAGAGAGAGAGAGAGAGAGAGAGAGAGAGAGATTATCTTTAAGGGCACACCTCCAGTGAACCGACTTCTCCACAGTGGGCACCACTTCTGAAAGCTGTCAGTCCTTCCCAGTAGAGCCCTAGGCTGGTACCCTATCTAGCCTTTGATATCTATGCCATAGGAGGACACTTAAGATTAAAATGAAATAGGCAAAAACTACATAAAATTCACAAAGTTAGTAGATTATTACAGCCAAGTTTCAAGATATAAGACTAATATACAAAAATAAGAGTCTTATATACTAGTAATGAACAAGCAGAATTATATTAAAACACAATGCCACATTAGCACCCTTCCTCAATACTTAGGCAAAAGCAGCACATATACATATATGAGGCAAGCTATTAGAAAAAAGCTGATAAATAAATCAAAGGAGAATCAAATGCAGGGATAGATGTTCCATATCGAGGATTAGATTCAATGTTGTGAAGGTGGCACTTTGTCAGAACTTGGTAATAGAGTCACCACAATACAAATAAACATGCTTACTGCTTATATTTTGGACATTGACAAAGTGACTCTGAAGTTTATTTGGAGAAAAAAAAGACCCAGAATAAAGAGGAAAACAGCAAAATGAAGTTACTGACTTCAAGACTCACTAGATGAGCCAGCCCAGCAGAGACTTGCCACCAAGCCTGATGACCAGCGTTCAATCACCAGGACCCACATGGTGGAAAGAGAGACCTCTGACCTCCGAATGTGTGCCTTGGTATGAATGTGCACACATTTGCACACATGTGTGCATTCAAATCTTTAAACTACCATATCATGATAGAGTTGTATTGGTAAAAGAATAAACGCTAATTACTGAGAAGATCTCAGCTGTAAGTCACATAAGTATAGCCAGCTGATCTTTGGTCAAGAGGCGTAGGCGAACACAACAACTGGAGTCCACATGCCCTAAATAAATAAGCAAACAAACAAACAAATAAGTAGGCAAGCATCAACTCAGAATAGATCACAGACCTAAACACAAACTGAACTAGCAAACATAGGAGAAACTTGAGATGGCTTTTGGCTTTGCTGATAGGATGTTAGAATGACAATCTATGAGAAAAGAAGTCCTTGACAACAGCTGACTCCACAGTCTTCCCAGATGCTGTTTGTCGGGGTGGGGTGGTTCTCAGAGATCCTACCTGACCTTTTTCCTTTCCAAAACCAGGGAGGAAAAACTAAGGAGATGGCTCTGGCGCCTGCCAAGTGTCTCCACCCCAGTTGTGTGATTTGTAACGGGTGAAAATGTCCAGCTGTCACTTGACAGCACAATGGCCCTCGTGATGCAGACTGGGGCAAAGATTCCATTTGTCAGTTTAATTGGAGTTCATGATAGTGTTTAGTCCACTGAAATGGGCAGAGCAAGGCCCAGGATCTGGTAATTTCTGAAGGGCTGCATTTACTGATATCTGCTTGCTGCTTGCCGCTTTCGGTCCTCAGGGAAGGATTTGGAGAAAGCTTCTTACACATTGTAAGGTTGGAGGTCTCCTTCCCTAGAACCTAGCCTCCCTTTCAATCACGGGCTCTGCTCTGTGGGCCGTACAGCCTGGACAAGAAGCCCTGATTCTTCTTGACTAAGTTGGTAACACTTATTTCCATTACACATTGTCGTGTACACCTTATCCTTGAGGCCATCATGGCCACAGGGCTGTGGGCCAGCACACCAGTGACCCAGGCAGGACTGTCAGAACATTGCACCCTCCTACTCTACTTGAGCTACTCGGTCAAGACTGGGGCCTTGATGCCGCACATAGTACACAAGCCTTTGGAAGTAAACTATGTCACAGAAAGGTGTTGCTGATCCATGAAAGTGGCATCAGGCAGTGGGCACTGTCTGAAGTCACACAAACACTGTGACACCCTGTCGTGATGAATTAGAGTCAGGCCGGCACATACTCTCTAGACTAGCCTGGAAGGAAATAGTCTCAGTCTTGTAGTATAGTTCGCTTCTGCCTTGGGAGCGAGAAGTAGCTATGGATAATAACACGAGCAAGTGTGGGTTATTCCTGTTAGTGTTAAAATTATAGAAGCAGGTGCTGGGAGGGCTTAGCGCTGGGCTACAGCCAAAGCCAACAGGGACACAAGGACACGGTGTGCTTGATCAGGCCATAATGCTCTGCTGCCACCTAGTGGCACTGATATTACATATTCAATGGCGTCACTTTATTTTCCTAGTTTGGGCTTCATCAACAGGAAGCACCCAGACTATGTGTACCTTTCTGAAGTTGCTCTGTATGGAAGTTCTGTTGGCTACAGCAGCCAGCCTTCTTTGGAGGGTCTTGGGTTAGCAGCCCCATGTATAGGGCACAGATCTGAGCTACAGCTGTGACCTGTGTAATTCTCTGTGTAGACTCTCTAATGTATTCTACCAGTTCATGATCAGAACTAACATGCCTGGAGCTACCCATCAGTTGGCTTGAGTTTTCCGTGTTTCTGTAGCAGCATCCTTTCTCCAGAAAGGCACAGTGTGCTTCATTAGTTGTGTTCCTACCCTGGCTTCCGCTCTGCTGAACTCTAAACTGGGCCTTGTCCCAGAAGTAAGCAGAAGGAACGTTCACTCAGTGAAAGTCCATTCCTTAGATGGCTTTCTTATGGGGCTTCTGCTGGAAATCATGTTCTGTTGCAAGAGGACCGGCTCATATTCACAGCTCACAGGGGGCAGGTCTTGAGAGTCCCACGCTGGCCAACTCCCTGAGATTCTCGTGGCCTCGAGGCCCAGACTCATCGCTCATCTCCAGTCTCACGTGTGCTTGGGTGAGCAGCCCTGTGTTTGCTGCCCTCTCCTGGATCCCCTAGGACTCCTCATCCCTGGCAGGTACCCTCACGCACCTTCACTTCCCACGCTTCTGGTCCTAATGAGATTCCCATCCAGACACAGCTGGGAAAACACATAGGTAGTGGGGGAAGGCAGCCGCCACCGGCTCCCAGGTAACAGAAGAGCCCTTCTGTGAGCTGGAGTGGGAACAGCTTTATCATCAGACTGTGTGACCGACTTTTCTTGATTCCAGATGGACCACGGTTGCCAGAGCCTAGAAATGTGTCTGCCTGTGTTCATCCAGCCCCTATTTTTCTACAGCCTGTGGCTAAACTCTGGGGTGAGGGGGCATGGGATGAAGTTGTGTGTCTTCACATTCTGAGATTAAAATCATTTTGGGAGTGCCTGGGGAGAAAGAAGAAGGTGCACACCTTTCTTCAGAGCTTGTGAGTTGCGCCTAATCGATCATCTCAGCTCCTGGCTCAGCAATGACCTCCTTACCACTGCTCTTCCCGCAATTACTCTTCTCATTGGCCTGTTGCATGGCTCCTGTGCTTTAAGTCGTCTCTGGGCTTTTCACATACACTTTCAAAGCTTCCGTGCTGAAAGCATCAGGTAGTTAGTGCTGCTGGCCATGTGCAGAGAGCAGCCAGGGCACTTGAAAAACGTGTGCATCTCAGGTCCCTGTGCTCCTCACTGAAAACCCAGATATAGGAAGAATCAAATCCCAGAAAGTTCTTGTTGGTTTTGGTGCCTGCTGCTGATGGGCTGGTTGGCTCAGGTGCCCTGGGTCTCTGCTGTGCAGGATCCACCCTCCTGCCTGTCCTAGAAGCCACTCTATTTGTCACACTTCACAAGAGGGGAAGCCTCTTTCCCCTAACCTCCTACAAACTGGAAGATGGTGCCCAGAGCACCTCAGGTCTCACCAAGTCGTAGCAATGGGCAACAGCTCAGTGCTTGCCTGCTCACTTTATAGCTGTGGCCAAAGCCCTGCTCTCATCGGTGGACCTTTGCTCATGTCCCCTAATGTTCCAAGAGACTGTGAGGCTGTAGCCCCAGGGCACTGTCTAGAGCCCTGGGCACTGGGAGGCCACCTTCACCTGCCCTTTCCAGAGCCCCCACGGAGGCCCTGTGACCTGTATCTTGAGGTACCTCTTCTGTGATTTAGATGAGGGCTGTGCTGAGACGGACCACTTTATCACACCCACAGCCACACTACAGCATCTGTACAGATGTGCACCAGGTGACACATCTGGATCCTGCAGGCCTGAGTCCCATGTGTACTGACTCCTGAGAGGCGTTCGGGCTCCCTCCTCTGTAGCTGAGAATTCAGAGCCCTCTCTAGTGTGTTCTTGGGCACACAGCTTTATAGGAGCCTCTAATGTATTGATGCCACCATACAAAGGCAGAGCCTCAACCTATGAATAGCAAATTCATTTAGAGTAGTGGTTCTCAACCTGTGGGGTCAAATTTGGGGTCAAATGAATTTTTCATAGGAGTTGCCTAAGACTATCAGAAAACACAGATGTTTACATTACAATTCTTAACACTGGCAAATTATAATTATGAAATAACAACAAAAGTACTTTTATGGTTGGCGGTCCACAGCGTGAGGAGCTGTATTAAAAGATCACAGAATTAGGAAGATTGGGAACCACTGCTTTAGAGGGAGTAGACTGAAGACAGGAGTCTTAAGTGAGTCATAGAATATGATGCCAGGGTGGCTGCACCATCGGGAAACTGTGTGTGAGCATGTGCGTGTGTAATGTGTATATGTGCATGTATATGTGTATGTGTTCATGAGTGTGTATGTCCATGCATTCTCACGTTCTCCACCCAGCCTTGGAATGGACTTTTAGGGGCACTGAGGGGCAATGCTCTGAACAGTTTCCTGAGTCGGGTGCAAACAAGGAGCAGAGTGACCCTGAACAGTCAAGGGCTTGCTCGGTGTGTCCCTGCCCAAGCCATGAAATTGGGGGGGGGGGTCTCTTCTCTAATGAAATGCTTGTTCTTCGTTATTTATTAAAGACATATCGTTAATGAGAGAGGATAGCTATCAAAATACTGACATACGCTCACATGGCACCAAGCATATTTCACAATTAGGCTTTCCCCAATGGAGAGGAATTGAAAGAACGGAGTCACCATCTGCTTTGTCCCTACTGTGTACAAATAAGCAGCTCTTGCCTCTTCTCCCTTCTCCTGGCCCAGGCAGCTCCCCAGCTCAGCAGCAGTCCTCCCTCTATCCTGCCCCAGTGTGGCATCCCTTCCCAACCTCTGCAGTCCATTCTGCCCTCCTGATGCCGCGTCCATCTTTCCTGGCCCAGGCAGCTCCCCAGCTCAGCAGCGGCCCTCTATCCTGCCCCAGTGCAGCATCCCTTCCCAACCTCTGCAGTCCATTCTGCCCTCCTGATGCCGCATCCATCTTTCCTGGCCCCATTTAAAGGTCTCTCGAGGGCTTCTTTGCAGCTAGACTGCTCCTAGGACCTGGCTCTGACTCTCTGAAGCTGTGGCCATGTCCCGAGACTTGCCAGGTTATGATAGCTCTCCCATGGTAACCCAGAAGTCCTCATAATCCTTGCCCCATTGATGTAACCCTGCCTTCCTGGAGGGCCTTCTTGGGCTCTATGATCTTGTGGAATGGTGTGGTACCAAGGGTGTGTTCACTGCAGCCCTTTGGTGTCACCCATTGGGTTATGGCGTCTGTGTTACGGTACCAGGGTACTTGTGGAATCTGAAATCTGTTCGTTTGTCCCTCCAAACCTACCATGGACCACAGGTCTCACAGCTGGAAGAACTATGGTGAGGCGTAAGCTCCACTTTGTTGTGAGGAAGGAAGTGGGTCACCCCTGCCACCTCAGTTTTCCTTGTCCTTAGAGCCGTGACCTGCAAGGCTGTGAGGAATGGTAAAGCTGGAACACTTTGAGAGGTTTTATTTTTCTCTTCTAATAAATTTACCAACACAACTGAAGTGTAAGTGTGTGTGTGTGTGTGTGTGTGTGCGCGCACACGCACATGTATGTATTAAACAGATGATGGGATTGATCATCAAAATTCTTCCTCAAAGTGATATGGAAGTAGCAGAACTTTCTAGAGTATCAGTTTTCACCCTGCATGCTTTATTACACAGGCTTCAGCGCTCCATGCTAAATGGACGCCATCTTTGAAGGGTCCATGTTCCAAGGTGAGCCATGGTTCTGGCTCTTTTCAGGGACAGCCATTGAACAGAGCCAGGAGCAGCTAAAGAAACTAATGCGGCCAAATTGAGCTTCACAAAAACAGCCACTTAGTGCGCATGTGGGCAGTCTTGTGGGCCACCTCAAATGCTAGCCTCTTAGTGTGGTGGACCGAGGGACTGTCTCTATCCAGCATGGAGACAAAGGACCAAGCCATAGCCAGTCAGGCAGCCCTCCCATCACACCATGCTCCTTGAAGAAAGGACCAAACAACTAGGAATCAGACACAACATTTTTCTTTAATGTATGCAACAGTTTTGAACTTTTCTGGGAATGATACAGACATTAATTTTAAAGCTGATAAAAGTAGGGTTTTTCACAGCGAAGCTAGTAGGGCCCTCACTGATGGCCACTTTGATGGCCACTTGTCCACGTGCCTCCTTTCTTCGTGGACTCCTATACTGGTTTCTCAGTGTGTTCAGGAGAGCTACCTTTCTGGCCTTTGGCTGATTTATTTGTTGAATGAACCATAGGGAGCAAGGAGGTACTCCCTATTTCTCCAGGATCTCATACTTGGCTTGCCCCCGAGCCTGGCCAGACACTTCCAGAGCCCAGGCCTCTGGCCATATGCTAGACTAGTCAGCACATATGCCAAGGTCAGAACCAGAGGCCAGGAGCCCTTGCAGTGCTATTTCTGAGTAGGACACAGGCAATCCACACACACATAGCAGACCTGCAAGGACAGGCCAGCGTCCTCACCTCACACTCAAGGGACTGAAGTGATTCTGGACATTAGACCAGGAAAAGCAACATGAGACCATGGCTGTGCCCTTCCTCTTGGCACTGATCTGTAGGAAGAGGGTTGCATTTACATTTATACATTTGTTACTCGGAGGCAAACTTCCATTAGTTCTTACTCGGGACTTAGAGGTTTGTGGCACAAGCCTGGATCTTCCTTATGAAGAGATCCACATGAGATTCTAGCATGCCCCATGGGTACAAAAGCCCACATTTCAGGTTTCTGGAGCCATGGTTGTTCTTAACCAGTTTTAGAAACCTGGAGTCACTGCCAAATGACTCCTCAAGATATAGTGGCTGCCCTGGAGTCAGAGAAGTGGACAAGGAAGCCCTGTCAAGGACAGCTGGGCATACTGTGTTCTGATTGGTTCATTCCTCATGGCACAGCCTGTGTACAAAGAGCCTGGGTGACACGGTTTCTTCTTTTGTTCCCACACACATGAGAGAACGTTGAGAGTTGCCTGTGTGCCTGTGTGTTATTTGTAGCTGCTATGTCCCCATGGGAAATGTGATGTGTTTGGGGTTCTCATCATTTGAGACTGATATTGCCTATGATGGCCTAATCATCCAGACTTCAAAATGGTTGCTGTTGTTTTTCCTAGTGGACCCCAAATCAGTAGATGGGAGGGGGGGCTACATTCATGATTTGGCCTCTGCCTCTCCCTGGTGGCATCCCCATTGTGAACAGAAATAAGGGACTTTCTGGACTTCCACTGTCTCCTATCTAGCTGCAGGGAGGGGTCTCCAGGCTTCTCTAAGTATTGGTAACAGGAGGAATGACTCTGTGGGTCACTCTGCTTTCCCTTGGTGACCAGTTTAATGATCCTTTCCCTAAAGTTTCCTAATATTGTGTAAGTGGTGTAAATTGGCTAGAGTTATTTCTGGTTTTAGCACATCGGGACCAGATACCACTGCCTTCTGTCCCTTTTCTGTTTCATATAAAACTTTCCGGGATTGTTCTCTGTGACCTACAGTAAGCTGGGTTTTAGGTGGATGTTTCAATTCTGAGGTCCTTGGACATGGACCTGGGGTGGGGATGGGGTCTCATTGTTTAGTTGCTTTCCCGTTGACATCCTCATTTTAATTTTGATATGTCACTGTCTTGTCACTAAGCCCAGAACCTTAATGAGTTAATGTAGTTAAGGTATAGGGACAAGGTCACTATACCTCCTCCTGGGATGAGCTGTGATGAGAGGGCCAAAGTTTCGCTGGGCTGCATTCTCTCACAAAGGCTCCACTGGGACTCTTGGGATGCTACTGTCGCAGTTCCTGCAGTCCCCCTGAGCTGCTGCATGAACAGGGCCGTGTGGCATTCACCACTCGCGGCTCAGGCTCAGTTTCCTTTCCTGCATTGCCGCATTCACCCACGTGCAGGTTCCAGTCCTGGTTCTTTGCACAGTTCCCATTGTCCTCTCTGTGTGGGTACAGAGAGGGTTGTGCCCTTTTGGTTATCAGTGTCATATCCATTTGTGGACTGTGAGCATAGAAAACCAGCAGTGCGCTTAGTGTCATTTTAAACTTGGTGCCTCTGCAGACGTATATGCTAAATATTACAAGTGGAAGATATGTATACTAAATGATATAGTAAATATTATAAGCAAATCCACCATACAGATTCCTCAGGATCTTCTCTGGGACGCCTGTTGGGAAATGGACACCTTGCCTCTATGGGGCTGTTCAGATATCATGCCCAAGGTCACCTCTGCCAGTACACAGCCTTCTCACATAGCCTTAGACTTGTCCATTTCAGAGACATTTGCTGCTCTGATGAGTGGGGCAAAGAAAGGTGGCCAAAAGCCCAGTCCTGGGATCAAGGCCTTGGTGCTTAGAGCTCATACTCCCCTGTGTTTCTCTTTTAGGTAGGTGAATTCCAGATAAGCCAGCCCTGCCAGTGACCTCCGTGTTTGGTGGCTGGTGCTCTGAGCCACAGTGCGCGTCAGCATTTGGATCTATGGACCTGCTTTGAACCATAGAGCCTGCCTATGGGGGAAGGTGAGTTGCCCCAAAGCCCCTTCTGTGTTTTTATTTATTCATCTGGCATGGTGGAAACAAAGTCCGACTCACCGTTAAGGAAGACACATGCTGGTAGTGCTACTGTTCTTTGTTCTATCCTGCTCCATTCTTCCAGGCCCTCAGGGTCTGTGTATACTTTGGAGAGTTGGGACTCCTTTCCAGAGCTGTGAGCCAGTTATGCTACCCACACAGGCTGAAACCTGTGTCCTGGAGTTGGCCTGAGCAATCAGGAATCATAAGGCCAACACAGGTTTAGGGAATGGAGAACAGAAGCTGTGCTAGGCTAGTGATGGCCAGTATGGTACTGATGGGCACCATGGATACTGATGGCCCGCATGGGTACTGATGGGCACCATGGGTACTGAATGGCCACCATGGGGTTTTAGTCCTATTTTCTGCTTTCTGATACTATGGTAGAAGGAACTGTTTATTTTGGATTGTTCATTAGCATTCATGATGCTTTCTTATGATATGGCTAGGGCTTTCTAGTTGGGCACATTGGCACTAAAGAGATTTTTGCCTCTCATTGCAACTTTGGATGCTGTGAGTTCTGGAAAGCAAAGGACAGTGGGAGACGCAAGGGCCCAAGGTTACTTTCTTTATTCCTTCAGTGCTTCCTCCCCAGGCTTACTGCAGCCTGGACCTGCATGTTGAGTTGAAGCCTGATGAGAGCTCCCAGGAAAGGGTGAGAAAGGACCCACACTGCAGTTAAAGGCTTCAGTGCACAGACAGTGAGGTCAAGGATGCGCCTAGGCCCTGTACGCAGGTGCTAGAGGGGCCACAGAGCAACTGACTGGAGGGTTGGTTAGTACTTGGGGAATCACTCTGCTCGCCACCCCCTCTGTTCTTCAGTCCTGGCCTGCACCCCTACTCTAGGACCTTACCAGTCCCCCAGGGAACTTCATGGATTGTCCCTTGCTGGGCCAGGCAGATCTGGGCAACAGAGCTGCGAATTGTCGAGGTGGGAGAGGGTTTGCAGAGAATGAATTATGCTGGGCAGGGCCCCAGGTATGGCTGTGCGTCAGAAGGAACAATACCATCTCATCCTGTGTCACGTGACTTTTCTGAAGAGTCATTTCTATTCATCCCAGATAGAGACAACAATGACGGACCAAAGGAATGATTCTATCTGATTGTACCTTGGTGAACTAATGAGGTATTGGAATCGGTGACAGCAGCATAGATAAGAGGTTACTTACAGGAGCAAGGGGAAATTATGGGTAGACAGCTATATACCACTAAAGGCTTCTTATACCTCTGAACCTACCCCAGCAATTACTGGGTAGAATACTGTTGAGGGGGGACCTGGTGAGCTTTCCACTTCTTCTGGGGTGGGGGTTAAAGGGACTGACTTGTAGATCTTGTAAAGGTTCCATAGAGGTAATTATACTCTATTTCAAGATGTTAAGGGCCATGCTGTGCCTGGAGGTCAGCGTCCTACCACACGCCCTCTGCTGGGTCCTGTGCTGACTAGACTTCCTGCTGCTGTGTGCTCTAGGATGAGATGGAGAGCTCCCTCTCCCACCTCTACCCAGAGGAGACTGATCCTCAAAGGTTCAGTCACCAGAGAGGGTCTGGAACAGTCTGTCTCAGATCTAGAACAGTTGGTGTAACCAACAAACTCCTGAAGGCCCCATTTCTATAGCCAAGTCCCTGCACTGCCCAGAGCACACCTCTAGGAATTGCTGTGCCCTGTGTGATGGTCCATGGTCCTTCCCAGGCACACATTCCCTGAATGAGAGGCCATGCAGGCTCATGGAGCAGCAGGTTCAAGTGCTGAGATCGCAGGCATGCATACCTGACTAATTTATGTATTTTTGACTCAGAAATTATATGCTGTAAATATACATGGTGGGGAGATCACAAGAGAAAGGGGGCATTCTCAGGACTAGATAAGTGACACCCCCAGAAACCTGTACAGTTCTAGAGGCTGGAAGCTCAAGACCAACAGGGCCAGAAAGTCTACTGGTGTCTGGCGGGGGCGGGGGGGGGATACTTCCATGTGGAACCTCCTGAAACACTGCCTCCTTTGGAGACACAGATATGTGTTTTCATGTGACAGGAGGACCACCGACAAAGAGAGTCAGACTAGTCTCCCTGAGCCTCTTGTGAGACACTAGTTAGAAAGTGGAGGTCACAGCCTTGTCACCTTTTTTTTTTTTTAAAGTAGGTTCTCACTATATAGTCCTAGCTGGCCCAGAACTTGCTGTAGACCAGGCTATCCTTGAACTCACAGAGTTTTGACTGTCTCTACCTCTTGAGTACTGGAGGTTTACACTGCCACACCTAGTATATTTTCAACATGCAGATTTGAGGGGAAACATATGCCTCAAACCTTAGCAATTTTATTACAACATTGCTCAATATACCAATTCAAAATATCTGGCACACTCAACTATTGTGGACTCCTTATGGTCCTACACACTAAAACAAAAACAAGGTACCTGAAATCCCATTTATAAAGTAAAGTATCAGGAATTTGGTACTATTGCCTAAACCTAAATGCATTAACAGAGGAAAGTATTTACCATATAATACTAAATGCAAGAAAGAGGAAAATGTGGGCAGTTTGGTCCTGTTTTGTTTAAAAGATACAGTGATGGAACCTAGGCAATACACCTCCCAACATTGCAGATCCCAGGCTGGTGGTCTTTCTGGGGAGCACTTAATATGTTATTTCTCTATACTGGATATCCATTGTTTATATTATTTGCTTGGTGTTGCTTTGGGACCCTCTTTCTTTTCTGTGCTGTGGTGAGCATTGCAGAGTTAGTAGCAATGTCTGTGCTCACAGTAACTGACTCCTTCCATGGTACAGTCTGCCTTCTGGTACAGCCCATAGCTCCTCCTGGCCTTTTCCTTCTCATATATGCTTGCTTGTGTCTCGGTCATTACCTCCCCTGATCTTGTATAAGTAGCTGGATAAAGTCAGTGTATCAGTATCAAGCAGCATGGGATAGCTGCTCTCTCCTGCTGGTAGCAGAAATGCTCAGCCTGATGGTGGCCAATGTGCATGCTATCCCTCCATTTAGGTCTCAAATACTTGAGCCTTGTGCACATCACAGCCCACACCTGGACCACCTTAAATGATGCAGCATGCTCAGCCCCTTCCCAGTGTGTGCATAGGCTTGCTTCTCAGGGCTGACTACAATTAATTAAAAATGTCGAAGGCAAGCATTTTCAGTCTGTCATTTTGGGTATCTAACCTTTGTGAGGACTTTCCTGTTTACCTGGTTCCTCGAGAACTTGCAAGTGTGTCTCCAGTCAATCCAAGGCAGCCCCATAGTCAATGGCTAGAGACTTGTCTTTGCCCAAGCTGTACATGGACGGTCAGCACGATGACAATGTCTGATACGAAAAGCTGTGTCTGGATTAATGCTATCCAGCCCCCCTCCCCATTTCAGGCTAAGCTGCTATGTCCTGCAGGCACATTGGCTTGTTCAGTCCTGTTGGGGGCAGGAGCCATTGAAATGACAGCCATGAGTGCTGGGTGCCCCTCCAAAGGGCACAAGGGGAGCTGGGCGAAAAGTAGGTCACATGTGCCTGGGCGATGTCACGCGGTTCTCACCCCAGGCCAATGGGATGGGTGGCCTCTTTCGGTTGAAAACAAAACATCACTCTAATTTTTCTCTTAGCATTTCATCTTCTCTAAACGGGGAGAGTAACCATCTGTCTGGCTCCCACACCCAACTCGATCCTCTTGACCCCACGGGGCTGCTTTGTTCGGAGGTAAGGGGATTCTGTGGGCCTGGGTGAGTGGTCAGCTGAGCAGTACAGGTGGCCGAGACTGACAGAATCCTAGCTCAGATCTCCAGGTGGTGTGGTAGAGCCTGCCAAGGTCATGTATGTGATGTGTTGGGAGAAGGTGCTGAAGGAACTGCCATGGTGGTGCACAGACCTCTGCTGGGCAGTGGGAAGAGCGGAGCTGGGTTGTATGTACTAGCGGCTTTAGATATTTCGATAGTGCGTCCTCCGCTTTCATAATGCCCTTCTTTGGGGGAGGACCCATAGCATTGTAATGTTCTTTACTATTGAGGTGGTGTTATTTGCTAAAAAGAAAGCATACAATTTTACGGATGTTTTGTCGGCTAGAAATACCAGCTATGGAAAGGAATATGGTCTCTATCCTTGACCATATGAACCATCCTTAGGAACGAAGGTTCAGTGCTGTCTGGATCAACTAGTTCCTTCAGTCCTGTTAGAGACTTAAACCTCTGAAGTTATTTGGAAAGTTATTTGTTTCCACGGGTAAGAGTACTATGAAGCTCAAACTCAGAACCCAAATAGCAAAAGATCTGTGCACACATATTATTAATAAATGGAAAAGTATACTTTGGAGTTTAATGTTTACATTGAGCAATTTACTAGTTCTCTTATTGCCAGGCAGGACTTTGAACATGATCACCACCACCACATGGTAAAGTGTTCGTGAATGTATAGTAGTTTCTAAATATTTATAGAAACAAATATACATTTTATAGCTTATAAATAACAAAATTTCACATTTTTCCTGTCCTGTAATGAGCTCAAGTGTGCAGTCCTCAGGATGTTCCAGTGCACGCGTTTGGCAAACAAGCTGCATGTTTAACAAGCATATATGTGTTTGCAGGATCTAGCTATATCTCCCATATTCAGACATGGGGAAATGCTTCCAGAAATAGTGTACCAGAACAAGAATTGTAGCAATTTAACCTGAGTGTGTTCCACCAGAATTTTTTTCCTTTCAGATGAAATTTGTGTTTATTCTAGTTCTCTGGGGAACATGGGTATGTGACCAACATTGTAAGGATGAGCACCAGAACTTTGGGTTATGCCCTGTGGTCCATCTCTGTTGTGTGGCACAGTAGCTATTCCCTTGGTGACAAAGCAGGGCTCACAAAGACTCCTTGTACAATCAACCTACCGCCTTAGAGTGAATCTTATATGTTTTCTAAAGAGTATTTCTTTAACTGGCTACAATCTTGAGGGAGCGGAGAGTTTCATTTGTTTGGGTTTTTGTTTGTTTGACTAAGACAGAATTGCGCAACATTTTCCTTATGTGTAGCTGTTGATCTGATGCCTGGAGAAAGCCCCATCCACTGATGCAGTTTTAGCATTGCCTCGCTCTTTGTCCCTCCTGTAACGTGGGTCCTGGAAACCAGACTAAATGTGAGGACTCACCCGTAGCATGTGAAGACAGTTGTGACAAGCACACATGCTCATGTGACATTTGAAATCATAATTTTTCCCATTATTTCTTAGGTGAGGGGTGAGGGCTGCTGCCTCTGGAAATGAACCCATTCCTGCAATGTGGGTATGCTTTATGTCCCCCATACCCATTAGGAAAGATTACAGCACAAATATAGTTATGCAGAAGCAATAGAGCCATGTCCTGGGGTGGTGTACAGAGGAGAATCCTAACCCAGACTGGAGTGCCTGACTCTATGCCTGTCCTCTGTCCCCATGCACACTGTACTTTTTGTCCACATTGCCCTCATCATATTCATTGTGCTGAGCCGTGGACTATGTGGGACTTGAAGGGCCACCTATGAAGTTTGGTCTGGTAGTATCTTAAAATAAGCCACCATCCCAGTATTCTGTTTCTGAGATGTATGTGATGTTCCAAGAGACAGCTGGGCCCTGCTCAGAGGCCAGAAGCCCCAATAAAGCATTCTCTCACCGAGAAGAGGGGCCTGGGGAAGATTTGCAGTGAGGAGCACCCCACAGCTGGAGACATCCTGATTCTGATGGAGTAGGCTTCAGAGGACCAAAGTCTCAATACTGGGAGCTGGGATCAGGAGGTCCCAAAAGTGCATGGGGCCCTCCTGTTGCAGAACTGTTGGGTACAGTGGTGCCTACCAGGTGTTCCAGTTTAGCCATAGAGCATCTGGCCACTGTGTTATGGCTGCTGTGCTTATGAAACAGAACAGGTTTGTCCAGGTATGATCTCTGCACCTCCACCATCCCCTTAGGACCCTGTAGAGATACAGAGTCTGTTCTGCCTGCCTCAGATCAGTGAAGTCAGAACCTCTGGGCTGGGTCATGTAGGACAGGCCTCCCTGGTGGTATATGTCATGTCCACTCAGAGTGAGAACCCCTGGTGTGGTTGTGACATGAAAATTTAAAGGCAGGACTTCTGATGAACTGGAGTTGGATGTAGAGGATACAGACTTGAGTACCAGGTCTGAGAGAGCAGAAGATGCTGCTGCCTATGAGTGATTACTGGGTTGGATGCAAGCAGACCCACTTAGTGGGGCATTTGAGGTCAAGTCACATTGTGTCCAACCAGAGCTTTCTGTAGGAAAGGACACAGGCTGCCCCCCTCCCGGTACCTATTGGAGCTGAGGCTTGTCTCTGGAGATGAGGAACACACTTGCTAGAACTCAAGGTTAGGAATAGCATAAGCCCAAGGCCAGTGCTGGAGCAGGGAAGATGTGCAGAAGCTGTGGCTCCTGCTGACTTAGAACTGCCACTGGGAAAGGTAGACAAAGGCCACTCAGTGGAGTGGTCTGGAGAGGTGAGGA
This sequence comes from Microtus oregoni, assembly GCF_018167655.1. Lineage (NCBI taxonomy): Eukaryota > Metazoa > Chordata > Mammalia > Rodentia > Cricetidae > Microtus > Microtus oregoni. Next base: position 18,594,279 of record NW_024543220.1, read on the forward strand.
GGCTGCAGTAGCTGCATTTGAGCTCTAGTCAGATGGCCTTAGTGAAGAAAGGGCCTGTCTGTAGCTGGGAAACAGGCCGTGGCAAAGCTGAGGGCTGAATGGGACAGCCTAGATGCAGACTCTGTCTTCCTGCTTCATGGCAATGAATGCCACCTGCCTCCTCTTCCTTTACACAGGCACACACATTCTAACTGCTGGTGTGGGGCACAGTCATTAAAAACAATGTGAGGAGAGGACAAAGAAACCTGTATATGACTATGCTTGCCTGGTGGTGGTGGCACACACCTTTAATCCCAGCACTTGGGAGGCAGAGGCAAGCAGTTCTCTGAGTTCAAGACCAGACTGGTCTACAGAGTGAGTTCCAGGACAGCTGGGGCTACATAGAGAAACTGTGTTGGCGGTGGGGGGGGGGGGGAGGTGTGACTCAGTTAGAAAGGTACTCATGGGACCTGAGTTCAATCCCCAGAACCCATGTGAAAAGCCAGGCATAGTGGCATAAACACTCCAGCACTGGAGTGACAGATAGGCAGGTCTCTGGGAATTCCTTGGCCAGTGAGAGACTGCTCTCAAAAACCAAAGTGGGTTGCACCTTAGGAATAACATCTGAGATTGTCCTCTGGTTTCCACCTAGGTGCATGGGTACAAGTGTGCATTAATGTATATGATGTCTGCACATACATGCTATCAGGAGAATAATCAAAACATCACAAAGGGTTAGGGGGCAGGAGAGAATGTCTGGTTTTGTTTTGCTATAATCAAAGTGACATTTAGATCACTAAGAATGATAAGCTAGTTGTCAATATTGGGTCAAAATGCTATTGGGTCAATTAGTCTTTTTTTTTTAAAGCACTAAATTTAAAACTTCACACAACTTTTGGTATAGAATAATGAGCTACAGGCATAGAAATTACATGCTAACCTTTTTATATGTCTTTTTTTGGAGAAAGAGTTGCAGTCCATGCACACACACACACGAACACGCACACGGACATACACACACACACCCCAGAAAGCCTGAGTGCACAGTGGACAGGCAGGAACGCTGTTGGCTCATCATTCGGGCAGCACCTTTCCAACAGTGCAGTGTTGCAATAAAGCACAGAATCCTAAGCAGCCGGACAGATGAGTGTGCACAGTAGGAAGAAACTGACAGGCAACCTCGTGCAGGTCGGCAGGAGTTGGGATGGCAGGCTTGGTTGGGTGTGAACTGGCACTGCTTTGTGGAACATGGCTGGTCATGTCTGCCAACATATTAGTGCAGACACTCTTTAACCATACTGCTTTTGATGTTAAGTCAGGTCTCTTCCCTGGTCAAACCTTACTGCACAGAGATCCATGTCTGGAGTGGTTTATTAAAAATAATCAAAATTATTATTAAGTAATAATTCCCATAGTCAGGGCATGTGAATCTTGGCTGAAGTAAGTCCTAACACAGCCCCATGGAGACTTAGCCTCCAGACAACAGTGACTTCTTTCCTTGGCTCAGACAAGGTACTGCTGAAGCCATCAACGGAGACACAGCAAACACTTGTAGTGGTGTTCACATCATGTAGCTCCGGTTTGCTGTATGATCTGTGATACTGACCAAGACCCATACTGCCATCCAACAGCATAGTGAATCTCGGTGTCAAAGAGGCCAGGCAGAGGAGACAGAGGAAGCCCTGCAGTACAGGGACCTTAGTGGCTCCTGGCAATGCCTTACTTTGGATGGGAGTGTTGTAGGTTATGAATTAGTATTGCATGGTAAATGCTGAGTGACATTTAAGCTATCCCCTTCGCATTTGTGGCATTATTGTGCCTGTGCTTAAAGTGTAAGTCCCACACATATGTAGTATGTGGTACTTGTGCAAGGCAGGGCTAGGCAAAGCCCAGCAACTCAGATGTGGTGTATGGCTAGCTAGGGTCCCCTCCAGAGTAATTCACTGGCATTACTGTTGTTCTTAGAGAAGACTCTGCTGTGCTGGCAATTTGAAAAGCGTGTTTGGGTTGACTGAGCCTGGGGGATGATAACAGCACAGTGATGGATCCACAGCTGTACAGTTACAACACTCAAGGGTCCCAGTAGCCCTACTCTGATAGGGCATTCTCTTCCTGACCAGTCCCTGGGCTGTGTCCAGTGAACAACTAGTCTCCAAAGACCTTGGGCCCACAGCACCAGGAGGAAAGGAGGAAGGACCTGTGGCTGAACCACAACCGAACATCACAACTTCCTGCCTCATTGCTTCTGGTAGGGACCCCACGGGGTCTCCTATAGATCTTTCTCGATAATATTCCTGTTCAGCAGCCTCCATAACCTACCGAGCTCTTTGTGGCGGAATTCAGTAGTTTTAACTCTAAGGTATCATGCTTGGGCTTTTAAACTTATTTTGCCTAGGCAGTATTTAAGTTCATAAATCTGCATTTGGGTTTTGGCAAGTAAATACAGCATTTATTTTTTCATCTACACATCTATTTCTTTGTCTATCACACACTGAAATAGAAATGAGCCAAATGCATCCAAAATAAATTAAACAGGCAGCAGTGAGGCTTTTGGGATTAGACCATGAGCAGATTGAAGGCTGAGTACTTCTCTGGGGCAATGCTGTCTTGAGGATTAAGTCTAATCCTGAGCTGCTGAGGAGGCAGGGCAGCTCAGTGCTGTCACGTGGAATAGAGACTGCATCCTTGAACTGCCTTTGTATAGCCCTCTACTGAGCCAGCCCAGTCCAGACATTGCCAGACCCTCAGGTGCCCTGGGATCATCTGGTACACAGTATGTGGCGTGAGGGAGATGCTGTCACCCTAGACACACACATAGGGCATTTCCAGGATCCTGATGTATGTTCACATGTATTCAGGTCCTTGGCAACTATGAGATTTGGGTGCAAGGACTTTGTGAGTGGCAGGGCGAGGGCAGGGGTCTTAGGGAGTTTCTGGGCTGCAACCTCTGGCTCTGGTCACTGAGCCATTAGTCTGTGAATCTCTGGGGCCCTCGTGGGCCCGGATCTCATGCTGATTTTCCCTGGGTTTGGCGAAGCTGTCTCCTGCACAGTGCTGCTGAGCCCAGCTGTCGGCTTGCTGAAGCTTATCGCCTTAATTTGATCCTTCATAGCTTGTAGTCACACTGGAAACTTTACATTTTTCTTTTTAGTTTTTTTACCTGTTATTTTTTAAACCTGTCATTTTGTTTCAGATTTATCTAAATTTACTTTTATTTGTATTTTAATTTTTCAGTATGTTTATCTTGCATTTTTTCTTTATGTCACATTGTCTTTACTTTTCAAAACATTTCCTTTCTGTGTACCACTTATTTCCATTCTCTTTAAATGTTTTGCTCATATGTGTCATTTCTATTGGTAATCTTATTTTCACTTCAGTCTTTCATCTTTTTTCCTTTTTAAAAAAATAATTTGGAAAGATTCTTAATAATTTTAGTTATGTTTTCTGATTTTTTTTATTTTATCTGAAATAATATGCTTTTTGCAGGGCAACAGTGAAATTATTGCCCAGACCTTGCAACACAAAGAAATGACCTATCAATCTAAGTTAGCTTATTTTTTCTCTCAGGGTTAATCATGATCAATGATTTTGTCTGTGTTGATGAATGAATGTTCTGAAATCATTAATGTGTGCATCCATGGGGACACCCTCCCAGGACAGCTGGGAGCTATGTTCCTCTCTTGCTCCACATTGACCTCCATGGAGATCTTCGTGATCTCAGCAGCCACTGTCCTTGTTGCCTGCAGCCTCACGAGGACAAGCCTGCTAGAAGCCCTGACCTGCAGTGCAAATTCCCTTCCCACGCGGGGTTGATGGGCCTGTGCCCAGCCACTGTCAGCTGTGTCACCACACTGTGGACAGCTACCTCTGCCCTTGCCCTAATCCGTGTGTCAAACAGGCAGTGGTCTGTCTGCAGTTTTTTTCTTCCCACTGAGGAGGCTGAGCTAACCATGAGCCTTCTTAGGACAGAAAATCTGCCCCCTCAGTAAGCACCTGTTGGCACCTACAGTACTCTTTGCATTCTCTGAATAGACTTTCTGGGGCAGGGATGTCAGGAAAGGCTGCCAGTGCACAGTCCTGACGTGGGCAGGGCATCCTATCTCTGGACAGCCCTGTGAAGCTGCCCTGTCCCTTCATGCCCCCTGTATAAAAACCCAGCCGAGGAAGACACTTCTCTTAGTAGAGCCAGCAGCGGGCTACCACTGGGCAGAATGCCTGTTCTCCAGTTCCTGCTGGACCACTTGGGCACAGAGTGTGCCAGGGACTTGAGCTGTATGAGACAGTCTCAAAGAGGCTCCAGCTGACTGACTTCTAGTAGCCAGTTTTTAGTTATAGCAGGTTGGGCTTCAGTGCTCACATCTAGGATTTAGCAAAGAGGCTCATCCTTGCCTGTGTTCTTCTGCATCTGTTATCTTCTGGAAGGACAGCCATGCTTCCTGCCACAGGGACACTGTTGCTTTGAAAATGTGGGGGAGCCAGAGGCCATCCTGGAACAGAACCCTTGTGACACTCTGAGAGCAGGGCCTAAAATTGCTGCTCTGTGAAAAATTGCTGTTCTGTGACACCATATTATTAAGGGAGCAAGCACACGCAATAGGCAGGAAGAACGTTTGTTCTGCTAGGCAGCAGTGAGATTGTCTAGCAGTTTCATGTCACCTCTGACATGCTTCTTGCACCACTTGGCATGTGTCTTGAAGGAGTAAGTGAGGGGCCGTGACGTGGGATGGGGTCTCTCACCAGGAGCAAGTTCTGTGGCCCAGTTCAGAGATCCTGCAAGCTACCCTGGACACTTCCTGTAGCTCCTTCTTCCACAGCTGCCTAGGGATTTTTCCCCCATAAAAATATCATTTCCTGCTTAGCCTTCTTGCTTTTCACACGGGTGGCATCTTCTCCTTCATTAGATATGTTTAAAAGCTTTCTTGGTTCCTACACTTTTCATGTGCATTAAGATATTATCTATGGTTTTTTGTTTTAGTAATATCCGGAATTTGGAGTTCTTTGGCTTTGTCACCCACCACCAGTAAAAGTAATAACAAGGACACAGATGTGACACCAAGCATGTGTGCAGGACATTTGTGTGCTAGGGAATTATCTTCTCCTAACTTAAGTGCTTCCTGCTATTTCCTTTGGTTTGATATGATCAGTGAGACTGTAAATTATATTTGGTGCTTTTCCACTATCTGTGCAGGGCTACACGTTTGTCCAGATGAGTATCCTGTCCAGTACCCACATCCTATCTGGTGTCTGTGTTACTTTCCTACCCACCCTGACTGCGTTCCTTGCTTGGGTGTGCTGAGGACTCTGCCTGGCACATGGCGAACGGCTGTTAGTGTTTAGCCATTGCTTACTAAAGTGTGTGTGGGTACTGACTTTCTTTCTTTATTGGTTACATGGGCAGAATACCTGGTCTTGTATTGCCTATCCACCCCACACTTTGCAAGGCACTGTGCAACATCAGTCTACTTAGGAATTGCTGACCCTACATATTACCATTTAGTTTGGACTATTAGCATTTCTATCTAGACAGAATTTGGGATTGGATCTTAGTTGATACACATGGTCCATTTCATTGTTTCTCCTACATCTTTCCCAAGCGAACACATGCACATACAGGGATGCACATGAGCCAGGAGTGAGTATCCTAGCTATACCGCTGCTCTCCAGTGCTTCCTGATAAGACTTTTGCTTTTAAAAAAATATTAATTTATTGCATGTATGTAGGTACACGTATGTTGCAGCACACATGTGGAGGTGGAGGAGAAACCTATAGGACCCTGTTCTCTCTATGTATCATGTCCTGGGGAAATGCATGCAGCATGGCCTTTACCTGCTAAGCCATTTTCTAGCCCTTCTGTTAAGATTTTGTTGTATTTTAGTCATCCTGGTAGGCGTATAGTGATAGACACTGTGACTTTAAATTGCTTTTCCTCTTAACTGCTGAGGCTGACTGCCTTTTGGGAAACAGTCGTCTCTCTGTATCCCCTGGGGTATTGGTCCTAGATCTACCCAACTCTCCAAGATCCCCACACATCCCAGAATTCCCTAGATGCTCAGTGAGATGGTATAGTGTTTGATGGAACTCTCCCATATCTTTCGTGTGTTCTTTGTATTAGGTAAATTAGAATACCTAATGCAATATAAATGCTCTGTACACAACTGCCACACTGCTCAAATAATAATAAGGAAAAAAGTTCAGTACAGATACAGTTTCCTTTTCCAATTTTTTTTTTATCTATTGGTTGGTTGAATCTGGTTACAGAGGACCAAGTGGTCACACAGACCGCCCCTTCAGGATGCACCTGTTCAAGTCTCTTGCCCCCTTTTCTACACAGAGCATAGAGATGCTCCTTGGTTTCGGAGGCTTAGCAAAGAAGCAACGTGCAGCAAACGTCTGCTTTTCCCTCTGTTGATGGGGTGGGAACACAGAGAATCTTCATTCTAATGTGGCTCATCACCTCATTTGGTCTGAGCAGCTAATAGCTTTTTAGGTGTAACAAGCCCTTGTTCTTCCCTTGTACTAATACCTCGTGCTGTGCAGAGATTCCTGTGATGTTTCCTGTTGGCCTCACTGGGATTGTTCTGAGGGAGACTCTGGAAGGGCGTGCTCGGTCCTCACGTTCCTACTTGCGGGTCCTCTGACAGGCTGTCCCCTGCTTTGCCATGGTTTGAGCACCAGGTTCTGACTCTTAGATCCTTCATCAATTCGTCTCTTCTCACGCCACACACCGACTCACTTGCTGTGGCTGTGTGTGTAGAATACTAAGACAATGAGTCTTCTGGGTACCACAGCATCACAGCGCTGCCCTGGACAGGAAGCTGCAGATTAGGTCAGAAGGCCTGGGGATTGTGTTACATGGTGGATGCTCTCCGTGGGCCCCTGCTACTGCCATCGTGCTCCTGTTCCCGGGAATTTTTCAAATTTGAAATGAATTTTCCCAAAGAATTGGCCCTATAGATCAGTTTGAAAGAATCAATGTCCTCAACTCTGATTACTTGAGTCTGTCAGGTCCTCTTAGGTCTTAAGTACTTCTCCATAATAAGATCTGGTTTTCTATGTAAAAATTCTGAATATCACTTTTTTAGGGTTATCCCCAACTCTGAATTTTATATATTCTTCCAATTGTATCTTCTTAAAACTTAATTTTTAACCCCAGCTGGAATAAAACGTTAGCTTAGTCACTCTGATAAGATCCCTTATGATGTCATCCGTAGGTCATTTGGGTTTCATGTGCCCACCTTTTCCTGTGTACTGTTGTTCTTCCTTCCGGGTTTCTCACCATGTCCACAGTGGGAAAGAGCATCCACTACGCATCCTAGAGGGCCATTCCCTGGAGCCCACTGCTTGCAAGTTGCCAACTCAGTACTTTCCTACAGGAAAAAAGTCCCCTAGCTAGAACTTCTAATCTAGTTTGGAGATGTCTTGGGATTCCTTGTTGGGAGCTACATGTAGCCCTAGGTAGCCTAAGGCAGGCGCTGGTCCACTGCAGTTCTTTCTGAAATCATCAATTATGTACTTAGGTCACTGTTCCAGGTTGCGGCTGACTTGCAGATAAGATCAGAAAACATGGGGTTCTTTGCTGTTGCATGGTGGACAGTCTCCATGGGCTTCTGCCTCTTCTGTCCCGCAATGCTTAGCCCAGAATGCGCCCTCCTGCTCTCATTGTTTCCAGACATCCTCTAGTGGTGGCTAAACTGGTCCTTTCCCATTCAAGGAAGTTGTCCTGGGTACTCTTTCAGGACCATCCCTGGCTAGGGACCATCCCTGGCTAGGGATATCTCGCCCCAGCCTCTCCTTCATTCTCTCAGAGATCCTGAAGCCACAGATAATTCTCTCTAAGTGTCAGACTTCAACTTCATTTTCTAGAGCGTTGGTCTGTATGCAGCATATAGATTTGTGAGGCATGACAGGGTCCGATATTGACTTTGAACCATGATTCATTTAAGCTATCCTAGCCCCAAGTCTGATTTCCCCACCAAACTGTGCCCCACTGGTAATGATGCCTGTATCCACCCACCCTTGATGCTTGGTACCCGGTGAGAACTGCAGAAAGATGAGTGGCATGGGATGTTCCAGAATTCCTTTGTTGTGGGCCTCTGGAAAGTCTGCTGTGGTTGGGTTCCTGCTTTTAATAGAAGAACATGCTGGGAAGCTGCTACGTAGGGTGCAGGGCTTTGGCATGAATGGGAGCTACAGTTTGGTGTCTGTAATGTCAGAAGATTCACCTTGGCTCTTAGGCCTACCCTGTCTCTACATGAATGATATTATAGATCTTGAAATTGGTATTTTAAAAAGTGAGGACATTTGAGAGGTATGAGTGCTATGGTGGGCTGTATATTAGGACCCTCTTTCCTGCAGTGGTACTGAGAGCTGTCAGCAGCACTCAGTGGAACCCGGCCCATTGTTAGAAAGAGAAGAGCTCCGTAGGTTCCAGACCATGCCCGTATATGGCCTCCAGAGCAGGTTGGAAGCAGTGAGCTCACTAGTCCTAGCCTTGTCACTTTTTGTCCTGGCGCATGAGTGACAGCTGAACAGTCTGTTTAGAATGCTGACTGAAATCAGGGTTGTGTAAGTCCCAAACATCTTCTAATGCTAACTGTGACTGGCAAGAGCATTAAATTGCAGAAACCTTTCTTAGCCTGGATGGCCTCAAGGAGCTACATACATTGTGAGTCTCTCAAGGAGAATGAAGCAGCTAATCAGCTCTGTCGGCTTCCGCTGCCATTGCCTCATGCAGCCTGATGTGGGCAGTGAGCTGTAAAACGCAATAAATCAAATCTGTTTGCTTTTCCCCATCCCACATCCCTTCTAGACAGCTGAGGCCCTGGGTGCAGCCCTGGACAGTGCACAGCTAATGAGAGAGGCTGGAGCCGTTGGCCTTGACAGGCGCTCACTGTGGCTGCGCGGTCACTGACGAGCTGCTGGGAGCGCTCTGCGTTGTTACCTCTGTGAGAGCTCTTAGAAAGAGGGGCTCAGGGAGGTTGCGCCCACAGTGGAAGTGATTGCTGGTGCAGGATCCAGGATGCCCGATAGCTATTTCTGCTTTTCCCGTGGCGTCTACTTCTTCCTGAGAAAATCTTTCCATCCAGACATTTAAAATATACGACCTCTTTCCTCCAGTCTGAACCACAGGTTGCTAGCTTTCATTTTTGAGCTGTATGGAAATAGTGCATAATGGGCCTACTGGTGGTCCAGAGCCTGGCCTGGAATCTGCCCACTGGCTCTCTGCATAGCACATCCTTGCTTAATGTAACACAGAGGTGAACATGCCGCTGAGCTAGGACAGGAAGTGCATGTGCACAGACTTGTGTGCACCGAGCACACTTGGCTGCCGTGGCCGAACAACACAGCAGTTCTTACTACAGCAATCTTTACTTTACTAGCATTGATTGGCTCAAATGTTATTTCAAAGAAGGATTAGCCTATTTGGTTTTTCAGAATTTTATTATAGTGTTTCTGGTTATAAACAGATTTTCTTTCCGTGTAGTGAGAATAAAGTGGCTCTAGTGGAATGTAGCACATGCTACTTTTCCTTCTGACCCACTGTGCCTTCTGGGCAGAATGTGTGGGGCAGCTGCTGAAGAGCTGTGAGGTCAGGGACAGCTGGCAGACCGGGGATAAACTAGAACTCAGTCATCCGTTTCCAGCCTGGACGCAGAGGCAGCCCTGCCTAGGTACACGCTAGAAGTTCTGAGAGCAGCACTGTATGTGGAGCAGCCAGGGAGCCCCTGGAGGATGCACTGGAAGGATTCCACTATTTGCTTTCCTTTCTTTTATTTTTTTTTTCAATTCTCCGTGGCTTCTTCAAGGCAGTGATGGCCAGTAGGTCTAAACATAGAGGAAGGGGAATCCGCTGGAGAGTAAAGACAAGACCCAGTGTGCAAGGACTGCAAGCATCCCTTCTATTTGTTTCTGTCAGCTCTCCCTGGCCCTGGAGGCACATACAGTAGCAGGCAAGCTAAGACTGGCTTTTTCCCAGAAGGCATTGGGCTCTCAAAGAGGATGACCGCCCCAGGGCTTTGCTTTGCTACTCTGTTGTGCCCTTGTGAGCCCAACTTGACAGCATGTGCTGGCACAACAGAGTGTCACTGTGAAACCTCTGACGTTACTGTAGCACATGGAGGCCCTGGGCCTGACCCCCTGGGACTTCTACCTAAGATTTATGTAATATTTGAAGCCATATGATAGTGCTCAGAGTGTCCACACTTGACACAAAAAGACAAAAGCCGAGAATCTCAACCTGGTTGAGAAATGGTGGGGAAAATAATTGGCGAATACCAGCCAAGGATGGTCCAAGCCATCACCAGAGCTCACCTTCTGAAACAGGTATAAAGGGAATACAAGGTGCAAAAAGTGAAGATTTTAGAACTGAAAAACCTAATAACCAAAGTGATGTGTTGTGTGGCCTCAGTAACAGGGGTACGGGGGCCAGTCTATGACATGAAGACAAGCATTGCCAGTAACCAGACTGATGGATACGAAGCAGATGGGTGAAACTGAATAGAGCCTGAGACTTTGGGACAGTACAAGGATAACGCTGTGCCTGTGGGTTAGTCACTCAGTAGCCCATAGTCTGCCTAAGATGCTAATACTCTAAGGCCTACTAATTTTAAGTAATTGAAATTTACCTTCTAGCTAGAATGGAATTAAAATGTATGTCAGCGTCCAAATATTTGAAATATCAAAGCATGTACCTCTCAATAATGTAATGGGCAAAAAGTATCAACGGAAATTGGTTGTTTGGACAATAAAAAATAATGTATTCAATATTCAGGGTGGCAGAGGAAGGAGGATCTGAGTTCAGGGCCAGCCAGGACTACATAGAGAAACCCTGTCTTGGAAAAAAAAAAAAGTATTAAAGATTTTTCAGAGGAAATACCAGCAAATTCAGCCTCTAGAAAAAGCAAAAAAAAAAAAAAATGCTTCATTGGGAAAAAAGGTCAACAGTCTTGAGTTTCCACCTGTGGAAACTTAAAAGAGAAAGAAAACCAGAGCAACCACACAGAAGGAAGGAAAGGCTGAAACAGAGCCAGAGACCAGAGAAGTCAGGGACAGGACCCAGGCTTTCACAATGGAGCAGCTCAACCAAGAAAGACAAAGCAGGCATTACATTCAAGAGCTTGAAAGATTCCCATAGAGGGTTTTTTTATGGGTTGGGTTCAAGACAGTTTTCCTGGTCCTGTTCACTGGCCTTGGGAAGAAGACTGCTGCCCTTCCTCAGTATGCCTCCTCTCCTTCCTGAAAATGGATGGATTCACACTTCAGGTTGAGCCCTGAGTTGAGAGAATCGTCACTTGGAGGCATGGGGCTGATTTCCAGATGTTCTGTCAAGATTTGCCTGGGCACCTGGCCCACCAGGGTTCCGATTCCACATGCTTTGTCCTAATGTGGTTGAAACTGTCCCAACCCCTACACTTGGAAGTCTGTGCCTCCTCCATTGTACCCTGACCCCAGCAAATCCTCAGTGAGTAGATGACACTATAAACAGGTGAATGCCCTGGGGCGCCATGGAGATGTATCTGTGATTATTGATTGGCTCTCTACGGCATGGATGCCAAAATCCAGTGCCAAGTCCCATCTCTAAAATGATACAGTATTACATATAGCATATGCATATCCTTCTTGTATTTAAGTTATCTGCAGATGACTCACAATACATGGACACAATACAAATATTACATAGGTTTATGCCATATCATTTGGAAATAATGACAAGATGTTATCTGTATGTGTTCAAGACACGCAAAACATGGGAGAATGATGCTCCAACTGCACACTAGAGAGACTGAGACTCTAAGCAGAAGGCCCAGCAGGAGGTGAACTCAGTACACTGCTAGGCATGGGACAAATTCAAGGCTTACCTTGGGGAGCCTTCTGGGAATTTCTAGAAGGAGAGGTTTCAAATAGCAGTTGGTTAAATCCGAGGGTGTGGCCAGAGCCCATGGGTTTTGGGCACTATATAATCTTGAATGTGTAAGGGCATCAGGATCAGAATTCCTTAGGTTCTGGTTTCAGAGGGTTCTATGAAGCCACGGAAATTGAGCTGGGTTAGGTATTCATTGTATGTGTTGTCTGTTCCTTAAATATGTTCTGAGCTCCTTTGGACCAGGAGTAGGACTGTTGTGGTCTGGGTGTGGTCTAGGGGATTCTCCCAAAGGGCCATATGTTAGAAACTTGGTCCTCAGTGGAGCAGTGAAGCAGTGAGGTAGTGGGATCTGTAATAGGTGGGGCTGAGTACAGGCAGTTAGGTTAGGGAGTAGCACCACTAGCAGTGATTGATGGAGTTCCTCCAGGTTATAAAGGAGGCTGTCCCATGGTCTTAGCCTACTTTGCGTGTGGCCATTTCCCCTTCTGCTGTTCTGCCATGTTTTGAGGCAGCCAGAGGCCCTCTCCAGAATGCCACCTTTTTCTTGTTTGGTACTTCCAGCTGTCCGTGCCGTGAGCCAGGTAAGCCTCTTTTGCTTCATTAAGTAGCAGCTCAGGATTGTTACAGCATCACAAACCACACCAACACACAACACAGTGTGGTGACAGACCCAGGGAAAATGGAGGTCCTAAGAGTGCCCTTCTGCAGAAGTCCCTGGGACACAGTAGAAGAACCACCTATCCCCAAAGGGAGTCGGGAAGCTGTGTCAGAGGAACAGGGGTAGTGGTAGATGAGACCTTGTGGGCAGGCACTTAACTCTAGAATGAGTGGCATGGAGGTGGGAAGATGCGTCAGGGCTCCAGGAGGAGTTGGAGTGGTCTTCCCTCTGGTACTCACTGGGTATCAGGCTGTCCATACCCCACCATGTGTTCCAAAAGCAACAGGGGTGGGAGCTAAGAGTGTAGCTCAGTGCCTGTCCGACATGGAGTCTGCTCTCTAACGTGCACATGTGTGTGTGCACACACACACACAGAATGTCTGGGCCTACACACAACAGGTCAAGTTTGGCCTTTGGTAGTCGTCCTTAGACTTTGTCATTTTAAAAACCTTGTATGAAATGTGTTAAATGTTTTTTTCTTATATTGACGGGACTATATTTCTTCTGTTAATCTGGTAGCTTGCACTGGTTGATTTCCAAATCCTATTATACCATGTATAACTATTTTCATAAAGTTCTACTTATTAGTGTTTTCTGTGTACAAAGTGACTCAGTCAAGCAAATTAATATAGCCATCGCCTCATATACTTATAAGTCAATGATTCTCAAGAGTATGAAATTGTGAATGCTAGTGACTGTGCTATAAGATACATGGTTAGCAAGCCTTCCTCCTGTCTAACAGAAACTTTATACCCTTTAACCAGAACTCCCCAAACTCCACTTCACCTGTCCGTTCTCTGCTTCGAGTTCAGCTTTTTAAGATTCCACGTTTGAGTGCATTTGTGCAGTACTTATCCTTCTGTGCCTGCTTTGTTTCACTTTACACAATGTCTTGCAGGATCATCCATGTTGGACCGAATGACATGTTTTTATGGCAGATTAGTATTTCACTGTGTATATGTATAATAATTTTCTCATTCATCCGTGAGTTATTAGACTGTAGGTTGATTTAATGCCTTGGGAATGGTGCTGCAGTGAACATGGAGTACGATATCTGACATATAAATTTCATTTCCCTTAGATCTATGCCAGAGTGCAATTGCCATGTCCTATAGTGGTTCTGGTTTGATTTTTGGAAGAATTTCCATACTGTTTTTCATAATGGTAGAATATGTACAGTTTTTTTGTTTTGGGGGGGGGGTTGTTGTTGTTGTTGTTTGTTTTTCGAGACAGGATTTTTCTGTAGCTTTGGAGCCTGTCCCGGAACTAGCTCTTGTAGACCAGGCTGGCCTCGAACTCACAGAGATCCGCCTGCCTCTGCCTCCTGAGTGCTGGGATTAAAGGTGTGTGCCACCACGGCCTGGCAGGTAGAATATTTACAGTTCTACCAGTTGGGTCCAGAGTTCCCATTTCCTCATTACCATTATTTTAGTCTCTTGATGACAGCCACTCTGAACGGCTTGAGGTGGCATTTCATTGTGGTTTTCATTTGCATGTTCCTAACTCTTATTTTCCTTAGATTGAGAAATGTCTACTGAAGTGCTTGCCAACTTCCTTATCTACTTTCTTATAAAATGTACTCTATATGTTAGATACTAGCCCATATCAGAGGTTTGGTTTATAGATATTCTCTCCTGTCTGCTAATTGTTTCCTTTGTTGAGCAAAGACTTTTCAGATTAATTTAATCCTGTTATCTAGTTTTGCTTTTATTTCCTATGCTTTGGGGATCATTAAAAAAAAAATTATTGCCCAAACCAACACCACAGAATTTTTCCCCTAGTGATTTTCTAGTTTCAGATCTTATATTTAACTCTCTAATATCCATTGTTTTTGTTGGTGTGTGTGTGTGTGTGTGTGTGTGTGGTGTGTGTGTGTGTGTGTGTGTGTGTGTGTGTGTGATAAGAACCCAATGTTACTCTTCAGCATATGGATACTCAAGTTTCCCCAGCACCTACTCACTGTGCTCAGTTTCCTGTTTCCAGTGTAGGACTGGATGTTTTTAGTCTACTCTCATTTTCTAAATTACACTATTTACATCGCATGTAAATTCATGCCGTTATTGAAATGTTAGGGCTCAAACTTGTCATTTCATTTTTAGTTTTCTGTTTATCCTTTTATCTGACTTTTAGGGTTTCCTCCTGTCTTCCTGGGAGTTATTAAAGCTTTCTTAAAAATTCCATTTTGATTTGTTAATAATTCATGACATCATTTTATCAGTTTGAAGGGGAGGTAGAAAGCTTGCCTTCCTTTATCCTGCCCCCAATATGCTGTTCATATAAGACAGTGCAGTAATTTTTACTTTAGCTAGCCTTCAGAAATTATTTTAGACACAAGAAACAGAGGCCTGTGGTATTTACTCTCATTTAAAAGTTCTATTTTTCCAAATGACGATTATTAGCACAAACCAGTGGCATTCCCCATGTTTCCATGGGGAATGTGTATGTGTATGTTGATCGTGCCCGGCTACCCTCTTTCCCTTACCACCTTTCTCCTGCTGGGTTAGTTAGCCCCTCCTACCACTGTGAAGGAAACTTCTCCTGAGCTGTGCTCCTGGAGTGGAGCCGCTAGCAGCCAGCCGTTTCTTGGTTTTCCTTCATCCTGGAGCTGCATCTTCTCCTTTTCTCCCGCAAGTCAACTTTTCTGGACCCACAGTTCTTAGGTAGCAACCTTTCCACCTCAGCCCTGCCTGTCCATCTGCATCTCTGCTGTTCCGTCGTCTAGACCACTGACTTTGCCGCCTACCCCTATCCCATCACTGGCTTCTTACATCCACGGTGTCCCTTCTTTATGTCTTTCATTAATTTAGTAAGAATTTTGTTTCTCTGCTGAGCCAATGGCTTGACAGGTAAGAGTGCTGTGCAAGCATTGAGGACCCAAGTTTCTGTTTCAACACCAACAGAAGCTGCCTGCAAACCTGGCCCTGAGGGAGGGGGATCTCTGGGGCTTGCTGGACACCTGACCTGCTAAAGAACACAAGTTCCAGAGACCCTGCCTCAAAGGAACAATATAGAGTGACAGAGGAAACACCCAATGGCCTCCATATGCACAATGCATACACACATGTACACACACCACCATACACAAAGAATAGGCCTGGTTGTTCATAGCATCACTGTTATGATGGCTGACTCACAGATGTCAGCTGATGTTGATGTCTCTGTCATCTTGGGATTGGCTTTGGCTGATTGCCCTTCATATACTTTGAAATCTCCATAGGTCTTGGCACGACAGGTAATTTCCGTTGAAACCTGAGCACTCGGGTGTTAAGGGCTGAGGCTGTAGCCCTTGGCCTTCCTTCTCAGTTTATTTCTCCCGACTGTGTCCTGGTTGGAAGGTGCAGGTTTTCTCCTGGCCTCTGTGGTCATCTAGGCATGCAGAAACTCCTACTCCCTTGATGATCCCCCTGGCCTTGCAGAACAGCATGGTTCCTTCCTGCTTCCCACAGCCTGCCCCTGACACCATGAGCCAGAACTTGTCCCTAAGGTCTGAGTGCTTCCTGATGGAGGGTAGGAGGTGCCTGCAGCTGGGACCTGCTTTCAGGAGAGTTTGGATCGGAGATGCCGCTTCCGGGTGTTGTCACACCAATTGCCTTCTGCAGACCTCTGCAGGGCCTCAGCTTGACACTTCCATCTCCAAGCCTGAGAGACCCCAAAAACCTCACTTGTTCTACAGGACAGCTCTTCACTCCCAGAGAGTTTTTGTATACCCCCCCCCACTGTGGTGTGTGTGTGTATCTGTCTGTCTGTCTGTCTGTGTCTGTCCTCTCCTCTGATGCAGAAAGGCACTGGCCCAAGTGACTGATCACTCCTGACAGCCTGGAGCCGAAAGCACCAGGGGCAGGCACTGACCTACTTTCTCCTTCCTGAGCTGGAAACATTTATGTAACAGACAGCCACAGGGCCCTGCTGTCCCCATGATGGGTAGGAGATGCCCCAGACTAGCCACAGTGTGATCCAGTTTATGGCCCTTGCAAATCAACCTTAGCTATAACAGGGCTTTCTGTAAGAGGGCTTGGCTTGGCTTGTCACAGGCTGTCAGCGTAGGCATGTGTTATTTGGTGTTGCATCAGTCTCCTGAGCCCAGATGCTTGTTTCCTTCTGAGAGCCTTCTTTGTGAGCTCTAGCCGGGGTCCAGCATTCCTCGGGGCCTGTGGAAATGTCCTGGCCAGCAGAACTCATCTGCTGTGCGTTTTACCCAGAACAGCGAGCAGCCACATCAGCTCCCAGAGAGCCCGACCTCCTGTAGAGCTGAGGTCCTTCATTCCTGGTTTCCTTCTCTTCGCATGCTCGCCAGCTCCAGAGCATCTCCTGAGAATGGATAGCTTGTGTCTCTTGCTTCTAGAAACCTTATCTGAGCCGCTGCTTCCCCAGCCACTCCCCGAGCCTCCACCGTCAGTCCTAGACCTCCCGGGTGTAAGCCCTAGCCTAGCTAGCACTGTTGGTATTTCCCTGATGGGGGCAAACCATCCTCTTGCTTGCTGGCTGGCTCATAAGTACTGGTCCATCACTG
Source organism: Microtus oregoni (assembly GCF_018167655.1). Lineage (NCBI taxonomy): Eukaryota > Metazoa > Chordata > Mammalia > Rodentia > Cricetidae > Microtus > Microtus oregoni. The sequence continues at coordinate 18,611,290 of NW_024543220.1, forward strand.
TGGAGAACTCAGTGATGAGAGACAAGAGCTGCTCACCAGGAAGGCCTGGTCCCAGGTCGCCCACGTTGGCACAAAGTCATCGTGTCACTTTCCCACAAATACTCTGGTACCTGTAATCTTTGCCTGCAGATAAGCTGAAGCCTTAACTTATCCCGTGAAACTGACCATTAGAGGTCGTCCACATAAAGCCTGTGAATGGCACAGACCAGCACTGTGCAGGCAGAGCATCTTAGCTTTTGTGGGAGAACAGCAGCCGGTCAGCAGCCAGAGACTGAATTCACGCTGGGGAAGGTTGCCAGTAACCGCGCATAAAGGGACACAAGTACAGGAGCCTTCTAGATAGTTGTAGGCAAAGAGGGGCTCTCAAAGGGGCGGGCCAGGGTACCCTCGAGTCTGCCCCCTGATGTGACAGGAAAGTAGACAGAAGAAACACGGGGGCTCACCAGGCTGGGTAGCCTAGCACTGGCTTTCCCCAGAGCGCCTCAGGCTGCCTGGCATTTGAGAGGCCATGATGAAGGAAACTGAGTCTACAGGGTTACGTGGTTAGAACACAACTCTGCGTGTCTCCTATGGTGGTGACAGTGGCACACCCCTCTCCTGGAGGCCAGAACATGGTTCCAGGTCCAAAGAAGAGTACACGTGGTCACAGCTGTCCCTTCTTGTTCTAGGTGACGCCATCTGGGCCCCATCCATCCTTCCTCTCAGCACCTTAAGCCACCACCCTGAGCTACACTTTGGAGGAAAGATGGAATCTAAGGTCTCAGAAGGTGGCCTGAACGTAACCCTGACCATCCGCCTGCTGATGCATGGAAAGGTGATGTGGGGCAGAAACCAGGGCACCGCCCGCCAGGGATTTGCTCTGTATTCCTTGTGCTACACAGTCTCAAAACTGCAATGGTGTTGCACGTGCAGTACAAATTACACCTTTCTTAGAGCTACTCAAGACTGCTTGACCTGGCACCTATACCTCAGTGCCCTAGTGCCCGCATCCTGTAGGATGTAGCCAGTCACACCTCCCCACCCCGCAAGACAAGGCTGGCTCTGTTCTCTGCTTCTACCCTGAGAAATCTAGCTCCCAGCTTTTATGCAAGATTTCCTGCCAGGGGTGGCCACTAGAGTGACAGTTCTAGGACATCCAGCTTCCCAGAAGCATGTCCTCTTGCACTCAGTTATGCCTTTTCTGTGATGGAGAGCATCCTCCCCTCCCTTCCCGTAGCACACCCCACACGGTAGACTGGCCCCTAGTTCCTGTGACAGAAGGGCTGCGGCTAAGCACTCCCTCCTTGTTTCCTGAGCCTGGGCCACACCTTCCTCTTGGATCACAGCAGCTCTGGATTGCTGAGGGCCTGCTTATAGTGGGAAGAGCAGGTCAGATTTTGAAAGAAGTTATTTCCCTTGGCAGGAAGTCAGGCTGGCCCTGCCCCAAGTGACACACCATGATAACCTTGCTGGAGCTGGCCTGTGGGCTGGGACAGGCTGGGAGCACTGGTCCCCGCAGGCATTAAAGTACAACGGCAGAATCATGGGGACTGTGCTAGTGGCTTCTCCAGGTGTCCCACATTGTAAAGCAAATCACAGGAGTTGAGGTGTTCTTTCCCATCCGTCTGTGGCAGGGTTTCCTTAAATGTGTGGGTGATTTTCCCTCCTGCCAGGCAGTTTGTTGATGAAGCTAAGCTCTGTACCTGATCAGCCCTGGTCAACTGGGTATAGAGGAGCTGGGCAGCCCAACAAAGGCAAGTCTTCTTCCCTAGAGTTTCGGCTGTCCTGTGGGGCCAGTGAGTGGCTCAGTGAGAGAGTGCCTGTCTGGTACACACAAGGCCCTGGTTCCACCCCAACTCTGTAAAGACCGTAAATCCTCCTCATTCAGATAGACTGTTTTCTGAAGCCTCAGACCCATGGTGATTGACGTCATCTTTCTTGATTTTTTTTTTCCCTACAGGAAGTTGGAAGCATCATTGGGAAGGTAATTAATGAACTCTGCCTTTCTCGGGGTCTCTATAAAGTGATAGACAAAGACAGCAGTAACTGCTGGTGCTGCCTGGCCCCAGCAGGTTCACAGCCCCGGCAGGCATACTGTGCTAGGGGAAGTCAGGGTGCCAAAGAGCTCTGCCCTGACAGCCCTGTTCATGCCCTCTCCTTGCCTAAACAACAGTGTCATGACTCTTGTTCTTGGCTCTGGGTGAACCATGCAGGGAGCATTCTTCTGTGCACTGGCAGGGTCAGTCACCACTTTGAAGCTTATTCTTACCACCTCTGTGGCTGGTACATCTGGGTTTCAGACCCCGGGAAGTGTCACCATTCTTGCACTGATCAGTACTCCTATAATCAAAATGACCTTCAAGAGCTTAGTAGCTCCTCTTTATAACTAAAGCATGAGGCATTTCCATGGGAAAAGGACCAGTGAGAAGCCTGTGTGAGAGAGCAGCTGAGGACCAGGTGCTGCCCTCCCAGCATGCTGTATTTTTTTTTAACCCTTGCTGGGCATCCCCTGGCAATAGACCACCCTGGTACAATATTTGTGGTGCTGTCATGAAAATGGGCCTGATTCTGATCAAATTCACAGCGGCCAGCTATACCTCTGGGTGGCTATGCCTCCTTACCCATGCCTTTGTTTCTTCTTCTGAGGTACCCCAGGATTGTATGGCCCAATGAGTAAAGAGACCAATTAACTCAAAGGGGAGTAGACTAGAGGCAGAGGCAGGCAGCCCCTCACCATGCTAGCAGCTTCCAGCATCCAGGATTGGGCTGAGCTAGACCCATGTCCCCCTGTGCACCTAGCAGTGACAGACTTCCTTCTCTGTGTCTCCATTTCCAGAAAGGAGAAACGGTGAAGAAGATGCGTGAAGAGGTGAGTGTGCTTTATTCTAGATGACGTCCTATCCCCAGGTCAGGTTGGCCGGGATGGGGTGACACTGCTAGTGGCTCTCATGGACCTGCCTGTGTACCAGGGATGCAAGGCAAGGAGGGGAAATCTGTCTGCCATGCTCCACACGGAGTGTTCAACTACAGAGTGTAGTAATAAGGGCAGCGGGGCTGCGTCCCCAGCACCCCGGCTGCCTGGCTAGCTTATGCCTGAAATAACAACACACAAACTGTATTCATTTAATCACTGCTTGGCCCATTTCTATCTAGCCTCTTCTAGGCTAATTCTCACATATTAATTTAGCCCATTTCTAATCATCTGTGTAGCGCCCTTAGGTGCGCTTACCGGGAAGATTCTAGCCTTTGTCCATCCTGGGTTGGAGCTTCATCGCGTGCATCTGCCTGGGAGCTGGGAGCATGGCGTCTCTCTGAGCTCACTTCCTCTTCCTCCCAGAGTTCTGTTCTGTTTACTTCTCCCACCCATCTTCTAACCAATGAGGGCCAAGCAGTTTCTCTTATTTAACCAATGACCTTCCTCCATCAACAGAGGGCACAGGTTTTCCTAGCAGTCACTAGGACTCTTACTAATTAACATTCTACTCTGGTAGGGCACGGAGGCACATACATGTAACCCCAGCCCCAAGGAGACAGGGACAAAAGAGCAGAAGCTCAGTGCCATTATCCTCTCCCACTTCACAGGGAGTTCTAGGCCAGCTTGGTTACATGAGACTATTTTTAAAAACAACAAAACCTGAAAATTCCAATTTGCTGGGATTTCTGGCAAGGATTTCACTATTTAGGATGAGGTTTCCAAGCATGTCTCAGCACTAGTGTCTGCTTGAAGTTGTCTGCCAGCCCAGAGAAACTTTCATCTTCTGCCAGCTGCATTTCCTCCTCTCTCACCTTAGAGTGGCGCCAGGATCAACATCTCAGAGGGAAACTGCCCGGAGAGAATCGTCACCATCACAGGCCCAACGGATGCCATCTTCAAGGCCTTCGCTATGATAGCGTACAAGTTTGAGGAGGTAAGGCCCAGCCGGCTCCTACGCCCATCCATCTGTTTGCCTGACTTGGCCCAGGAGCTGGCTTGTTTTGTGACAAGACTACCTTAGAATTCTCTTCTCCTTCAGTCCCCCGGGTGTTCACCCCTGCTTCTGTCCAGCTAGAGGGTCAGCACCCTTTTCTATTCCTAAACTTGGCCACTTCTACCACGTGCAGTGGAGAAGCCCGCCTCCTTTCTGTTTCCATGCAGAGCCTCGGCACACAGGCCTCCCACCGGGCACATAACTGTCTTAGGCTGTACTCAAACCTTCAGAGTCCCACTGCTCTGTCTGCCACATGGCCCCAGACAAAGCCCTAGGTGGCACAACTCCGGGCTCAGCTACACACCCTGCAGCAGCCTCCTCCCTGGGAACTTTAGAGAGCTGAGTCTTAAAAGGGAGTAGAGGTGGATTTTCAGGTTGGGAGATACACACACACACACACACACACACACACACGTATATGTGATGCTTCTGTGTGCTCTAGTGAGCTACTCTTCATGTTTCAGTGTTTCCATTTAATGTTTATTCACATATGGTGATCACTGGCATCTTATTTTCTGTCATAAATGAGAGGCTGTGGTCAGATTTTTTGGGCTTTGTGGGTATAAGCAACCTCTCTAAATGGTAACAGTGGACTATATATACAGAGCTTGCTGTAAAGATATCAATCTCCATCACATGTCACTGGGGGAGGGGAGCATTGTGTACTGGATACAGGGAAGATTTTAGGTATGCCCTAAGAATGGGTGTGGGTAGGAGAACTGGAGATAACTAACTCCCTGGCAGCCAGGCTTCCTGCAAGAGACGTGAGAGCAAGAGGACTTGCTTTCTTTGGTGGTCCCTGACTTAGAATTGGGAGCAAGCAGTAAGGAAACGGTGGGTACCCAAGCTTTAATCATCCTGGGTTGAAGCCAGAGAAGCTGCTATAGCGGTATGGGCCGTTCTCATGGCACCCGTGGCCTGACCATCACCAGTTTGCATGCTGAATTTCACGTGTGCCCTTGCAAGAGGCTAGCCAAGGAAAAAAGACTTAAGAACATCAAAGAGTATTGTGTCTGTGTGTGGTGTTGGGCAGGGAGCAGGGTATCTGTGTCAGGTTCAGGTGTCACTGGATCTAATGTTAACTGAGTTTCTGAGTTGTACAAATGGTGTCAGTGAGACTGGGTTCACGTGGAGCCCATGGGATCAAGCCGCTGCTTTTTCTAGTCCCAGAGCTAAAGCTGAAGGCCAGCATTTGTCCAGTTGTCAAGCTGTGCCCATTGCCATCTTTGCCACTACCACCATGCTCTTCTGTCTTTGCTGATTTTTTCTTTGTATTAGTAGCTAAGCCTGCACCACTAAAGGTAGCAAGGGATGACTACCTGTGACATGTCTTTACTGGACCTGCTGTTCCAACACCAGGGCTGAGTCCCCGCGTAAGCCTGAGCTACCTGCTTAAGAACCTGAAAAGGAGTGTTTGGACCAATCATAACCACTCATTTGGCTAATCACAGCAGTTTGTTTGGACCAATCACTGTCTCTACGGTTTGTATTTGGGACTAGCCACAGCCTTGACTAGTGATATAGAATATTGCCTCCGCAGGGAGAGCACAGCCCCTCTGGCCAGGTTACAAGTAGCTTCTCAGGGCTTGCGAGAGCAAAAGATCAGCCACAGCTATTCAAACAGCCCTGGGTAGGGCTGCCCCTTCAGGAGCCAGGGCAGCTGGCGCTGGTATCAGTTGTCTGAAGGTGTCCATGCGTGTGCAGATGGCTGCTGCAGACACAAAGCTGATAGTCCTTTTTGCTCAAGGCAGCTCAGATAGCAAAGTTCAGTGGCTTCTAATTATGGAACCAAAATTTCATATGCCTAATGCTTACAGTAAACTTGTGGGCCTTATCATTGATACTGGCAGTAATTTACAAAACAGTTTAGAGAGTGCTTTAAACCTGTCCTGTATCCAGGGATGTGGACTCACCTTCTCTTTGTCACTTGGACACAGCTTCACGGCTTCTAAGTACCCTCTACTTAGCAATCCTGGATAAGCAAGGTAGCGCTGAGCCTCTCTTCTTCAAGACTCTGCCCTGGGAAGTGTTTGGTACAGTTGATACACTTCTGAGCCCATGATGACAGTGGCCTTGCTAATTGTTATATTTCTCCAGGCATCTTTGCTGTTGCCCTGATTCAAAGAGCTTGGCTTCCATTTAGTGGCAGTTAACTCTCCCTAGCCACCGTGTCACCCTTTGCTGTGCCTTTGAAACATGCTCCTTCTCTGGGAAGACGGCAAGCTCTAGCAAATGAGTTAGATAAGGAGGTTGGGATGCGATCTCAGGAGAAGAGAGTCCACCATTCATAGTTCCTAGTGTACTGTGGTTGTCTGTTTAGCCCTCTGCTCTGAGGTCTTCTGGAGCGACTTTTCTACTATATGGAATACTGGATTGTGGTCTGAGTTGAGATACGGGAAGAAGGCTTAAGCATTAAGCTCCCTGGAGTTTCATTGCTGCGTTTTTGTTTGATTTGTCTCCTTCAGTGAGGCTCCAGAGACGCTTTTCTTGGGGAGACAGCGCCTCCTGGTGGGAGGTTATAAAGAAGTACCTGGGAAGCAGCCTAAGCTGGTGATGTTAGACAGGGCAGTCTGAGGCCTCTCATAGAATGTTGAACCCTTTACCTGAAGCAGGGCAGATGTGGTATCAGCACGGAATCCCTAAACTCAGACTGACCAATCACAGGAAGAAAGTATCTGTAAGTAGTGGCCAGTATGGCCATAGAATTGGTTTATCTTGGGTCTAAGGGACTTTTATGTCAGGAATCAAGCTGAGACCCTCGCCCATTCTAAGTACATGCTGTCACTGAACTACACCTCCAGCCCTGAAAGTTTTGGGAATTTTAATTGCCGGTGATCCTTCTAGCTTCCCAGAGCACGGTGGTAAGGAGGCAGTGTTAGTAATAGGGACCCATCTCCAGAGTTCTTAAGTGCTGGCTCCTACAAAGTGTGTGCCCTGACATTTGGTTGCTATGCTCCCAAACTAAATAAAACCAAGCCATTTTTAGCAACTTTAATGGCTATAGCTTTCTGCAAGGAAATGCTTTGTTACCTCCTGAAACACACATAGAGTAGCTAAAACACCCTCAACCCAGGAGACAGGAAACATATATAAAACCCACTGAGAGGTTCAGAAGGCTTGAGTGAGTCTCACCTTCTCATTCCGCCCATCCTTGTTTTGCTCAACAGGTGACACGGGGCCTGAAAACGCCCTCAGTTGTGTCTTGCATCTCTCGCTAGCCAGTCTTTTTCAGTCGAGGACAGCACAGCACAGCACATCGTAGTCGCACCGTGCCACCATAGGGAAGAAAGGCCATGCCCAAGTTCACCGTAGAATAGCAAGCAGAACCAAGAGGGTGGTTCTAGATGCAGAGCTGAACCGCAGGCACAGGGGCCTCTGGGTACTCTGTCTGGATAGAGGCTGAGTCCAGGCCAAGAGGAAATGGGGAGATAGGAACAAGCTGCCCAAACGAAGCTGAAGTGTGTGTGTGCAGAGCTGGATGGAGCGAGGGTTAGCCATTGTCCCCCTTGCAACAGATAAAGCATCTGGGTAGGAACAGCGGCTCACTAGAAGCAAGGCTCCCTGATGATCACCCAGGAGAAGGGAGGATTTGTTTGTTTTCTGGGTAGTTGAGAATTAGAAGTGGAGAAAGACATGAGGTCAAATTCTGGCCATTTAGCCCCATGCTCCAGAGGTTTGGGTGTGGCTCTCCAGGATAGCCATGTATGTTGGTCTCAGCTGCTTTCCCCCAATTCAGGCTGCATCCTCTGTTATCAGGTTCCCTCATGTAGAGGCTTCTCTGGGTTTTCATGGAAACAGGCCTTGTACTCACCAATTCCATCTGACCAGCTAGTAACGCCCCTTGGGAGTGCCCTCCCACCCACCTGCTCTCCACTGGCCCCAGACAAGTCTGCCTTACATATCTGTCTGCCATCCTCATACCCAGTAGACATCATGCTAAGGTCAGACCTGATCATGTATCTTCTTAACCTATGACCTGTCCTGAGTTCCCTGTGACTCCTGACCACCCAGCCTTGTGAATCAATGTGTGTTGTTGGCTCATATGGCCATCTGGCGTATATCTCCTGTTCCTTTTAAGCCTGGCCTGGCTTTGAAGGTTCCATGGTTGCCTTGGTTCTCTTACCGAGTCCCTTTACTATGTGGGAGAGGGCTCCTTGAGTTCTTCCCAGTGTCTAGGAAAGCAGGTATGGGCAGAGATGTTGCTTACATGTCCTCACAGTGTTCCCAAGCCACACTGGATGCTCACTAATATGAATCCAACATGCCTGTTTTCTCCTCCCTAGGACATCATTAATTCCATGAGCAACAGCCCTGCCACCAGCAAGCCCCCAGTGACATTGCGACTAGTGGTCCCTGCCAGCCAGTGTGGGTCCCTGATCGGGAAAGGCGGCTCTAAGATCAAGGAAATTCGGGAGGTATTGCCCACCCTTATTGCATGTCTCCCAAACAATCTGTAAGTGTATGCACCGATACTGCACAGCCTGATGGCTCAAAACGGGTTTGCAAACATAACACCAGTGAAATACAGGATGTGGGGAACCTTGCCGCCTTTACACGTGCACACAGTGACTTGTGCCAGGAGTAGCTCTGCTTTGCCAAGGACAAGAGCAAGGATGAGGGTGGAGGTCCCTGGACAGACAGGTTTTAGCATCCAAGTTCTGTGGCTCTGGACACACTCTGCTAAGAGATGCCCTTTTGTCCATCAGTCAGGTCCTACCTCCTGGGATGACACCAATGGATCCTGAACCTGATGTGGGTTTGACATTGAAAACATTTTACTTCAAGGGAGGCCAGGTCCTCCTCCTCCTTCTCTCCTCATCCCCCCGTCCCCCGGTTTTGTTTTGTTTTGTTTTGTTTTGTTTTGTTTTTTCAGACAGGGCTTCTCCGTAACAGCTCTGACTCTCCTAGAACTCTATCTGTATACCAGGCTGTCCTCAGACTCAGAAATCCACCTATCTCTGCCTCCTGCGTGCTGATATTAAAGGCATGCACCACCATGCCTGGCCCAAGCCCTTCTCTTAAGCAGGAGGGCATCCACCCCTTGTTGATTTCCTTCCTGTCCTCTTCTGTGACTTAGAAGATGCCAGGTTCACTATGTGTGTGGCTTCCTAACATTGTCACTGAGGTCTGTGAATCCGAGTAGTCACTTGAGGTACGTGGTAGGCACACATCAAAAGCAGGCAGGACTCTGGCTTCCTGGCCTCCATGTAACCTGCTTCCAGAGAGGAAGAGTTCGTGGTGTTGGAAAGAGCACTCCTATCTGTTTCCCTATAGATTCCTCTACAGATCCAGAGCCTCCTGTCCAGCACACTGGCTGAGATGGTGGCACTTTCCAGGAAGTCATAGCTCCCTCAGAGGTGTGCAGAGTCAGGGTTGAAGGAGAGGAGACAGGAAGGTGACCTTTGGGTGGCAAGATGACCAGCTAAGGCCCTGTTCCTAATGAAGGATTTTCATGGTGCAGCCCACTCTGGATGCATCCCCGAGAGTTGGAGGTGTGTGGTGCTGTTCTCCTTCCAATGCCCCTTCTCTGCAGTCCACAGGTGCTCAGGTCCAGGTGGCAGGTGATATGCTGCCCAACTCCACAGAGCGGGCAGTGACTATCTCAGGGACCCCGGAAGCCATCATCCAGTGTGTGAAGCAGATCTGTGTGGTCATGCTGGAGGTACAGTACGAACATCATGGGCCAGCACACGCCCCCTGCCCGCCTTGCTCCAGGCCGAGCTCACTCTCCGTTACTCTCTAGCATTGTCACTAAGCCTCCTGTGCCTCAGTTGACCCGAGTGTTCATGTGGTCACTTGGGGTGTGGGAGGATCAGACATCAAGAACGGGCAGATCCCAGGTGTGGGCTGGAGGGGCACTCTGGAAAGTGTCACCTGTTGGTAGCCTGTGGCCAGTGTCTGGATGTGAGTGGGAGGGCCTGGGTGGGGGAGAGGGACAGATCATGGGGTTTCAGCTTTTGAAGTAGTAACCACTCTCACCAGACAGAGGCAGGGGTGGTGGCGTGTAAGACGAAGTCTCCTGCCTGTCAGACCTGCCGGTCTGCAGATGTCAAGAGAAGTGCTAGCCTGTACTCAGGGTAGGACCTGGACAGACCCAGGAAGATGCAATGTGCAAAGAAAGCTGTGGTACAGACAGAAGACAGAAGACCCACCCGACAGCAGCACCAGACAGCAGCAGCCTCCTTAAGTTCCCATGAAGGGTGGAACAGAAGTCACAGTAGCCCCTGCACCATGGTCTTCCCTCAGACTTCCTCTGTGACTCTTCCCCAAGCAGGACCTTTAGCCGTTTGGAGCACTGCTGATCTCTGCCCTCCCATAGCCCAAGCTGACATCACTACCATGTCTCCACAGAACTAACTCCACCAACCGGCTGCCTTGCCATCTGCTCTGTGTAATTACCATCATGGGCAAACCTCACATTTAACTCTATGTGAAAATGTTTGCATAGTTCTATTTCCGTAAGCAATAGTTGTGAAGTTAAAGATAGCTTTTAAAATGTTATTCTCATGCAGTTTCCCCCTACGTTGGTCAGGGCGATAGTGTGGTCTGTTCACAGGCGCCCAGAGGCTGAGGGTCATGGCTAAGGACTTGCAGCCCTTTGTACTGTCATCTGCCCCAAGCAGTGCGAAGCACATGCTGAGCGCGGTGGCAACCTTGGAGTGGCAGTGAGTGACGGTAGCAGTTCTGCTAGACATCGGGGGCCAGTTGCCCACCGCTCAGGACAGTGGACATGGGGGGCCAGCTGCGCACCACTCAGGACAATGGACATCAGGGGACCAGCTGCCCACCACTCAGGACAGTGGACATCGGGGGCCAGCTGCCCACTGCTCAGGACAGAATATGTGTCCTTGCCAGAAGTTCCTAACAGACTTCCAAGCTAAAGGGAATGGGACCAATGCCTGGACTGTGTCAGAACTCACATCTCTAGATGGTCTCAGAGAAACATGGCCACACACATTGTGGATGTCATCGGCGGAGACTGACCTAACAGAGACATCCCGCTCTCGTTTGCATGATGCAGTTTATAGAAGCTGAAAGGAGTGACCCCTGCACCAGGAAGGAAGACATCACAGTGAAAACAGCCTCATTTCCACCTGGAGAACAGCTACGAAAAGGCATGGATGAATCCAAGACCCAAATTGTCAAAGACCTTTCAAACTTGCTTAAGGGGTGTGCCCTTTCTACCCCACAGTCAAGGAAAGCAGTACCCTCAGCATATGCACTTGGGTGAAAGCTGCAAAGAGAGCAACTTTTGCTTTTATGGACCTCCTGCCTCAAATCTGGTGCCTCCTGCACCTGTGAGAACAGCCTGCATGCCTTGCCTCCCTGGGGATGTTGATGGTCTGAGCCCAGAAGGTCACTGTGGGTGGGTAAAAATGAATCTGGGCCTTCTGAATGGGCACAGGGAGCTCCTGTGTTGGGAGGGTAGCAGCCTGGAGCACAGGTGATTGGCTCTAGGATCTGGAATACTTGGCAGACACGATGTAGCAGCTACAGTCTGTGCTGCACACTGGGGAGCTCCTGGCATAATCTTGTACCACAGACCTGGGCACTATCCAGGAAGCCTCAGCAAACCAGGTTTGCACAGAGGCGTTTAGAGACATTTTTTAGGACCCCAGCAATGGGAAATATGGGCATTCCCAAGGGACAGCTCAGACTATGTCCTTCATATTACTGTCAGCTCCAGGGTAAGGAATGTTCCAAGGTCACAGCCTCAGTGGCTCTGGTAGACTGTGACCATTATCCTTGCAGGGATAGTTACTTGTTGCTGTAACAAAACACCTGCTAAAAGCAATAGCCACATTGCCAAGAGGAGACACCTATATTCTGGACACACAGGTAGTCAAGGAAAGTTCCACAGACTTTGACATTGTGGAATCTCGTTCGGCCTCTGTGAGCTACCTAATGTTTCACTGGTGAAACAGAATGAATGATTCTAAGCCACTCTATGAGCACTGCTGTAGGATAAGCAGAGAACTTGGGTTGCTCAGCATCGGTTCCCATGGCAGTTGTGCTCAAAGTTGGCTTTTTCCAGGGACTCAAGAGTATTTTCTGTCAAAGGATGCAAGCTGCTCCTCTGTGAAGTAACTGCCTTATGCCTTCTACCTTCGGGATCCCCATGGGACCATACCAGGAAAAGGGTGGCAACAGGGGGCCTGACATGCATAGCCTATGAGGGTCAGCTGCTAGCAGTCCCTTTCCAGCGGGCAGGTGATCCACCTGCCCTGGCATGCCTGTGGAACCTTGCCCCCGCCTGGTTAGCCATGGGTCTATTGAGGGTAGGTAGCAAACAGTGCAGGCCTGGGAAAAGGAATGTCCATCCTAAGGAAGAAAACAATGAAGATAAAGAATCCGGCCTGCCTCAGTGTGCTGGGGCAGGGTCATCTCCTTTTGATGTCCCTGGTTGTCCCCTCCCCTCACTGTTCTGGCCTGTGGAGCCTTTGCTGGGCATATCTGAAGGGCTGGGGGTTCCACAGAGGGGTGGGCATGGGAAGGCAGCCCAAGGCCAACAGCCAAGCTGTTCTAACCGCTCTCTCCCTCTCCTGTCCCTTTTCCTAGTCCCCACCGAAAGGTGCCACCATTCCCTACCGCCCAAAGCCCGCCTCCACCCCTGTCATTTTTGCAGGTGGTCAGGTAAGAGCCGACCCGCTCGCGGCCTCCACTGCCAACCTCAGCCTTTTACTGCAGCACCCGCCGCTGCCCGTTAGTGCACTCAGGTTTTCTCGCCTTCTCACGTGCACGTCTCCCGCCCTGCGATGGACACAGAGCTCTCTGGCTCACCCCAGGCAGTGGGAGGGGCCTGGGGGGCACACCTGCAGCTCACAGCTATGTTTCCCAGCGAGATCCCTGACTGAGACAGGAGAGACCTGCAGACTGATGCACATTTAGGTGCTGCCTAACAATCCTGCCAAGCCTCCTCTGTGGATGTTGCTGGACGGCTTCGGTAGTTAGTGTGCAGAAACATTGTGGGTGACCATGGCTTGTGTTTGAGTCCCCCAGAGCTGTGGGAACCCGGGTTTCATTTTCCTGAAGCACATCCAAGACCTTGCCATATACGCAGGGAGTGGCAGGCACATCCCTGTGAGGAGATGAATTACCTCAGGCTAGCCCATCTTTCACTGTGACTGGGATCCATCCCTACTACCGCTTGTGTGCCTGAGTAGACATCCTCACAGGCAGAGAGCTCACATTTACAAACCTGTCCTTGAGGATTTAGTGGCCAGTGTCTGCTTCCTAGAGAAGGGGGCTGGAAGGTAAGATGGGGAACAGTTTCTGTCTGTGAGTAGTGCTGGCCAGGAAGGGAGAGAGACTGGAGAAGACCCCGTTCTGACTTCCTTACGTGCTCACCAAAGCCCACCTTGGCCATGAGACCCGTCCACACAGATGACTTAAACACGGACAGCCAGGGGTCCACCCAGAAGAGCTCTGTGTCCTGTTGGCCGCGATGTGTGTCTTTGTTCAAGGGAGAGTTAAGTCAGAGACTCCCCATAGGTGACCCAGCTGGCAGAATAGACACAGGGTTTTACTTTAGTATTCAAAAGGAAAAAGACATAGACAACTTTTTTCTTCTCTTTCTTCCCATTATAAGGGAGTCTTCCTATACCTTTCTGGGACACAAGCATGTGTAGCGTGTGTGGGTCAGACCTGCTGCCCTGTTTTCTACATGGATGCATGTGCGCTCATGCACACACACACGCAGAGTCTCCTGACTCAGGTCCTCCCCATTGTTGGCAGAGAGTCCTGTGCTGTTAACAGACCCAGGATGTGACACACCCCACATACAGCAGGTCTTGCCAGCCTCATGCCCGAGGCTCAGGGCAGTACTTTGGACCATGCTGGCATCAGCGAAATGATCACACAGTCCATTGCCAAGCCCATCAAATCTCTGCCTCCATTGTTCTCTCCAGATTCAAGGCTAGCTGACAGTGACCAGTGTGAACTAGCTCTCTGTCAGGAGGAAATATGGGATTTTATTCAGAAAGCCCTTATGCAATGAAAACTATATGGTGTGGAGTCACAGCCTCGGTTTCAAGGGCAGAACACTCCAGGAGGGATCATGGCCAGGATCGCCTATGAAACAGTCAATAGGACCCCTATTCCAGTCACAGCACTGAAGGTCACTGTGCTCTTATGTTTATCCCCTGACAGTGTTAGCCTTTCAATGCCCATCACCGTTCCCTTGGAACTGTCTGGCCTGGCCTTGATTGCCCTGGCTATACACAGGACAGACTCTCCTGAGCCATCCTGCAAGGAGGCAGTCTAGTAGGAAAGCCAGAATACAAGCTCAGGAGTAAAGATGGAAATTAGCTCTGTGCAGGTCCCCTCCAGGACCTCACCCCGAGGAGGCTGCCTGTGTGTCTGACACTTTAGGTGAGACAAAGGAGAGGCCTAGAATCCCTACCAGCCGACTCTGCAGCCACTGTTACATACTGGCCAAGCTAACAACCCCGGGCAGAACACACTGAGACATGTGACAACCATGTAAGGGCCCAGAATCAACAGTTACCTCGGCTGAGCTCCTGGGTTTGGCTCAGACATACAGGACTCAGAGAGCAGCGGGCCAGGCCAGAATGATGGCATGTCCCTTCCTCGGTGATGCTCCCTTGGGTAACAACTGGGAGATCATTCCTGGTGGCAGTTTTCCAAGAGCCAAGACTATGTCCCAGCCCCATTCCTCACAGAGCAGATACCTATCTCTCCGTGAAAGTGCCATATCTTAAAGGTTATTTTTTTTCCTCTGCCAGCACAGCCAGGCCATCCAACACAGCCAGGCGTCCAGCACAGACTTTGTTTTTACCAGAACTGTGTCTATTTCAAAGCTGCCCTATGGCCGGGTCCCTGTTAGGTAGTCACATGGCTTTGAGCTCCTGAGTTTGGTTGTGACAAGAATTAGCACATTTATAAAAAATGTGGGAGGGTCTGGGTCCATAGAAGTGACACATGGTCCTCTGAGGTAACCCTCTCAGATGCCCTGAGACCTCAAGGGTGGTCACAGGTCAGACCAGCCAGGCGATGGAAGCCATGTCCTTATGTCTGTGCCTCCTCCAGGATGGTACATCACTGCCCGAAGCCAGACAGTTGTCTGTCGTCTTGCCCTCCCTTGACTGTGTTGTCTGTCTGTTGTCTGAGTTCCCAAAGGGCATCATAGCTGAAGGGGATGTTGAGGGCTCTGCTATCCCTGGGGCTTCAGGGTGAGGCTGGGTGGCTGCTGTGCTTGGCACAGTCACAGCGAGGAAGCTAAATGAGCCTTGGGAAGACCACACTGACCTTCAGAGAGGGTGCTCCCTGTTTGAAGAGACTCTACGTAAAATGCGGTAATAAAAACAAATTAGGTCAGTGCTGTGACCGATTCAGACCTATTCGTTAGTATAACTGTGGCAAAACTCGCTCTAGTTACTTTTAAAACTTTTGTTTTCATTTGAGTATCTTGAGGGCGAAATCTTTCCCCAAAGTATTTGCTCTGATGACCAATAATCAGCGGCCCTCTTACTGGAGGTTAAATGGCTCATCTGTAGTCTACAGGGTTGGAGGGTATCAGGCTTAGAAGCAGGAGCTGGCCTCAGCTCAGGGAGGGGGCAGTGACACCAGGTGTAATTGAGACTCTCTGCCCCCATCTTAAGCAAACAAGGACGGGTGGAGATGCACACTGATGGAAAACACTGGTTCTAGAAGGTTCTTGTCATACGAGGGTGGGTCGCCAGTGGCTGTCTAGCTGAGGTTCCACCACATCCCAAGCTGACTGTCTCTCTCTTTCTCATTCTCCTCTCCAGGCCTACACAATCCAGGGACAGTACGCCATCCCCCACCCAGATGTGAGTTTTCACTCTGCCTCTCTTCTAGCCTTTTCTTCATTATTGTGTACCTTCCTGCATGTTGCTGTCGATTGCTACTAATATTAATATTACACAATAATATTAATCAGTTTTCTCCCTGTCTCTGATGTCTGTTGTATCCATATGATCTCAGATAACTTTTTAACCTCTTAGCACTAATTCTTGCTTGTGTTGAGGACTTGGCCTGACATCAAATTGCTGCAGTCCAGGGCTTCCCTCCCACACACAGGCCTAGCCTTTGGTGGTCCTACCCACCCCCATAATATGGGTGTTACATGCTGGCCTGGCAGAGTGTAGCTTACCACCTGTGGCCAGGGTGGGCAAGGCACTTCCTGTGCACTTAAGTCAGGTGACATTATCAGAACTATTCCATGACAGTGTCCTAAAAAGGCTATTAAATGTACCTGGGCAAGACAAACTTGCTCTTCAGAGAGCCCAAATTGAAGCACGAATTTTACCTGTGTACAAGGTCTGCTGAGAGAGGGGGGGGGGGGCTTTTGCTTCTATGGTTGGTAAGATCCCGAACGTGGAAGTGGACTCCTGGGCTTGAACCTACACCTCTCTAGCTGGACCTACCGCCTGTTCTTTGGCCTAGGTCTGTTTGAGTATCTCCTGGTGACGTGACAGTGTGAGTGTATGGTCTGGATTTGGAGGATTAAAAGCCTCCCGAGGGCGCCTGTGGGGGACACAGAGAGAGTCTTAGTCTGCCTCTTGACTCACCTCCAGTGGAGAGCTGAGTAGAAAAGGGGGCACAGGGACCACCTGGAGTGATGGTTACACCGAGCCTGCAGGGGCCAGGAGATAATGGGCAGCAGGTCATTGTTTAGGGGCCTTAGAGATGCTAGTGGGTAGGGCTGTTCTAGGAGATGCAGGCGGGGAGAAAGGTGCCCAGCCCCATAGTATTGGGAACTGAACCTAGGACCTCAAACATGCTAGTCAAGTACTCTACCACATAACTGTATTTCCAGCCTGGGCCACCTCTTCTTAACACGGTTTGAACATGTGTTGGGTTTAGGAGCTCCCCCAGGACACCCCCATGTGTGCACTGCTCAGTGCCCTGAGACACTCTAGCACTGGCCAGGGCACTAATCTTGCTGCCATTCTTATGCAGACCTTGGCTTTTGAGTGGGACTGGAAATAAATGTGTATCAGGGAAAGATTTGTAGGCAGGGCCCAGGGGTCTTAAGAATTAACTGCCACTAAATAAGCATCTGAAATATGGATTCACTTTTGCTGCATGGAGATTCCTGTAGTGAAAAATACATGCTGCCCTTTTTTTAACCTTTTGATAAAACAACACACAAGCAATTGAGAAACACGGATTAAAAATCACTGCCCGGGCATAGCCATACCCACAAGGCCATGCTCAATGGTTCCTGGTTATAGACTGGCTGTGCTGCTGTGTCTGAATTCATAGTACCTCACTCTGATCATCATGGCAAACACGTGCCTTCGGCTACCCAGATGCCGAGACTGTGGGCCTCCAGGCACCCACGAGCATGTTCACCCTGAGCAAAATATACCACTAGGGCTCTGCTCATCCTGTCCTCAGCTGCCGATGCCAAGTGGAAGTAGAACCTATGAACTCATTACAGAAAAGGGTGATCACTGTGAATGGGTGATAGAACTGAGTGAAAGGACCAGGGAGGGCCAGGAAGTCACTTCCGGGATGGCCTTGTCTTGTGGTGCTGGGGCAGACCTGGAAGGCAGGCTGTTGGGGTTCAGTGAAGCTGTAGACTTAGGGAATAATTCTATCCCTGCTGGGAGGCTATTGGAGAGATTCAGGCTTATCGGTATTTACCCCAGCAAAGCCAGATGTTCAAGGATGACCTGAAAGTGTCTGTGGGTTTCTGTAGCTGAGAAAACTGAAGCTCTCGGTGTCCTTTGGGCAGGGTAGACCCTGGAGTTGGTGGAGCGTGTGTGTATATTTCAGATCCAGCCAGTTTACAGACCAGTGAGGCATGTGTGCAAGAGACAGGTCGTGGTTGGTTTTTCTGGTTGATTTCTGTGTCAGTACCGTGTTGTACTCATAGAGTTCTCAGGATCTCTTAATGGGTAGTTTAGAGATTAGTGCAGCTTAATTTAAACTAATATACAAGTGTTGCTATTGCCGCCTATGCACTGTGACGTTTTTATACTTGATGCTGTGCTGTGGATGCCTGTATTCTTCTGACGTTCAGATATTCAGACCTAATCACAAAGGTGGCAGTATTAGGAGGCAAGGTCTCTGTGGACTTAGTGGGTCTCTGGGGTTCAGCCTCATCAGTCAAAAGCATCTGAGGAGCTGACTGCCCCTTCATCTCTTCCACCATGTAAGGACATAGCATCTGGGGTGCTGTTCTGGAAAGTGAGCAGGGCACTTACCACACACAACTTTCTGGCACCTTGATCTTAGACATTTAGCCTCTGTGTTTGGGAGCAGCAAATTTATGTTGTTTCAAATTGCCCATTCTAAGGTATCCCTTAGAATAGCAAGAATGATCTAGAATCTTGGCTGTTCTTCACGAAATGGCTTTTCCTATGAACATTAGCCTATTTTCTTTGGCAAGGTTATATGATTTGTAAGCAAAAAGTCCATCTTCTAAGGGTACCTTTATCACATACAAAATTGAAGACTTCGCATGAGCCACATGAAAGGAAAAGAAAATGGCCGTTCTGCGACATGGCTAATGAAGGTCAGGATGATTTTTATCTGGGCCAAGTACTTGGGGAGATTTTTAAAGCTTAAGTTTCTTCCGATGCAAATATGGCTGTAGAAACTGTGAATCCGTGATGGTGTCATTGAGTACAGAGTTTGTCTCAGCTGCAGTGACAGCTATCACACTCGCCTGAATATGCAGGGCCACAAATCAGACATGGAATCTACCACGAGATTCACCCCTTAGATCTGAATACACCTTGTCTAGATAAGGACGTGTTCCTTTTCCAGACCCCATTTTAAGCAATGTTTTAAATCAAGATTCCACAACACAACCTTGAACTGCAGAAGCCCTGTGGTGCATGCCCAGCACAGTCCAGCATAAGTACTCAGAAGCCTTGTGAAGTGCCATCTGCTTTTACATCCACTTCTCTCGGGTGGCTGGCCACTCAGCCATAGGAAGGTGTCTGCGTGTCCATTTCTCTAGAATGGTCACTCAGCTTTGGAAAGTGTCCAGGCACTTTTGCATCCCATAAGTATCAGTCAGGTGTGGTTTCAGAAATACAAAAGGGAAGCAGCATCACGCCCTAGGACACAGGAGTGCTGCAGAAGGCACACAGACAGGCTTGGTCCCTCTCGTCTGTGTTTCTAACACCTTCCTTGAATCCGTGCAGTCACATCAAGAAGGGAGAAAAACCACAGATGGTCTGAGTTTACATGAAGCCATGTCCCGATAAAGCCATTATAAGTTGAAAGTTATCCTAAGTTAAAAATTACACAAATACCTCTAACATACTGACCATTCCATGTGGGCACTGCCACACTGGCTGTTAGCTGCTTATCCTGAGGATCAGAGGACTTGGGGAGCTGCCTGCAACTCGTCGCTGCTACCCAGCATAGAGAATATGGTCATCTGGTGCTAGCTCATAAAACTGTCAAGACTCCAAGTACAGTTTCTCTTGCTGCACAAGAGCAGCCTAAGTCACTGTCTACCAGGAACTTCAAAGCTACTCCACCCTCCCCCGGGTACAAATATCTGTCTTTATCTCCAGCTTCCCTCACTCAGCACCCCACTATTTAAAGGGGTACTGAAAGCGAGCAAACGTGAAAGGACAGCACGAAGATATCGACAGAGTATGTCTCTGTACGCTAACCTGACTGACTATGCGTTCTCACTTGGGCCCTGTGCTCTAACCTGCACCTTGCACCAGGCTGGGAAGTAGACTTCAGGGCCATCAGTCTCGCATCACAGAAGAGGGTAGTCTTAGAGGTCCCCTGGGCAAGGATCACTGGGAGTGAGTGGGAGAACTGGCATGCCAGTGTGTCTGCAGCAACCATTTAGCAAAACCTCTTGACCTGGTAGGCCTTTGTTCTTTCGTTGGTACATGTTGAAATTATAGAGGCATTTAGCCTGATGCTGCATTAGAAATACTCTTCATCGCGCCGTTTGAGGCGATGGTACCTTCTGAGATAGAATGCGCCCTGATGAACACAGTGGCTATCCCCAGCGCTACAGAGTGTTGTACAGCTATCTAGCATGCTTCCCCTCCCCTCCTATCTGTTCGGTATCTACTTCTCAGTCTTGTGGGAGTGGGTGAGAATGCCCTCCCCACTGATAGTGAGAAAGAGACAAGCTAACAGCACTCCATGGCCATCAGCTGTCACTAAACCTTCTGGCTCTGTTCCCATCCTGGAACATGGCTGCTCAGTGGGCCTTTTTTGGTTCTACCTACTAGTAGGCAGGGCAACTACAGTAGACCTCACAAAACTGAAAGCTCAGGTAGCCTTGTTGGCTGAAGTTCAGCCTTTTCTTCCTTCCCTGATCTCCTTTGTGGGTTCTTCACTGCCAAGCCAACCGGCGCCTTGGTTCTGGCACATCCTCAACCTCCCATGCCCCCATGTGACTTAGTAACATAATCAGAACCTAAGAAGACACCGTGGAGGAGGACGAGCTGATCCTGTGCAGCCATTAGAGCCCAGAAAACACTGTGAAGGAGGACAATCTGGTCCTGTGTAGCCATTAGAGCCCAGAAGACAATCTGATCCTGTGCAGCCATTAGAGCCCAGAAGACACCAGGATGGAGCGGGATGCCCCAGAAGTCTCTAGAATCAGTCCAAGAAGCCAATCCTCACAGTTAGCTGTCCCAGCAAACTTCAAAAGGATAAACAGAAACAACCTCTTCTATAAATAAATGAAAAGTATGTGTTAACCTAAAGGCCAAAGTCAAACCCCAGAGACAAGTGAAAGAACATAGCAAAGGAACAGCAGCGAGAAATGCAGTCGGCTTCTCACCAGAGATGACATAGTAGCAGGAAGCGCTACCATCCTAAAGTCTGTCTCAGGGGAAGGACTTCAGTGCAGCCATTTGTAGAAAAACAGAAGCCACAGGACCACAGCCATAGCCTCCTGATGTATGCCATTCAGGGAAGAGAAGGGGCAACTCAGGAGGAAGCTGGTGGTGAGCAGAGAGAGCAGCCGGCGTTTGAGAAACACAGATCTACAGAATGAATGTCCTCCTGTTAGTTCTTTATAACTGCTCAGTTAGCGCAGCAGAACTGAATGTGTAGAGATACCAGAGCACACATGCTGAGCATGTAGAGTGTTGCTTAGCACGCATAAGGCCCAGGCCCAGTCCTCAGTACCAGGTACAAGGAGAGAAGCACATACTAGATCAGGATGTGGGTGAGGGAAGTAAAACAACGGCTGGATCACTGTGCCGTCCCACTGGACTTGAGTGACCAGAGCTGGGTCACTGTGCCATCCCAATGGATTCTAGTGGCTAGAGGTTAAGATGGGGTTAAAACTTAACTGCCTATGCCGAGTTAAAAATTGAAAGTGATCACTAACAGAAAAGGAGTAAGTTGCCTAACACTGGTAGTAGAAAAGAAAATGATGAGGAGCAAGTACTCCAAACGTTGAAAAGTGAAAGACAAGAAAATCCCTGGAAAAGTAGAACAGTTAAAAGTATCAAATAAAATGGCAGAAAATAAAAGAACTTAAAATTCCAGTTTAAAAAAAAAAAACCCAAAGGCTGTCAGACTATATAATTTTTAAGGTAAATAGATAAGTATAAAACTGGAGAAATTTCATTTGTGTTCTTTCAAGAGACGTGCTCAAAAGATGAGAATTCCCATAATTGAAGAGTAGAGAGCAATACTAAGAAAATGCCCACCAAAAGAAACCTGAAGAGTCTGACAAACACCACAGAGGAACTGCAGTGACTTTCCCTCCCCTTGGGTAACGTCTTCCCCTCCCCAGGAGTGACATCTTGCCCTCTCAAGTATGTTGTCCTGATATGATTGCCATGCTGAATGTCATGCCAACACAACTGTAGAATCCCTAGAAGTATTTGCAAAATTTGATCACGTACCCGACCATGAAGCAGATTTCAGAATTTGGAATCATATAGGTCATACTCTTAATGTAAAACACTAAGTGTGAAATTGATAAGGAAAGGTGACTTTGGAGGGGAAGGCAGGCAGGTCTGTGTGATTTCAAGGCTAGCCTGGTCTACACAGTGAGTTCCAGGACAGCTATGGCTACAGAATGAGACTGCCTAAAACAAAACCAACCAACTGACCAGACAACAACAAAATCTGCCTTTGTTGCACAGCACTCTGGAGGCAGAGACAGGCAGATCCCCAAGTTCAAGGCCAGCCTGGTTTACAGAGTAAGTTCCAGAATATCCAAGGGTAAACAGAGAAACCCTGTCTCAAAAAGCTAAGCCAAACCGAACCAATGAAGCAAAACCCTGTCTTTTGAACGATCCAAACAAAAGTTCTCACAAAGTGAAGAGATGGAATCGGTCATAATTTCAAAGGTACCAGTTCTTCCCAGGATGACGTACAAGTGCAGTGAAAATCCAGACCCCCAAAAGACCTTTTGATGAAATTATATTGATTTCAAAGTTGCATGAATGAACATAGGCCTAAAATCCTGAAGGTCTCATTAAGGAATGTGATAAAGGGATTGCCTTTATAAATACAAAGATTTACTATAGGGTGACAGTAATGGGCACAGTGCAGTTTGGGTCCAAGGAGACGCTGGGAGCTAGCCTGGTCTGTTGATCTCTAGGCAGCACAGGGTCTGGAGGTGCTAGGTGAAGAGGCCTGTCCTGCCCAGCTTTCACTGCACTCCCAAGAGAAGGGACTGTCTACAAATAGTACCCAACGGTGAGTCATCCAACACTGGTTCTTCCTGAAAACCTCATGCATCAAGAACTCCACAAGGGGAAAGGGCGGCGCATTTAGAAAAAAAAAAATACATAGGAAAATATCTGTCTGTTGTTCTCTGGTGAGGGAAGGGTTTCCTAGAGAAAGTACAAACCCAGGCCAGAGCTGGCAGTGTTGATATGTCAGCTTCTCTTGAAAGAAACATTGGAGAGGTCTGTGCAGTATCGAGTCAGCAGCAACTGACCCTGTTGGAAAATTGGGCAGAAAACACAGCTATTCCCCACGATGCAATGAAGTACAGATTAGGAGGCGCCTCTGCCTTCATTTCCTCATGATTCGCTGAGCTGCAGGCTTAAGCCCTTAAAGTGGGAAGAGCCATAGGAGTTCCTACACTGTGACATCTTGCCTTTTTTCTGTCTGCTTGATGCCTGTCTTTCCTTTCTTGCTCCTTCTTATATGTCCCTCCTCAATAATTTGGAGGAAAGGGTTTATTCAGCTTACATTTCCTGTTCACAATCCATCAGTGAGGAAAATCGGGGAAGGGACTGAAGTAGGAACCGTGTTAGAAAGCTGCTTACTGGCTCATGTTCAACTACCTTTCCTGTATAGCCCAGTCCTATCTGCCCAGAGATGGTGCTGCCCCAAGCCCGGGCCCTCCCACATCAGCCTTCAATCAAAACAATCTCTTATAGATATGGCCACCGACCAGTTCAATCTGGACAGCTCCTCAGTTGAGATTCCCTTCTCACAGGTAACTTTGGGTTGTGTCAAGTTGATAATCAAAGCTAACCAACGAGCTACTCCTTGTCAGCTTAACACACAAAAATATCATCACTCAGCCATAACCTTCCCTTTCTCATTTGTCCCCAAGATCTCACGTTAATATCAAAAATAGAATACATTACAACTTTTAAAAGTCTTACAATCTTTAAAATTTTC
Source organism: Microtus oregoni (assembly GCF_018167655.1). Classification (NCBI taxonomy): domain Eukaryota; kingdom Metazoa; phylum Chordata; class Mammalia; order Rodentia; family Cricetidae; genus Microtus; species Microtus oregoni. Next base: position 18,634,821 of record NW_024543220.1, read on the forward strand.
AACAATTTAAAAGTTGAGTCTTTTTTTTAAATACAAAGTCTCTGTGGTCCCCTATAAAATAAAATTTTTTAAAAAAAAGTACATTACTTTTTAATCCAAAGGGAAGAACTGGGCTAGAAAAAGAACCAGATCAAAGCAAAACCAAAATCAGTAGTGAAAATCTAGATCTTGTAACTCAGTATCTGGCACCTGGGATTCATTAATGATCTCTGGGGCCCCTAAGGGTTTGGGCAACTTTGCTAGTCACTGGCTTGCTGCCCCAAACTGATCTTTTTACATGACATAACTATCAAAAAGCAAAAGTTGGAGAGCTCTCAGCACTGAATCCTTCCCACAGTTGTGGAAATTGAGTTGTAAGGTAGGTAGCCTGATGAGAACAGAGCCGTACCAAGAAGAGGATCTTGTCTACACTCCACTCTCACAGGTGCTACCTCAGCAGATGCCCACCGAGGCCCTTCACACACTGGCTAATCCTGTCCCTATGACGTCGCTGCATTTGCTTGCTAGTATGGCCATATATATAAGAAGATCTATGGCAATGGGGGAGAAGTTAGAGACTCTAAGCCTCTGAACATCAGAGTCTGGATATGAGCAGAGCCAGCTTTATAGGTCCTATGGTTTGGTTTGCCTGTACACTGTAGTCAGTGGACTCTGAAGCCCACCCTGAGACCAGCAGGCGACAAAAGTATAGTGCATATGGGCAACTGGAAATCCTTGAAAACTCACGGTGACTACTAGCCCTTGCTGATGCATGGCCGCAGCCCACAAACTGCTGCATAACCAGATGAAAGAGCCAAGGCCTGGAGTCTGTGCACAGCTGCTCCATGTTAGATCCAATCAACCTCGTTCCCTTGGCACTTTGCCTACATGCCCTGTTCGACATTCCACTGCCCCTGCCATCTTGAACCGTCCATTGCTCCTTAGTCTCTGGGGACTCAGGCAGATGAAGACAGCTCTATCCTCAGGGGTGCAACATCGCAGACAATGGACACAGAAGTTTAGAAACAGTGGATATGATTGGAGTATAGCTGCCAGGCCTGCAGGCATCCACACTAACACTCTTGCAGATCCAAACAGGGCTGTACTTTCTAGGGTACCTTTCTGTGGTGTGTATCAGAAATGCTGCCTTCACCAAGGCTTTAAGGTGGAGTAGACAGGGTATTGAGTCCCTCAGGCCCTTCCCTGTGGAGCCTCCCATCCCACCTGGAGGCACAGTGTTAGTCTTGAGATATGGCCTGGTAACAGGACTTATGGACATGTTGTTCTGCCTTCTGCCAAGCCACTCTAGCAGCTTGGTGTGCCCACTGCTGTAGAGTCAGAACAGACACAGATGCAGGCCAAGTTCAGGATGCAGCCAGGTCTCCCCTGTGTAGCCCAAGAAGCCAGGCATGTCTAAGGTGAGGGGAGCTGCAGTTAGGATCGCCCATCCTGCCATGTTTCTGGGGAGGTCAGACACGGAAAAGGATGAGTATCCCAGGCCAAAGTGGCTTTTACAGATGCTAATACCATAAAGCCTTGTGTTTATGCACCAAAGTTCTGTTTCAGAGATGTCACCCAGAAGCCACAGACACCCAGCTTCCAGAATCAGGAAAGGGACGACCAACCAGCAAGCACCCCAGAAGCCATCCTGTAGGTCAACATGGACTCCATTGGCCATCAGGAAGGGCCAGGCCGAGGCCATCCCCCGTCTTCATGGGGCACTAGTCTAAACTTGAGGGTACCTTGCACCTAGGAAGCTAATGCAGGAAGGAAAGCTCCTTGAGACATCTAGACCAGCCACTTCATCCTGTGACAGCAGCACAGGACCCTCATTCACCAGGCACCAAAACAGAGGCACAAACAGCCCTGTTCCCAGGTGCCCACTCCCTGGCCGTAGTGCCTCTGTCAGTGTCCCACAGCCACCCCCAGCCCTGCCAGCTCTGTCCCCTGATGGAGGCAGCCACAGTCCAGGCCAGACTCCAGAACCCCACTAGTTGACATGCAGCCTTGCTGGGACCCGTTGGAGGGAGAAGGGCCAGCCTTCCCTGTAGGTATGCTGTTCTGCCTGCTGGGCCCTCTGTACCAGTGCCCTAGATTCTCAAAAGGTCAGTGTGGTTCAGAGCCGACGTCCATCCTAGCCTGCTCCTCTGCTCAGAGTATGTTTTCTGATGTTCTTTATGGTAATTCGAGAGTGAGGCTCAGAGAAAATGAACAAGCTCTATTTGTGAAGCTGCGTGGCTGGTGGGAGCAGAGACGTGGCCTATGGGACAGCGGGGAGCAGGATCAGTGCTGCCTCCATGGAAAGCCTCATCCTCAGGGGCCTCTGCATCTATCACTTGTGCCCTGTCCCCCACATAAGTTGAGAAGGTGGTTACAGGGCAGGCGGGGAGCTCTCCTTGCTGTTCCCTAGCCCTCCTTCCCGACTCTACACGTGAACAGCCTTGTGTTAAAGTGAGGCCTGCTGGCCAGGAGGTGAGTGAAGGCTAGCAGGAAGTTGGAACCGTGGCAAGGTTTAAGAATCTGCTAGTTTCTTAGGAGCCCAGCTGGCCCTGCTCTGTGTCCCTCAGACCTTCCTCTCAGAGCCCCACGGGCCCTGGCCCCTCCCTTCCTCACTAGCCTGGTAAGGGAAAGGCACAGCTCATTCAGGTTCTTGGCTGCTGGCAGCCAGGCCCATTGGTTCCCCCCAGGCCAAGTCCTTGCGTCCTGCTGCAGTGTCTGCCATGTGTCCGCATGGCCCCTCTGAACCTCTCTGTGCAAAGTTCTGTGACTGCCATTTTTAACTTGGTGTGACTTGTACTCGATGACAATAACCTTCTTAGCTCTCGTGTCCCTCCTACCCCCAGCAGTTGACCAAGCTCCACCAGTTGGCCATGCAGCAAACCCCCTTTCCTCCCCTCGGACAGACCAACCCCGCTTTCCCCGGTACGTACCCAGCTGCCCTTTTCTGACCTTCTCTTCTCACCTGGGGACTCGCTTTCTCTTTCTGAGCGCTATTCAGTGCAGTGTGTAGCACAGGTGCTGGCCAAGCTCTGAATGCTGAATCTTGCAGTGTTAGCACAGTGGGCTGCACACAGCTGAGGCCGGGCGGGTCGGTCCGTCCTCCATTGTGGACGACTTTACCACTCCCCGGTTTCCTTCCGCGTTCTTGCCCTTTGAGGTCTTATGTGCGTTGCTGGGCTCTGTGTCACCCACAGTCCATCCCCAGGTGGCTTTTCCTACAAAGGCTTCTACCTAGCCATGCTTGGAGCACATCTCTTTCCCAGATCTACATTCTGAAAGCAGGAGTGACCCCAGCCTTAGTCGGTGCAGCCCTGCCTAGGATAGCACGGACAGAAGCTAGCCTGCACTCAGGCCTGTGGTGAAGTGATCAGAGAGGCTGGCCACAGCCTGCCCGGGCATCTGCAGCAGGGTGTCTGTCCCTCTCCCAGAAGCAGAGCCGCCTGGTGGCTATGGCCAGTGAAAACACACTGGCCGCGCATGTCGGCTGTGCATGCTCCAATCATATTTTGAGCTTTCCTAGTTGAAGGGACCTTGCTTCTCTCCTTGAGGGCAAAACATTAAACCTCTCTCTTCTTTGCTCTCCAGGAGAAAAGCTGCCTTTACACTCCTCCGAAGAAGCTCAAAATCTGATGGGCCAGTCGTCAGGTAAAGCAGACCACAGAACTGGGACAGCAGGCCAGGGGACATGTAGAGAACAAGGGTACCCACATCCATGACATCTGAGTGTCTAGCACCCACCCAAGTCGGCTAGCAATAGACAATTTCCAGGGGCACAAGCTGTGGACTGAGCCATGGGGACCACTCAGGAGCCAGGTGGTGATGGAACTGTTCATTGTCGGTGACCGGTGGGTCTGAGCACGCACAGAGTGCAGGTGGCCTAAGGTACCTACATGAGGAGAACCGTTCTGACTTGCCACTTGTTCTCCAGCTGTGCAGGGTGTAGTGAGAGCATGACTGTGGGGGCCACGGGATGCTATGTGCATTTCCAAGATGAGTTTCCGTGGAGATAGTAACAGACTTAGAGGATGGATCTGGGCTGGCTGTGTCTACATCTTCTTCTGGCTTTCATTTAAATGCTTGCTCCCGGGACACTGCAGGGTGTCTGGTGTCCGGAGACTGATATAGGGACTGAGGAACAGCCTCGGGAAAGGCGATAGGCTGGAGCTGAGTGTTCTCTAGGAGGGAAATGCCATACACGTTATACTCGTGAGCCACCATGGGTACACACAGCCAATGCTGCAGCCTCCTGGCTGCCACCGTGCTTTGATGGGACAACTTGACCAAAGCCCTCGAGACGTGCAACACAAGTTCATGTGCGTGAACGTGCACTCGCATGGCAGCCGCAGGAAGGGTGTGTGCTGAGACAGCCATTAGCTGTGTGGTGAAATGCAGCTGGCTCGGAAACCTTGTCCCCAGTACTGGCTTTAAGTGGACAGACAAGCCCTTGTCTACCCTCCTGACGTTGGTGTCACTAGAAAAGGATTCTCGCTCTTCACTCAGTCGAGTGTCAAATCCAACAGTTATACCCTGCTGCCCCAGGAACTCCTGCTCAGCTTTCTGAGAGTCCTAGGGAACCCTTTCAAATGACGTTTTACAGGTCTCTGCTCCTGGAATGTGTATAGGCTCCTAAATACCCAAATAATTGTGTTAAAAACTTATTAGAAGAAAGGGGATAGAAACTCCAGACTTCAGTTGTAAACAAAACTGCAAAGTTGGGATGAATCAGTTTGTTAAACACTTCCACCTGGGCCTGACTGCTTGACTCCTGCCATTGGGGTCATGCTCTGGCAGGAGCCACTAACCATGTGAGACAAGACAGTGAGGAGGTCATCCACCCAGGGAGTGGAGCAAGGCCAGAGCAGGAGCTGGGAGAATGAGGGGCTTACTGAGGTTGTTGTGGGGGAATCCTGCCTATACGGATATGGTACTGAAGATCCAGGGAAGAGGCAGGACAGTAAGAGCACAGAGTGAAGAGAGGACCTGGGTTCTGGGGCACTCTGAAGGGGTGTGGGTAGAACTGGCCATCTGGAAAGGACAGAGTCTGGGGTCTGGACCTCCCGTCCCATGTTGGACCTTTGCTGAGCCTAGAGGCAAGAGATCAGCTCTGGAATGTGCAGGCCTGAGCTGTCTGTTGTTGAAATAGGGTGGCTGTGTACAGATGTGCTGGCCCAGAGGTATAGCCATTGCACCTTCCCCTGTGGCAGCTCCTGGAGTGTGTTGTCACATGACTGAGGCAGGAGAGAATTAGCGCATGGACTGTGAGAAGTCGCCCGTTATCTGGAGACATAATGAGACTCGCAAAGGTGAAACCTGGAATTAACCATGTGCAGTGGCCTTTGGCGAGAACTGTGTCGAGCAGTTAACAATATCTGCAGCAGAACCATATGGAATCTCGGGAGAGCAGAGTGGGGCACAGCACCCACAGTCTCCCTGAACACAGGGAGGATAAGCATTACATGTCAATGTGGCCCGTGTTGCCTGTGAGGGCCTGAAGTGTGATGGCTGCCCTCTTTTTAGCTCAGGGCCTGCCAGGCTGTGTGTACAAGGTGTGCGAGTTTCTTCTGAGAGAAGCTGGAACTCTGGCGGTTGGGTTACACCTGGGCCTGGATCCCTGGGTGGTGCTGGCCTTTACCTCAGCCAGCCCAGGGAAATATGGACAGGGCTGGATATGGCAATCAGCTGTTTCCCTTCAGCCTAACCTTGTTCCCTTGGTGTGCCCAGGTCTGGATGCCAGCCCCCCGGCCAGCACTCATGAGCTCACCATTCCCAATGATGTGAGTATGCCCCCTGCACCCTTCTGTCCTCACAAAGACTGTCCCAGGAACAACTCTCGAGCCCTTCCTTCCTTCGCCACCTTAAACTGATAGAATGTCCATGAAAGATTCAGACAAGAAAAGAGCCCCAGGCACAGCATGGGGACTCAGAAGTTGGCACCAGGGCTAGGCTGGGCATCTGTGGTAACAGCAGCAGCAGCCTGGCTTAGGGACCTGGAGAGTGGGGTGGTCCAGGAATGATCTGGAGCGCTATGACTCGCACTGGAGGTTTGAGTTCTCTGGGACACGAAGGTGGTTGAATGTCACAGGTTGTCTCCCTCAGTTTACCCTCAGGAACACCACGCTGTGGTCTCAAGGCTGCTGGCAGCACACATTGTCCTCCCAGGCTGAGCAGGGGCCTGGGGAAGTGGGAGCAGTCTCCGAAAAAATGGATCACCCCCAAACAGTGAGACCAGCGAAGGAGAGTCCATGTCTTTGAGAGTAGCTGCCAGCATAGCAGAAGGGACAGTCTCTGTGTGAGCCATGCAGGGGTTATCCCCTTTCCAACTTGTACAGTATTTACGCTATCTCTGCCCTAAGCTACTTTGTTTTGAGACAGTCTCTCACCAGGACTTAGGGTTCACCAATTACACTAGGCTGGCTGGTCACAGAGGCCCAGGGATCATCCCAGAAGTCTTTGTAGGGAGGGAGCTGCTCCTTAAGCAGAGCACTCAGAGCCTACCTTTCACCCCACCCAGGAAGGCCATAGGATCTATGGCATAGATGGTTCCTGCTCATCCAGACATTTCCAGAAAGGTCTAGGCTACCGGCCAAGATGCAGTCTCCCAGAGCCAATAGTCCACACCTGATGGCCACCACAGTCATGGGCAGGAGGAAAGAAACATGATTATCCTGACCGTTTGTGTCTCTCTCCTGGTCACAGTGAGTCAGGCCGGTGTCCATCTGTGTCCTCACCCCATCCGCAGAAAGACACCAGATGGTGGTGTATCTGTCCTCTCAGGTCCATGCAGGCCTTCAGAGGCTGAAGCCCAGGCCTCTAGATTACCAGGCCCAGAATTCGTTCCTAAAGGCCACTGCAGAGCCAACTAACTGCCCTACAGCATTCTGTAAAGCTCAGACCTATCCCTGGTGAGTGACTCACTTGCCTGGAGTATTTTACTGGGAAAGGAAGCTAGGATTCCCACACGGCTGTGAGAGGAGGGGACCAGTCAGTGTTGCCACAGTGGCTGGGAGTTGGATGGGGATTACAGTTACGGAACCTCTCCTGTTTTAGCACGTTCCTATAGCTTTATTTAAATAGGCAATGAGAAGAAAATGGGTGGGAATAGCATGAGCTTGGGGCTGTGTGTCAGTGGAGTCCCAGCGAGGCTGAGTGGAAGGGCACCTTGAGCTACTACCAGCTGGCGGCCTCTCCTCAGCCAGCCTAAGGGAGTCTCACAAGCAGCACCTTTCGTACCCCTAAGAGCAGTGCCCACCAGCGTCTGTGTTGGGATCCAGGTGGGCTCCATTCCAGAACTCCCAGCATGAAGGAAGGAGAGAGGTTTAGAGCACAGGCCACAGAACACCTCAGAATTTTGAGGTGTGAACCCAGGAGGGTGACCCACCCATGAAACACACCAAGGTGTAAAGAAGAGGGTACAAAAATCCTGATGGGAAAGGGAAGGGAAGGGTGATCTGGGGCTAGGACGGTCAGAATCCTCCAGTGCAGGTTGGAATGAAGACAGCAGTGTAATAAGGTCTGTGCTGTGAGGTTGACAAGAGTCATCCACACCTGAGTGACACCAGAGAGCAGAGCTGATCACGGAGCAGCTGGGGGTGGGGGTGAAGAAGGTCACGCATCCCCATGGTGCACCTTCCTGGATAACGGCACAGGAGCCACGCTCGTACCCGCGGCCACCTGACCTGACCTAGCCTTGGTCATAGAAGAGCCCCATAGCTTTCCTGCCACAGAAGAGAGCACGGGTAGGCAGGTTAGTTGAGCCATGGTTGTGTGCAGGTCAGAAAGCCCTCCCTGCCACAGGAGCAAGCACCCTTGGAAGAATTGACACAGACACTAGGAACAGGGGCAGGCTGTGGGCAGAGCCCAGAGAGGGGAGCAGTGGGTGGGACTGGGAAAATGAGGACCGGGTGAGGCCAAGAGATACAAGGACATGACAAGATGCTGAACAGCTCAGGTTTCCCTAGAACAGGGGTTTCACTCTGTTCATAAAGAAACCCCCTTCACAGCTCAGTGAGTGAGATCGTCAACCAGCAGACTGCCTTAACCGTGAGCAGAACAGTGGTACCCATTGTGCAGGCCCGGGAGCAGACTCTCTTCCTGTACCTCTCTGCCCAGCCCAACCTTCTGCCTGACACCTCACTGCATTAAACAGCTTGTGTCCAGTCTTCAGGCCAGGGTCCAGACAGCCAGGTGCAACAGAACCACTGGGACCTGAGGTACCGGCTGGCTGCAGCCCCGGCTCTCAGGCCTGTCCATCCAGTGTCCTTTTCCTTACCCCCAGAGCACACAGTGCGGGCGTCTGGATGTGGGAATTCTGTTTAATCAGTGACGGAAGTTGAGGGCCTCACCCGGCTCCTCTGCAGTCTTTCCTGGGGTCCAGGATGCCTCCACCATGGGACAGGGTAGACTGAGAGGGCACGCTTGTCTCTGAGCTGCCTTAGAGATGGCCCTCACTCCTGATGACTTCCTTGACCACAGGTCTGTACCCAGTAAACACTTCACCAAGCAGATACCAGAATTGTCCTCTGCTTCATCTGAGAGCATCAAAGATAGGTTTCAGCAACAATGACCGTGAGATGCTCCTTAGTGTCTGTGGTGCTCCCTCTTCCTGTAGATTCGTTCTTCCTGTGAGGGTACCCCCAGAAGGCCCTGGCCCAGCCTACACCAGAGCTGGTGTGGGATTTCCCATGCAGTCTGCATCGTCTGTCTTCAGGTTACTTCTGACCAAATAGAGGAGCCAGTGGGGTGGTGACCATTGTCGTGTTATATGGACTTTTTCCAGAGGTGATAAGACTGTCAACAGGCAGAGCCAGGCCCTCTCTGTTGTCCCAGGGACCAGTCTCGGGCTTTGCAGTGCCTATTTCTTCCACAGCACTGAGTTCATAGGCAGAGCTGGAGCCTGTCCCCTTGAGTATTCCCGCAGGGCTCTTAGGGATGCCATGAAAGGGACGTCCTGGGCTGTTCTCTAAGAGATTCCTCCATCATTTCTTCTAGCTTATAGGCTGCATAATTGGACGCCAGGGCACCAAAATCAATGAAATCCGGCAGATGTCTGGAGCGCAGATCAAAATCGCCAACGCCACTGAAGGGTCGTCAGAGCGTCAGATTACCATCACAGGGACCCCAGCCAACATCAGCCTTGCCCAGTATCTCATCAACGCTAGGTGAGTGATTTGTAGGCTTCGGGGCCCTCCACAGGTCCTCGCTAACTGTGGCCTGCAGCCCCACACCCTTGCTGATCCTGTAAAGTCCAGGCATGTGGGGAGGCGTATGATAGAGTCAGACTCCAGACTCACAGGCCACTCTGTTCTCCAACAGGGAGCTAGAAGGCTGTGCCTGTCTGCCTCAGGCAAGAGGTGCTGACAGACTTGTAGTAAGTCTGGAGTAGGACTCAGGAAAATGCCGAGCTCCTGCCTCACCTGCCCCAGATCCACTATAAACTACCATCCTCAAACTGCTCAGGGTCCTACCCACGCTCAGCTCCTATGACAGCCATGAAGCCCCTGCTTAAAAGTCTGGAGCCCACCCCCACCCCTAGAGGCAGGCTGGTGCTTAGCCCCTGGCCCAGTGCTCCAGCCTGGCAGGACCCCAACTCTCCCAGCAGGACTGAATGACAAGCACAGGGACAGGTAAAGCTCCACAGGTGTGGCGCCCATGGCCCCTAAATGGTGACCTGGAAATGGAGCGGTGCCCTCCCCCACTGTCCCATCTCATAAGTCTATGGCGTGTCCTTTGTGCCTTTGTCTATTCCAGGCTGACGTCTGAGGTCACCGGGATGGGTGCACTCTAACGTACCCAAGATCCTCCATTCCACACATCGGATGGCTCCAGCCTGCAGCCTCACCAGCCGGCACACTGTACAGACCGCCTGTCCTTCCTTGCAGATATGAATAGAGCGTTTCTTTACAAACAGACGGTAGTGCGTGTCTGCCCACTCAGGCCCTGTGCGCTCCGTGTTAGTGTAGCCTCCACGCATTGGCATGCAACTCTTTACTTTAATGCTCAACGTATTCCCAAATGTGATGTTTCAGAGATTTATTCCTCAGTATTCATGTGACTGTCTGTTTAAAAGTTGGTTTGATGCTCTAACAGCACTTCCTATGTCCTGCTGCCCCTTGTTCTTAGAGACCCTCCTCTCTCAGCTGGTCTACGGATTCATTCCTACCCTAGGTTGTACACAGGGAGCATTTGGAAGAGGAGGGACTTGGGGGTGTCTACGGAGCAAAGCAGAGTGCCAGAGGGCGGGTGGAACCTTTGCTTTACTGGGATATCTCGGGGCGGGGGCACTCATGGCCCCCATATGTCTTCCAAGATGACTAAGAACAAGGACTTGCCAGAAAGTTCATCTCCCCCCATCAGAGTTCAATAAATGTCGTGTTCTTCCCCCGTGGCTCTGGCTTCTCTCTACTCCCTTATCCTCAATGCCCATGCCCACCCATGAGACACACCAGTACCCAGCCTGAGAGTCGGAAGATTTGGGTTCTCTTGCCCAGGTCCTAGAGTGCCAGGTTCCAACCTGTAAAGCTGCCCAGCATGGAGACTACCTACGTCTGACCTGCCAGGGCACCAGCCACACAGCCTTCCACCATACAAGGGGCCTTGCTTCTATACTGCTGCCGCTTAGAACCAAGGCCGCTCTCCTCCCTTCTCTTACTGATGCACTCAGAGGGCCAGGACAGAGGTGGAAACTTCCCAGGGAATGTGTCTTGGTGTGGCCTCTGGCCTAGATCCAAGGGCTCTGGTATCCATCCCCACCTCTGATCTTGGAGTTTCTGGCAAGAAGGCCCTGGTAGACACCAGCTCAGGCCCAGAGTTACTCTGCAGTTTCTTCTTGAGACTCAGCTGTCCAGCATATGCCATCTGCCCAGGAACCTGTCCTCATCCATGGGTACAGTAACCTATTCTGGGATGCTGGGGTATGCAGCAACCATCCCGGCAGGAAGAGCTCCCTCCTGTCTGCCAGGCAGACAAAGCCAGGTGTGCCTCAGGCCCAAGCCCTGTATTTTAGCCAGGAATTCCTGATGCGGCTGTCTAGATACAACCTGCCCTCTGCTGTGGATGGTGCACGGTGTAGCAGCAAGTGTGAGCCTAGCACCCTGGCCACTCTTCACACCCAGCGAGTTAGGGCTGAGGTTCAATCCCGCTTCACACATTCAACACCTCTCAGATACGGGGTCTGAGAGATGACAAGGACCCAGAGGGCACAAGCCCACCCCTAGAGGCAGCAGATGGCCTGTCAGCCATGAGTACCATAAAAAATAATAGCTACTGTGTGCGTGAGGTTAAAAAGAAAAACCCAAACAGCACGGGTGTCGAAGTGCAGGATCAGATGGGATCCATGGGAGGCCCCAAAGGTGAGTTGATCCATAGCTGCGCATGCACCTACAGAGAAGGGATCAGGTAGAAGAGCATGTGGGTAGGACATTCCTATGAAAATACAAGAAGCTTACAGAACACCAAATAGACTGGGCCAAAAAAGAGTCCCCTTGCCACATAATAATCAAAACACTACACATACAGAATAAAGAAGGAATATTAAGAGCTGCAAAGAAAAAAGACCAAGTAACATATAAATGCAGACCTATCAGAGTTACATCTGACTTCTCAATGGAAACAATGAAAACCAGAAGGTCCTGGTCAGGCATTAATGACCATGGATGCCAGCACAGGTTACTTTATCCAGCAAAGCTTTCAATCAACAGATGAAGACAAAAAAATATTCCGTGGGGAAAAAAAACAGATTTAATCAATACCTATCTACAAATCCAGCCCTACAGAAAGTATTAGTAGGAAAACTCCAGCCAAAGAGTTAGTTAAAACCACAAAAAGACAGGAAGTAGGTAATCCCTCACCAGCAAACTCCAAAGAAAAATTCACACACAAAGCCAACAACAACAACAAAATCAAAATAATAGGAACTAGCAATTTCTGGTCATTAATATCCCTTAATTTCAATAGACTCAATTCACCTATAAAAAGACACAGGCTAACAGATTGATGGGATACAAAAATAGAATCCATTGTTCTGTTGCATACAAGAAACATACCTCAACTACAAAGACAGATATTACCTCAGAGTAAAGGGTTGAGAAAAGATTTTCCAATCAAATGGACCTAAGAAACTGGTGTAGCTATCCTACTATCTAACAAAATAGACTTCAATCTAAAATTAATCAAAAGAGATGAAAAAGGACATTTTATATTCATCACAGGAAAAATCCATCAAGATGAAGTCTCAATACTAAACATCTATGTTTATAAGGAGCCCTCATTGTAAAATAAACATTACTAAAGCTTAAATCACACATCAAGCCCCACACGCCAATAGTGGGAGACTTCAACACCCCACTCTCACCACTGGACAGGTCTGCCAGACAGAAACATAATAGAGAAAAAAGGAAGTAACAGATGTTATGACTCTAATGGGTTTAACAGATATCTATAAACCATTTCACCCAAACACAAAAGAATATACCTTCTTCTCTGCACCTCAAGGATTCTTCTCTAGAATCAACCACATACTTAGTAACAAAGCAAATCTCAACAGATAAAAAAAAAAAAGGAATAGCCCCCTGTGTCTTATCAGATCATCATGGCTTAAAGTTAGAATTCAATAGCAACACTAATTGCAGAAAGACCATAAACTCCTGAAAACTGAACAATGCTCAGCTGAATCACCACTGGGTCAAGGAAGGGAGGAAGGAAGAAATTAAAGATTTCCTAAAATTCAATGAAAATGACCACACATCATACTCAAACTTATGAGACACAATGGAAGTAGTGCTAAGAGGAAAGTTCATAGCACTAAATGCCTACATAAAAAAAAAAAAAGCTGGAAAAATCCCATACTAGCAAATTAACAGAACACCTGAAAGCTCTAGAACAAAAATAAGCAAATTCACCCAGGAGGACTAGACTACAGGAAATAAAATTGAGAGCTGAAATCAATAAAATAAAAACAAAGAAAATAATACAAAAAAATCAATGAGACAAAGACCTGGTTCTTCAAAACAAACAAAAAAAAATCAACAAAATAGATAAACCTTTATCCAAACTAACCAAAAGGCAGAGAGAGAATATCCAAATTAACAAAATCAGAAATGAAAAGGAGAACATAACAGATATGGAAAACCTAAAGGAAATGGACAATTTTCTAGATAAGTGCCAAATACCAAAATTAAATTAAGACCAGGTAAGCAAATTAAATAAACCTATAATTGCTAAGGAAATAGAAACAGTCATCAAAAATCTCCCAACCAAAAGGGAAAAAAATGCTCAGCATATGGTTACAGCACAGAATTTCTAAAAAGAGCTAATACCAATACTCCTCGAATTGTTTCACACAATAGAAACAGAAGGAACATTGCCAGAATCTTTTTATGAGGCCACAGTTACCCTGATACCCAAACCACGCAAAGACACAACTAAGAATCACAGACCAATTTCTTTCATGAGCACTGCTGCAAAAATAATAAAATACTGGCAAACTGAATCCAAGAACACATCAGAAAAAGCATCCACCATGACCAAGTAGGCTTCATCCCCGAGATGCAGGAATGGTTCAACATACAAAAATCCCTCTATGTAATCCACCATCTTATCAAACTGAAAGAAAAATACATGATCATCCCACTAGATGCTAAAAAACCTTCGACAGGGGCTGGAGAGATGGCTCAGCGGTTAAGAGCACTGACTGCTCTTCCAGAGGACCCGGGTTCGATTCCCAGCACCCACATGGCAGCTCACAACTGTCTGAAAATGCAGTTCCATGAGATCTGACACCTTCACACCAACAAACATAATAAAGTTAAATAAATAAAAAAAAGTTAAAAAAAAAAAAAACCTTCGACAAAATTCAACACCCCTAAATGAGACTGACGCACTGCCTACTGCACTAAGGCACTAACACCCCTAAATGATAAAGATCTTGAAGATAAAGACAATATACATCAAGCCAACAGCCAACATCAAACTAAATGGAGAGAAACTTAAAGCGATTCCACTGAAATCAGGAACAATACAAGGTTGTCCACTCTCTCCATAACTATTCAATATAGTACTTGAGGTCCTAGCTAGAGCAGTAAGACAACAAAAGGAGATCAAGGGGATATAAATAAATCGGAAAAGAAATAGACTTTCACTATTTGCTGATGATATGATAGTGGATACAAGTGGCCCCAAAAATTCTACCAGGGAACTCATATAACTGATAAACACCTTCATAATATAGCAGAATAGAACATTAACTCAAAAATATCAGTAGCCCTCTATAAACAGGTGATAAATGGGCTGAGAAAGAAATCAGAGATGCATCACCCTTTATAATAGCCACAAATAACAAAAATCATCTTGGGGTAACTCTAACTATGCTTTTGAATAGGTAGGATTAACATAGAAAAATGGCACTCTTATCAAAAGCAATCTACAGAGTCAATGCAATACCCATCAAAATTCTTCACAGACTTCGAAAGAACAATATTCAACTTCATATGGATAAACAACAAAAAAGCTCAGGATAACCAATACAATCCTGTACAACAAAGGAACTTCTGGAGGTATTGCCATCCCTGACTTCAAACTCTACTATAAAGCCATAATAATTAAAACAGCTTGGTATTGGCAAGGAGAACCAATGGAATCAAATCAAAGACCCAGATATCAACTCACACACTATGAACACCTGATTTTTGACAAAGAAGCTAAAGTTATACAATGGAAGAAAAGAAAGCATCTTCAACAGATGGTGCTGGCATAACTGGATGTCGACATGTAGAAGAATGCAAATAGATCCTTATCCATTTCTGTGCACAAAACTCAAGTCCAAATGGATCCAAGACCTCAACATAAAACCAACCACATTGAACTTCATAGAAAGTGGAAAGTAGCATTGAATGCAATGTTGCAGGAGACCATTCCCTAAATATAACTCCAGTAGCACAAACACTGAGAGTAATAATTAATAAATGGGACTTCCTAAAACAGAGAGCTTCTATAAAGCAAAAGACACGGTCAACAAGACAAAACAGCAGCCCACAGATGAGGAAAATATCTTCACCAACTTCACATCTGACAGAGGACTGATCTCCAAAATATACAAAGAACTCAAGAAGCTAGACATCAAAAGAACAAATAATCCAATAAAAAAAAATGGGTACAGAGAACTCTCAACAGAGGAATCTCTGTTGAAACTGGATAAAAGACATTTAAAGAAATGTTCAACTTCCTTAGCCATCAAAGAACTGCAAATCAAAACAAATCTGAGATACCATCTTACACCTCTAAGAATGGCCAAGATCAAAACACTGATGACAACTTATGCTAGAGAGGATGTGGAGTAAGGGGAACACTCCTGCATTGCTGGTGGGAGTGCAAACTTGTACAGTCACTCTTGAAATCAGTATGGTGGTTTCTCAGAAAATTAGGAATCAATCTACTGTCAAGACACAGCAAAACCACTTTATGGCATATACCCAAAAGATGATCATAAGGACATTTGCACAACTATGTTCATAGCAGCATTATTCATAATTGCAGAACCTGGAAACAACCTAGATGCCTCTCAACCGAAGAATGGATAAGGAAAACATGGTACATTTATATAATGGGGTACTATACAGCAGTAAAAATAATGGCATCTTGAAATTTACAGACAAATTAATGGAACTAGAAAAAAGCATACTGAGTGAGGTAACATAGACACAGAAATACAAGCATCATATGTACTCACTCATAAGAGGATATTAGACATAAAGCAAGGGATAACCAGCCTATAGTCCACAATCCCAGAGAACCTGGACAACAGAGATGACCCTAAGAGAGACATACATGGTTCCACTTGGGAAGGAAAAAAAGACGAAATATCCTGAGTAATTTGGGAGTCTGGGGGCAGAGGAGATGGAGAGGAGGAAGGAAGTGGAGTGGGGGAAATGTATAACTCAATAAAAAACAATAAATCTCATCTCATGAGCACAATCTTTGTCACAGCATGAAGCTTCCTGCACTTAAGGTTCTCAGAGATGCCAATTTGGGCAATTCTTTTTCAGTTTGTCTATAGTTATTTCTATTTTCAGCCTCTTTATCTAAACCTTCCCTTTTTCCTGTTCTGTATTGTCAAAATCGATATATCTTGTGCATCTTTTCCAATTATTGCCTTTGGTCTTTGCTATTAACGCACTTACTCTCCACTACTCTGCCGGCACCTTCTCTTAATTTGTACTTGTTTTGCTTCACTGCCCTTTCTTCTGTCACGTGACTTCTGCAACAGTCCTCACCTGACTTGTTGAGACTATTGATTTCTAGGCACTATGTCATCTGTGCCCCATGAATTTGGCATGACAGTATCATTCAGTTTGGGCATTCTTCATTTTCCTCAAGATTCCCACTTACCCAGAGGCCCTTGGTAAAACATTATCTGCTCATACACGAGATCTGTGTGATCTGTGCACACCGCGTTATGTATCTGTCATTGCCTGAACTTGACACTTTGGCCTGTGGAGCATCTCCTGTGACCTGTGGTGGGCTTCTGCACATGTCTACTGGAACAGACATTCTGCCCACAGGTTGAGAAAGTCAACCTTGTTTGGTCATGTCTCGATCATCTTTGGTTAATCTCATTTGACTTGGTTTCTGGGAGCAGAATGATGGCCTAACTTTGGGGTGAATCCTACAATGTGCTCCATTGCAAGAGGTATTTAATATATCTGCTCAGCTGACTCTGGGGGGGGGCAACCCTAAATTTTCCAGGTGGGCCCAATTCAATCATCAGGTTGTTAAAGGAGACCAAGGTGGCTAAGAATGTCTCACCCCGTTAATGGGTGGAAATGGAGGATAAGTCACACCCAGAGGATCCAGCTGCTTGGAAGATGGCTAGAACAAGCAAGAAATGCCCTCTGTTGATTAGGAGCTAGGTAGCAGTTGTGTATGGGTTGACCCTCTAGGGTAGTGGTTTTTAACCTGTGGGTCACAACCCTTCTGGGGCTTGAATGACCTTTTCACAGGGGTCACCTAAAATCATCAGAAAACACAGAAGTCCCTATCCTACCTGGGCAAGACAAACAGAAAACAGGTGTGCCTACCTCAGGGCCCTGCTGCCCTAGGACAGTGGTCCTCAACTTCCCTAAGGCTGCAACCCTTTTAAAACAGTTCCTCATGCTGTGATGACCCCAGTCAGAGAATTATTTTTTACTACTTCATAACTGCTATTTTGAATCTAATATGAATCATAGCGTAAACTTCTGTGTTTTCTGATGATTTTAGGTGAGTCCTGTAAAAAGGTCATTCAAGACCTAGAAGGACTCTGGGGAGGGAAAGAATATATTAAAATATATTTAAATTAAAAATTGTTTTAAATAATAATAATATTGAGAAATTAGAGCAAATGAAAGTGAATCCACAAGAAAGCCTCTGAGGTGAGCAGTGGCCAGCCCAAGGGCAGTGGTCAGTCCAAGGGCAGCGGTCAGCCCAAGGGCAGCGATCAGCCCAAGGGCAGCGATCAGCCCAAGGGCAGCGATTGGCCCAAGGGCATGGCAGCAGTCAGCCCAAGGGCATGGCAGGAGCTCCCAGAGTTTCCCTCATATCAAGAAAGTATCTGCCTCACACACAGGGATCACTGGCTCTGGGATGTGCTCTAAGCAACTGCAAGGTCTGTCTCATGCACCCCCTGCCCTATACAGAGACAGAGCAGGGAAAGACATCCTACCTCTATGGAGAGCTGAGGAAAGACGTCCATTCCACACACTGCTGCGGAAGCTTCCAGCTCAGCAATGTGCATTGAGATGCCAAGGACGGTCTAAGTGTAAGCACAAGGCTCCTCACTAGTTTGGTTTCCAGAACTTTCCAAACAGATGCTAAGTCCATCACCAGGGAGTACACCAGTAAGTCAGGGCTGGGATGACCGCCTCGGGACGTTGGCTTAAGAAGCTGGAATTCAAGTGCCGACCCAGGTGTGGCCAGCTATGTCTAGAGTTATTGTTCCCATGACATTTCAAGAATTCACTTTCTATTTTAAGTCTTTAATACATGGAACATTTGAAAAATTACACCTTGTCAAGAGGGTGGAAGGCTCCTTCTTCTTTCCCATGTCCCCCTTCCCTTTCTGGAGTCTACCTTTTCCAGTTGATGAAATCCCTCATTTCTGCTCCTGTTCATTTAGTTTTTCCTGGTGGGATTGTGTAGTAGAGACAGGGTGTCCCCACCACCACCACAGGCTCATCTGCTGACCAGGTGTTCACTGTGGAAAGACTAGAACCGATTTTGAGTTTGTAGTTCCTATTGTTTAAGTTCTTTACAGTCATGCGTACTATCTCCCTGTGGCAGAAACTCTTTCATCCTTTGTCCACCCTTGTGGGCAGCTCAGTGGTCATCCCATAAGGACATAATTGATGTTTTCAAGGGAAGGGAATTTTAGATTTAGGAGAATTAATGAGAGTGCCTTTGGCTAAGGACACAGGAAGTTTCAGCTCTTTTGCCAATTGATTTTTACAGTGCCGTTCATCCAGTCAGCCAATCCGGAGGCCTGCAGGTTGTTGGCACGAGGAAAGTTCTGTGCCACAGGCCAAGTCTTACAAACGGATTTAAAACCCTGTCTAGTAAAATGAATTTCACAATACTTAAAGCGCTCAGCAGGAGTTTCTGAAACAGGAATAATTCCAATAGACAGTTTCCTCCCCGAAGGCAGTAGCTTTCCGACAAAGGGGCGGTTTCAGCCTCGTGAGTAAATAAAGACCTAGCAAAAGACCCATCTCTGCCCCTGTGGGAAGTCCCTGGTCCATCCGACAGGTCAGGGTTCACAAGGAAGTCTTCACAGCCTTTAACTATAGCGAACTTAATCACACACATATTATTTTGGCATTTTATCTTTTATGGAATTTTCTACTGCATATATTCATCTTTTTGTCTTCATTTCCCTTTTCCATTTTATAAAACACCATAATTTTATTTTACCATGCAGAGCTCATGTCAACTACAGTGTTGTTTGCTTTTGCTGTTGCAGTGTTGTTTGCTATTACCCAAATGATATTGTACACCTATAGCTTTGTGTATCTCTTTCTCTCATTTTATTTCTCCATGATATTAGAAAAAAATTCCAAATAAAATATTTTAATGAAAGTCCAGAAAGCAAAGCAAATATGTACATTATATTTTGAATATCTAGAAACAACACAAGCAAAACATGTTCACAGTCCTGAAAACATGGAAACATTCTAACCAACAAATGTAATGACTTCTTAGGTTAAGTACTATGAATTGGAAGAAATTTCAACTAAGTTTGCATGAGCCCTTACAGATGAACCAGTTCCAAACACACACCACAATCTACTTCTAAAGTTAGGACACAGATAAGGAGAGGAGGGGGAGGAGGAGAAATATCAAATGGTCTGTACTCTAGCCAGGATCAGATGCATATCAAACCCTAGACACAAGCTGACATCAACAGAAAAATGGCCGCAGTTACACAGTGACTGTAGCCGTGAACATGTCAGCTGATACAGACTCAGCAACATACGTTCAACTGTCCTTCCCCATCCCCACAGAACTAGTACCTCCCCATTTTTAGGGCCCAGAGAGAAGCTGTTCCAACTCCTCATCTCTTTCTCTTTTTTATTTTAAATTTTTGTTCATTTGTCATCCCAATCACAGTTCCCCCTCATTTCCCTTCTCTCACCCCCCCACCTCCCTCCCAACCCATCCCCTATCCACTCCTAGAAATGGTAAGACCTCTCATGGGGAGTGAACTGAGTCTGGCGCATTGAGCCAGGACCAAGCCCCTTCCCCCTGCATCGAGGCTGAGCAAGGTACCCACACCATAGGGAATGGTCTCCAAAAAGCCAGCTCATGCACTCAGGATGGATCCTGGTCCCACTGCCAGGGGTCCCACAAACAGACCAAGCTACAAAATTGCTGCCCACATGCAGAGGGCCTAGTTCAGTCCCATGGAGGCTCCCCAACAGTTTAGAGTTCATGAGCTTCCACGAGCTCAGGTCAACTGTCTCTGTGGGTTTCCCCATCATGGTCTTGACCTCCTTTGCTCATATAATCTCTCATCCCTTCGACTGAACACCTGGAGCTTGGCCTGGTACTTGGCTAGGGATCTCTGCATCTGCTTCCATCAGTTAAAGAACTCAAGAAACTAGACATCAAAATACCAAATAATCCAATTTTAAAATGGGATACAGACCTAAACAGAGAATTCTCAACAGAAAAATCTCAAATGGCTGAAAGACATTTAAGAAATTGCTCAACATCCTTAGTCATCAGGAAAATGCAAATCAAAACACTCTGGGATACCATCTTATACTTTACACCTGTCAGAATGGCCAAGATCAGAAACACTGATGACAGCTTATGATGGAGAAGATGTGGAGTAAAGGGAACACTCCTCCACTGCTGCTAAAAGTGCTAACTTGTTCAGCCACTTTGGAAATCAATATTGTTTCCAAAGAAAATTGGCAATCAATTTACTTCAAGACCCAGCAACATCACATTTGAGCATATACCCAAAGGATGCTCAATCATACCACAAGTACACTTGCTCAATTATATACATAGCAGCATTATTTGTAATAGTCAGAACCTAGAAACGACCTCCGTCACTTTGAAAAAAGTGTTTTTGTCTGTTATCTCCTTCACATATTTATCCCAATGCTTTTCCATGTTGTGACAGTATCATTCTCTTTCCCTCCCTCTGTCCCTGTGTCCCCATCTCTCTGTCCCCACCTCTGTCTCTATCTCTGTGTGTGTCCCCATGTCTCTCTCTTGCTCTTTTCCGCTCTGTCCTCACCTCTCTTTCTGTCCCTACCTCTGTGTGTCTCCATATCTCTGTGTATGCATGCCCTCATCTCCCTCCATCTCTGTCCCCCATCTCTCTCTCTCCTTCCCTGTTGCCCCTTCTCTCTCCTTGCCCCCATCTCTACCTCTCTGCCCCCATCTCCCCCTCTTCCTCTGTCCCCTATCTCTCCTTCTCCCTCTGTCCCCCATCTCTCCCTCTCTGCCCCCCCCTGTGTGTGTCCTATCTTTCTCTCCCTCTCCTCACCACAGTGGAAAATGTCACCAACAAACTAGACTAAGTAATAATAATAATCAAAGATGAAGGACAAGGCTGATGAAATGCTGCAGTCAAACAGCAAGAAGAAAAAAATTAGTGTGGTGATGTGTTCAAGAACTCTGGTACACGATGCACAGGGAGCACACCTTTAAACCCAGCACTTGGGAGGCAGAGGCAGGTGACTCTTTGTGAGTTCAAGACTAACCTGTTCTACAAAGTGAGCTCCAGGCCATCCAGGGCTATGTAGGAAGACTCTGTCTCAATGATGATAACAATAATGATGAGGATAAACATATCTTTGAGATACTATCAAGAGACCAAGCCTATGATTCCATATGTAGATTAAGAAGCTGAGATGAACACCAAATGCATATTCCAAAGCTATCCAATGAAATCATGACAGAAAATACCCCAAACCAAGAGGTGTTTAAAACCCAAAATAGACAATAGGAGAGACAAACCTCCTGTGGAATGCTAGAGTCAAGATGTCAAAAGCACAAAGCAAAGGAACAATAATAAAAGATGTAAGAAAAACACCAGTTCACCTACAAAGGCAGGAATGGCAGAACACCTGATCCCCATCAACTATCCTCAAAGCCAAGGAAGCGTGGCTGATATTCAAGCCCTGAAAATACATAACTGTCCATAAAGATTAATGCTTCCAGCAAAGCTAGCTTTTGAAATTGGGAAATAAGGATGTTTCAAGATAAGCACAAACTCAGGCAATTCATCATAACCAAGCCAGCCCTACAGAACGAGAGGAGGAAGAAAGAGCCTTCATCATGAGGTCACAGGGAAGAAGAAAATTTATGAGAGGAATGGGTGAGCATAGGAGAGCTGGGGAGGTTCATCGTGTCCAGTACAGTAAGCTGGCAAACCCCCGACCAGTAGAGGAGATAGTAAAGAAACAAACGATCCAGCCAACCCGGAAAAACAGCCAGCAAAATTCCAGCAATTAGGAAACATTTCTCAATGAAAACTCTTAAATGTAAATAGTGTCAACTCACTTCTGAAGACACACAGGATGGCTGAATGGATTGAAAATGAATCTCAGCTTCCTGTTGCCCCCAGCGTACCTTGCTAGTTTCATGTCAACTTTCCACAGGCGTGAGTCATCTGAGAAGAGGGAACCTGACAAGATGCTACTTACAATGTAGGCAAGTCTGTAAGGAATTTTCTTAATTAGTGACTGATGGGGAAGGGTCCCACCCACTGTAGGCAGTTCTACTCCTGGGCTGGTGGTCCTGGGCACTATAAAAAAGCAGACTGAGCAAGCCACAGGGAGTGAGCCCATAAGCTGAATTCCTCCATGGCCTCTGCATCAGCTCTTGCCTCCAGGTTCCTGCCTTGAGTTCCTGTCCTGACTTCCCTGGATGATGGATTACAGGCTGTAAGGTGAAATAAACCCTTTTCTCCCCAATTTGCTTTTGGCCATGGTGTTTAAATACAGCAATAGAAGCATTAAGATTCCTAGTAAATACACATTACTGGTAAAGGCATCCATAGGATGAGAATCAAAAGGTAGAAAACAAGATTGTGTGGCTTGGTCTCTTCGTTAGGCTCCTAGCAGTGAGATCAGGACCTGTCCCTGGGGCTTAACTGGCTTTGGGGAACCTGTTCCCCATGCTGGAATACCTCGCCCAGCCTTGATGCAAGGGGAGGAGCTCAGTCCTGCCTCAACTTGATGTGTCATGATGTGTCATGCTTTAAGTCCATGGGAGGGAGGCCTGTCCCTTTCTGAATGGAGACCGGATGAGGAGTAGGCGACGGGAATGAGGGACAGGAGGAGAGGAGGGAGGGGAAACCGTGGTCAATATGTAAAAAAAAAAAAAAAATTTAATTACCTAAATGAAATAAAAGAAAAAAGAAATGAAACTGGAAACAGGCTGGTCAAGAGCTATGTATCTGATAAAGTAGATTTCAAAGTGCAAATTTGTCAAAAGAAATAAAGACCACTACATATTAATAATCTATCAAGAAAATGTAAGAATTTTAAATACATACACACCAAGTACTAGGACTCCAAATTTTGTAAAACAAACACTAATTGACTTAAAAGGCCGTGCTGATCCTGATACAACAATGGTAGCTGGTTTCTATACCCCATTGTCATTTCTAGGTGACACCCACACTGAAAATCAACACAGAAACTACAAAGCTAAACTACACAGTAGAGCAAATGAATCTAAAGGTATCCAAGACGTATATGACCAACTAATAAGTGCAATTTGGTAAATAAATAGACACGAATATCTAAATTGATGCAGAAACCAGAACAAAATCCAATATTCCTTCATAAAAAGCCTCTGAGAATACCAGTAATGTAATGAACATACCTCAACATAATCAAAGGCTCCATACAACAAACCTATGGCCAACAGGATGCTAGACAGTGAGTCTTAGTTAAGTCACCATCGCTGTGATGAAACACCATGACCAAAGCAACTTGGGGAGGAGAGGGTTAATTCCTTACACTTGCACAGCAATGACAGCTCATACAGGGCACGAGCCTGGAGGCAGGAGCTGAAGCAGAGGCCATGGAGGGGTGCTACTTATTTACTGGCTTGTTTTGCATGGCTTGCTCAGCTCAGCCTGTTTTCTTATAGAACCCCGGACCACCAGCCCAGGAATGGCACCACCCACAATGGGCTGGGCCCTCCCCATCAATCATTAATTAAGAAAATCCTCTACACAGCTTTGCCTACAGCCCAGTTCTATGGATGGGAGACAAAAATGGAGGTGTCTTCTCAGTTGGGGTTCTGTCCTTTCAGATGGCTCCGGGTTGTATCAAGTTGACATAAAATGTGTCAATACAACTGACCTCTCATTAACCTGACACACAGTACTTTAAGACATAACCCTTTTTTTGTTTATCACCAAAATATCACCAATTCAAATACTTTAAAAGTTTAGTCTCTGTAAAAATCCAAACTCCTTTAAAACCCAAAATCTCTTTTAAAAATTCAAAGTCTCTCAATTGTGGGCTTCTATAAAGAAAAAAAAAAAGCTAAAAACCTTACTTCAAGAGGGAAGAACCAGGGCACAGTCACAGTTTGAACAAAGCAAAACCATACTCCAACCGTGCAAACAATGCAGCTGCCAATATCTAGCATCCACTCACCGTCTTTAGGGTTCCTCCAAGGGCCTTCTCCTTGGGTCGCTTCTCCAGCTCCACCCACTGCAGCACACGGGTTGTCTCCTAACACGGCAGGCTCTACTCCACGACTGCTGTTCTGGGTGATCATCCCATGGTGCTGGCATCTCCAAAACACTGGGGTCTTCTGCTGCAACCGGGATGCGCTTTCACCAACAGCCTCTCCTGGGCTCATTCTCATGGTGCCAAGCCTCAACTCGCCTGCATGACCCCTCAGTCCTGGTCTTCAACTACTACCAGGGCTTCACAGTCTCCAACGGCCAAGCCCCAGCTGATCTCCACGATCCCTTCGTGACTTCAAAGCCAGCACCACCTGGGTGACTCTTACACTCTTACCAGCTTCAGCTGCCAACAGGAGGTACAACCTTGGCCTTTTCTGGAAAGCAGGCTCTATGTGGGCTGACCCTGAGAAAACGCTTCCGAGATTTCACCTCATTGCTGCTGGTCTCTTCTGAATCACACTGATTCTTCAGCCTCACTGACCAGACACCACAGATTCTTCTCACAAAGGCCTGGTAGAATCTTTGGTTCCCTCTGAAACTTTACAAGCCAGGCCTCCATCATCCACACTGCTCCAACATTCTCATCTTCCGTGCTCCTACAGAACAGCCCACTGAGCTCTCGATATTCCGTGACTCTTTTAGCCCAACGTTCCAAAGTTCTTTCACAATCCTCCCCGAAACAACATGGTCAAGTATATCACAGCCAAACTCCACTATCTTGGTACCAACTTGTCCTAGGGTTGTTAATGCTGTGATAAAACATTACAACCAAAGCAACTCAGGGAGGAAGAGGTTTATTTGGCTTACATTTCCACAGCACTGTTCATCCCTAAAGGAAGTCAGGACATGAACTCAAACAGGGTAGGAACCTGGAAACAGGAGCTGATGCAGGGGCCATGGAGGGGTAGTGTTTACTGGCTTGCGTATCCTGCTTTCTTATAGAACCCACGACCACGAGGCCAGGAGTGGCTCCACCCACAATGAGTTAGACCCTCCCCCATCAATCACTAATTAAGAAAATGCTCCACAGGCTTGCCTACAGCCTGATCTTATGGAGACAATTCCTCAGTCAGTGTTCTGTCCTCTCAGATGACTCTAGGCTATGTCAAGTTGGCATAAAATTAGCAAGCACATGGGCAAAAGTTGATAGATTTCCTTTAACATCTAGAATAAGGCAGGGTGTCCATTCTCTTTACTCCTATTCAACATAGTGTTTGAAGTCTCAGCTAGAGCAATCGGCAAGAAAAAGAATTTAAATGGCTACAAATAGAAAAAAATCATATATCCCTATTTGCAAATTATCTGGGGCAAGCCAGAGGCCTGAGGAAGACAATAGTGACCACCAGTCTGGGTTGCTCAGCCCTATCCACTCTGATCACCCAGCCAAAGTGCCTATCTGGACAACAGAGGGCGCCCAAGCCCAGCATATTTGTCCCCGAGAGCCTCTCTGGACCTCCTTCCTCCAGCCTTTGCATCTCCAGGTTATTCCTAGCTTCAGAGCAGGGAAAGAAGGCTAAAGAGCAGGTCTCAGGCTTTCAGAGTGCTATGCCGTCCCCACTGCTCCCCAGGCATTGTCTGTGCTAGGCTCTGGTGCCGGTTTGCTGGCCTGGGCTCCCAATGGAGCTCCTGGGCTCCACAGTGCTGTATGTCAAGAGCTGTTGGAGTCCCACAGCCTGGCAGCATACCCATTCTGGTGCCCTTGAACTCGAAGCTGAGATGCTGAGGTTGCCGGCCCTGGCAATGAAGGTTTTCCCAGACTTTATCCCTGAGCCTTTCTCAGAGAGGTGCCAGCTTCAAATGCTGGGCACCTTAGTGGCTTCTATTTCATGGCATCAATGCAAGCACAGCTGCTGTTCTGACCTGCCCTCATGAGGGGCTTGCGTGTTCCTTTCGCTCCCCTCCAGACACTAACCTCCAGAACACTGGGCTTCCAGTCTGTGCTGGGGAAGAAACCAATGTAATCTAGGACCCATGAGCGCTCCCTGGGAGACTCTACCTGCAGGGCAGAAAATATCTGAGCCAAACACCTGAATTCCAACAACACCCCCGGGACCCCAGATAGGCCCTCAACAGGGACACTGCATCTCACTCCCTGTGGGTTTTTAATTCTGTTGGCCTATGAATCTCAACAATTCTTTCTGTTTTAAAGATAAGCCTACTTGGATTGGAGCTTAGATGACTCCTCAGTTCCTGGAGATCATGGAGCGAGAACAAGGCTCCCTTTCCACAGAACAGCGAGATACATCACTTGCTCCAGGGTTTGATAGGTCAGAGAATGTTCCTAGGAATCCCAGATGTGACCCAGAGTGCACATCTGCCTGGCAAGAGGCCTCCTCAGGGAATTTGGTGCAATGAAAATCAGATGCCAGATAGAAGGTTCTAGCATACCTCCTAACACAATGGATCTCGACCTGTGGGTCATGATCCCTTGGGGGGCCAAATGACCCTTCCACAGATATTTACATTACAATTCATAACAGTAGCAAAATTACAGTTACAGAGTAGCAATGAAAATAATTTTTCACGACATGAGGAACTGTGTTAAAGGGTCACAGCGTTAGGAAGGTTGAGCACCACCAGCCCATCTGCCTAGTGTCTACCAGGACACAGTCTGTACAGGGCCCTGTTGATTGTGGCCTCCTGTTAAGGAATCGATATTGTTCTATCCTGAAACTGCCATTTGGACCCCATCACAAACTCCCACTAACCAAGAGGCAGATCTCCTGGCCACTTGGCAGAAACGGTTTTTGTTTGTTTCCCTGACTCTGGGTCACAGACCTAGCAGATGGCAGAGCTGGACACAACCCAGATCTGAGTGTTCCTGGTTCCTTATGTCTCCAGCCTGGAGCACAGAGGGTAGAAATGACCCTGCCCACCTTCTGTCGCCTGCCCTGCTGCCCTGGCTGAGCCTGGGTCCCTTGGGTTCCTCTACATCTCCAGAGAAGACCAGGGAGCAGAGGCTTCCGTGGTTGGGTGGTGAGGCCAGTGGAATGAGAGAATCAGGACAGCCTAAATTCTCCAGGCCCCAGGGCGACTGAACAGAGACCTCAGCAGCCCCTTGTGTACAAGGAGTTTCTCCATGGAAATCCTCTGGCTGCCTGAGGTGAATGGTCAACTGGGCCTGGAGTAGCCAGTGCTCAGCCCCTTGCAGAAGGGAAGGCGTGTCCTGGTCTCTTCCCCACCTGTGGGTTGAGGAAGATTTCTCCTCTGAAAGGGCTTGTCCTCAGTAGGAGTCAGGTGACCAGGCAGTAGCACCTCTCCAAGCAAGAGTCTCGGCGGCAGCTGGGAGGACATCTATCCCAATGAGGACAGTGTGAGGTTTATACATTGGAACCCACTGTCCAAATACCAGGGTCTCAGCAGAGACACGGAGCCTGAACAGTATATGCCCAGTGGGCTCCACAGCTCAGCCCTCTGGCTGAATAAAGCAATGTGATCTTGAATGTGGGCCAGCAGTCTGTGTGCTGAAGGGTGGGGTTGGGACTCTAGGGTCTGGGGTATCACGTACACACTCGGGACGGGGGCCCACTTTCGTGGCTACTGAGGGATAGAGACAAGGAAGGCAGACCCTAGACCTGGTGGTCCCAAACATGGTCCTGAGCCTTCAATAAATCTCGTGTTGAAGTTCTGTCCCTACTGGCCCCTCAGAGCTTCTGGGGTACTGCTTAACCTATCCCCCACACCACAACTCCAGCAACTTCCCAGGGCTAGCAGGACAGAAAGTGACTCTTGTTCACAGGAATGCTTGCTGTCATCTCCAGCCCACCCCCACCCCCACCCCCCGCCCAGGGTGGGCTTCGCGGACCCAGGTGGTGAGCCACCAGTGCGGCTGTCGTTTTCCAGGAAGCCCCCTCCCTAGAGTCCTGCCTAAGCTTGCAGCTGGCCTTTGGGAGGGATCCAGGCTGCTCCTCCAGAGGCCCAGGCTCTGCTGGAGAAATATCCCTGCCAGATGTTGCTCTCTCTGCAGGCAGGAGGCCAGCATGAGGTAATGGGAAAGATTAACCCGTCCAGATCCGCAGCCCCCTGCCACCATGTCTATAGCCAGCCACGCTAGCTGGCAAGTAGGCTGAGAGGGCCCCTTGAGGAGGGGGTAAGAGCCCAAGGGTCCTTGGTACAAGGATGTCTCCAAGTATTCTTGGGGCACTGCAGTCTACAGTAGCCTCAGTGGATGACTGCTGCCCATGGCACCCAACCCCGGCCTTGCACATGGATATTTCCAGAATATCCCCTAGTCAATGGTCCCCACTTTTCAAAGCCCTTGCCTCCATCCCCAAGGTCAGGCCTGCTGCTTAATCTGCTCCCTGTGAAGGGGGGGGGGGGGGGTCATTGTTGGAAACGTTGATTAAATTAAAGGGTTGCAAGAGGCCTTAGGGTACAAAATGAGATGTAGCCAGTTCTGCCCACTGACCTCTGGCATAGATGCCCACCATCCGCAAACACAGAGGGTCTATGGCTTCTCCTATGGCCTGTACCACTGCCCTGGCTCTCTGTATCCTCGGCTCCTCTCCCTCTTCAGAGAGGGCCAGGGAGCAGGGGCCCTGTGTGGATTGGGTGGTGAGGTAGAGGGCGGGGTGTGTGTGTGTGTGTGTGTGTGTTTGTGTGTGTGTAAGAGGGCAGATTAGAGCAGAAACCTCTGACTGCAGCTCCCAAGGTGCCTGCTCTCTGAATGCTTTTCTGTGTGCGCAAACACTGGCTCCAGCAAAGTGTCTGCTTCCTGCCTCTGCCCAGAGGAAGCTTCAATGTGTCCTCATGAGTCGGGGTCATGCTCCCAGGATGGCGCTTTGATGGTGGGGCTCCAAGTCCAGAGACAAGGTTGCCATGGAGACCCATGGGGACACCCACGTGCCACAGCCTGTAGCGTGGGTCAGCTGCTTTTCTGGAGAAGTCTCTTCCTCCTCAGAGGAAGAGGATTGCAAATGCTACATGAATTCTCAGTCTCCATTGCCAGCCAGGGCTTCAAGAATATCTACCCTCAGGTTTGTGGGCTTTGGGACAGCCCCAGACAGCCTTGAAGTCCCTCAGGCCAAATCGCCAGCATCAGTGCCACTATGTATCCTTGAGCTCCCAGCCAGGTCTCGCAGGGAAGGGAGGCCTGGGATTTCCCACTTACCCTTGACCGCTTGGCTCTGCCTTGCTGGTCTCTTTGGGCATCGTGCACGCTGCCCGTTTTAGCTTTGTCGTGTCTCTTTCAAACGACTGCATGCAACCAGAGCTTCCCTGGCTGCTTCTCATGAGAAAATAAAACTGTCAGTTTTCAAACAACAGAACCAAAAATAAATTAGGTTCATGTGCAGCCTGGGAGCCGAATAAGTTGGAATCACTGAGCACAGTGGGTTGGGGGGAACCAGTGAAGGGGATCGGCCTCCATGGAGCAATCAGTTGGGCACCGTGGGCACGGCCTAGAACAGTGAGCTGCCTATCTGCCTCATGATGAGAGACCACCCCTGTGTAAATCAGGCCCCACCTCGCTTGCTCTGTAGGGAGACCTCGGACCTCTCCATTTCTGTTCGCTGTGGGACCCTGGTGCCACCCCACGCTCCAGTGCCCACCCAGCTCAGTCTCATGGTCTTAGGACTGCTATATAGCTTTGGGCTTATTCAACAGCCCAGCCCCTCTTACTGCACCTTCAAACATTATTGCATTGTTGTTGTTGTTGTTGCTGTTATAATGTGGGGCCCATGAAGACTCACATGGTGATATAATTTTATACCCCATCTCTAGCGGAAATTCCTGGCTGCAGAGGTGCATGCCAGTTGGGGAGATACTACCAAGTTACCCTGTCCACTTCGCATATCCTGAGATGGACAATATTGTGCCCATATTGGGGACAGTGGTAGGAACTAAAGCTTTGTATAGTTTCCCTAACCTGATATATGAAGTACTTGGCTTTAGCCCCCCTCCATGAGCAGATCAATGTGTCCCCAGCGATATATTATGGTGCTCCTCCCCAGAGCACTGCCTTCCCTGTCTGGCCACCAATAAGAGGATCTTTGTCAGCTAGTACCAAGTGGTTGCTGAGGGCCCACAGCTCAGATGATGGTCACCCCTGGTGGTGGCTCCAGGATTACATTTTTCACATCAGTGGCTCTGGAGACTCAGACAGCGAGCATCGTCCTGCCCCAAGAGATGTTACCACGCGAGTTCTCTGCCCAGGTGACTCACTTGGCATTTGGCATTTGGTAAACAGGAGGTAAGAGACAGGAGCCACCCTAAGAGACGGGAGCCACCCTAAGAGACGGGAGCCACCCTGTCCACGGTGTACCTCAGGCATGTAGCCCGGTCTGGCCTCAGCTACATCATAGGACCCTGTGTGCCAGTGCCGAGGGGATGTGGGCTCCCCAGAATGAAGAAGAATTGTTGTCCGTGCTGAGGTGCAGAACAGGGGAACAGGGGAGTCCCCTGTGTGGGGCCTCTGGGTGGGGCCACATGCCTGCCAGGCATCTCTCCTAGTTCCAACATCCACAGTGAGGAGCCATGGAAACAGAGTGCAGCTCATGGAAAACATTATTTTCTTTGATGAGTCATATTCTAAGTTGGGAGGAAAGTTCACTAGACAGTCGAGGCAATACAGGGAACAACGCAGTCTTTGTTCAGTCAATGTGAAGAGGGTTTGGGTCTTTGGTGTTGGCAATAAAGGCAGCTCTCCAGAGCCCACACCCTGGGAAAGACTGAAGACATTCCGGAAATCCCACAGCCCCCAAAGTGGGCCCTTCAAACACTGGGTAACCCCATCCTTTGGATTCCACGCCTGTCCCCCTGGGCTCATGTCACCACTCTCTCTGAAGGCATGTGGCTTTTTTCTGGGACTGGAAAATCCCAGATCTCTCTTCTTCTGGCCTTGCCTGGAGTGCAGGATGGACAAACTCCTTGTCCAGTTAAGAGGCTCCTGGAATTGCCCAGGCTGTGAAAATGCTGGGCACCGGCGTTTGTATATTGGGAAGCTCAGTGAACGGGGTCAAGCAGTTGCCAAACATGTGGCTTCTCTCTTCAGCTGTGAGGCCTTGGAGTCGGTGTGCAGTAGGCAGCCAGCGTCCTTGGCTGTGACACACACCCTCAGGTCAGGGAACCCTGTTCCACACGTGTCCTCTGCCCTGCAGCCTGCAGCCTTTGGGATCCCTTTTCTAACTGATTTTCTTGGGTAGAGCCCATGGAGGGCACTAGTCATGTCTGAACTGTCCTGGGAGGGCAAGGGGGTCACCAAGATGCTGCCCATAGGGCCAGAGATCAGCAGAATCCCAAGTTTGTACCTAGCTCCTTAGGCCATGGATCAGCCCGATGCCATAACTGAACAAACGGGACGAGCCCTCCCACCCCCCAACTCTGTCAGAATGGCGATCTGCAAGGCACAGGCTGATATTTGAAATCAGCATTTGAGGCTGTGACTATACCATTAAAACCAGAAACTCAGTGTGGGACCAGTGAGCCCAGGCCTCCACTCAAAGGGACTCTCTACCTGGGCTACAATGCCCATCCAACCACAGGGCACTGGGGATTTGTGCTACAGCCTTCAGGTCTCACAGCAAAAGCCCCTTATCCTTGGTCCTACATAGCTGACCACGCGGACCACCAGACCACGAAGAGTGTGTTTGAGAGGCCCCTGAGCCACCAGAGTTCCAGAAGGGCCTGGTCAGTAGGCCACATGTTCTGGACTTGGAACTAACACAGTCAGTACTGTTGCTGCTGGATGACATGGATGATGGCCTGATTTGTAAGCATAGGCACAACAGGGTGTGTTATGGGGGCCCTTGCTGTCCCCAACTGTGGGCAGGTCCTGAGAGACAGCAAGAGCTACAAGGAACTCAGACTGGCATGGCAGTCACCAACTGAGACCACAGAGGGTCAGTAGGGTCTAGTTAGTGCGTCACTACCAGGGCACATTGGCTCAAGACCAGAGCAGGGGGCCTCCCGGGCCTCTCTTATCTGTAGCCCTCCTCCCTGAAGACCCCACTACCCGATCATGAGACCCCTGCATCACAGCCTGTCCCCTCCTAGTAGGAGACCCCATGTATGTATGTATGCCTGGGCAGGCAGGCACCACAGAGGCAGGGATCTGCCGCCCATCGCGCATCACCCGAAGCCACAGCAGTTCTTACAGACGCAGATAAGGGATTTTTGCCTTCTGGTTTTCTAAAACATTTCTAAGTAAGACACAAAAATGGTTCCCATGATGGTGGCCTATGGCCTCTGGGGCCCATACACTAAGCAGGATTTGAGTGAGGTTAAATACCCCTACCTTCCCCAAAAGCAAGCTTTAAATTTTTTTCTTCTTCCTCAAAGCACTGGAAGAGAAGACACTTTCAAAAGAGGCTGGGAGCTGCCGGGACTGGTCGTCTGCAGGCAGAGGAGGCGCTGTTGCTCCGTGGAGAAAAATGGTTCTTCACTCCTTCCTGACCACGCCCAAGACTTCAGAGCCAGCCAGGGGCTGGCAAAGGCAGTTTCTGTGGGGTTTTCACTCTTTCCAGTTTCTACTCACTTTTTCGGGTGACACTCCCCCTCCCCCATTACAAAGAGCTGGAAATAGGAAAGAGCCCCTCAGGCTCTCCTGTTCTCCCCCCCCCCAGCCCTGACCCTTCTGCTTAGCAGCCATGCTCCAAGGGGCTCCTCCTTGCCCACTTGACTCACTGACCCCCAGCCATCCTGTGTGGGTACTTGAGACCTGACAAAGTCTCTGGAACTTGGTTTGGAATTTTAGATCCAGGGGTTGCCTAGCCCTGAGTCCCCCAGGGACTGTAGGCAGGTCTGCAAGGGAAGAGAGAACCTCAGGTCATGGGGAGCAAGCCGTGGTCTTGCTGCTGCTCTGGACTTATTGGACACACACACACACACACCTGCAAACATACACACATGTGAATTAAGGCATCTATTTATACAGGTTAAGTCTCAGCGCCCTTGGTACCCCACACTTTTCCAGTCCTAATCTTCCCATGGCTTAGGGCAGTTTTCTCCAAAGCACTAAAGACCAGGCTGGCTTCGGGGGCACACTGCCCAGGAGAGATACACCCAAAAGTGACCTGCAGCCTGGCAAAGATTGGAGTCAAGGGTAAATAGCAAGGAGCTTGTCCAGATATAGCCCTAGTAGCCTCCATAGGAGCCTAAAGTGATCCTGGGGTGGGGAAAGGCAGCAAAACACAGAGGTAAAGAGGCAGAGAGCGGGATGAGGGAGAATGAAGGAACGGCGTTGCCATGGGATGGAAAGGGCCATGTGTGGACCTGCAGCAGTGGAAGTGGGGGACCAGGTGGCTGCAGCGGGGGACCAAGTGGCTGGGATTCTCCAGGACTCGCCGTGTATTCTCTCCAGCACAGCTCTCCTGTCCACAAAGACAACCTGAGGAGAGGAAAAGCAGGTGTCGTAGGGCCGCCGAGACCAGCTACAAAAGGACAAATGAAGCCGTTTGAAGGGTCTGCTCTGAATTCCTTGTGTAGAACACCCCCAAGCACAGCTGACTGCACCACTGAGCTGTGCTTCCCATCCTGAGGCTTCTTCTGCGCTATCATCCACCCATCCTGGGAAACACAAGAGGGGCAATGAGATTTGTACCAATAAGACCGTGTGCACACCATGGCAACACAGTCTCTTTTGTCAGACAGGCATGAAGACAAAGGATGCGATCACAAGGAGTCCTGGGATCAGGTGTCCCTGTTGGTTTTCTTTAAAGAACTTTTACTATTGATGATGTTACTATTTGTAATCAAGCTTTTGTGTTCTAGCAACTACACCAGTCTTCTGGGATTTTCTCTGGGCAAGGATGGCTCTGGCTTTGTCTGGTGCCCTCTCCTCAGGGGCTTTATCAGTATACACACACACACCACCACCACCACTACGACCACCACCCCAGAGAGAGAGAGGAGAGAGAGACTTCTACAAACACATCCATATGGTTGTTGTTGACAACTTGGTTTTCCCATAGTAAAGAAGAAAATACCTTTGACAAGTAAGGATTTAACTAAACTGAAGAGACAGTGGCATGGAATTCTCCAGCGCCTGAGAAAGCCGCGTTTGTAGGAGTCGGTACTCACACCCGTAAACTGGGTTGGTCAGTCCCACAGGCAGTATTTGGAATGAAACTGTCAGAAATATTTCCCGAACTTCTTTCGGGATCACATATTCTGTACACACTATATTTTATTCTTCTTTACACAGGGTAGTCGACTATGGACGAGGAAACACCCCACACGCTGTGGTCACTGGAATTCCACAGCCCAGGAATATCTCTGTTCATAAAACCCTTGAGGAGAGGTTTTTTTTTTTCAAGGTTCCAGAGACCCGAAGAAGCTGTGACTCACTCAGCTCTGAGGCCCTCCCCTTCCTCTCCCCCTCCTCTCCTGATCCCTCCCCTCTTTGCACCTCCCTCCCTCCACCCTCACTGGCTCCCAACAGCCCTGGTCTCTAACTGCAGCTAGCGGAGACATCCTTTTACTCTGCCCTTACCAGCGCCCACCCTGACCCTGGCCCGCACTTGATGGGGACCCGCAGGCCAGCCAGAAACATGAGGCTGGCCCACGCTCTGCTGCCCCTGCTGCTACAGGCCTGCTGGGTGGCCGCACAGGACATCCAGGGCCCCAAGGCTATTGCCTTCCAAGGTGAGTGAGCTTACTGCACTCCCGAGCACTGTGTTTAGCTGCCTGACTGCCTGGAAGTAGATAAACTCAAGGCTCACCTCCCCCCCCCCACCCCTACAACCTGGGTACTGTCACTAGTCCCATTTTGTCTTAATCCTGTGGAGAGCCACCGAGAAGGGGCCTTGTCCCTTGTCCAAGCCTGCATTCCACTCAGCCCCCATCTTGAAGCAGCTGGAATACTGCACCCACAAGGTCCTGGAGTCCTGTCACCTCAAGTCTCTCCATGCTAGGGAGATGACAGAACTGGAGACTCCAGGGGGACCTACCAATGAAGAAGAGCCTGTGGCTACCACGCCTGGTCTGTTTTCTGTCCTGGGTGAATGACTGTTGAAGGCCTCAGAACTGCTATCTCTCTTTGCCTGACAGCCAGATAGATGACCTGTCCCCTCATACCTGAGCGTGAGGTCATGGCTTTGAGTTGAACCTGAGAACCAAATGAGAAATAATCCAGTTCTTCCAGGCAGTCTCTGCCCTCTGTGACTGGCCAAGGCCACTCTGAGTGAGGCTCCGTTCAAGGGACAGGACACCTTGGGTGTCCTTCGGACCCTGCTGGGTGTCGCCTACTAGGCAGGTGGCTGGTGGGCCGCCATCACCTGCCCAGGCTCTACTGCTAAGAAGGGATGGTGTCTCAGGGAGCCTCTGGCCTGAATGGGGATGTGTGAAGGGGGTCTGGTGCTCCCAGCGGGGCTCAAGGCATGGCTGAATGACCTTATGGGACCTTCCCTGGCTCAGACTGCCCTGTGGATCTATTCTTCGTGCTGGACACGTCGGAAAGTGTGGCCTTGAGGCTGAAACCCTATGGGGCCCTGGTGGACAAGGTGAAGTCCTTCACCAAGCGCTTCATAGACAACCTGAGAGACAGGTAGCATGAACTTGCCTTGGCCTATCCTGTATGGGCTTGGGGAGGGGGTGGACCTGCATGCAGAGCTGAGCCTTAACTTCCCTCTTCAGGACTCCATCCTGTGTGGTGCAGCTGGGTGGGGGAGCGGTGGAGCAGGAGGGAGGCTGACCGAGTGTGAGATGGGACAGTGGGGAGGAATTACCTCGCTGGCAGGACTGAGGAGACAATACTGAGTGTAGAGATGTGGCCTCTCAACACTCCAAACACAGACAGGAGTTTGGAGAGTCAGTCAGATAAATACTTATGCCTCATGCCTGGAGTCCTGCATGCAGCTGGACCCCACCTGATCCACATGGACTTCAGAGTGTCTGCCTAAATCCCCAGTGTCCTCAATACAGGCTGCGAGTAGGGGTGCGTGGGATACAGCATGCTTCATGTACCCCCTTTCTCACTCCCTCCTCAGTGGGACCCTGAGGACAGAGGGTGTGGCTAGGGCAGGTCCTGAGGTAATGTAGGTAATGTAGGTAATGAGCCTCTCCCCATAGCAGGGTCCCTGCACAGTGGTCAGTCAGTGTGAGGATGGGAACTCTGACAGTGTGATCTTCAGCCTTACTAGCTACCCAGCCAGGGCCCAGGGCCCTGCCCGTAGAGACTGTGGCTCTGGAATGCTGGAGCGAACCATTTACCCCCAGGGCTGCCACCTCAGGGACTGTGGAGTTCTAGAACATGAACTTAATGAACAAATCTGAGGCCCTAGAAAGAAAAAGGGAGGTCCTAATGTAGAAGGCAGTGAGGTGGCCTCGGTCCCTTTACTCAGCATCCATGATATGGATATCCTATGATATGGATGGAATTATATTTTACTCCAGAGGCCTTGGTTACCCTGTCTCCTGATGTCCTGCATGGGCCACCATAGCAGGCCTTGGAGAGCTGTGTGGCCAACAAGGTGGAAGCAACTTGAACCCACTTCAGAAACCCACCTGTCCTATTTAGAACTAGCCTGTGCCTGCTTATGTCCTCACCCAACCCTCTGCAGTACATGGGGGTCTGTGGCCCCAGCTGGGGTCATGTTTATAGCTCAGTTGAGACCTAGGTTGGTTTGTCCAGCCATGCCCATTGTGTGGACCCTGAGCAGCCTGATTATCCGTGAGATCACCCTTGGGTGGGACAGCAAGTCCCTTCGTGCAGGTTAGAGTGAAGCCCCCTCACCTCGTCCTACCTGTGACTCTCAGGTACTACCGGTGTGACCGTAACCTGGTTTGGAATGCGGGTGCCCTGCACTACAGCGATGAAGTGGAGATCATCCGAGGGCTCACACGCATGCCCAGTGGCCGCGATGAGCTCAAGGCTAGCGTGGATGCGGTCAAGTACTTCGGCAAAGGCACCTACACGGACTGCGCCATTAAGAAGGGGCTGGAGGAGCTGCTCATAGGGTGAGTGGTGCAGGGCCGTTCACAAGGGACAATCCGGGCCATTCACAAGGGCCAATCCGGGCCATTCACAAGGGCCCAATCCGGGCCATTCACAAGGGCCCAATCCAGGCCTGTCATGTCTAACTCTATCAACCAGGATGGTCTCTGGTGACTTCAGACATAGACCTTCTTAACCTGTGTGCTACAGGGCCTCCTTGACCCATTTTTTTCATGGCCAGGTGAACCGCTGCCAGGCTACCCATTACCCATCAAAGGCTGGGCTGGGGTCTAGAAACTCTACCTCAGGGGGCAATGTGCCTGTAGCCACAAACCTTTTCACCTTGCCAGGGACTATAGGGCCATACCCCCAATCTCCATCCATCCGTGTGTCTAGTCACTGTCTCAACCAGTGAACTAAATGACCCTGGTCACCACCCAGAGAAAGAGGTGACAGAGAAGCAGATAGTGACGTAGGGAGAGATGGAGAGAGCAGCCAGTTACTGCAGGACAGCTTTGGCATCGCCTGAAGTCCTTTAGTGGCAGGCGGAATGGCTTCTTCCACGTCCCATCATGTGTGGGTCTGAGGCCCTTTCCTCATCTGGCTCGATGCCTTCCCACAATGACCCAGGCATTGAGGTGTCACAGGTGGCTATGACTTCTACTCCTTCCCCGTGCAGCCAGCTCAGGGGAGAAATACCAGCCCCTCACCCCTCTTCCCTTCTGCGGCTTCATTGAGACACCCCAGCATTGTGAGGCTGCAGGGCTGAGCCCCATTCCGAGGTCCACTGGGCCCCTCCACGTTAACACCAATGTGTGATAAAATTGTACGGGCTGTGCTAGGCCCTGTCTCCCATCTGTAGCTGTATGAGGTGAGAAGGTTAGTGGCTGAGTTGGAGATATGGCCTAGGGCATGGCTGCCACGTGCGATCCACAGAATAAACTTGCACGTTGTGTGGAAAAGCCCCGATGTCTGTGTGGCCCCCTACCCTACTCTGACCTCTTGCTCAGAGAGGCCATTGCATTGTTTAGGGTGAAACAATCTGAGGGGATCTGTAAGTCCCTCTACCTCTTATGCCAGTTGCCTTCCACACCCCCAGTAGCCCAGGGTCACCCCTGGCTCTCTTGTTCTCAGAGATTTGGGGTCAAGTGCATCCTGAGATGACGCCCACTCAGCGTGCACACTAAGGACCGGTGCCTTCCCTGACAGTGCATCTCAAAGATGTGGCCATGTAACAAGACCTGCTCCTTTATAATCACGATCAATGGGGAATCCTGGTCCCTGGATGACAGGAGACAGCATGTCCAGAGCTTCCTCAGGTCCTTCTCCTGTACCTCTGATCACCAGCTCTGAGAGTCTCAGCTCAGGTTCCCAGGCTCTGAGCCCTAGAGAGGGGTCTCATGCTGCCCACCTCTGCAGGGGCTCCCACCTCAAGGAGAACAAGTACCTGATCGTAGTGACTGATGGACACCCCCTAGAGGGCTACAAGGAACCATGTGGGGGCCTTGAAGATGCAGTCAACGAGGCCAAGCATCTGGGCATCAAAGTGTTCTCAGTGGCCATCACACCTGACCACCTAGTAAGACCCCACCTCCTTTTACTCTCTCCACACACAAGATGGAGGGCCTCTGGGCTCCTGCCATCTGGGTCCCAGAGTCACTGGAGTCTTCTCTGCTAATATTTGGGTACACACAGACTGTCTGTTTCAAGACCCCTCCCACCTGCTGGGCCCCTGGTATGACCCTTGGGGTGCAGACTTGGGGCTGACCCCACCCCCTGAGGCTTGGCTCTACAACCATCACCCAGTTCCCGGTGGTGCATGGCCTTTCGGAGGTCATTCATTCTCTCCTCCTCCACGCGCCCAGGAGCCACGTCTAAGCATCATCGCCACAGACCACACATACCGGCGCAACTTCACAGCGGCGGACTGGGGGCATAGCCTTGATGCCGAAGAGACTATCAGCCAGACCATTGACACCATTGTGGAAATGATTGTGAGCGCTGACCTCTTTGGGGTGGGGGAAGAAAGCCTGGGTCCAGAGGAGAGACTAACTCACCCTTTGGTTTCCATTTCAGAAAAATAACGTGGAACAAGTGGTAAGTGTGCCCCCCTGAGCCACGTCAGGGCCTGTGTCTTACGTGGGTCCTAGCCCTGCCAGTGTGTCCCCCTGTTGAAGTGAGTGTCTCAGGGCCCTTCCCTGTCCTTGTTGGAGCATCCATCCCCTGCATTTGGACTCTGACTGATCTCCTATCCCTTTCTTCCACAGTGCTGTACCTTTGACTGCCAGGTAAGTGTGGTCCACTTTCCCTGCTGGTCCCTTGACCCTTGTCTAGGGTCTGAGGATGAAGAGAGGTTTCTTGTTTCTTTCAGGCTGCCAGAGGACCTCCTGGTCCCCGAGGTGACCCCGGGTATGAGGTGAGTGGCTGAAATTGCCTTGCTTCTCTTGAGATAGAGTCACTGGGAGCCCTAGCTCTACGCCCACCTCTTTGGGAATCTTGTACACCCGACACTGGCTGGGCAGGTGCTTTTGTCCAGGGACAAAGACTGGACATCACTTAAATGTGGTTTGGGGTGTGGGAGTTGGAAATGCAGAGTCTCCCCCGTGTGGTCCCCAAGACTGCCTTCAGGCTTAAAGTTGGTTTGGCATCGACTCGATTCTTGAAATCAAAGACCTTATGGTGGAGTTGGGAATGAAACTGGGGGTCCAAGTCTTACTGCGACTCACATGGGACAAATATGAACACTATGGGAGATGCTGGGGTCAGATCTAGGGTGGCTCTCCTGCCACATGGCCGTCACCCACAAAGCTGAGATATCCCCCCACCCCACCCCAGGGATGCTTCCTTGCTGGGTCTCCCTGTTTCTCTAGGCCTAGAGTACCACACCTACTCTGTCTTGAGAACTTGTGGGCAGAGACAAAGTCTAGGCCCAAGTCTAGGGTGGCACAGTCTGAGGAACCTGGGAAGACTCCCAGAACCCAGGCAGACCCAGAATCATGGCCAGAAGAACTCTGGAACCTGGATGGAATCGCTCTGTAGATCTTTCTCATGCCTAAGGGGTCTTGCCCAGCTTTCCAGGACAGATGGGCATGGCTCCTGACCTGGTCCCCTTGAGCTGATCTCCTTTGCCTTCCAGGGGGAACGAGGAAAGCCAGGTCTTCCCGGAGAGAAGGGAGAAGCTGGAGACCCTGTGAGTATGGGTTACCGTCTGCGTGACAGTGGGGACAAGTGCTGAGAAGCCTGAGCCTGAGGATCTGAGCCATAGAAACTTCTAGAACAGCAGCCCTGAGCATTGGGGGAAGAAAGGCTGCCCCAGGGATCAGGCCAACAAGTCTGCTTTGGGCCATGATCAATCTCCTGGCAATTCCCCTTTCTTTCTAGCCCTCCTCATGGTGACCTGGATCCCCTCCCTCTCCTCTGGGTACTCTGTCCCCTTCTCCTCCCGCCTGAGTGTTCTGGGTTCTTTCCTGGAGCTTACCATGAGATCTTGGGAGACCCTTTGGGAGCCTCACAGAGGCCCTGTCTTCTTCCCTACCCACCCTGTCCCGGGCCTGCCTGGGTTCAAGATTCTATGTGGGTCTTTCTAGTTGTAGTGAGGGGTGAGGTGGGCTGAGTGGTCCCTTCCCCTGCTATCCAGGGATGTCTGACTATCTCTTTTTCTGTTCCAGGGAAGACCCGGAGATCTTGGGCCAGTCGGGTACCAGGGTATGAAGGTACGTGTCCCTAATGCCCAGTGACCTCTCCTGAATGAAATGGATCAGGGCTTGGCAGCGAGGTACAAACTGATCAGTACAAAAATAACGTACCCCTTCCTTTTCTGTTTGGTTCATAGGGAGAAAAAGGGAGCCGCGGAGAAAAGGTGAGTAAGGGCCAGCTTTGTTATCTTGACCAATGAGCATCACAGAGAGATAGCCGGTGCTTCTGTCAGGGGGAAGCATGGGAATCAGACCCTCCCACCACCCTCTATGCCTCAGGGGGTATGTGTCTGGTCTCCAGGGACAGGTCCCCTGAGTTCTGCCGCCACCTCAGGCCACCTGGATCAGAGAGGACTGGAAATGTCACTTTGCCTCAGTGGGCAGTTCCTGGAGACCCTCTGAATACAGGCCCTGTCCTCTTCCTTCCCACTCTGTCCTGCATCCCTGATTGCCACAATTCTGTATCTCTTGGGTGTGTGGGATGCTGTTGTGTTCACAGTGGTCCCACCACACTGTGCGTGCCTCCCTCCCTCCTACTGGGAGGATGACGGTGCAGTGTGCCGGTGCAGTGTGAGGGTGCAGTGGGGCGGTGCAGTGGGGCGGTGCAGTGGGGCGGTGCCGTGGGACAGTGCAGTGTGACGGTGCAGTGGGGCGGTGCCGTGTGACGGTGCAGTGGGGTGGTGCAGTGTGACGGTGCAGTGGGGCGGTGCCGTGGGACGGTGCAGTGGGGTGGTGCCGTGTGACGGTGCAGTGGGGTGGTGCAGTGGGACGGTGCAGTGTGCCGGTGCAGTGGGGCGGTGCAGTGGGATGATGGTGCCGTGTGAGGGTGCAGTGGGGGCTGCCCTCTGGTCCAGCCAGGGGACTGCCCCTCACCCTCTTCTTCCTATTCCCACAGGGCTCCCGAGGACCGAAAGGCTACAAGGTGAGTACGGACGGGTCAAGGACATAAATGCTGTTCCTGGGCCAGTGCTGGCCACATCTGGCCTTTGTCTAACCTCCCTTTGTCTCCCTGCCTCACAGGGTGAGAAAGGCAAGCGTGGCACCGACGGGGTAGACGGCATGAAGGTAATCATGAGGCGGGAAGGCTGTGAGGCTGGGGTATACCATCTAAGATGGGAGGAGACAAAGCCAGGGGCTGCCCCAAGTACGCAGGCGCAGTTCCCATGGTGGGGCTTCCTGGGAAATTCTGAGAGTCAGGTGATGTTTTCATGCCAAGACCCAGGTCATAGGAAAGGCTAGTCCTTGCCTCTTCTTCTTCTTCCTCTCCTTTTCTCTCATTTCCTCTTCCCTCCCCTTCACCCTGCTCTCAATAAACACCTCAGGTAAGCTCTGCTTCCATGGAGTGCTTGTCTCCCGCCCACCATGAGGCCTCTGGCTCTCACCCCCCAAGGTCTCTCCTGTGGTTTTACAACATTTGGTCTCTGCTCCCTTCTCTGCCCTTTCTCTCTCCCCTTCCAATAAACCTCCTATGTGAGTTCTGTTGTATGGTGTGACTCCTTCCCGGCCATTTTTAAAATCATAATATTGTAGTGTAATGATATGCAGGGGCGAGGTGGGACCACAGATTCCATGGTGGAGGACAAACACGCCATCAGACAGAGCTTACCTAGAAAGGGAAGGGGAAGGAAGGGAAGGGAGGGGAGAGGAGGGGGAGAGAGAGAGAGACGCAGAAAAGGAGAAAAGTGATCCCCTTAAGTGCAGAGGGCTCTTGACCTTCCTGAGTGGGGTTTGGATGAACAGAGTTCAAGTCTCTACTCAATCATTCCAATCTTACTGTTTCCTTCTCCCAGGGAGAGACAGGGTTCCCAGGACTACCAGGCTGCAAGGGTTCTCCAGGATTCGATGTAAGTCACTTCCTCTACCTCCTATATTTTGGAATAATGGGTTCTTTGAAATTTGGTTCCAACCCTTGCTATTCTGACTCCACCCAATGGCCAAGCTATATGTGAATTCACCTACTCTGCCCAATGGCCGAGCTGTATGTGAATTCATTTGATTTATTTGCTCAGTCTGAGGGTGGCGCTTATCTGGGCCCCATGGGGGATCTTGGCTAGCTGTGACCTGCGTATTCGTCTTCCCACCAGGGCATTCAAGGACCCCCAGGTCCCAAGGGTGATGCTGGTGCCTTTGGATTGAAAGGAGAGAAGGTAGGTGACAGGCAGCCCCAGAGAGTCGAGACTTCACCATCTACTAAGGCCAAGTATTCCTTCTGGGACCCACAGTGAGGGGAACAAGCCTGGCTCTGAGAAGTCCCGCCATAAAACCTCAATTGGTGGACCCAAGTCTCAGCATCATGCATCTCAGGTCTGGACCTGAGGAGTTTTAAGGCTTCCATGGTCAAGGGTGTGCTATGCAGATGTGGGTGAATTGTGAGGTTCCTAGGAGGCCAGAACTCTTCCAGAGTTGCTGCTTGCTAGAGAATCAAGCAGCGGTTGAATGTATCCGCGCAAAATAAATGCAAGGCAGATATCAAAGAATATTTACCACTTTAATGATAAACTTACAGAACCGAAGTTCCAGCGTAGTACAGGAGGTAGGGAGGAAAAAGGGGCCAAGCCGCCTCTCCGCACGCCCATTTATTGGCAGGCATTCGCCCGAGGCAAACCCCGCCCCCTAAAGGGGCTGTCTTAACCCTACACAGAGTTAAGGTTGGGGGTTACCTGAGGTTGAGGTAAGAGCATACCATCACAGGGCCCAGGCCCTGAGGTGGCTTCCAGTGTCTGAACCCATCGACCAAGATCTCTGATCTTCCCCAGGGTGAAGCTGGAGTGGATGGTGAGGCTGGAAGACCGGGAAGCTCGGGGCCAACTGGAGATGAGGTAAGATGACCTGGCATGTGATGGGATCGGATAGGATGAGCCTTGTGGACACTGGAGCTTGTGGTCATTCTCAACTTGTCCTCCCCCAGGGAGATCCAGGAGAGCCTGGTCCCCCCGGAGAGAAAGGAGAGGCTGGAGATGAGGTAAGCACCTCTATCTTGATCTAGCCTCCATCCTCACTTGCAGGCTGAGTCCAGCCTAGTACGCAGACTCATGTACTGTTCTTCCTTGTCCTAGGGGAACGCTGGCCCAGATGGACCCCCTGGAGAGAGGGTGAGTCAATTGGATGGTATCATACTGTCCTCATCATCATCAGGAAAGGCTTGTGTAGACTGGCCTGGATCTGACCTCTGTAGGTCCTTAGCGCTCTGTCTGTAAGCCTAGGCTAGACAGGAAGCCAGACCCTAGCCATTCTAGATTTCACCATGCATGCAGGGCCTTGGGTCACTTGAGAGTCCTGAGGAGGCAGGCAGCCTGAGGAACACAGAGGCCCACCTCTGGAATGGGGAAATCACTAGGCCCAGCCTTCAAGCTCCCACCCTTCCCAGGAGTGCATCACAGATAGACTCATATCTACTTCTCTCCACACAGGGTGGCCCTGGTGAAAGAGGACCTCGGGGGACCCCTGGTGTGAGGGGCCCAAGGGGAGACCCGGTAAGTCATGCCCTGGGGCTGTCTAGGGGACACACTGAGGCTAGAGCTGAGCGTAAGT
This sequence comes from Microtus oregoni, assembly GCF_018167655.1. Lineage (NCBI taxonomy): Eukaryota > Metazoa > Chordata > Mammalia > Rodentia > Cricetidae > Microtus > Microtus oregoni. The sequence goes on from NW_024543220.1 coordinate 18,679,090, forward strand.
TCACAGGGCCAGCTATGCAGCCTTATTGGTGTCTAGGCCTCAGCTTTCCTGCCTTCCTATGGAAGCTGCCCAGGGCTCTGATATATCCAAGGCAGGGCATCAGTCCATATCCCATCAGAGGCTCACTCATTCGTTGGGCCCATCTGGAGGAGAAGAATCTGGGTCCAGCCGTGGTCTACAGCTTGGAGTTCAGCAGACTCTTCCAATCCTTGCAATTGTGCCTCAATCTCTGGCCACCAAGATCACTTGCCACTCCTAGAGCAAATTGCTGGTGGTGCCCATGTGGCCTCTACCTCTGCATTCATGGGCTCATTTCTCCCCAGGGTGAAGCTGGACCACAAGGTGACCAAGGAAGAGAAGGCCCCGTCGGCATCCCTGGAGATCCGGTAGGAAGCCTAATGTATTGCAGGGAATAGTGACACCTCACAGCTTTGTTGGCCCACATACTACTCAATACTAAGCTAAGTGTTCCATTCGGGTCTTCTGAAAAAATGCTCCCAGTGACTCAGCATGGAGGGGGAAGCTCCTACAAATGCGTGTTCCTGCAGACTCATGGTGCCCATGCTTAGAGCTAGCTTGGGTTCAGCTGTCATGGATGTGTGTCAGCACTCAACACAGACCAAGGGATGTACTGGAGGCTGTGGGTCACAGACACTTGTAGATTCCATTGACCCTAGATCTCTGGCCTTGATCTGTTATGTTCACAGGGCCTGGTAGTGTGGGCATGAGGGGTGTTAAAGACTCAGCCACAGAGGCAGGGAGACTGGCCATGAGAACAGAGTGGGTCCCTAGGCTTTAGAGTGGATGGAGAAGAACTCTTTGAATCCTTGGGTGACATGAGTATCAGACGGGATAGAGGTGAGTTTGGCAGGATTAACACACAAGAGGTTCCATGATGTAAAGGTATGGTAAGATCTTTCAGGGCCCATGTTCAGGGAGCCAGGGCCAGTGCAGCCAAGCTCAGACCAGAGACACTGGGGCTTTAGGTCCCCAGACCAGGTATGGTCCCCAGAGCCCTCAGGAAGGAACCAGATAGATAGGTCATGCATCTCAGAACAAACTGTATCTGAATACAGTAGTTGAATCTGTAGTTGTCCTTGTGTCCATTTGGTCAGAAGTCTAGAAGGAAAAGACTACACATGGTAGTGGTCCCTCCCAGGCCGGTACAACCATGGAGGGTTCATGAGCAAAGGAAGACATCCACACACACTGGGACCTACAGCGAAGGCTTCAACATGGATAGTGGAGAGGAGGAACCTGCAGGGAACCCCTCCTGACCATACCCCATGCTGACTACTGACCCCACTTATCATGAGTCCCTGAGGGTCCTCCGCCCCTGCGTTCAGGGCCCTAGATGACAGTGGGAGGAGTCTAATTTCTTCATATGAGATAGGATCCCATGGTCTGGGACTCTCAGTTCTCAGGGAAGGAAAACAAGTGTGGCCTGGGAACAGTGAGCTGAGCTCATGGGTCTTAATCTCTAGGGTGATGCTGGCCCAATTGGACCTAAAGGATACCGAGGTGATGAGGGTCCTCCAGGCCCTGAGGTAAGTACTTGCCCACTCTGCGCTGCTATTTACCTAGAAGGCCAGCTCTGCGTGTCACTCTGAGGACAGCCCTAGTCCTGCAGCATCTCCCATACCCCCATCTCATCTTTCCGCATCTTGCCTTCCCTCTCTTGGCCTGGGAGAGACTGGGTCCCAGGGAGAATATTATGCTACTAACTCATATTTTCTATGACCTGGCTATTACTTATACCACTCCTTTAGGGTCTCAGAGGAGCTCCAGGACCCGTTGGACCCCCAGGAGACCCAGGACTGATGGGTGAAAGGGTGAGTATTTGGGAGAACAGCCCTACCAGGCTACTGTTGGGTTAGCAGCTGGGACTTGCCTTATTTGGTCCCTTGGAGAGGTGCTGGTGGGGGAGGGGCATCCACATTCAGCTCTCAAGGATGAGGATGCCCCAGGCAAGACCCTCTTGCTTAAAAGTTCAATTGAGGGTTGACCTGGGGATGGGGGCTTTCCCTGGCTGGGGACACAGCTGTCCTGGACGCCCCCCAGGCATCTAGCCACAATCTCACGTGATGACAGCAGCTCTCTCTACTCTCAGGGTGAAGATGGTCCACCAGGAAATGGCACAGAAGGTTTCCCCGGCTTCCCTGTGAGTGCTATAGGCCTCCCTACACACCAACCAAGTCCCCCTTGGAATGCTTCTGGCCACCTGGGTGGATGAGATACACCAGAGCCATCAGCTAGCCCAGGCATTTGGGCCTGGGCCTCCACCAGCCCTAAGCCCATCAACCTGTAGCTCTGACTTGGCTGTCATTCGGCCCCCCTCCCCGACCCTGGTATAACTCCCTTATCTTCCTTCACAGGGGTATCCAGGCAACAGAGGCCCCCCTGGGATAAACGTGAGTATCCCCACCATGCCTCTGTCAGGCTGTAGATGTGTGTTCACACAGCACTTATGTGCTATCAACACACTGTGTTCATTTTCTCACATGACATCAGGCAGCATGCACATGTGTGGGTCTGGGGTCACATCACTGACTTCAGGGACACTCCAGCCAGGTCACATCTACTTCTCTGCCCTCTCTACATCCTAGGTCCCACTAACCCATGTATTTTGTCTCCTGCAGGGCACAAAAGGCTACCCTGGCCTCAAGGGAGATGAGGGTGAAGTTGGAGACCCGGGAGAGGATGTAAGTGGGTGAGGGGTGGGGTCTTTCAAGACTGTGAACCCTACTGGCTTTGTTCACTAGAACAGGGGAGCAGGGAGGCTGAAGATGTACTCTGAGGGGCCAGAGCAGCTGGTGCACATGGCTGCTCTTGCTTGATCCCTTGCCATTTCCTTCCAGAACAACGACATTTCACCCCGTGGGGTCAAAGGAGCAAAGGGGTACCGAGGCCCCGAAGGACCCCAGGTAGGTGATGTGGCTGTAGGGGTTAGGGGTGGAGGCAAGGCAAGGTCATCTATAGCAATGAGAGGTGGAAGCCAAAAGATTCAAGGGACCAGGATTGCCCCAAGGACAGTTGGGGACACTGAGGTCCCTAGAACACATACAGTTCGAGAATCCTTGGGCACAGGCTCCCCATTTAGAGACTTTGTCTGCTCTTGCTCTGACAGGGACCTCCAGGACACGTGGGACCACCTGGCCCAGATGTAAGTAGGGTATCTGCAAATCATCTGGGGGCCGACCGCTATGGCCTTGGACCTTGATGGGGACATTAGTGAAGCCTGGAGCTTGCAAGCACTGTTCATGGATGGGGGTAGCTGGGGGAGGAGGCCTGGAGTCTTGCACTCAGACCACAGGGGTGCACGGCTACCACTGGCACACAGATGACTACAGGGGACACGGAACAGCCGCGGAAGACATATGGCCATGGGGATACATGACAGCTATGTGCTAGGAATTGCACCCTATCTTTTGTTAAGCCAGGAATGCTCGAGGCTGTGGGAAGTCCCTGCACAGAACCAACCCTCAGGGGGTTCCCAGGGACCACCAGGAATGGCCTCAGCCTAAACCACACTAATATTCTCACTTCTCTTCCCAGGAGTGCGAGATTTTGGACATCATCATGAAAATGTGCTGTGAGTATCTGGAGCCCGGGTGACTTTCTTAATGAGCCAACAAGTTCCTGCCAGCCACGGGGCCCGGCATTCTGTTCCCGAAGGGTCTCCAAGAGTGGGAGGCTCAGACAAACAGGGTGTAGGTGCTACTGAGATTGCCAGGTCCCCCACATGGGAGAACCACAGCTGGACTACCCATCCTCTGAGATTTCAGGGACTCTGACAAGCTGAGGGCCTGGCCAGAGCGAGGCGAAGCTAGGCAGAGCAGGACAGGGCACACTGTAGTCTGGAGCTGTTCTGTTTAGGGCTCTTTCTTTTCTTTCCTCAGCCTGCTGTGGTGAGTGGCGTCTCTTCTCTCTCGGGAATTCCTGCACAGTGTTAAGTGGACCCACCCTGGCTGTGTGATGGGCTAGCAATGCAGCAGCCATGCGTTCATCCACCTTGCTCTCCCACTCATCTGCCTTCCCCAGGACACTGATGCTCCCTGTCTTGTCTCCCTATCATTTTGAGTAATCGTCCACAGGCTGGAGCAGGAACCAGACCTCCAGGCTTGTCCCATCCACTCTTCCACAGAGTGAGGAGGAAGGGGCAAGGGTAGCAACTGTTGGGTCTGGCCAATGAAGGCCAGACCGGCAAGTCTAGCTCACTAGGAGATGCAGGAGAAGATTCATAATCCACAATGGGAGTGGGGTGGGACCATGGAGTACTGAGGGAAGCCTGGAGAAGGGCACTAAGGACTGGCCCGTCCCCCCTCCTAGAGTGCACATGCGGCCCCATAGACATCCTCTTCGTGCTGGACAGCTCCGAGAGCATTGGCCTGCAGAACTTTGAGATTGCTAAGGACTTCATCATCAAGGTCATTGACCGGCTGAGCAAGGATGAGTTGGTCAAGGTGAGTACAAGCCAACCTTGGACCACAGGTAGGGCCAACAGAGAGCTCAGCCCCTCCACTTTGGCTTCCCGGCTCACCACTGGATACACTGATTTATGTATACGTTGAGATGGTAGTAGCTTGTAACAAGGTCAAACAACACATCGTTAGTGTCCATGGAAGTTATATGCATGCATAACCACCATGTGGTGCAGAGAATCATGGTAGTGGGTCCAGAGCTTATCCTTTCAGGACAGAAGCTGGGAGGGCTATGTACAGAGCCGTGTGGACCTGCAGGAGTAGTTACGGACAGCCCTGGGTGGAAGTGCACGCAGGGGTCTCGAGGCCCTTGCCAGGCTGGGACTCCAGGACACACAGGTTCTGGGCTTCAGACCCGACGATGTCATTCCTACAGTTTGAGCCAGGACAGTCACACGCGGGCGTGGTGCAGTACAGCCACAACCAGATGCAAGAACACGTGGACATGCGGAGCCCCAACATCCGCAACGCCCAGGACTTCAAAGAGTGAGAGGATTCCCAAGACCCGCTGCCCCATCCCTGGTCCTACAGTGGGCCTGGCCCAACCGGGACCCTGACCCTGGCTTTGACCTTGGCCTGTCTTCTCGCACAGAGCTGTCAAGAAACTGCAGTGGATGGCTGGTGGCACGTTTACCGGAGAAGCGCTGCAGTACACCCGGGATCGGCTGCTTCCACCCACTCAGAACAACCGAATCGCTCTGGTCATCACCGATGGGCGCTCTGACACTCAGCGGGACACCACGCCCCTCAGTGTGCTTTGTGGGCCAGATATTCAGGTGGGCAGTTGGACAGTGCTGCGGTGGCTGAGCAGGCTCTCCTGCGAACATGGGGAACCAAAGTACAGGATCAGACCGACCCATGCCACTCTGCCCTCTGCAGGTCGTTTCTGTGGGCATCAAGGATGTGTTTGGCTTTGTCGCGGGCTCCGACCAGCTCAACGTCATTTCCTGCCAAGGCCTGTTGTCGCAAGGCCGGCCCGGTATCTCCCTGGTGAAGGAGAACTATGCCGAGCTTCTAGATGACGGCTTTCTGAAGAACATCACAGCCCAGATCTGCATAGGTGGGTGCTGGGGATCAGAGGTCTGGGTGGGCAGTGCCAAGGTCTGTCCTACACACGTCTGCTCAGCTTTCTGGGACTGTTTGGGCTAGTGACAGCCCTCAGAATGCACCTGTCACTGTCACCTCAAGGACTGTGACCAGATTGGGGTGGCACTGCCCAGGGTGACCGCTGGCCCAGCAGAGCTACTTGAGAGCAGGTGTTCTCATGCAATTTGCATGGGCCAAGGTCTCTACCCCCAGTGCCATGGGCACACTGTATGTGGGCCTTGTGTGAGTCTGACTCCATGATGTGGACAACTTGGTTAAGGGACACAGTTTGTGGCAGATTCATGAGGGCAGTTGGTGAGCAGCAAGGCACAGTGCCTGACCTGCAAACCACCTTTCCCCTTATGAGGCTCAGAGCGGGCATGGTGCGTAGGGTCATGGTGGCATGGCACTCACTTCGTGTGATTTCTCTTTACAGATAAGAAGTGTCCGGATTATACCTGTCCAAGTGAGTGCACGGATTGGGAAGGGCAGGGTGGAAAAGGCAGGACTTTTGTTTTGTTTTGTTTTGGTTTGGTTTGGTTTGGTTTTGGTTTTTGGAGACAGGGTTTCTCTGTAGCTTTGGAGCCTGTCCTGGAACTAGCTCTTGCAGACCCTCAAGTTCACAGAGATCTGCCTGCCTCTACCTCCCTAGTGCTGGGATTAAAGGCGTGCGCTGTCACTGCCCAGCTAAGGCAGGGCTTTTTAAGGGTACCATAGAGCTCTGAGCCCTCTCCTCTGGGGCTTGGCAGCTCTGAAAATTTGGGTGGTCTCTGGCCAGCCCTCTGGAGTTCATCCAGTCTCAGGCCACCATCTCTACCCCACAGTCACGTTCTCCTCCCCGGCTGACATCACCATCCTGCTCGATAGCTCAGCCAGCGTGGGCAGTCACAACTTCGAAACCACCAAGGTGTTCGCCAAGCGCCTAGCTGAGCGCTTCCTGTCAGCAGGCAGGACGGATCCCTCCCAGGACGTGCGGGTAGCCGTGGTCCAGTATAGTGGCCAAGGCCAGCAACAGCCGGGGAGGGCAGCTCTTCAGTTCATGCAGAACTACACGGTGCTGGCCAGCTCTGTGGACAGCATGGATTTCATCAACGATGCCACGGATGTCAACGATGCCCTGAGCTATGTAACTCGCTTCTACCGGGAAGCCTCATCCGGGGCCACCAAGAAGAGACTCCTGCTGTTTTCAGATGGCAACTCACAGGGGGCCACAGCAGAGGCCATTGAGAAGGCTGTGCAGGAGGCCCAGCGTGCAGGCATTGAGATCTTTGTGGTGGTAGTGGGACCCCAGGTGAATGAGCCCCACATCCGTGTGCTCGTTACCGGCAAGACCGCGGAGTATGACGTGGCCTTTGGTGAGCGCCACCTATTCCGTGTACCCAACTATCAGGCCCTGCTTCGTGGTGTTTTCTACCAGACAGTCTCCAGGAAAGTGGCACTGGGCTAGAGGGCCACATACATGGCCGTACACATGGGGACACACTTTGACAGGCCTTCCTGCCCTTCCCACCACTGACCAAACAGGAATAGGACATGTGACCCAAATGTTCCTGACCACTGTTCCACTGCCTTAGAGGGAAAGCTGAGATGCACACTGTTGACTTTGTGTAATGTCCTCCATGGCTCACCCGAGCTCCTATCCTTATCTTCCTTGATTTGTTCAGCATGGCAGCCATCTTGCTGACCTCCCTCTGCCTCTGGGCTCCACCCAGCCATCTCATCCTCCTTCTCTCTGCCCCTAATCTGTTTCCCATGTCTTCATACCATCTGTAGTTTCTGTCTGTGTTGAGCCTTTCACACCAACAGTGAAACAAACCCTTGCATGGGCTCAGCTTGCTGGGTAACAGCTTTTAGAAAAATTGAGACCAAGAGCGTTTTCAAACACAAACTTGGAGGAGACCGTTCCTCTTCATCAGGTGCTTGTCAGTGACCAACATGGACCTTGGTCCTGGCCCTTAGCGGCTCAACGTGAGCAGCAAGAAATGCTGGCTCCTGCCTCTTGTCTAAGAGCAAAGGTGCTACCTGCAAGAGCTTCATATACAAAGAGGCTTAGTCTGGACAGTTCAAACTCATGTGTTCTGTCAGAACCAATCCAGAGCTCCTTTTCCTCAAACAGAGATTCGCCCTTCTTTTTGAAGTTCTCTTTTAGTTTTGTTGTGGCTCCCCCATACTCCCCTGATCTGGTCCATGCCAGCTCTCTCTGATAATAAACGTTTCCATTTTTCTCTGGGCCTCTTCACTGTACCCACACCACTACCCAACACACCCGGAAAGAGAAGCTAATGCCAGGCAGACCACGGGGCCAAGGAGAGGCTGCTGCCCTGGCCCATGGACACAGCCCAGGTGTTTCTGAGAGGAAGAACATGGGCACAAAGACCTTCCCAGGCCAGAGGGCTGTAGTGCTGAGGTACACGGCAGTGCCGACTCAAGACACTAGGGCTTGATGGATTTGTCCAAAGAGATAACTTCAGACCACCTAGTTCCAACCAGATTACCCTGGTTCCTACAAAACTCAGCCAAATAAAAACATATCCAACCAGGATAAACACGATCAAATGTTATTCAATGAGATTACACCAGATCTAACCAAATCTAATCTGATTAGACCATAACCAATGAGATCTAACACAATATACTGGACCCAAACAAATATAAACCGGATATAAAATCAGATCCAACTAGATACACTAGAACCAACTGCATTTAGTCAGATTAAATTAGACTAAACCACACCCAACCAGATTAAAGTAAACCTTACCAGATCCAACTGGATTAAACTGAAACAAACCAGAGCTAACCAGATTAAACTGGAACAAACCAGATCCAAGCATAGTATACAAGTTTAAATCAATCCAACTAGATCAAACCAGATCCAACCAGATTAAAGAAGACCAAACCAAATAACAGAGTAACTCAGATTCTAGCAGATTATACCAGAACCAACTAGATCCAACCATATTACACTATACTAATCCATGTCCAAACAGATTAAACCAAATCTAACCAGATGAAGATCCAATAGACAACTAACTACTAGTTCTACTTCTAAAACCACTCTCCAGAATCCCTAAGGGAAGCAGACAGTGGTGCCGAGGTTGATGGTTACTCAGAATGAGGTGTGAGTCTGCCACGGCGCTGATGTTGGCCAGGAGATGGCCTATGTCTTCTGAAATGGTACCTGCAGGGTGGGAGCTGTAGATGCAAATCTGGCCAAGTGGCAAAGGAAGAAGGCAGCCATTAGAGTCCCCACTACCTTGTTCTTCATTCTTGGGGAACTGGGAGCAGAGGAAGGGCTGACCTGGGAGGCAGTGATGTGTGGTTTGGGTGTGGGGACATGCACACTGGAGTACTTCACACACAGCCATAAAAGCCCATAACAACAACAACAACAACAAAACAAAACCACTAGATCAGTGGTTCTCAATTTGCGGGTTGCATGCAACCCCTTTGTCAGGGGTCAAATTACCCTTTTACAGGGGTTGCCTAAGACCATCAGAAAACAGATATTTGTATTATGATTCATATAAGTAGCAAAATTATGGTCATGAAGTAACAACAAAAATGTTGTGGTTGGGTGTCACCACAATGTGAGGAACTGTATTAAAGGGTTGCAGTATCAGGAAGGCTGAGAGAATTGAGCCTCCTGCTGATGGAGGCTAAGTATCCAAGCATAACTAGAAAGAGGAAAGAGGGGAGAGAGCCAAGGAAAGCCACTTAGTGGGGACTCAGAGGGGTTGCTAGCCTTGGCCACCCCATCTCCATGACACACCTAACTCTTTCCTCAGTTTTCTCACTACAAACTTGACACTGACTACCTGGAGGGTCAGTCACATCCCTCATCCCTATGCCCAGGAGCCGAGAGGAGGACCAAAGGCTAGACTGGGGCAGGGCAAGGAGCCTGAGTCAGGAGGATGCGGGGAAGGTATTTTCTGTGTACACCCTTCCCTACTGCCCAGCCCCCACTGGTGGCTCCAGGTCTATATCCCAGATCCAGGTAGGCCAGGCAACTCCAGGTCCTTGGCACATGCTGTGGTTCTTTACCCTAAGGTCCCCTACCCCAGATGCTTCCTGTGGTCACCAGGGACTCTAGGCAGGAGGGACTATTGGTCTACTGAGCCTAGCTGTCATAGATCCTTGTTGGAGCCCAGTGGAACCTCTGCTCTTATAGAGTTAGAATCAACTCCAGACTGAAACATTGAGATAAAGTGAGAGACTTCCCCATAGTCACAATAAGTCAGTGGTTGCTGCCACATCAATTCTAACTATTCCTAAGCCAGGACCCTTGGCCACTTCTGCCCAAACCTGAGTCCCCTGAATCTCTTATCCCTTGTCCTTTATCCCTTTGAACTCCCTGTATCTTTCCTGGATTTACTCTGCCATGAATAACAACAGGAGGCCAGACAGCAAAGAGTAGCTTCTCAGAGTCTGGATATGCCCTGCCTCCCACAGAGTGAGTCCTAAGTCACCCCCTCTGCACATGTGGGCCAGCACAAGGCTCCCACAGTGGAGGTTACAGGTCGGTGGATGACTGAGCCAAGTTGCCCATGCCCCATCCCACTGAGTTACATCCAATCTACATCCTCCTCTCCTGGTGTACGAGGGTCTTCTGTCTATGCATTACTTTCATTGGTTAAATAAAGAGACTGCCTTGGCCTTTTGATAGGGCAGAAAATTAGGTAGGCGGAGTAGACAGAACAGGATGCTGGGAAGAAGCAGGAAGAGATTGCCGCCATCAAGCCAGCTACAAGGTCAGACATGCTGAATCTCTCCCGGTAAGCCACAGTCATGTGGTGATACACAGATTTAATAGAAATGGGTTAATCAAGATGTGAGAGTTAGCCAATAAGAGGCTAGAGCTAATGGGCCAGGTAGTGTTTAAATGAATACAGTTTCTGTGTAATTATTTTGGGGTTAAGCTAGCTGGGTGGCAGGCCACAGCCTGCTGCTCATCATACTACACTCTCCCATCCCATGCCTCTCTTAGTGCACAGGACCCGGGACAAAAGTCTCTGATGCTGTGTCAGGTGTCACTCAAAGCAGTTCAAAATTCTCCCGTACAGTGGGAACCAGATACAAGAGTTTCCCCTAAGAAAATACTGGCATTTAACTCCTGGAAAGGCTGGCAGGGAACCCTTGGAGCTGTGCACAGCCACACTGACTGCCTAAGTCCATGATATGGGGATCCCAGCAGGTCTCCTATCCTTGTCCCCTCCTTTCTCTGGCTTACATGAAGAAGCCAGGGTTGGTAAGAAAGCTGGCATGTCACTTGTCAGAAGCCTCAACCACCCTCACCAGAGTAGAGGTGGCAACACCTGGATCCAGTTGTCCTTAAAACCTCCATAGGAGGTAGCCACTGAGAGTGTATAGCATGAATAATAAAAACCCAGACACAGCTATTGGGGTTCAACCTGAAGATCAGAAAAGCAAAACAGCCAAGCCATTAGAGAGCTCTTACCTCTAAGAAATCCTCAGAGAAAGAAAAGGAGTTCCTGTCTCATCCCTTCTTATATTCCTCCCTAGTGCTGGGATTAAAGGCGTGTGACTCCCTAATACTGGGATTAAAGGTGTGAGCCACCACCATCTGGATTTGTTTCTGCATTGATCTTGTGTAGCCAAGGGTGGCCTTAAACTCATAGAGATCTATCTGCCTCTGTCTCCCAAATTCTTGGATTAATGGTGTGTGACACCTCTGCCTGGCCTCTGATCTTTACCTTCTGATCTTCAGGCAAGTTTTATTTATAAAACATAAATAAAATATCACTGTAAAGGTGTCTGGGGGATTGTGTGTCCTAGCAGACTGCCAGGGTCTCTAGTATGCTTCTACACTCAGAATACTGTGATCTGCCAATTCTGAGGACAAGGGGTCTAGGTGTCTACCTCCATTACCTGGTCCCATAATTTGACTCTCCATATCCAACAAGATTGGGGAAATAAAATCTCTGGCTCACCCTTCAGCTCTTCTCAAACAGAAACTGCTGTTTTAAGGGCTATCCAGTCCCTGAGATGGTCAGGTGCTTGAGACCATGAGTGGTTTGCAACGTCATGCTTGGAAGAGCTATAAAGAGCAACAAGAATGCAACAGAGAGAACTTCAGGAATTTCACAGCGGAGACAGCATGAGGACAGCAGTATCAGTCCCTCTGGTCACCAAGCAAAGAAAATCCAGAGCATAAGCCTGCCCGTGGATTGTGATGAGCAAGCCAGGCGTCAAGAAGCCATGGGGAGAAGCTGGCTATAACTACTGAGCCTTCCTGGAGGTGATGCCAGACAGTGACACAGTTTTGAAAGTGCACAGGGACCTTTCTTGACAGGGATGTACTTGACCTAGAGACTTGAGACACTGGTCACTCAGTGGCCATGAAAAATCAGCTTTCAAGGCCACAGGTGGTGCATGCCTTTAATTCTAGCACTTGAGAGACAGAGGCAGGAGGATCCTGTGTATTCAAGGTCAACCTGGGCTGCATACAGAGATCCAGGCCAGCCAGAGTTATATACTGTTGTAGTCTGAATGAGAATGGCCCCCACAGGCTCCTATGTTTGAACACCAGGTCCTCAGTTGGTGGAATTGTTTGGGAAGGATTAGGAGGTGTGGTCTTGTTGGAGGAAGCATGTCATTAGAGGCAGGCTTTGAGGCTTCAAATGTCTCTTGCCTTCTTCCGGGCCCTCTCTGCCTCCTGCTTGTGGTTCTGAGGTGTGAGCATGCACTTCACTGGTCCAGCAGCCATACCTTCCTCCCTCCACCCTCATGGACTCCAACCCTAATAACTGTAAGCCCAATGAAACACTTTCTTTCATAAGTTGCCTTGGTCATGATGCTTTATCCCAGCAATAGAAGAGTAACTTAGACACATAGTGTGACCCTGTCTCCAAAAACAAAACAAAACCCCAAAAGTCAACCTGAGATAGTCATTGTCTCGATCCAGTGGAGATCAAAGATGTAGACACTTGTGGGCACAGTGAAGATGGTGGAAGAAAACTTCATGGGCAGAAATGAAGGGAAAGTGAACAGAGCTCTTAGGAGTTGGGGGAGGGGAAGATGCTGAATATCTTTGTCTAGATGTTTTTATAGAACTTGTAGCAAAACCTGGACATTACTCGGTCAACCAGCAGGCCCTACGCGTTGTGCATGTTTTTCTGGTTCAACCAGGGAAATGACTGTGTGCTGTCCACCCACTGTCCACCAGGTGTGGTCATCTTTCAAAGCCCCATCTTCGACTTGCTTTGCTAACTGTTGGCCACGGCTCATTGGCTAGCCATTAGCCTGGCCAGTGTCGATCTTGTGGGTCTCTTCCTGTTAACCATGCTATAACTGTTTGTTCTCGCTGTCATGTGGTCAGCTTGTAGATTCTCTAGCGCAGCTGCCAGGATAGAGTTGCAATTTTCCTTCATTACCGCATATTTAATTCCTCCATGAAGCAATCGAAGGGTTTCTTTTGTGGAATCAGTGTGAGGGAGACAGGGGAAGTGACAGTGGCCTCCCTAAAATGGCAGCTTTTTGGTTCTAGAAAGCTTTGCAAGAGATGATGGGAACTCACGAGGCAGTATCCAAACAGGACCAATAGGGTAAAGGGGGAGGGGGGCTAGGGACCTTATGTAACAACCATCCCAGAGTCTGTTTAGGGGACCTTCAGCTCCAGGACCCTTCCCATCCCAAAGGGAGCTGCTTGCCTGAGTAAAGGTGTTACTTTGGTGTCTCTGCATCTTGGGCTTTCTCAGACATTCAATTCTTTGTCCATCCCATGGAACAAGCTAGGTGATCCCTCAGACGCCCTCCAGAGCTCACATTACAGGGGGACGTTTTTAGAAGCACCCCTGACTTACACTGTAGTCTGCTATGATTAGCTGCACTGGCAGCAAGAACCTGTGAAAACATCACAGAATTAATAAACTTTCCCAGGGAGAAACCACCCTATACGTTTAGAAGTTATGAAGGGGAAAACTCATTAATAATAGCACCCAACAGGTTCTGGCTAGCACACCAAAGGAACCAGCCCCGAACAGAAAATTTTACCAGTTTATATAGGCCTTAGGCTTCTGTATCTCACATATGCTGTCATCCTTAAATCTCTTTCAGGTCCAGCCCCAGGTCACACTTTGAACAATTTAAACAGTCGGGAGACTGCAAGTCTGGCCGCTGGGGCAATGGGAGGTTTCTACAGCACAGACATTGCCAGAATGATATCTGAAGTTCACCAGCGTGATGATCTTGGAAGAGTTGTCAGCCGGGTCATCTTGCCCACCTGGCAGGATGATGCTTTTACTGAGAGGTGATGACAGTTTCACCCTGTGCTGTCCCCTTGAGCTGCTCATTACAGGAATGTCCTTTGACATGGAGTTGGGCTTGACTGCTGGCTGTGTGCAGGGTTGTCTACTTTTGTTATGGGAAGGGAGCCTAACTGGAGGTCAGCATCAGTGAATAAACATTAGCAGAAATGTTTTCTCAGCAATCCTGTTTTTTCCCTTTTTTAATTAAGTACTTTTTAATACAATCTTTTCTCATTTTACATAGCTATCCCCATCTCCTCTCCCTTCCCTCCTCCCACCCCACCATTCCTCAGAAAGGGTAAGGCTTCCCATAAGTCTGACACTTCACTTTGAGGCAAGACCAAGGCCCTCCCCCAACATCTAGACTGAGCAAGGTTATCCCTCCAAACAGAATGTGCTCCAAGACACCAGTTCAAGCACTAGGGATAAATCCTGGTCCCACTGTCAGTGCCCCAGAGACTGCCCAAGCCTCACAACTATCCCCCACATATGGTGGGCCTAGTTTGGTCCTATGCAGGTCCCCCGCTATCAGTCCAGAGTCAGTGAGCTCTCACTAGCTCAGGTAAGTTGTTTCTGTGGGTATCACCATCATGGTCTTGACCCCTTTGCTCATATTATCGCTCCTCCCTCTCCTGGACAGGTCTCGGGTAGCTCGGCTGAGTGCTTCACTGTAGATCTATCTGCTCCCATCAGTTGCTGGAGCAACCCTAGTTTTCAGCTACAATAGAAAGTGGTCTTCTCACAGTTTCTAGCTAGCCCGACTGGTACCTGCTTATCTCCAGTCAGAGTAGAGGCAGCCAGCCCTCCTTTAGCTAAATTCAACTTTGTGTGCCTTAGTATTTCTTAAGCAAGTTTATTAGTAAATTCTTTCAACTTTATCCCTTCAAGTTTTCCCTGCATCACAAAGACTACAGTGATCTCTGTATATTCCCCAGGGAGACCCCGTGGGAGCCAGCTGGCTGGCCTGTCCATGCTGGCCTTGCCTCTTAGAGGCCCCATCTACCTCCTAGTAAAAGTTTGGCTTGATCATACCCAGCTACAGTCTCTTGTTTTTCATCCTGACCTGGTGCCACTGTTTTAGTCCTAATATTCCCTTAACCAGAATCTATTTTCACTGTAATATTTTTGAGCAATTTGTAGATCCTTCTCTCTTACCCTGAGCTAGCTCCTACCTCAGTGGGATACACATTTTGGAAAATAGCTTCTTAAAGTGTCCAGCAAAAGCTCGCTTCCCTGCCACAATCCAGCTGTTTTCTCTCAGGTATTGGTTTTTTCCAAGAAAATAAAAATATTGGTCTAAGCCAAGTCCTGCTTAGGAAAGCTTGCAGTAGCTTCACCCACGAAACTCCAGATCTAGAGGCAGGTCCACGTGCCTTCTGTGTGTTCAAGAGAAGCCACCATGTCAGGGACATGCTACTCAGTAACTAGAGAAGCAGAACCTGCTGCCTGTGATAGCAGAAAGCTGAGAATCTGAAAGTCACATGGCAGGTGCCAGTCAGCAGAGAGCATGCACCAATCAGCAGAGCAGGTGCCAATCAGCAGAGCCTGCGCACTGTCCCCTCCCAGAGCAGGTTGGTCTAACCTGGAGCATCAGAAGTCCTCGCTGCCTGGTATGTTGGAGGATTCCTGGGGAGGGAACAGTTTTTTCCGGGATGACACAAACATCCCTGGCTTGTTAAGGCTCACAACTTCATCACATGGAAGCTTTGTCTCTACGGTAGGGTTGGTTTGAACAAAATGGCGGGGGTTATGGTCTTCCATCGCACAGAACAAACACTGGATCAAGAAGCACCGAGGAAGGGAAGAATGGCAGACTGTAGCCTTTCCTCACAGTGACGGAATCACAGTGAGATGGGATGATGCACCGAGGGACATGGCAACAGCTGCTGAGCAGAGCTACCCGAGGTCCAGAAACAGCACACACTGGCAGCCAACAGCAGTCCCTCCATGAGCTCGGGCAGGAGTGTAATGCTAACTGCAGGGGCCCTGGTTCTCTCCAGGTCTGACCCTGGATACAGAGAGGAGGGTTTTTCTCTTGCAGGACATGCAGAGTTGACATGACAGCTAGCCATAAGCAGGGCCACAATAAAGTATCACTAAGTAATTTAGTCTAGACTCCCCCACCCAAAGCAAAATCATGACATAGAATACAAGTAAAGCTATCACATATGATGTATACAAACCCTTAGAGGGGAACTGGGTGAGGAGAAGCAGAGGTGGTTGGTAAGGGGCTGCAGCAGCTCAGAACAAACCACGGGAAAACATGACTGAAAAGGTGGGGACCCACCAACATACAGGAAGTCTCGGTAAGCTCACTCAGTAGAACCCTAACTGCTCCTCACACCCCAAGCTCCACGCTGCTACCTTTCAGAAGCTTCAAGACAAGGAGCCATCCCACAGAGAGGAGATTCATCCACAGACAAACAGCCAGGCTGGCATCCTGTGGGCACTGTGTGGCATTCCCACCAAAGCCAGGGATGCGAGCAGGTGCCCACTCAACATCCTTGGAGAGGCATGCTGGAGTGGCTAAGCCTTTGGGCACCAGAGAAGAAGAAGCAGGCTGTCTCCACTGTAAACCAGGGCTCTTACAAACACAAGGCAAGGGAGTAATAAGAATTCCGAGGGCCTGAGACCTGAAACTGATGGGAATTCATAGTCCTCAGACAACAGACAAGCAGCAGAGAAGGCTACAGAAGTCTCCAGACATGTTTACTCCAAAACCCATATGAAAAAATAAGCAGGAAGCGCCTGGAGAACCCTGGAAACAATTAAGCCCTGGCAGGGGTGTGGGGCTGTCTCCAGCAGATGTTAAAAATATTCTGAAGTGTCCACAGCTAACGGCGCAGCGCGGGTGTGTAAAGAAGCCAGAGGCAGAAAGGGCCAGCTCGACCACATGCCCACGGCAGGGAGACGGTGGATGTGGAGCAGGGAGCTTGTAATGAGAGCCACATGAGCATCTCTGCGGTCCTTGTGTGTCATGTGAGACACTGTCGGGCAAGTGCCAAGTGGATCAAAGACCAGGAATAAACTATGGGGCATGCAAGTACGAGAATGGCTTGGGAACTGCCTTGTAACCCGGGTTCAGAAAACCCTTCCCAATGCTGTAAGACTGTATAAGATTCTATATGACTAGAGGAAATGTCAGGGAGTGAGTTAGGGACCCTTGCAAGTTATCACTCACCCAAAACCCATAAAAACACTCACCCAAAACCCATAAAAACAAAGTTGAAAAACATAATAGTTGAACAAAAGACAAGTAAGGTAAAAAAAATTAATAAAAGTTGTCAAACAATGCATTATAATACAAAACATCTCTAAAAGTACCACTAAGTTCATGTTGTGTAAAAAGTTGTCTGTCTTAGGGTTTCAACTGCCGGTGACAGAAACACCCTGAACACAAGTCACTTGGGAAGGAAAGGGTTAATTTTGTTTATGCTTCCACATCATGGTCCATCATTGATGGAAATCAAGCAGGGCAGGAACCTGGGTGCAGGAGTTGATGCAGAGGTCACAGAGGGGCGCTGCTTACTTAATTGCCCCTCACAGCTTTCTCAGCCTGCCTTCTTATAGCACCCAGGACCACCACCCCAGAGATGGCACTGCCCACCGTGAGCTTGGCCCTCCTATATCAGTAATCAACCAAGAAGATGGACCACAGGTTTACCCTCAGGCAAATCTGGTGAGGACATTTTCTCCACTGAGGTTCCTGCTTCCAAAATGTCTCTAGCTTGTGTCAAGCTGACATAAAACTAGCCAGGGCAGTTGATCTCATGTCAGCTTGACACACACATGCATTGTATTCAACCACAGCCTTTCCTTTCCTGTTTATCCCCAAGATCCCATGCCATTGTTAATATCATCAGATAAAACATCTCAACTTGTAAAATGTACGATAGTCATTACAAATTCAAACACTTAAGAGTTTAATCTCTTTACAATATCCAAAGTCTTTAAGGAATATCTAAAGTCTCTCTAAAACTCCAAAATCTGTCTATTTTGGGCTCCCGCTTTAAAAAAAAATGTTATATGCTTTCTTACTTTAGAAGAAAGAGTCAGGGCATAGCCACAATCTAAGCAAGGCAAAGCCAGACTCCAAGTGTGTTGAATGAGTCTGTGTCCAATGTCTGAGACTCACGCACAGCCTTCTGGGCCCCAAAGGCCTGCACAGTTACACTTTTCTGGCTCTACAGTTTGCAGCACATACAGCTCGTTCCATAGACTCAGGCTGGCTCCAGGCCTTGCCTGCTGCTGTCCTTGGCAGTAATCTATTGGCCTCTCCAAAATGCTTGGGGCTCCTGCTGCAACTGGGCTTTGCTCTCAACTTCTCTCCCCGGGCCCTTCAAACAGGAGCCTTCTACCCTCGATGGTCTCTTCTGGCCTCTGTTCAGGGACTCCAGCCCTACTACCACTCGGTGCCAGGCCTCAGGTACTGTCCATGGTTCCTTCCCGCCGTCAAAACCAGTACTATCCGGGTAACTCTTACACTACCACCAAGTTCAGTCACCAATATGGAAGCTGACTGAGGAAAGAGCCCTAGAAGTACTGTCCCCAACGATGCTGGTCTCTTCTTTATGGCTGCTCATTTTTTTCAGCTCCAGTTAACTAGCATCAACCATCCCAGAAAAGCAAAGCCTTCAGTTCCACAAAGTTTCCATCCATAACATCACTGGGATGGCTCTGATACAATCTGCTTCCTTCTGCAAACTCACAAGCCAGCCCTCCACCATCTGCACGGCTCTCAGCCTTATCCTGCAGGCTCTCCCAACAGCCCATCAAGCTCTCAACACTCAATGGCTTTTTTAGTCCAAAGCTCCGAAGTCCTTCCTCAGTCCTTCCAAAACCAACATGGTCATGCCTGTCCCAGCAACACCTGGCTCCTGGGACCTATATTTGTCCTAGTCAGGGTTTCTATTGTTGGTGTTAAAACCCCATGACCATAAGCATCATGGGGAGGAAAGGACTGATTTCAGCTTACATTTCCACATTGCTCTCCATCTTTGAAGGAAGCCAGAACAGGACCTCAAGCAGTATGGGAATCTAGAGGTAGAAACAGAAGCAGAAGCCATGGAGGAGTGATGCTTACTGGCTTGCAACTCATGGCTGCTCAGCCTGTTTTGGTTTTAATTTTATTTATTTACTGGAGAGGGAGGGGGAGAGGAGTGAGAGGAGGGGGAGAAGGGTGGGAGGAGGGGGAGGGAAATGGGAGGCTGGGAGGAGGTGGAAACTTGTTTTTTTTTCTTCCTTTTCTCAATAAAAATAAATAAATAAATAAAAATTAAAATTAAAAAAAAGTATTTATTTTTTATTTATTTTACATACCAATTGCAGTTTCCCCTTCCACTCAGTCCACAGGCTAGATCACGGACCAATCTGGTGGGGAGCACCACAGGTTTACCTACAGACCAATCTGGTGGGGGGGGGGCACCACAGGTTTGCCTACAGACCAATCTGGTGGGGATCATTTGCTCAGATAGGGTTTTCTCTTTCAAAAAATGACTCTAGCTTGTGTTGACAAAAGTTAGCCATCAACATATCACAAAAGAACCCCAAAGAAAGGGTTCATGAACCTCCTCTGGGGACCAGAGAGTCAGTTTTCTTTAAGAATATGGCCCCAGTAGGTCAACTATGCTCCAATGGATAGTTCCACAACCATGGGGATACAGGCAACACAAACTGGATTTAGTTGTTTTTTTTTTTTTGCTTTGGTTTTTTTTTTTTTTGTTTTATTGTTTTTTGAAGAAGGGTCAAGTTAGGAGAGGGTGCGAGTAGGTCAAGAAGGAGTTAGGTGGAAGTGTCCAGGTGTATGATCAAAACATATTGTATACATGAAGAAAATGTTAAGGAGTTAATAAAAAAATATTCTATTTTAAAAGGAACTTCCCAGAAACTATCAAGCTTCTTCTGAGACAAGGAGTGGGCAGGGGGCCCTTTAGTCTTGGACGTTTGGGCCAGGTCAAGTTTTATGTATTTGAAACATTTAAATAAGATTTACAGGAAGAGATGTCCTGGTGTAAGAACAAGTTGAAATGAGTAAATCTAGCTCTTATCTGTGCTTCCCATAAATCATCCAAGTCCCACGTCTCGGCATCGCCACTACCTCCACCCAAGCGCAGTGGAAACACAGATGCCTGGAGGAAACTCAAGGCTTCATAAAACTTAGAAGAAAAAATGACTATATAAAAAAAAAAAACAGATGTGAAGAGCAGGGAGATGAGGCTAGGGCCTGGACGCTAGAGAAGGTTCTGGAGCTTATTTAAGGTGGGTTAGGTATTCTGAGTGTGACGTTGGTTCAGAAGGACCCTGGTTGTCGTGGAGATGAATACCAGGCTGTGACTGTGAAGTGCTGGGTGTCTCTGGTTCACCCTAATGCCACAAAATCACGAAGGTGTGCCAAAACGAACCACAGGTGGCCCGGGAGAGGGTGCCAGTGGTCCAGGACTGTTTTCTCCTCTCCGTGGTCGCAAAGGGTCATGAATAGAAATGGAGCTGGTGATTACAAGAAAGAGGAGAAGAAAGGAACTTATTTCAGATGAAACACGGCAGTGGTCCTGGCCTGTAAGGGTGAGAAAGTGGGTGACTGTCCCCAGCTCAGGAGCAGGGGAATGGACACCATAACCGAAACTCCTTCTATGTATTCTTCCTTCTTTATCCCGAAGAGGCACACTTTTAGAAAACAAGTGACATCAGAAACCCATGCTCTGAAGAAACCAGTTCTTTCAGCCAAGTTTGAGCTGCGTCTATTACACAAAGCAGATGTCTTTGTCTACAGTCAGTGGCTTCTCTGGAAACCGTGATCAGCCCTCGAGACAAACCAGTTGCAACTCTCTGCCAAGGACAGGCAACTGTTTGCTGGCCCCAGACCCAGAGGAATGATCTCCCTCCTGCCCTGGGCACCTCCACGAGTTCCACCAGTGGCTAGTTCTGTAGAATCCCAGGTTGGTTTGTGGGGTCACCGGAGGGGACAAGGCAGGCCAGCGTAGTGGTCTTAGCACTGAGTTAGAGTACGCCACCCTTACTAAACTCATGCCATTTTCCAGGGAGCCCAGGCATGGACTTGAAGGTCTCTAAAATCAGTCAGTTAGGTCCGCATTTAACTTGCAACTTCTTCTTGTTATAGAACATAAACTAAGGGCACCCCACAGCCAGATCTCTCAGGCCCCAGGAAACACGCGTTAATTGCAGCGTTCTCCCCCCCCCCCCCAGAAGGGAGCATTCTATCACAGCTGGGGTAGGATATAAAGTCCCCTGACGTGTGGGAGCTGGAAGCCTGGCTAAGATGGGTCTCTAGAGTCTTTCTGGCTGAGGGTTTATTGAAATCTGCATTTAGCAGCCAACATTAACTGATTCATACCCAGGCTCTGTGGGGCAGAAACAAACTTCCCTTTTAAGACGTCATTCATAAGTTCATGGACCCCAGCTCCAACCCCAAAATGATGTGTGTGTTTTTGAAGCCTTGGGTAGATTTTCAGGGGCTTAACCAGAAAAGAACATTCCAAGGGCATCCAAGTTGACCGATGGCTGTGCAGCTGTGAAAGGCCATGGGGTCGTCTGGGGTCATCTGTCTGGAGAGCAGGCCAGGCCCTGGAGCAGCAGCAAAGGTGCCAGGTGTGTTGAAGAGGCGCCCGGGTCCCATAACTCCTCAGATAGAGCCGTGAATCGCCCCTCACATGCTAGCCAGTCCTGTTGCTATAACTCTCCCTTTAGGACGGGGACCTAACCGAGACCCAGGGGCTACTTTCCAGCCACAGACTGCAGAGCCTCAGCTGGGAAGAAAGCCCGATGAACTACTTCTGACAAGCGCTGACACCGACCACGTGGATTCATCTGCTCCCTTCTCTGTATCCCATAAGGCCACAGTGCTTCAGGGAAAGGAGACCACAGGAGGAGAGAGAAGTCCGGAGTTGGCGGGTAGGGTGAGTCTGGGAGTCTGGGGAGATACCTGATTCTTCCTGTTCCCGTCACTGGGTGTTTCCACAAACACCTCTGAGGAGTCCTGTGGCAGTCGGATCACTTCATGGCTATAGGGCAGGACTGGCTGGCGTTCTGAGAATTAAGAGGCAGCCCTCCATGTCTGAATCACTTCTGGGCTCAGGCTGGTCAACATGTGAAGCCTGGTGGTGACGTGGAAGACAGCACCTGTCTGAGTCCCCGCCTCTTCAACCCAGGTCTGAGACTTAGGAGGTTTCTAACGTGGAGCATGTCCACAGAGATGCTAGACAGGCCCTCACAAAGCCGAAGGGCGGCATCCCTCAGAAAATACCACAGGAAATAAACCCACCTAGAATCAGTCTAGCTACAAGCTCCTGAGGTGCCTGTCTTGCCTGTCTGCCCACTCTTGGGCAGCTGCCCATCACAATGCCATGGTGGCTCCGTGCTTTTCCATGGGCTTTGCCTCCTCCTCCACAGATCTTCTCCTTGCCTGTTGGGGATAACGAGGTCTGCCCACAGGCTTGCCTTTGGTCTCTTCTCCAAGATGGCCCCAAATGTGACAGAGGCCATGACAGCCCTGAAAATGGCCCTCTGTAGTGGGAATGGCGAGGATAAGGCAGCCAAGGTGAGATGCCCCAGGGGACGATTCGACAGGAAGCCACAGACACATGGCTGACCACATGTTCAGCTGTCCCCTTCCCCTACAGAGATGGCTGCTCAGATCAGGCCCACACAGGAGAGGGCTCAGTCGTTCCAGGCAGGTCCTGTAGCAGAAGTTCTTTGCATCTTCACCCCAGGACGATGCTTGGGTGGGGAGGAGCTCACAAGGATTGCGACACTGGGCCCAGTTCAGTTCTGGTACCTTGACCCTCGGATATCTCAGGCCCAGCACCTCTATGACAGTTATGGTCCTAGGAATGAGTCCAGGACCTCAGATGTGGGTTGCTGCATTCCCCCTGTGTTCAGGAGGCCCAGCTAAGGCTGTCTGTCTAGGCAGCCCTGTGAGACCCTCCCACTGTACAGAGAAAACATCGACAGCAGGAGAGCGAGCCTCCGACTGGCTATTGGAGGACACGCTGGGAATATGAGCAACAGAAGCAACGTCACACCCCGGCCTCCCAGAAAGTGAGGTCACTGGTGTTCACTCTGTGGCAGGGGGTCTTCAACAGCGAACCAAAGGAACGGGAGGCCAGAGCAAATGTGAGATGGACACAGGTGTCAACAGCTTAGTTCCTCTTCCTGCCGTGCTGCTCAGGTCCTGATGACATTACTGATTGGGGCACCACACAACGACACTGTTCTCATCACACACATTACATGGGGACAAGGCTCACACCCCACGGAGGAGGCTCACTTTAGTAGGGTCCCTGCTTACGCCACATGAAGACAGGGTGCATACTCTCTATGCCTCAGGCTGAGGGTTCTGTTTCTTCTGTCTAGAAAGATCACCCTCCCCAGGATGCTCCAGGAACCCTTCCTTGCATCTCAATGGCAGAAAAGATGTCACATACGTGTGTCTAGGCAACTACTAAGGGACTGGGTCTCACAACCTCTACACCGTCCCTGTGGTTAGGGAGGGATTTCAGGATGGTTCTTGACTCCACCCACCCTCACCATTGTCATCCTCCCAAGTCCTGTGTTTGAATGGGAGCATCAGCTTTCTCAGCATGGTGGACTCTAAAATGGAGAGTCCACAGGGTCTGGATGAGGGATAACTTCCTGATGAGACCGGAGAAGAGGAAAGTTAAGTGCGAGGAGCTTCCTACTCCCATGCAAGCAGAGAGAACAGAGCAGACCTGAAGAAGGACCTCAGAGTGAGCGGCCTCCTGAGCTGGTTTCTGCTGTGGGTCTGTTGAGGTGAAAGACAGGAGAATGTTTCTTTAGAACAGTGGTTCTCATCCTTCCTAATGCTGCGACTCTTGACTATGGTTTCTCATTCTGTGGTGACTCCCAGCCACCAAATGATTTCATTGCTTCTTCAGAACTGTAATCTTGCTACTGTTACGAAATGTAATGGAAATATCCGCATTTTCTGATAGTCTTAGGTGGTCCCCGTGAAAGGATTGTTCGACCTCCAAGGGGTTGAGACCCACAGGTCGAGAGCCGCTGCTTTAGAATGCCCTGTTTAAAAGGCAGCTGAGGAGGAGCACCGGGAAAGACGTCCAGTCTATGCTGATGTCAAAGGAACAGTGGTCCAAAGCAGAACTTCCAGAGCCAGGAGTATGGACAGGCAATGGGAGGTGGGCGCCTGAGCATCACAGGGAAGAGGCAGAAGAGCAGACGGGGCCCTGAGCTCTGTGGGAAAGAAGCCCCGCCTCTCTGTGATATCTCAGAGTGGCTGTCATGGGAAAACTGAACAGGCTGTGCCAGTTCTCACTCACAGTCTGTCCCTTTGAGCTTTGCTCTACAGAGCAATGACCCCAGACACCACCAGAAATCACTGCTGGAGGGCTCAGGGTTCCAAAATAAAGCAATGTTTTCAAGATTGATGCTGTTCATCCACCTGGAAATGGCTAGGTGGATTCTGATGTGTTCATGTTAGTGAGCGCTGCACACCACGAGACTGGGGGCACAAGACAACTACATTAAAAGTGCCCCACACCAGCAGAATGGCAAACATCTCAACAGATCCACACGAGCAAACATCAGTGGGGATATACATAGCTGGAATCTCATACATTCTCGGAGGACAGCGTGGTTCCACAGGGGAAACTGAGGGCTTCTGTGATGACTATGGATGCAAAGCTCTGCCCCTCCATCATGTGATGCTAAAACTCTTCCTCAGGGGAAGAGGTGAAGGTAGCATGCCTTCCTCCAGCCATCTCAAACCAAAGTCTGATTCCATCAGAGTTCCCTCTGGGGAACCAGTGGTTTTATTAGAATTACTGACAGAGTGGCGGATGAAGGGTTGTGGTAAGGGGCATTAATGGACTTAAACAACCACACCGGAAGGTCAGCATGGAGGATGACTCTGCCTTGACTATACAGATGCAGCTTCTTCTGCAGCTACTCCACCGCCTATATACTGCAGCCGCATGCAATCAGGGCAGAGTTTTACATCACTAGCTGGGAAGGATGGCTGGATACTCAGGGGAGGGCACCACCACTTTCCTGTCATGCCCATGAGAGGATATCAACAGTCAACAAGCCCAGCTATGATTTAAACTCCTGAGAAGGATATTGTGTGAGGCTCAGGGATGGTCCTAAATAACACCATGACACAACTGTTCAATCCTATGTGAAAAATTAATGAAATGACCAACAACAAAAAACCTTGTACCCAGTATTTGCAGTTGTTTCCTCCTCCTCCTCTTCCTCCTTTTCTTTATTTCTTTCCTTCCTTATTTATTTTTTCCTTCCTTCCTTTCTTCTCTTCTATCTTCTTTTCTTCCTTTCTTTAATCTTCTTTTTCTTTCTCTTCTTTTTCTAGACAAGCTCTCACTGTGTGTTCCTGCTGGCCTAGAACTCTCTGTGTAGACCAGGCTGACTTTGAACTCACTGAGATCCACCTGCCTCTGCCTCCCAAGTGCTGGGATAAAAGGTGTGTGCCACCACCCCCTGTTAGCAACTTCATTTTAAAAAGGCAAAGGCAGAAAGCAACTTAACTGTCCACCAACTGGAGAATGAATTAATAAATTGTAACATAATTCACATGTTGAATATTATGCAAACAATTAAAAATAAACATAAATAGATGACAATGTGAACGACTCCCAAAGGCTTTCTTTGAACAAAAGACACCAGTCACAATAGTACATGCTACCCACTTCTGGTTATATTAAGCCCAAGAACAGGAAAACTAAATTTATGGTTCTAGAAGTCAGAATAAGGGCTCTCACTAGGGGAGATATTTGTTTTTTTACATTTGTTTGTATATATATATATATATATATATATATATATATATATATATATATATATATAGTGTGTGTGTGTGTGTGTGTGTGTGTGTACCACAGCATGTGGGGAATCAACTATTTCCTCCCACCATGTGGGTCCTGCAGTAAATACTAATGATACATACATGGAAAGTAACATATTCATAGTTCATAAGAAACCCTACAACTCAACAGTGGTTAAAAGACAACCCAATGAAATGAAGCAACAACTTGAAGAATCCCTGCTCAGAAGATCCACAAATCCGGGTGGTCAACCACAGTGGCCAGCATGGGGAGATATAATATATATATACAAATATACAAATATCAGGGACAGGGCAACTCCGACTCCACACAGGGTGAAACTTAAAGAGCCGGCAGCATCCAGTGCCCGTGAGGATGGGGCTGGCTACGCACAAGCCGCTCTAACTTCCACAACACTGCGTAGTGCCTGTGCCCTGGCTTGTGTCTGGCATACTCTGTGGCCCTCCATAGGAAAAGCATCATTGTGTCTCCCCTCTTATGTGAACCCACGCGTCCAGCCCTGAAAGTGCAGTGTTCGTGATGCCTTCCAGGCCAAAGGCGGCCAGTCCTGGGAGGTTATCTTAGAGAGGTCTTTTCACAGTGCAAGCCAGCATCTGGCAATGCTTACGAGGGGCTTTCATTTCTGGGGAATCTGCTGAAGGAGTGCTTGGATGGGTTCCCGGCTCTAAGGAGAGATTTGGTCCCTTCCTTTGCTCCCAGCCACATGCTTCCTCATTTCCGCTGGCTTTAATAAAACTGGTCACCAACACCACACAACCATACATCCGCATGGCCAGCCGGCAACTGAGCCAGTTGACAGCCGAGCTCCACATCCCTGGTGTTGTAGAGCAACAACTGTCTTCTCGAGCCTCCATTGCGTGTGCCTCATCATGGAGGAGCTGAATCTGGAAGGTCTTTGCAATGCACACATGTGTTGCTGCTTTTAACAATAGTGAGGCACAAAGGCCCTGGCCTCTATTGCTGTCTGCTATTCAGCCTGTTCACCCTGGTACTGAAGGCGGCTCCCTGGCCTCTTCAGCAATCAATTTCCCCGCAGTGGTGCCCGCCAGACAGTTCTGGAGAACACTGGCTGGAGACGCTGGAATAAAGTCCCGAAGCCAGGCGGGGGCTGCAATCTGGCTGTCTTTCTACTCTAAACCTCCTCTCTGGAAAATGACAGGAGGCAGCCAGGAATAGTGACACAGTCCACTCGAGTGTCAGCAGACCTGGGCAGTGTACCAACCAGGGATGTGCTGTGGGGCGGAGGCTGCTGGCAACATGAGGAATCAGTCCCTGCTCCTGGCTTGGCCCCTGCTTTCACCTCGGTGTGGAGTGTGATAAAGATACCAGCCGCTGAACAGACAATATAGACTCAGCCGACATGGAGCCAAGAAGAGGCTACAGAATCCCTAGCTCTGGTTTCTGTGACATCCCCTGTGTCCCCATCAGCAGGGATAAGGAGCAGTTTTGCCGGCAGGCTCTTCAGAATTGGACCTACAGAGGAGTTGCCACCATGATCAAGGCAGCAGAAGGGGCTTGCTCTCTCCTCTACAGACAAAATGTCTGTCCCCTCCCCCCTCTGACTTTCCACCATTTGGGGGCACAACATTTGCCACTCCCCTCTCAATCTTCATGATGTGAGGACAGGAGCTGACCCTCTCACCAGATGCCATACCTTGACCTTAGAATTTGCTGTCTCCAACACTGGGAGGTGTCAATATGCTTTATAAACTGACCGGTCGGCAGTACTTTTGTTATAGCAGCAAGAACAGACCAAGACTGTCCCAGAAATCTCTAAAGCCCGGCCTCAAGGCCACGCAGTTCACGGTTCTCTAATGATAGCACAGGTGTGCCTCCTACAGGTACCACAAAAGGAGCATCCCAAAGTCCAAGCCCCAGCAAATAGCAGGGAAGCCACAGAAGGGCGGAGTTGTTGGGTATGGCTTTCCTGGAATGTGCATGGACAAACTGAAGGAACAGATGTATAAGTTATAGGTCTAGGACCCCTCAACCTCTGCAGAAGGGGAACCCCAAACTTAATGCTGATTCTAGCTGTTTCTTATGAAAGAAGTAAGGCCCAGAAGGTCCAATGAGCTCAGAAACAGAACAGAGAGGCCAGGATGGGGGAACCCAATCAAGGTTACGGGGTACCAGTGTTCCCTAAGGCTCAGAGTCTCCTGTTCCTGTCACACCATTGTGTCCTGGGAGTGGATGGACAATAACCTTTGTCTTTTCTTACAAATCTCAGAACAAGGGCAGATACTTAACCGGGGACTGTTCACAGCTGGACTCGGTTAAGGATCAATGCCTGCCTTGAGCAGGAGGCTGAAACTCTAATGGGATGGCTGGGGAGGTCTTGAGAGAGGAATGTGAGCCTATTTTGTCTAGAGAGCTGGCCCAGACCCCAAACCTCCTAAGAGACGCCATCCCTGTGGCCTACAGGCGGGGCACTGGGTGGTACTCAGTCAGGGCTGCTCTGGAGTGACATACAAACCAGAGCAGAGACAGCGCCCCAAAGGCCGTGCTGACTAATAATGAGGAGCTGGGTATGCAATTAGGAAGAGCAGTCTCAAGAGACACGTTCTAAGAATAGTCGAACTTCAGGCACCGTAATACAGACGTGTGGGAAGTTCCGTCTCTTGGAAAGGCAAGCTGAAATATCTGGTGACAAGAAGCTGGTGGTCTCCATTTTGAAGAACCCAAGTGCTGTGTAAGCTTACACCAGAAACCCGCCTGGGGACAGCGGTGGTCGGCAGGGAGGGACAGAGATGCTAGTCTCAGTTTCCAAACCAGAGACTAAAGAAAACTAGATTTTAAAACATATCCACCAGCAGTTGAGGATACAAGAAAGAAAAATGCAAAGGGTGGATAAACCCCAGCAAATAGAAAGACCTAAAGCAGAAAGTGGCTTTTAATAAAAGGCTTAAAATGCATAAGAAATTACTGTAAGTAGATAAAACTCATAATTTAAAAAATAAAGAAAGGTCAGTTCTCGCTGTTCACACAAGATACTCTAAAACCCTCCAAAAGAGACCTATGGGCCAGGTAAATGACAGGACAGAAGTTTTGCCTGCAAACACTACACTCAAATGTAAGACTATGGAAAACACCAAGAGAGAAGAGGAGCCCATCCTTTGCCGTCCCAACTCCACCCCTCCCCTACGGACCTAGCGACCATAGCCCGAGCTTGGGTTAGCCTTCCCCAGGGCATGTGGGCTACCTGCAGCAACTTCACCCAGCTTCTAGCTGTCTGGGACACTTCTAACCCCACCACCTCCAACGGTTTCTGTTAGCTGTGAACTTTTAATGAACACCCTTATCAGGGCAAGAACATGACCTTCTGTTTCTGCTTGTAACATTTCATGTTCTGAGAGAAGTTGGGATTTTGCTAAATGCTATTTTTTTTTTGGTTCCATTAACACTCTTGTATAGATTTCATTTCAGTCTGTCCCTGAGGTCCTGCAAGCTGGTATATTTTTAGTGTTAGCATAGTCCTTGCTTCATTTAGGGGCCTGCACTTTGGGGGATGGAAGAGGGAAACACGAGGCTCCGTTATGTTTGTAGTAATCTATTTCTCAAAAAAAATGCTTGGAAAAAATAGAACCAAACTCCACCACCTGCCAACAGGAAGAGGCAAGTCCGGATCCTAGACAGTCCTCCAGATTCTGCATCCCTGTTTCTTGCTGTTTAAATGCAAATTTTGATTTTATAGAAAGATATGCCATTTAAAATCACTTGGGAAAATGTCCCAGGATATTGTGTAGAATATGAAATGGAAGACGACTCTGAGAGAAAAATTAAAACAGATGAAGGCCACGTCCTGGTCATCTCCCCTGAAGCGCTACCCTCCCTGCAGTCGTGACCCCAGGAAAGGCCAACTCCAGCTGGTGATGCCTCAGGCAGGAAGAGGGGATGGAAACCGTGGGGACCCAAGAGAAGCCAAAGATCCAGCTCTCCTTGACTGCTGGTCACCTGGTTACAAAATCCATTCAAGCAATTTTAAAAAGAGCTTAAGTATTTACTCTTTAAACACATTGTGACATCCAGTGAGAATATGTTACATATGCCTCGTAATTTTAATGAAAGCCAGGCAACATGAGCAGAGGGTCCTGGACCTGCCCCACATCAGACACAGGTCTGGGTCCTGCAGACCATGATGGCAGCCTGGCCGGGAGGGCTGGTTTGCCGCATCCATAGCTAAGGACAGAGGAGACCCTACTCCCAGTCCAGAGCTCCCACACAGCCTTGAAGGCTCCCTAAGGAGGTGGTTGAAGACCCATTTTGTCCCGGAACAGCTCTAGATGGAAGGAATATGTGGCCCAGACCCTTTACATAGCTGCTGCCCTGTGCCCTCGGCAGCCCCGCCCAAATTGTTGCTACATCTGTGACCCAGGGCAGGGTGGCCTGGGCTGCGGTGAGCTTGCTCTGGAGAATGCTTATCTCTCTTCAGGGTGAGGGGAACACCCGAGGGAGCCATCAGGAAGTCGGGCATTCGCCTGGCCACCATCCCAGACACATGGAATGTTCAGCCTGGGGATTCCAGGTCTTCCTGTGGTGAGGACTGAGGAGATAGCTGAGGAAGGCTGCATTTCTCGTGACCACAAACGGCCCTCACAGGGACCCCACATCTGTCGCTCCAGCTTCGGTGCTCAGGACAGCTCCAGAGCTAGTACTGACCAACCTCAAGCTCCAGAGATGAGACGTTGGTGGCTATGACACAGTTCTCATGCCTGATGGCAAAAGATTTTACCCCTCACCCCACGGGAACAAGTGCCAGCTCCCCGCCCCACCCCCCGAGGGAGTCCTCACTCCCGCTGAGGGGGTCCGTTTGTCTGAGCCTCCTACCTGGCCTAGGGCTGGGAAGGGGTTCCGTGCAGGGTGTTGGAGCCAGGGTCTGGGAAGCCTACATCTACAACTGTATCGCCTGAGCAGGTAGAAGGTGGGGGCTGTGTGTCTCACAACGGTCCTCCTCAAGCCTCAGGCCTGACCTGCTGGCCCTGCTCTGCTCCTTTCAGAGAAAACTTGACACCAGTGTGGTTGGCATAAATAGATACCACACTCATGAAAGACCTCTGCTTTCAGGACATCACCTCCTCAGGGCTTCTTGGTGGTGTCTGCCTGGCCAGGAGCTGTCTGTGTAGAGGGAAAGCCCGAGAGGCCATCGGGTTGCCTGCTGTAAGAAGAGCCTTTTTGTAATGAAGTACTTGGTACCTGGGACTATCAGTTGGGAGCCACGGTGCTGGTCTGCAGAGATGGACACTGCCTGGGTGTCTGGCAAAAGGGGACAGAGGTATAGCTTATACCATGGTTCCCATCCCATGGCTGCTCCAACCTGGGTCTCAGAGAACATTCTCAGGAGCCCAGAAAGATCTATGGTGCTACCCCTGCTTGGCAGTACATCCCCAGAGCCAACCCAGGTCAGGTTCAAACTGATGTCCTTCTCTGGAAGCAAGAGGAATAACTGCCAAGATGCTTGGGATATCTCCTGGCTAGCCCAAAGTCACAGGGTGATCCCCTAAACTGAGCCCCCTGCCTTCCCTTGCTCAGTATGAGGCCGGCCTCTCCCCCACAGAAAGCTGGCCCTCCTCCTGCCTGCCGGGAGTCATTCCTTCTCGGGAACAAGTCAGCCAGCTCCAAACAAACCCAGTAGGGAGGACACATCTGCAGGGGACTTCCTCAGAACTAGAGAGCGAAGGAGGCAGATGGCCCAGGATGGTCGGCCAAGGCTGGGTGGGGGCTGCTACAGGGGCTTCTGGGCAGACAATTGAATCACCTCTTCCACCCCTTTCTTCCCATCTCTTCTCCCTTCTCTCCCCTTTCTCTCTGTCTCTTCTCCTTTTCCTCCCTTTATCTCTCAGAGCATGGCCACCATCTAGGGCCCAAGGTGATCCAGGGGGAAAGCAGTGGACCTCCCCATCAGTCCTCGGCTCTTGCACAGGACAGGGCTTGGAACTGGTACCTCCTGCTCTGGGCCTTGACTGGGGATGGGGGAAGCACCTTTACTGATGAAGCCTCTCCTCTCCCCTTGGGGAGAGAGGGCTTTGCCTCTTTAAACCCTGCAGACCCCTGAAATGCATTGCACTCTGAGACAGCCAGCATCCTGCCTTTGTTCCCTAGGGTACTTGCTGCGAGGTACAAGTGTCCCCCATTGTACTGTCTCCTTAGCTTGTCGCGTTCGTGATGATTACCCAGAGACATGTGACTATTGGGTTTCTGAGGCCACAGTCTAGTCAGGAGCCCTGGACCAAGTCAAAGACAGTGCAGGCTGCCAGGGAGGTCAGGTGTACCCAGCCTGCAGGAGGGGCACAGACAGGTCAGGTGTACCCAGCCTGTAGGAGAGGCACAGACGGGTCATGTGTACCCAGCCTGCAGGAGAGGCACAGACCCCCTTTACCTGGGTTCTGGGCCCTCTGTAGCAGTTTGTCTTAGTTAGAGTCACTATTGCTGTGATGAAACACCATGACCAAAGCAACTTGGGAAGAAAAGGGTTTATTTGGCTTAAACTTCCACATTACTGATTATCGCTGAAGGAAGCCAGGGTAGAAACTCAAACAGGGCAGGGACCTGGAGGCAGGAGCTGCCGCAGGGGACAGGGAGGGGCACTGCTTACAGGCTTGCTCCCTTGGCTTGCTCAGCCTGCTTTCTTATAGAACCCAGGACCACCTTTTCAGGGATGGCACCACCCACCATGGGCTGGGCCCTCCCCCATCAATCACTAGTTAAGGAAATGCCCTACAACCAGATCTCAAGGAGTTATTTTCTCAAACAACACCCCCTCCTTGCAGATAATACCAACCTGTGTCAAGTTGACACCAAACCAGCCAGCACACCTGACTCCTTGTCACCTTGACACACAAACACATCCCTGTTCAGCCATACCCCTTCCTTTTTTTCTTCCCCAAGATCGCATATTAATATAAGCAGTCCAAATTTTAAAAATCACTTCTCCAGCTCTGCCCTCCGCAGCACACACATCTTGTCTTCCAAGTTCCGACTGGTCCACTTCATGCCTCTGCTGTCTTGGTGGCCATGCCATGGTACTGGCATCTCCAAAATGCTAGGGTCCCTTGCTGCAACTGGGCTGTGCTTTCACCAATAGGCTTTCTTCAGGAGCTCCAGCCCTGCCACACAGTACCAAGCCCCAGTTGCCCTCCATGACCCTTTAATGCCTTCAAAACCAGCCCCACTTGGGTGGCTCTCACAGTACCAAGTTCAGTTGGCAGCAGGAGGCACAACCTTGGCCACCTCTGGGACACAGCTTTTGTGTGCTGACTCTCAGGAACTTCCCAGATTTCACCTCAGTGCAGCTGGTCTCTTCTGAATCGCACTGATTCTTCAGCCTCAATGACCAGATGCCACAGTTTCGCCACACAAAGGCCTGGTAGAATCTTTGCTTCCCTCTGAAACCTCACAAGCCAGGCCTCCATCATCCACACTGCTCCAACATTCTCATCTTCCAGGCTCCTACAGAACAGCTCACTGAGCTCTCGATACTCCGTGACTCTTCTAGCCCAACGTTCCAAAGTTCTTCCTCAATCCTCCCCAAATAACGTGGACAGGTCTGCCACATCAATGCACACTATCCTGCCCCAGCTTGTCTTAGTTAGGGTTAATATTGCTGTGATGAAACACCATGACCAAAGCAACTCGGGAGGGACTGGGTTCATTTGACTTACACTTCCACATCACTGAAGGAAGCCAGGGCAGGAACTCAAACAGGACAGGAACCTGGAGACAGGAGCTGATGCAGAGGCCATGGAGGGTGCTGCTTACTGGCTTGTTCCCCATGGCTTGCTCAGCCTGCTTTCCTACAGAACCCAAGACCACCAGCCAAGGATGGCACCACCCGCCACGGGCTGGGCCCCTTCCCATGAATTTCTAATTAAGAAGAGCCCTACAGCTGAATCTTATGGAGGCATTTTCTCCACTGAGGCTCCCTCCTTTCAGATGACGTCAGCCTGTGGAAAGCCAGTCAGCACACCATTCCCTTGATTGACTCTCAGAATTGTCCATAGGGGCAGGTTCTACCATTGTCCCCTTCTTAGAGCTGGGAAACCAAGGGATAGAGCACCAGTTACACAGACACCCAAGTAAGCAACTCTGGTGTACAGTCTCCTCTGTGCCCCATACCACAGTGCTCTTTGAGGATGGACAGGGGCCTGGTGGTGCACTGGGTCAGACCTCCTAAGCAACCACCACCATCCTGGGAGCAGCCTCCATAGGGACCACTGGGCACCCACAAGTAGATCGGTCTGGCATTAGGTGTCCTGTCAGTACACCCTCCATCTGCCTCAGTGGCTTTTTCCACCCCATGTGTGTGTGCCTGCTTACAGACCCGTGTACATGGCTAGAGACAAGTATCATATGACACCAGGAATGCTAAGGAGGGAGTACCTACCTACGGGCTGGGTGAGTCCCCCACGAGGCCCCTCAGAGGGGACTGGTCCCAGTACGGCTTAGGTGGCTAGTGCTCCTGGATTCCCAGCCTTCTTTGACAGCCCTTCCTCCAGGAATATGGACCCTACCCCACCACTTACATGCTCTGTTTTTTCTTGTCTGTTCTGATAACACTTTGACCCACTGAAGATGATGAACATTTGCCCTTTCCCCTGAGTGTATAATGGGTTCCTCTTGTCCTCACGCCAGTGGGGACAGTTGGGTGTCCAACAGCACAGTCATTTCCAAGAGTCCATCCTGGTGGTGTTGGATACATTCACCAGGACGAGCACCGTAGCGGGTTCTCAACCTCAACCCATCCCGTCACCTCCACAAGGAACCCCAGAAGTCACTCACCAGCGCCTCGTCCCAGGGCCTGGAGCTCCTTCCCTCTGTAGACTTACCTGTTGCAGCCATTTTGTCACAGAACCCTCAACATGCGACTTTTGTGACTGGCTTTGCTCACTTGGTACGGCATCTTCACAGTTGTTCAGAGTTGCAGTGTGTGGCTGGAGGGGAGTCTAGCTCCTTGTGACTTAACAATATTCGGTTCTGCAAACGACCTGTAATCTCAGCATCCGGAGGTGGAGGCAAGAGGATCGGAAGTTCAAGTCATCCTGGCTACACAGCAAGGTGGAGACCAACCTGAGATATGTGTGGTCCTGTCTCAAAAAAAAATTCATTTCTGAGAGAATAGTACATTTATTTATCCATCAGTTGGTTGACGAGAGTTATTTTCACGTTTTAGCCATTTTTGAGTAACTCAGCAAGTTCTATACACAGTTTGCATTGATGTTATTTAATTTACTTTTCCCTGATATCTGATAGTGTCCATCATTTTCCATTGACCTATTGGTCATTTCTAAGATGTTTTTGGAGACCATCCTATTTCATTCCTTTGTATGTTGTTTTAAAGGGTATTTGTCTTTTTATTATTGAGTTATAGGCACTCTTTATATATTCTGAACACTAGCTTATTTTAATTTGTTTGATTTACAAGTATTTTCTCCCCATTTTATGACCATGTATTTAATATTTTTAAAATGTTGAACTTTGATAATGTCTGTTTTCTCTGGTTTTTCTTGTGTGGCTTGTGCTTTTGTGAATCCAAGGTCACAAAAGTTGGTGTCTATGGGTATGTATTGCATCGATGTGTATGTATTGTGTATGTGTGTGTTGTATCAATGTGCACATGTTTGTGTATGCGTGTGTATGTGTATGCTTGTGAAGGTCAAAGGTCAACACTGGGTTGACTAATGAAATACTCTCCACTTTATTTTTTAGGAAAGTGTCTCCCACTGAACTTAGATCTATCTCACTGAGCTGGCTAGGCCAGTGATTCTCAACCTGGGGATTGTGACCCCTTTGAAAGTCTACCAAGCCTTTCCCAGGGGTCACCTAAGACCGTCTGCATATCAGATATTTACATTACAATTTATACCAGTGGAAAATGACAGTTATGAAGTAGCAACGAGATGATTTTGTGGTTGGAGTCAGCACAACACGAGGACCTGCATTAGAGGGTCACAGCTGCTGTATCTACACGGCAGGAGAGGAAGCTGAGCTACAGTTCAACCCAAGACGTAGCCCTGTCTCAACTATACTCTCCAGTCCATGAAAGTAAGATGCCTTTCGATTTACTTTCTTTTTACATGACCTGGTTACCTTTACTCTGTGTGGCCCATGTTGCTTCCTCTGAGTCTCCTGGCATCTCCATCCTTCTTCTTCCCAGCATCCTCTGTGCCTGAAAATCCTGTCTAGCTATTGGTCATTCAGCTTTTTTTATTAACCCAATCAGGGTGACACATCTTCACAGTGTAGCAAAAGATTATTCTCCAATAGGGTACCATCAAGGCGGAAATGGCCCGTGGGATCTCCTGGAACGGGACATCTAGCCTGCTGTGGCTGACCACTCACTGTAGGTGCTTATACAACAGGCACAACGTTGGTAGCTCACAGATTCCCAGCAAATACTCATGGTGGCATTATTCAGGACGTCCCCAAGCCAGGAAGTCCCAACACATACCAGTAGGCAAGGAGGAAAATCCTGGTACACAGGTACAGTGGGCTCCCCTGGGGCACTGGAGGAAGGACAGTCGGACAGTGTGAGGAAGGATGAGTCCCGTGTCACTCTACCTGTGGGACTTCCCAGAAAGGGAACAGTCTAGTCTGACAGGTGGGGGAGAGTAGCAGTGGGGCCCATTCCTGGAGCTGAAATCTCCAGGAAGTTGCTTTTCCCCTTGGAAATTAAATCTCCCTCTGGAAATGGGCACAAAGTGCTTCAGTGGTAAGGGTACTGCTGCCCAGCCTAACAGTGTGAGGCCCAGGACGCACACATAATGGTAGAAGGAGAAAAGCAGCCCCTACAAGTTGTCCTCTGTGGTGGTCTGAGTGAGAAGGGCCCCCATAGACTCATAGATTTGAATGCTTGGTCACCAGGGAGTGGCACTATTAGAAGGTGTGGCCTTGTTGGAGGAAGCGTGTCACTGTGGGAGTGGACTCTGAGGTTTCAAAGCCAGGCCCAGTGGATGTCTCTCTTCCTGCTGCCTGTGGATCAATATGTAGGATTCTCAGCTTCTTCTCCAGTATCACGTCTGCCTACACACTGCCGTGTCCCATGATGATGATGTGGACTAAACCTCTGAACTGTAAGCCACCCAGTTAAGAGTTTTCCTTTATAAGAGTTGCCATGGTCATGGTGTCTCTTCACAGCAATACAAACCCTAACGAAGACATCCTCTGACCTTCACAGAACTCTGTGGGAACCCACACGAGTGCATGTGTGTTCGTGCATGCGTCCACACACACACAATATCCCAAATAACTAAATAAAATACTGATGTGGGAGTGTCATATATCAATCTGTTGATTTCATTGGTTAAGCAATAAACTGCTTGGCCCTCATAGGTTAAAACATAGGTGGGAGGAGTAAACAGAACAGAATGCTGGGAGGAAGAGGAAGTGAGCTAAGACTCGACAGCTCTCCTCTCGGGGGCAGACACCTCAGAGAGACACCATGCTCCCCGCTCCTGGGAGCTCTGACCCAGGATGGACGTTGGCTAGAATCTTCCCAGTAAGACCGGTGCTCACAGATTATTAGAGATGGGTTGATCGGGATATCAGAATTAGCCAGTAAGGGCTAGAGCGAAAGGGCCAAGCAGTGTTTAAATGAATACAGTGTCCGTGTAATTATTTTGGGATATAAGCTAGCCAAGTGGCCGGGGTGCTGGGGACGCAGCCCTGCCGCTCATATTACTACAAAATACTATTTCTTAAAAGGCCCAAAGATCCATAAAGAGTCCATTCCTGGAATCCAGTTCCTGTTTTTAAGGATTTCTAGCAACTGTCTGAGATGTAAATATTTATTCAGTTCTTGGAAGTCATGTAAACATTCAGAGCTGGGGGATCTCCTGTTTGCTGAAGCACCGTGGGTCATGGGGGTGGGGTGAGTGTTTCCAGATACCCAGGACTAGTATGGAAAGCTAGAGTACCCCATCTCCTAATTCCAAGATGAGGGAACGTCCAGGGCCACGTCACCAAGTGGGCAGGGTCTTAACGGAGTTGATGATTTGCACAAAAGGACCTAACCTGGGCACATAGCATGTGCTTAGAGAACACGGGAACTGCCCTGGGCACACAGCATGTGCTTACAGAACATGGGAACTGCCCTGGGCACCCAGCATGTGTTTACAGAACATGGATAGAAACCCAGTCAAGGATGGGAAGGGAGACCCTGTTTATCCTCTTTCCTACTCATACCTGGGAATGACTTCAGGGTGGACTGCTCTTTGCTGACCCTGGAAGGGGGACATGTGACCTGAATCTGACTCAGGGTCCTTCTCAGAAGTCCTTGTCCTGTATTTTCTCAGACAACTGGAGCATCTGGTGTGAGTGAGAAAGCGCCTGGGTGGAGGAAGGCTCCTTCTCTGAATTAGTGGTGCTGGAACAGGAGAGGCTTCAACTCTACAGTCACACAAGCAAACTCGGGAAGGGCTGTGTATCCAGAGCAAAGTCTGAAGTGTTCAGCCACTAGAAGAAAGCGATAGAGAAAAACCTTCACAACTCATGTAAAATGACAAATACCAGAAATATCACCAAAGGCATAGCCTACAAAAAGAACTGGCGAGTCAGATTTCAGCCACATTGAGGACTTTGCCTATTTTTATCTCAAGATGAGGAAAAGATGAGAGACACAGCCATGGCATAAGAACAAGCAACTCAACATTTTAAAATGAGCCATTAAAAAAAGACATATTGCCAAAGAATAAATACAGATGGCAAATAAATAAGTGAGTTACTCAAAGTCTTCATCATTATATAATTGCAAATTAAAGAACACACGCTAGGGGCTGGAGAGATGGCACAGCAGTTAAGAGCACTGGTTGTTCTTGCACAGGAGCCAGGTTCAAGTCCCAGACTCATACACACACACACACACACACACACACACACACACACACACACATAGATGCAGTAAAAATGTTAAATATAGACATTTGAATACCTAAATTGTGATGTAAAAGTTCTTTAGGAAGATCATGTTATAATGGCTAATTCTGTAAGCTTGAACAGACCTACAATCACCCAGGAGCCGAGCCTTTGTGCATGACAGTGAAGGATTATCTAGATTGTGTTAACTGGGACAGGAAGACACACCTTGACTGTGGATAGCACCATTCAATGGGCTGGGATCCTAGACTGAATAAAAAGGAGAACGTGAAATGAACGCCAACATTAATCCTTCTCTACTCCTAACTATGGATGCAATGTGCCCAGCTGCCTCAAGCTCCCACTGCCATGCCTACCCCACCATGTTGAACTGGACCCCTGAACTAGGAAACAAAAACAAATCCTTCCTTCCAAGTATCTTGTGTCAGGGTATTATTCATAACAACAAGAAAAGTAACTAATAAAAAATGGTGCCAGGAATTTGGCTGCTGTTAATAGACCTAACTATGTAGCTCTTAGACTTTTGGGATTGACTTGCAAGAAAAATGTCAGAGTTTAGAACTCTGAGCTAGAAAGGCCCTAGAACACTATAAGCAGAACCTAATAAGCCACTCTAGTGGGCACTGGAAGATAAGAAGGCTGAGAGAAACACAGACAGTGGAGGTCCAGCTCATGAATTCCATGGAGGAACAATGGCTCTATCCAGAATTAAGCAAGGGGACATCCATTTGATATCGTGGCAACACATTCTGCTCATGTCTTGCGAACTTGGGTGAGGCTAAATCTAAAAGTGATGAACTAATTTCTCTGATGAAGAGAATTTCAAGACTGTATAGAGGTCATACTGTGGCATGGCTACTGATTACTACTCTCATCCAGATATGAAGTAAGATAAAAATGTGAGGTTTACCAATGATAGGTGGGTGAGACCCTGCACGAAGCTGTGACGGTAAAGCCCAAGTTGCAGCAAACAACCAGGATGTTAGAGATGCCCAACCATGAACACCTGTCAAGAAAAGCTTCAGGCATTTAGTAAAACCAGCCCAAGATCGAGGTTATGTGTGTTGTAAGTGGCAGAGCTGGGGCAAGTGGCAGAGGGGCCAGGCTACTCAAGCCCTTTGGAGCCCAGATGATTCCATATTGAGTCCCAGATGCCAGAGAACTGTGGGATTTTGTGTTTTCCATGCTTCATTTGGGTCTTCCTTTATTCTAATAATTCTTTATTTTGTTCCTATTCTGTTTACTGTGTGTCACTGTATATTGGGAGTATGTAACTTGCTTTTTTGGTGGTATAGACAGTGGTTCTCAACCTTCCTAAAGCTACAACCCTTTAATGTAGTTCCTCATGTTGTGGAACTCTAACCATAAAATTACTTTCTTTGCTACTTCATAACTATACTTTTGCTACAGTTATGGATCACAATGTAAATATCTGTGTTTTCTAAAGGTCTTAGGTGACTCCTGTGAATGGGTCATTCGACCCTCCAAGGGGTCATGACCCACAGATTGAGAACCACTGGTACAGGGGCTTACCAGTAAGAGATTGTCTTAAGTCTCAGAAGGGATTTTGAGCTTTTTAAATAAATGTTTATTTGTTTATTTTATGGATGGGTGATGTGGGATGTCCTTCTATATATATATGCTGCATTTATTGCTTGATGAATAAAGTTGTTTGGGCCAATGGTTTAGCAGAATATGGCCAGGTGGAAAATCTGAACAGAGATATACAGAGAGAGTAGGCAGAGTCAAGAAGACACCATGTAGCTGCTGAAGGAGAAAGACACTGGAAAATCTTACTGGTAAGCCACAGCCTTGTGGCAATACATAGATTAATAGAAATGGGTTAATTCAAGATGTAAGAGCTAGCTAGAAATCTGTCTGAGTCATTGGTGGAACAGTATCGTAACTGGTATAGTTTCTGTGTCATTATTCAGGTCTGGGTGGACAGAAAACAAATGAGCAGTCTCCATTTACAGATGGGAGTAGTGCACACCATAGCATGTGTGTAAAGGTCAGAGAAAAACCTGCAAGAGTCAGTTTTATAACTCTCAGGGGTGAGTTCTAGCCTTTGGCCATGTGGATTCTGGGGACCAAACTCAGGTTGTCAGACTCGGCAGCAAGTGCCTTACCCACGGAGCCATCTTGCCAGCCCTAGAACGTTGTACTTTAAACAGAGTTGGAACTCTTAAAGACTGTGGGGAGTTTTTAGAGTGGACTGAACTAATTTGCATAATGAGATGGCCTTGGACCTGTGGGGACAAGGAGAGAAAAGTTATGGTTTTAAAAACGATGTGGGTGGGTTTCAAACTGACAAAGTTCCGGAAGAGTTGTGTTGATTTATATTACCAACTCACATAGGTGATGAGTCTCTGGGCACACTTTTGGAGGATTATCTAGGTCAGGTTAACTGAGGCAGGAGGACACACCTTAACCATAGGCAGCATCCTTTCATAGGCGAGGGTCCTGAACTATATAAAAAGGAGAAAAGATGCCATGGGTCAGCCAGTTCCCTCTACTTCCTGACTGTGGGTGCAATGCAGCAGCCACCTCCAACTCTGCCATGCGTTGCCCCAAACTCTGAGCCTTCCTTGTCTTTGTTTTGGTCATGGCATTTTGTTTCTCACGGCAACAAGACAAGTGACTAACACAGAAGTGCTGACAAGGGCACAGAGCCCTGAAAGACCCCGCATGGTTGGTGGAAAGTTACTTCCCTTCTAGAAGCGGCCTGTTGGAGATAAAGCTGAGCACGTGCCTGCCAGCTGACCCGGCTGTCCCACTCCTGGGTTTTGACTCTGGAGGGATGGGAGCAAACCCTCATCATGAGTGCTTCTGCAGCATGGCCACCATCATTCATCAGGGGAAAGGCCAGCGTTGACTCGGCACAGCATGTGCTGGAAAACCATAGAACAATAAGGAAGAGTGAGCTCTGGCTGCCATGGCAATGTGACAGAGCACCAAGCCAAGTACTTAGGAGGATGCAGCCATGGGGAAAGGGGCCATAGGATTTGGGTTTCTTGAGTCTAAGTGGCTGTGTCTGACTATAAGGTAGTGTGAGAGACTCTTGGGATTAAGAAAGCCTTTGTGTGCCTGGTTGCCACGGTGGGAATCAAACATCTTGATGCACTTACTGACTCTGTGGAAGTTTAAAAATAATTTGAAACAATAATTTTTTAATGGAACCCTACTGGAAAACCATCCAGATGTTTCTCTACAAAGCACGGAAACCGTCCATCTGCAGGAGAGAAGGGAAATTGAGTCTCTGTGCCAGCTCAATGCGGATTGAGCTCAATCGTACACTCAAGGTGTAGTGACAATGTCTAACAAACAATGTTCACAAAGACCTTAAAGGTCCTGTGGTAAGGTTGGCCCTGCGAGAATCTCAGGAGCTCCACACCACACAGATAAGCATGTGGTTGGGGCCTCAAAATGTCTCCTGGGCACCACGTGGTCCCTTCCATGCCTGCAGCCCATTAAACACTCCACTCCTCCAACAAGGTCTAAGGACATGGTGCATGGGAGACAACACAGGGCATTTGAAGAGATAAGTCCAGTCCCTAAAGTTAGCACAACTTGAACTCAATGCTCAACAGTTCCAAATACAGGGGCTCTGAGCTGGATCTGGGTACATCCCATAGAGCCGTTGATCTCAGCCACCGAGAGCCAGTGTTTGGACCTGCGCGTAGCTCCAGGTGACACTG
The DNA here is from genome assembly GCF_018167655.1 of Microtus oregoni. NCBI lineage: Eukaryota > Metazoa > Chordata > Mammalia > Rodentia > Cricetidae > Microtus > Microtus oregoni. Next base: position 18,721,335 of record NW_024543220.1, read on the forward strand.
TCTCTGCTGAGGCTGAAAGGAATGAGTGTTTCAAATCTGCACGTGGTGATCTTTCAGGAATCTGACAGAGACATAAAGAGACTTTTGTGGACAGAAAAATCAGATGAGGAAAGGAACAGAGGGAGTTAAGCAGGACCAAGTCCTAAGAATAAAGCTAAGAAGCAAGGCAGGGACTTCACAGGGCTGAAAAGAGGAAACACGGCCCTGAGGAGCCAAGGTCACAGCATTTCCTCTGGGCTGCTGTGATCAAACACTCTGACCAAAATAACACATGGAGGAGGAGGGTTAATGGTTTACACTCCCATTAAGGAAACCGAGGCAGTCATTTAAGGCAGTAGTCACTGAACGACACTGTCTAATGGCTAGTTCAATAGCTCACACCCCCTCCCCCCACCCGCTCATCCTTGGCTAACTGCTTTTTTGTATAAGTCAAGACTGCCTGCCTAGGGATAATAGTGGGCTGGGCCTGCTACATCAGTTAATAAAGCCAGTGCCCCCACAGATATACCCACAGACCAATCTGATTTAAGCAACTCTTCAGCCGAGTCTTTCCTCCCAGACGACCTAAGTCATTTCACAATTAAGCTAGGTACACAAGTGTGCTGTCGTGAGGATCTGACATCAACCAGTTAACCAAGAGGACTGTGAGGGTATAGAGCTCTTGGAGTCAATGGACCTGCCAAGGGCTTCCTCCAGCTAGGGTGTCCTGTCCCCTCAGGGAGGAGCACAGGGGGACTCACAACCAAGGCAAAGGCTGCTCAGGTTCAGTACTGCTCTTCAGTAGCCTATGAAATGGAGTTCCATGGGGAAAACCTTGTCCTATGAGACACAGTTGATGAGGGTGACGATGCTGTCCTAATGAGTAAAGAGACACCTAATATAAATCTTCTACTTTCAATCACTCATGGGCAATCAGTGATTGTGAAGTCACAGACCCCCCAAGTCCTCACTAGTTCCCGACTATGAGATGACAGACCTGCCCAGTCCTCGTTAGTTCCCGACTATGAGCTCACAGACCTGCCCAATCTCTGCTAGTTCCCGACTATGAGATGACAGACCTGCCCAGTCCCCACTAGGTCCCGACTATGAGATCACAGACCCTCCCAATCCCTGCTAGTTTCTGACTATTAGGTCACAGACCCGCCCAGCCCTCACTGGTTCCTGACTACAAGATCACAGACCTGCCCAGTCCCCCGCTAGGTCCCGACTATGACATCACAGACCCACCCAATCTCTGCTAGTTCCTGACTATGAGCTCACAGACCCACCCAGTCCCCACTGGTTCCCCACTATGAGATCACAGACCCGCCCAGCCCTCACTGGTTCCCCACTATGAGATCACAGACCCGCCCAGCCCTCACTGGTTCCCCACTATGAGATCACAGACCCACCCAATCTCTGCTAGTTCCTGACTATGAGATCACAGACCCGCCCAATCTCTGCTAGTTCCTGACTATGAGATCACAGACCCGCCCAGCCCTCACTGGTTCCCCACTGATCTGGCTATGGGTGGCGGCTTCTGTGGCTGTGATAACGGCCACCTGAGTTACTGCTCAGGGCCATTGCTGCTGGCAACACTGGCTCTTTACATGGCTACAGGTGTCTGATGCACGGAGGGAGCAGGCGAGGAGGCTGGCATCCTGCCCAGGTCGCTGGGACAAGTGGAAAGGCTGGCACACTGTCTTCACGTCCTCCATCCCTGGAGTCAGTCTCTGCTCAGCTCTGAGGAAGACCCGCCGATCACTGAGAAACACCTTGTCTAAGCCTGTAACACAAGTGAGCTCCGTCTAGTCTCGCCTCATCTCTCTTGCCTTTCAAGACACCTTCCAGCCTCAATGACCAGAAACCCCAGACTGGAAAGATGAGTCTGGGAGATCTTTGCCTATTTTCAGAAAAAAAAAGCAACACTTTTTCTCCCCTTCAGTATTTTCCTTATCATCTCTACCCTGAATCTGCAGTCCCTCAGCCCCCTGGGGTAGAGAGGCTGGCTTACGGCACAGGGTTTCTTCATTCTATGATCATGGGATGAAGCCTTCCTTCACCTTAGCATTGCTGAGACGTTGCTTTTTTTGTTGTTTGTTTGTTTTTCTTTCAGACCCTGAGTCTGGGAACAGTACATAGGATTATGTGACTTATTTTTTGTTTTCACAGCAGAGATCTCCCCACCAAGAGGTCTCCCCACCAAGAGGTCTCCCCACCAAGAGTTGCCTTGAGTTCCAGAAGAGACTCTGAAATCAGACTTGAACTTCTGCATAGTGCTTGAGTTGTTGAGACTATGGGGCCTTTGGTGATCATCTGAGAGCATCTTGCTTGATGGGATGGGCATAAACTTGAATCTGAACTGTCCCTCAAAGGTTCATGTGCCAAAGGCTTGGTCCCTAGTGCAGCAATGTTCAGACATGGGGCTTTTAGGGAGTGGAGAGCAAGGGCTCTACCCTCACCCATGGCTTTGTCCACTTATGTGCCCAGAATCTGAGAGACTATGTGGGGTCTTGGAGACTGAAGAGTCTGAGCCTAGTTGAAGAGAGGGGCTTTAAGAACCAGCCCTTGGGAACTGTATGCTGTCTTTCCTCCTCCAGGTCCGAGCTGGAAAACTCCAGGGCTCTGGTTCCCCAGGCCTTGCTAACCTCCCAGGAGACCACAGGGAGCCTTTCCCAAACAATCATGCCACAGAATCGTCCTTAGAGATAGCTCCCACACAGACCTGTGGTTTTGTGGTGAGGGCGCTCTGGGGACTGGGGCAGGCAGCATTAAATTGTCTCCCTTGGATGTCGCACCATCGGGTAGGATGACTGCCAACCTATGAGTCAGGATGGAGGGGGGAACCCGTGACTCAGACACAGTAGATGTAGGCCCAGCCCACCTAGACATCCAGCACCCCAAGTTTGTACAAAGGTCTTCCCTTTAAGAACTTCTGCGAGCCGGTTTCTGAGTACAGCCATCTCTCACAAAGTATGTAAGCCTACCATTCCAGGAAGTTAAAACAAATAGCGCAGACACTGAGCGTTCCCACACACTGCTCGCCCATTGTTACCTTTTGCTGAGAGCTGTGTTCCCAGGAGCTTTCCTACTTACTTCTGTGCCTGGAGCACACAGGTGTGGACTGTACCCACAATCAGTCATGGATGGACCACTCCAGCATGGCCTGCCAAGCCCCTGCCGCACTGCTCTGGCAGGATCCCCTAGTCGGAAGCCACTGCATGGTGCTACTCCATATATTCATCCTTGAGGACCCAGTGATAACCCTGATCTACCCCTACCTAACGTGCCTTCAGCCACCATCCCAGAAAAACACAGGATGATTCGCTCCAGCCCCTGATATCCCCACATGACCTCGTCCCCTAGCACCTAGTGCCCACATAGGTGGCTATCCTGCAGCCCCTGGTGTTCCGCACATCCTTGGCTTTCCCTAGACACTTGCTCATGAAGTCCCTACCTCAGATCTGCTGTCTCCTAGAGTGATTCTCCCTTTAAGCCTTTACTTGGGCATGTCTTCTCTGACTGCATCATCACCACCACCATCAACACCACTACCACTATCATCACCACCTCCACCACCTCCACCATCACCACCTCCAACACCACCATCAATACCACCACCAGTACCTCCACCATCTCTACCACCACCACCACTTGTAGTAGGGAGGAAGGGTGGGCCACGTCCCGCCGCCCAGCTAGCTTAACCCCCAAAATAATTACACAGAAATTGTATTAATTAGATTACTGCCTGGCCCATTATATCTAGCCTCTTATTGGATAACCCATTTATAATAATCTGTATGTCACCACGTAACTGTGGCTTACCGGCAAGATTCTAACCTACGTCTCTCAGGCAAGAGATTCATGGCATCTGCCACACTTCCCTTCTTCCCAGCATTCTGTTCTGTCTACTCAGCCCACCTAAGGGCTGCCCTATCAAAAGGCCAAGGCAGTTTTCTTTATTCAACCAATGAAAGCAACACATCCTACATCAACCACCACCATCAACATCACCATCACCACCTCCACCACCACCACCATCAACACCACCATCACCACCATCATCACTTCCACCACCACCATCAACACCACCATCACCACCATCATCACTTCCACCACCACCACCATCAACATCACCATCACCACTTCCACCACCACCACCACCACCATCAACACCACCATCATCATCATCACCACCACCACCACCATCAACATCACCATCACCACTTCCACCACCACCACCACCACCATCAACACCACCATCATCATCATCACCACCACCACCACCACCATCACCACCATCATCACTTCCACCACCACCACCATCAGCACCACCATCACTACCTCTACCACCACCACCATCAACACCACCATCACCACCTCCACCACCACCACCATCACCACCATCATCACTTCCACCACCACCATCACCACCATCACTACCTCTACCACCACCACCATCAGCACCACCATCACTACCTCTACCACCACCACCATCAACACCATCCACCACCACCTCTACCACCATCATCACCTCCACCACCATCTGAAACCAGGAGCACTTAGTGGCCATGCTGTCATTGCTGGGTCAGCAGAGTCAGGAGCTGAGCCTCAGCGCCCACACCAGGAAGAGCAGGCTTAGCTGGGATGAAGGGGATAGTGGTTCCATGAACAGGGAGTGAAGCTTGGGCTGCCTGGCCTTCATAGTGTATAGGGACTGGGAAAATTATAAAGACATGAGAAGGAAAGGAGCCTTTCACCCATGGCTCTACCTGAAGTCTCTTCCCAGCTGGGAATCAAGGATTCTTCTACAATTAACAACTGTTAATTGTTAATCTTTCCCCTTTCCAATTATAAGCCTGCAATTTTCTATGAATCTCACCAGAAACCCCGTTTGCTGGGAAAGAACATATATTAAAGCTCTGTGTAACCCTGTGGGCTCCTGCTCTACCTTCTCAGACTAATTGCATTCACGGCGCCTCCAGAGTCATTCTATAATCTATAACCTTGAATTTATCAAAAGATAGAGAGAATGGATCTCTTCGAAGTCTTTTGAGATGTGACCTGAGACCGAGAGCAACCAAAATGGCATGTGTGCCTCCTGCCAAGACAATTGATTGCTACTGTTCCACGAGGAACTTGAACCCATACTGGGGTGTGTCTAACCTTTTATCTTATGGAAGCCCAGCTCTGCATTCCTGGTTGTGCTTTATTCTCTTTGGGTCACCTTTATTAATGCCTTTAATAGAATCCTCGTGACCGTCAGTACTAACTGTCAACTTGACAGAATCTAGAGCTACCTGGGAAGAGTTCCTGGGTACGCCCGTGGGAGATTATCTTGATTGCGTTGAGTAAGAAGACCCACCCACCATTCCTCAGCTGTTCCTGAACTGAACAAGTAAAGAAAGAGAAGCCAGGAGCAGCACACTTTCCTTGCTCACTGCTCCTGAGAGTGTAAAGAGAAAGAGAAGCCAGGAGCAGCACGCTTTCCTTGCTCACTGCTCCTGAGTGTGTAAAGAGAAAGAGAAGCCAAGAGCAGCCTGCTTTCCTTGCCCACTGCTCCTGGGTGTGGAAAGGGTACAAGCCCGCTGCCCTGGTGTCTCTACCATGGCGAGCTGTGCCTGGAACTGTGAGCTGAGAGAAACCCTCTCTCCCTGAAGTTGCTTTTGTCACACTGTTTTATCACAGTCATGGGGAACCAAACGAAGACACTCTCCGACTCTGCCTTGTATTGCCTGGTCCTGAAATTCTTTTCTGTCTCACAGACATCAATCCTGGTCTGACCTGAGTCAAGATCCTTCAAAAGATTAACTGGGACTGCTGGGTGAGACAGTATGGAGCCATGTTGGTGTCTCCTCACAATTGACATTCCTACAGGGACTGGTCCACTATAGGCCACTCCTGTTTCTTCCCAGGGTTCTCAGGAGGTTAGTTTCCAACAACCAAGACAACCCCAAGCCATCTTTTCTACCACCAGCGAGCTGTTATAGCTGCTCCTGGAGCATGAGCCTCTATGTCCTCTCTCTATTCCTGAATTCCCCCGACTCCCGTCTTGCTCTTGCCCACCCTATCTCAGCTACAAATAGCCAAACGATACAAATCTCTCTCATATGCTTGCAGGAGTACAAGGGAAGCCAGCCACGTGATCCACCGACTTCTGCTGTTTAAAGTGGGTCCTCCCCAAGCCTGTGTGTGGTTGGTTCCACTGGTCAGAGAACACAGAGACCAAGAACAAGTCCCAACCTGAGCTATAGCAGCACCATATCCTAGGGGTTCTTCTGCCTCCATTTACACAGCTAAGACACACCTTGAAAATGCAGAAATAAAAACTAGCTCAGTAGACTCTTGTGTCTAGGTACTACAAACCCAATGATGTCTCCCATGCGACACCATCAGTGGGTCTGGGCTAGTGTCCAGATATTGACTTCTTGTTCTAAAGTGCACAAAGCTGAGGGGGCCCTCCATTAACAGGAAAGACCCACGTGTATCCACACACAAGCACATCACAACCACACCTATGAAAACAAAAGACAATCCATTTCAATGAGATCAGAGGAATGGCCAAGCGAGGCACAGCAGCACACAGCATTCACCCCAAGGCTTGGGAGGTAGAAGCAGTGACATCCTTGGCGACATTGTTACCATTGTTGTTTTGTTTTATTGTTTGTTTGTTTGTTTTTTCAAAACAGGGTCTCACTATATAGTTAGCTGTCCTGGAACTCACTCTGTAGACCAAGCTGATCCTGAACTCACAGAGATCCACCTACTTCTGCCTCCCGAGTGCTGGGATTAAAGGTGGTCACCACTATGACTGGCTGGTGAAGTGGGTTTTTAATAGACCCTCCCAGTTCTGCTACTTCCACTCCATGCCGAGAGGATGGTGGCTGTCACCCATCCCCATGCCCACTACCACACAAGCAACTTGGATGCCACTCCCTATCTGCTCTCCCCATCTGGTTCGCCATAAGAGACAGACCCTATGTGGAAGACAGCCTGGGAATCAGCGATGAAAGCGGTCTGTGGGTGTTTTAAGGGTTTCCAGACTTCCAGAGAGATTCCCAGGAAACATATCTCTGACCTGGAGCCAGAATACACCCGCCACATCATACACAGCTCCTTCCCAAGCAATCCCTGACCCCTCTTGGCTAAGGCTGGAAAGGATCTTGCATAACCAAAGGACAATGGAATCCAAATCCAGAGAAACCTCCGCCAATGCTTCAGCAGTGGGGAGCGGCGCTGAAGAAACCCAAGCCAGGTTCAGTGGCCTTTTTCCCTCTGACCTGATCAGAGAAAGCTGGACAGGGAGCCAGAAGATTAAGTTCCCAGTTTATTACAGGCTTTGACTGTCTCTCCCAAGAACATTTTGTCAGACCCATGCTTTGCACAATTATCCATCACGTCCTCCCAGTGGGGAGGGGATATGAATGTATCTTCCTTCTTCTCCCAATTGCTCTGTTCTTCACAGATTTTCCACACTTGTTCTTAGAGATTTAGGTATGTGTGCGTGTGTGCATGCATGCATGTGCGCGCGCGTGCGTGTGTGTGTGTGTGTGTGTGTGTGTGTGTGTGTTTGCTCAGGCTAAAAAGTATCTGATTCAAGCTGCATCCTCGGAGATGAGCTGTCCCTGTAGCGGAAATGCTTGCTTGGAAAGCGAAGGTTTGTGTTGGATAAATGAGCAGTGGCTTTATAGAGCCTCTAGAAGTGGAACTCCTCCCCCATCCCTTCTTAGTTCAGCAGCCAGAGAAGAGCTTGCCCTTCTGTCAACAGTGTAGCCGGTTACCCATGCAGTCAGCAGCCGAGACCCATCCCCACTTGTGACATTAAACAGGGAGGGACCTGAGCAGATCCAGGGAGATGACAGGTCCTGGATCCTGCCATCCTTAGCTGGTATAGATCGTAATATTGGGGCAGCTTGTGAAGAATTATGACTGAAGGTTGAGTCTACAACACTCCTATCAGGCAGGCCCCTGTGGTTTGGACATGAAATGGACCAGATCAGGGACACTCAGCCAAAAGAACAAGGTAAAAACACCGTTCTATTTGCCCATCCCAAAACACAGGTATTTGTGAAGTTGTGGAGTCCAGTGAAGGGTGTGGCGGGACAGTGAAGACAAGGACCAGGTGGCAGACAGGCCTGATGGATGTAGAGAGCAGGGCATGGGTTTTGCAATGCTCCCCTGGTTCTGCTTGGCCACAGCAGCAACAAGGAGAGCCTGAAGACTCAAGGTAGGGACAGAGAGCAGGATACAGTGTGTAGAGGATGTTTCTGGATAGGCAAACAGACCCATAACCCCTAATAAAAGTAGTAGTAAAAAGTCTTCCAACAAAAAAGCCCTAGGCCAGATAGATTCAGTGCAGAATTCTATCAGACTTTTGTGGAATAATTAATGCCAATATTCTTCAAATTATGCCCCAAAATTGAAAGAGAAAGAATATTGCCTAATGCTTTTTACAAGACCCCTTTACCCTGATAACTAAACTGATAACATAAAGACAGAACAAGGAAAGTAACGGACCAGTTTCCCTTATAAGGTGGTTTGAATGACAATGTCCCCCAAAGGCTCATATTTTAGAATGCTTAGTCCCCAGTTGGTGAACTGTTTGGAAAGAATTAGGAGGTTTAGCTTTCTTAGTGTAGGTGTGTCCTTTTTGGAGGAGGTGTGTCACTGGGAATGCCAGCTCTCTCTCTCTCTCTCTCCTCTCTCTCTCTCTCTCTCTCTCTCTCTCTCTCTCTCTCTCTGTGTGTGTGTGTGTGTGTGTGTGTGTGTGTCTGTCTGTCTGTCTGTCTGTCTGTCTTTGCCTGCTGACTGTAGCTCAGGATGTAAAGCTCTCAGCAACTGCTCCAGTGCCATGCCTGTCTTCTTTACACCATGGTGAACGATGATAATGAACTAATCTTCTGAAAAGGTAAGCAGGTTCCCAATTAAATATGCTTTATTCATAACAGTTTCCTTGGTCATGGTGTTTTTTCACAGCAACAATAACATAAGACACCTTATGAACATAGATGTAAGAATTCTCAATAAAATCCTTGCTAACCAAATCCAAGAAGACATCAAAAAGATTATCCACAATGATCAAGTGGACTTCATCCCAGAGAAGCAAGGTTGATTCAACATATATAAATCTGTAAACATAATCCATTACATAGATTGAAAGACAAAAAACTGCATAGCCATCTCATTAGACACAAGAAAGGTCTTTGACAAAGTCCAAAGGATAAAAGTCCTGGAGAGACTAGGGATTCAAGGGACACACCTAAACATAATAAAGTCAACTACAGCAAGCCTACAGTCAACATCAACCTAAATAGACAGAAACTCAAAGCATTTCCACTAAAGTCAGGAACAAGACAAAGATGTCCACTTCTCCATACTATTCAACATAGTATTCGAAGTCTTAGCTAGAACAGTAAGACAACTGAGGGAGATCAAGGAGATACAAATAGGAAAATAAGAAGCCAAAGGACCTTATTTGAAGATAAGATTTTATATCTAACTAATCCTAAAAACTCCACCAGGAAACTTCTACATCTGATAAACGCTTTCAGCAAAGTAGCAGGGTACAAACTTAATAGACAACCCCAGAAGCCTTTCTACATACAAATGACAGACTGAGAAAGAGATCTACAAAACAACTAAATACACACACACACACACACACACACACACACACACACACACACTATACAAGTCTTTGAGTAACTCTACCCAAGCAAGTAAAAGACTTGTACAATAAAAGCTTTGGAAGTTTTGGAAAGAAAAACATTGTAGAAAATGTGAGAAGATGGAAAGATCTCCCATGCTCATGGGTCAGTAGGATCAATATAGTAAAAATGGCCATTCTACAAAAAGGAATCTGTAGAGTCAATGCAATCCCCATCGAAATTTTATCACAGTTCTTCGTAGAACTTGAAAGGATAATTTTCAGCTTCATATGGAAACACACATACATAAACACAAACACACAAACAAAAACAAAAAAACAAACAGAAAAACAGATAGCGGAAACAATCCTGAGTAACAAAAAAACTGCTGGGGGTACCGCCATCCCAGATCTCAAGTTGTAGTACAGAGCACTAGGAATAAAAAAAGCAAGGAATTCACATAAAAACGGACACACTGATCAGTGGAATCAAATCAGAGATCCAGACATAATATCACACATGTATGGGCATCTGATTTTTTTTAAAGAAGTCAGAAATACACACTGGAAAAGGACAGTATATTTAACAAACAATGCTGGTCAAACTGGACTTCTGTATGTAGAACAATGCAAAATAGATCTATATTTATCACCCTGCAAAGATTCAACTCTAAATGAATCAAGGACCTCAACATAAGACCAGATACCCTGAATCTGATAGAAAAGAAAATGGGGAAGAGTCATTGGCACAGGAAAAAACTTTCTGAACAGAATACCAATAGCATAGCCATTAAGATCAACAATTAATAAATGGGACCCCATGAAAATGAAAACTTTCTGTAAAGGGACACTACCTTTTGAAGAAAAAGCAGCTTACAGAATGGGAAAAGATTTTTTTTTTACCAACTACACATCTGATAGAGGGCTAATATCTAAAGTATATAAAGAATTCAAAAAACTGAACAATGAAACAAAAACCCCATTTTAAAATGCAGTGCTTATCTAAGTAGAGAATTCTCAAAGGATGAAATACAATTAGCAAAGCATGTAAGGAAATAGTCAACATCTTCAGTGCAGAGAAATGCAAATCAAAAGTACTTTGAGATTTCATTTTACACCAGTCAGAATGGCTAAGATAAATAACACATGTTATTGTGAAGATGTGGAATAAGGGGAACACTCATCCATTGCTGGTAGGACAGCAAATTTGTACAGTCACTATGGAAATCAGTGAGATCGTTCCTCAGAAGCTAGGATTTACCTCCAGACTCAATATGCCAGCCACCCTTGGGCATATACCCAAAGGACTCCACATCCTACTATTAGATAGCCACTCAATCATCTTCTTTGATAGATATTCACCTATTCATAATAGCCAGAAATTGGAAACAGCCTAGATGTCCATCAGTAGATGAAAGGATCAGGAAAATGATATAGAATGTACCACTTTATCCAGCTGTTAAAGACAAACAGACATGAAATTTAAGGTAAATGGATGGAACAAGAAAAGAATCTTCCTGAGAGAGTTAACACAGACCCAAATAAGCAGAAGTGGTATATGTCTTAGGACTTTATTGCTGTGAAGAGACTCCGTGACCACAGCAATTCTTATAAATGAAAACGTTTAATTGGGGCTGGCTTACAGTTTCAGAGGTTTAGTGCACTATCGTCATGGTGGGAAATAAAACATGGCAGTGTGCAGACAAACATGGTGCTAGAGAAGATAAAAGTTCTACACGAGGATAGGCAGGCAGCATGAAGTGAATGAAACACACTTCCTCCAACAAAGCCACACCTACTCCAACAAGGCCACCCCTCCTCAGAGTGACCCTCCCTATGAGCCTATGGAGACCATTTTCTTTCAAACCACTACATAATGTCTTCTCTTACATGTGGATGTCAGAATTTAGGCCTTCCATAGGTATACTATTATCTGAATAATCAGAGAGGTCAGGAATTGAACTAGTGAGAAAAGAAGGATGCCAGGGGAAATAGAATATATAGTTAGAAACGGGGAGACTGGAACGAGAGGCTGAATAGAGGGAGGGAGAGAAGAGGGGGTAAGGCAGGGAATGCAGGAGGGACAGCTAACATTTGGGGCCGTCTGAACACTTATACAGAAACTTACTACAGTAGAGGCTTCTTATAATGCATGTATATATGAAAGAAATCTAAATGAAATCTCCAAATAACAGAGAAGACAAAGCCCCAACAGACATCGTATGCCGTCAAACCAAACCTCTAGAGTCAGGAATGGGTTCGATCTGGGTCCAAAGGGGCCCCATGGAAATTACCAAACAATGCATGCTGCTGTAAAGGTTATTGGTTGCTCCCACAAACTGAGAGCAAGGCCCTACTGCTGAAGACAATGCCTATATAGTTAACTGAGAATGGAGAAGTTGAGCTGGTGCCTAGCTAGAGCCTCCACCCCCACTGACTAGTGTGCATGGTACTGGAAGATGTCCTATGCACTACCAGAGGAGGAAGGAAAACCTGCTCCATCTATAAACCTTTCAGACACAATGGTGTCCTGCCTGTGTGCAACAGCTGCACAAAGGCTATGGGCATAACCAACCACTAGCTGATTTGGGGATGTAAAGCACACTCCTTGAGATGGAGCTCAGGCCTGACACTGCTCAATTGGCCAAGAATCTGAGACTCAATAGACCATGGACCTAGAAGAAAACCAAATAGCGCTGTTCTGCAGAAGGAACATCGCAATACAACGACTACTGCAGCCACTGAGTTACCCCATAAATCGGTGTCCCCCTCAATCAGTGTCTGAGAACCTCCCTGCTGCAGTAGACGGGAACTACTACAGAGATCCACCACTGTACACTGTGCGGAGAATGGGAAGCCTAGTGACATTCCGTCCTAAACAGGACGTCTTTATCATCTCCTCCCCTCGGGGCTCAGGGAACAACGTGGAAAAGGAGGCGGAAAGACTGTAAGAGCCAGAGAAAATGGATGACGCCGAGGAAACGATGTCTTCTAGACGTGACAGAGCTGACACCCACATGAAGGCTGTGACAGATGCGAACCAGTGGGGTCCCAGTGCTGAGAGATGGGGACACAGAGACGGGAACATAGACTGGAGCTCCCCCACCAATCAAGAAGTTATCTCCAGTCAACCAGCACTCCTAACAGAAACCTTAGTTTCTTCTAGGGACTCTCACGGCACATGAACCATATTTAAGTGTAGGCCCCATACCCACCAGTTAAATGGCCAATACAAAAGAAAATTAAAGGTATGTTTTGGAGGGTTTTTTTTATCTCATATTGCTTTGGTTTGTTGTTTGTTGGGTTTTGGTGATTTTTTTTTTAAATCGTACTGGTCTTTTGCTTATATATCTGATTTTTCAGTTGTAATGGGTTTGGCCTTTGTGCAAGTCTGTATATGTTTTTCCTGTTCTTTCTTAGCTTCCGTTTTTTGATTGTTAGTTTGTTCATTCTCTTTTATCCTTTTTTGTTTGTTTGCTTTTTGTATTTGTCTGTTTGTTTTCTAAAAAGAGAGAGAAAGAAGTTGGAAAGGTAGGGAGGTGGAGAGGATGGGGAGGAGATGAGAAAGGGGAAACCTTGATCAGAATATATTGTATGAAAATAACCTTATTTAAATGATCAGCCCTAAAAACATGCAGACAAGTCCATTATTCACACTGAGCAGATTATACTTAGGGATATATATGCATATGAACATAAGTACATATAACAATTAATGAAAGAAGAGGCATGAATTTGAAGGAGACCAGGGAAGGGTTTAGATAGAGGGAAGAGAAAGGAGAAATACTGTCATTATTTCATAATCTCAAAAGTAATAAATTTTAAAGATGGAAAAGAAGGAAGAGTGCCTGGCAGCCGTTCCTCAGCCCTCCTCCTACGGACAGTCTAGCTGTAGGTCCAAGACTTCAGAGCTCATGGGTACTGGTAACCCGCTGAGTCTCTAGCATGACCCAGCTGTCTATGAATCATGAAAGCAGCATCTGGAGCCACGTAGTGCCCATTGGGCAGCTGGCATATAGGCCTGGTGCAGAGTGCAGACTTCAGGAAGGGGAAGGAGCCAGGGCTGCCTCACCCAAAGCAATAGGTATGCAGCAAGGCCTCTGGGCATCAGCATGGAGGCTGGGGGTTGTTACCCCTCTATAGAGCTCACTGCGGTCAGGGTCCAACTGGGAGCTATGGACAGCAGAGTAGTGGAGGAGGCTGGGGTCTATCCTAGAGGCGGCACAGGGATAAGCAGGGAGCCAACCAAGACTCCCGTCCAGACCAGGAGACAGAGACCCTTCAGTCCCCAGACAGGACTGGGAAGGGGGAGGAGCAGCATTGTAGGACCTGTGAGCTAAGGTAACACCCCTCCCCCACAGGCTAGCTTCTCTATTAGGAGTTCCTCTGGTCCTCCTCACAGGTTCTCACTGCTCTTTTGGGCTACGTACACAAGGGTAGCCACAGCAGTGTGTGAGGAGGGGCATTAATTATTGAGGAGGGGCATTGATTTTTGAGGAAGTGTATTGATTTTTGAGAAAGGGCATTGATTATTGACGAAGGGCATTTATTGTTGAGGAAGGGCATTGATTATTGACGAAGGGCATTGATTGTTGACGAAGGGCATTGATTATTGACGAATGGCATTGATTATTGACGAATGGCATTGATTGCTGACAAAGGGCATTGATTGTTGATGAAGGGCATTGATTGTTGATGAAGGGCATTGATTGTTGACAAAGGGCATTGATTGTTGATGAAGGGCATTGATTGTTGACGAAGGGCATTGATTGTTGATGAAGGGCATTGATTGTTGAAGCAGGCAGGATCTATATGGTCTTGTGGAGCTAACAGACTCTTAGGAGAGAGGACACTGTATGGTCTAACCTGACGGGAATCATGCTGAAGTCACTCATGGGCCCAGAAAATGAACAGCTGTAGGAATATGAGCAGGGTGTGACAGTTCCAGGGTCCCATAGTGTCATCTCTCTCTCCCCCATCTACTCTGCCCTGCGCTGCCCCTCAACCTACCTGTCTCCTCCTTTGTCCCCTGGGTCTCAAAACCACAGAACAGTGACTCTGTGAGGCCCCTTCCGCCAGTCTTCACGGATGTCCCGCCGTCTGAGGAGTTAGCACCCCAGTGTTTGTGGGCTTGTCTGGAGATCCAGGGAGGTTTCTGAGATATTTCAGAGTTGGGGAGGCCAGATTGGTTTCGATATCTTTATCATTCTCTCAGTGCCGCACCAAGTACTAAAGCTCCCTGCTAGACTTCAGAAGGCCTTACCCTGGGATTCAGGGTCACACTGAAGAGCATCCACCTCTAAGGCCATCCTGGTCCTCTCTCTTCCCTCCGCTGACTCAAGGCCCACTTTTCCCCAGCAGCCTTTACCACAGCTGGAATACAGCAGGCCTGGCAGCACAGCTGTCTCCCATTAAGGCCGCAGTGAAACCCCTAAGAATGGACAGTGGGGCTGCTCTTCTCGAGTCTTTTCTGTTTGGGAAAAATGTGTCTTCATTAAAAAAAAAAAATAAACTCTTTTACTATGTGATGGGTTTATTATGTTCATT
This sequence comes from Microtus oregoni, assembly GCF_018167655.1. NCBI lineage: Eukaryota > Metazoa > Chordata > Mammalia > Rodentia > Cricetidae > Microtus > Microtus oregoni. Next base: position 18,736,507 of record NW_024543220.1, read on the forward strand.
TTGAATCTGTATTTGTTTTCCTCTTTTAATCTCGGATTCAAACACGGATCGATAAATAGTTGCGTGAACAAAGCCCTTCTGAATTTCCACCATCTGGAATGGTGGAATGAAGCTACGAGCCACAAGGGAGACAGCTGTCTACCTGGTGGAGGCTGGGGCCCTGGGTGACTGTCCCCTGGCAGCCCCTCCCATGCCTAGAGTGTGAGCCAGTGAAAGACAGAATGGAGCCCTGGGCAGATGCATCCCGGTTTTCTTGGCAATTTTCCCTGGGGGAGGGGAGCTCTTCCCTCCCAAACAGTGGGACCACCCAGCCATGTTCTTGGCCTGCTTCCCCCACATCCCTCAGGGCTGTAAGGATGCTTACCACCCCTCCCACTCTCAACCCCCCTTTAGCAGCTTCACGGCCCCCATGGAAAAAAGGAGTGCATGCATCTGGCCTAAGAGCCAAGGCTTTGTGATTCACCTCACCCTGCCCAGTGCCAATGGACTGTGTTGCCCGCGATCACTGTGGCAACCCTGACCTCAAGCTGACTGTGTTCAGAAAGGGTGGATTTAGTGGGCAAGGTGGGTACACTGGGGTCTCAGGGGTGGGCCTGATCCCTGAGGATTGAGTCATAACAGGGAGAGAGTCAAGAGTATACGCTCCCCATCTCTGTCTCTGTGAGGACAGAGCAAGACATGTTCCTTGGATGACAGGAGGGCAGCTCAGTGGGGGGTGATTGTCAAGAATGTACCAGACCCTGCTTGATCCTCCCTGGTACCACAGAGGAGGAGGAGGAAGTGAAGAAGGTGGAGAAGGTAGCAGGGTGTGGAGGAGAAGAAGGAAGAAGAGGAGGAAGAGGAGGAGGAAAAGGAAGAGGAAACGGAAAATGAGGAGGAGGACGAAGAGAAGGTGGTGGCGTGTGGCAGAGGAGGAGGAAGAGAAAGCTGAACCAACTATGAGCCAGGGAAGGATGCCTCACCAGAAACCAGCCCCTCCACACCTTGATCTTGAGTTTTTGACTCTAACTTTGAGGAGACAGCCAAACATGATGGCACACACCTGTGAGACCCAACGTTTAAGCGTCTGAGACAGGTGGACCATGAATTCCAGGGCAACCTGGCCTACATTGCCATGAGGACACAGAGCTGTCTGAAGCATTTCTGGCTGACACAGGCTCCTACCCAATGCCTTTCAGGGCCCATATGGCTGGTGTCTTTTATAAAGTTGGATTTTTTTAATTATTATTATTTTTCAAGACAGGGTTTCTCTGTGTAACAGTCCTAGCTATTCTAGAACTTGCTTTGTAGACCAGGTTGGCCTCAAACTCACAAAGATCGGTCTGCCTCTGCCTCTTAAGTGCTGGGATTAAAGGCATGTACCACCACTGCCCAGCTGCCTTTTATAAACTTTTATACTCAGTTTTCTTGAGGTATGTATAAGTACATGGCACACACACGTGACATGGGGTTCTGTTTGGGTGGGGGACAGGAGATGGTAATGGGAGCGAAACAGTCAAGCACCTGATGGACTTGATGACAATGTCATCACGAGACCCATTATTTGAACACTGCACATACAACTAATAAAAGGGAGGCGTGTGCATTTTGACTGTGCACTTTAATGACTGCACAAATGCACACCAGAGTGAGCACAGCATCCTCAAGCCGCAGAATCTGTCTCTCAGGTGAGAGTCTGCACCAAAGGGTCAGTCCATACGTGCCCAGCCACACTGACAAGCTCCCAGCCTATGCAGCTGCTCTAGCCTGTTCCAGATGCTACCAGAATGGGACCCTGCACATCTCTTCCCTGTCCAGCTTCCCTCGTCTGGCTGCATGTGGGAAGCCGATGTCTTCATAAGAACTGAGCAGGTCCCTGTTGCTCACAGGTGGGACTTATGATCATATCCACTGCTTAAAGGGGTGAATGAGACCGTGAATGTCCTTGCATTAGCTGTCAATGACCGTTTCCATTGTCTTAAGGAAACTCTTGGAAGTGGAGGTGGGTGAATTAGCAGATAGGAGGAAACATAATTGTATAAAGTTGCCAGTTCTCCAAGCTCCTGTATCATTTGAACTCCCAATGTATATGTTCCTGTTGCTCCATGGCCCCATTGGTACTTGGCTTTATGGGGCTTTGATTTTGGATACCCTTGAGCATCAGATGGCTGAGATTCACACAACCAGGAGGGAGTCATGGCTAGGGCTGGGCACACGATTCCAGATGTTGAGGTCTCCTATCTGTGGGTGTGGGAGTAGGGGTGGCTTTATCTTGACTCTCAGAAAAGCCTGATGCCTGAGGCTCTTCCATGATGGAGGTCGCAGGGATGTGACAATCCACTGTCAGGAAAGACTGGCTGCGACCTCTAGTGTGCCTGATGGCCATGCCTAACCGCCCATATCCACGGGCATCTACCTACAGATGCCAGAAACCTGTGATCCCAGCAGGAGTCGGGTATGTCCTTCCCCTGGGGTTTCTACATCCTGTATTTTATTCCCCTTGTTGGCTACTCTTTTGCGACAACTCAGTGACCGCTCAGAGTGGAGGAGACACGAAGAAGAAAGCAGACATCTTAAGCTCAAAGCTAAGCTCACTGGCAGCAGATTAAACACTCTTCCAACAATCTCTAAATACTTATCTCTTGGGCCTGGTTTTCATTAGGCCGGCCGAGTCTGTGGGTGCTGGTTGGTCTGCGGTATACGCTGCATGGCTTGCATTTCGTGTCTGCATCTGCCTGGGAACGGCTTCCTGCCAGCATTAGTCAGCCCTAAGTTTGAAAAAAATAAAACCCTTTTCCATTAACTTCTAATGGACTTTGAGGAAGCTAAAATGGAGACTTTAAGCAGTTGAGAATCTTAACAGCCCACCTTGGCTAGAGAGCACAGGCTGAGGAGCCAGGAGAGAGTCATGGCTAGGGCTGTGACCATGGTTCCCTAATAACGCTCCCTGGTTCCTTGTAACAGCCCAGAGAGTGCCTGCTGGCAGGACTCCTACCCGGCCGTTTATCACTGGTGTTGCCAATGGCCCCTTCTGAATGTTGCCATTTATGGTTAGAATTCATCCCGGCTTGGCCACACAGATGGGAACACTTAAATGATCAGAGCGTTTATGGGTTCTCCCAAATGCAGCCAAAGTCAGAGGGGGCTGAGGGAAGTGGGTGGGAGGGGCCGTGCTGTGGCTGACGGTAATAGACGCAGCCCCCACGGTGGGGTCCACACTCAGCTTCCACTGCATCCTTGCCAGGATCATTCAAACAATTCGGGTCCTGCAGAGAACCTGCTGGGGCTCTCAGGGACTCCACACTGATATGTCCAGATGCTGCTTAGTTCTGCTTCCTGTTTGTCTGATGGGGCCCTGAGAGACTGAGTCTTTGTGGCGCAGGGCCCACCTGCGCATGGGAAGGGTGGACGACGGTAAGGACTGAAGGAAGGTAACACTCATCTCTGCTTTAACCAAATGAACTCTGCCCAAGCACACATTATATGAGGCCCAGAGGGGCCTGCCAACCAGAGGCCAGGGAGCAGGGACAACCTGGTCCCTTGGGGATGCAGTTTAACACCCCTGCACATACACTCCAGGGAGCACATTCCACTAGAGGTGCCCTGAGCCCCACTGTGTCTGGAAGTCTGTCTTCAAGGACCTCATTCCTAAGGCTGCTCAGTTCTCTCAGAGGTTCTTTCTCCAAGTCACACCCACTCATCCTGCCCCACCCCCACCCCCCACTCAACCCCCCAGTAGCACAGGAGCCTGATTCCTACGACTTGGGAGCCAGAAGAGGATTCCAAATAAAGAATGAAGCTCTCCAGCAGATAACTACCTTCCGTTGTGCTCAGCTAAAGTGTCACCAAATCACAAAACCATGCTGTGTCCTTTAAAGATGGCTTAAAGAAGAGCCCATCTCTTGGGGTTGGATGTCGATACCAGTCTCTAGGAGACCCGGGGCTTGGTCTCACCACCTGTCACACAGTGGGGAAGTTAACTCGGTTGGTGCCTTTGCAACTCCCTGTAAGAAGTACGCTTCTGTGCCTGGGGAAAGCCAGACTTCAAGCGCTCCTGCTGGAGGCAGGGGAAAGCCAGAGCCACCGTCACAGCCTGGAAGGTCCAGTGCCTAGGAGACACCTCTTAAAGGTTTGCCGGGCTCATCTCTGCTGCAGGCTGGTTTTGAGGTTCTCTGGCGCACAATGGACAGGCGAGGCCTTGCTGTGGACGGCCATCAAGGCATGTTATCGGCATCCAAGAATTTTCAGACAGTTAAAATATGGTGCTTTTGGTCCAAACAGTATGGACACACTGATCACTGGGTACAGCCCATAATTATCTGTACCAGGGCTATGTAGAAAGGACAAATCCCTCACTTCTCTGCCTCACCGTTGTGGGCTTTAATAATGGAAAGCCGCAAGGACACAGGACACACCTGGGCATCCACCCTCGTGTCTGCGTGGACAGATGGCTACTCTTTTCTCTTGGCTTTGTTCATTCAGTGTCTTACAGGCAACCATCCCACAATAGCCAGGATGCCTCTACCCAGGACCCTTGCTTAGCCGAATCTTTCGTCCGATGCTCTCTCCATTTGGACACGCTACTAGACCACTGTGTCTCTCTATTTAGAGGGAGCTCTTTAATTGTGCTCAGCTGTAAAGTCAAAACCCTCTACTGCCGAGAGCACCGTTGGCTTGTCCAGCATGGTGAAGACAACCTGTGTTCAGCCAGAGCAACCCGCCCAACCCCTGAAGGTTAAAGGGATCACATGCTAAACCACTACTAAAAAGCACAATGCATTTAAGGGTTTTCAAATGACCAGAGGAAGATGTTTAACTCTCCTGGTGGCAAGCCACCAGCTCAGAAGCAGGCATTTTGGAGCTGGCTCTAGATTTGCATTCCCATCTCCCCTCTTCCCAGATGCTCAGTGTGCAGAAGCAACTTTAGCCTGGCTGGGAGCAATCCAGGGAGCCCTGGGGAGCTGGGGGACCCGCCTTTCCCTCTAAACCCTCCATCCACACCCAAAACCATAGTTGCCAAATTCAGCATTGCCCACACCAGCTTGCTTCACTGAGCCTCGATTCTCGCACGGAGGTGGCGGTGGTGACAGAGGGGTGCCATGGGAATCCTCTCTGCCAAAGCTCACAGTGGAAAGTAGGTCACAGGGTGACCACAGTGAGTCACGCTGGACAGCCTGGGTCCTGCGGGAACTTTCTGTGGAAAGTCGTCTTCTGACTCAGAGAGTGGGTAGGAATGTGGGAAGTTGGTGCAACCCAATCCATTTGAATGTTCATCAAGCTTGTATGAATCACTTCCAGACGCTGTGCAGCATCCCAGGGTTGAGAAGAAACCTCAGGGGAAGTCTACTCCAGGTCTTGAGTCAGGGATGGTAAGGATGGCAGAAGGTACTTTGCAGACATAGAACACGAGGGGAATTGGGAAGACCCACTGGGAACACAGGAGCACGGGTGGAGCTGGGAAGACCCACTGGGAACACAGGAGCACAGGTGGAGCTGGGAAGACCCGCTGGCAGACTATGTTCAGCCTGGGCTGCGCCACTGCCTCTCAGGTCCGTGTATGCAGAGCATCTCTCCACCTAGCCTCACGCTATTCTCCTGTACACCTTCTCACACCCACACAGTAAATATATACAAACTGCTTTGAAGGGGCCAAAGAGACGGCGGGTAAAAACACATACTGGAGCGGACCCAGGTTCAGTTCTCAGCACCCACACGGTGGCTCACGACTGCCTGTAACTTCAGTTCCAAGGTACCAAACATCCTTTCCTGGCCTCTGCAGGTGCCAGGCAAGCACACAGGGCACATGCATACATCCAAGAAAGACACTTATACACATAAAGTCAATCTTTAAAATACTTTGAATGTGGACCTGGGTTTGATCCCCAGGACCTACATGGTAGGAGAGAACCCATTCCTGTATGTTGCCCTCTGACCTCCACATATGTGCTAACATGCAATCCGCCCACTTGTACATACAAAAAATAAGTTTAATAATTAAAATCTTAAAATGTTTCTGATTATAAGTACACAGTGCTGTGTCTAAGCATTGACTCCAGCAGTCTTTAGATTGTAAGCGTTGGTTAAGGATTATCACCATATTCTTCCTCTGAAAAGAGTGAAACGGAAAGGGGATGGAGTCTGCAGACAAACCATCAAAAGTAATTCTTGTACCAGGTGTGGTAGTGCATGTCTTTAATCCTAGCACTAGAGCTGCAGAAGCAGGCCAATCTCTGAGTTCAAAGCCAGCCTGGGCTACTTGAGACCCTATCTCAAAAATACCAAGAAGATGAGGAGCAAAGGAACACTCTGCGATACTCCTACCTTAAGTGGAGATACAGTCTTAGAACTTTGCCATTAGATGGATTTGTTCAGCAAGCTTGCAAAGGAAAGACATCGTGTCCTGCCACACCACTTCCACCTGTGTGGTCTGCTGGCGAATGAGATGCTGTTGGGCAGCTCATGATACCTTTGATTTACTTCTAGCTGCTAATCAGCATGGTTTCTTCTATAGTTTGGCTAAATGCCTCCAAAGGCGTTTTAATGTGCTAAAGGTCTGGTCCCCTTGGGTGGCCTCCTTTACACTCCTTTATCTGGAGCTCCAGGCTTACTAGCTCAAGAGGGCTAGCAACTGCCCTCCACTGTATCTCCCAGATCCCATCCCTTGGCCATCTTCACTTAGTGTGATCTACAACCTCTGGTCCAGGCTATTGTCTGAGACCCCAAGCCCACAGGATCCCTCATCAATGTGGGATTTGTAAACACCAAGGCATGGGTTCTAGAGCTCTGGGTCCCAAGAATTCACAGTGAGGATGAAGTATTGACAATAGAGAGGAATCAGGGGGGATGGGGAACCAAGGGAAGGAGGATCAAGGGAGGCTGAATAAGTCACAGTGCAAGAGCCAATGAGGATGGAGGGTCCATAGCTGGGATGAAGGATCTAATGGGAACAAAGAGCCAATGAGGATGGAGGGTCCATAGTCGGGATGAAGGATCGAATGGGGAACAAAGATCCAATGAGGATGGAGGGTCCATAGTCGGGATGAAGGATCTAATGGGGAACAATGAGCCAATGAGGATGGAGGGTCCATAGTCGGGATGAAGGATCTAATGGGGATCAAAGATCCAATGAGGATTGAGGGTCCATAGTCGGGATGAAGGATCTAATGGGGATCAAAGATCCAATGAGGATGGAGGGTCCATAGTCGGGATGAAGGATCTAATGGGGATCAAAGATCTAATGAGGATTGAGGGTCCATAGTCGGGATGAAGGATCTAATGGGGAACAAAGAGCCAATGAGGATGGAGGGTCCATAGTCGGGATGAAGGATCTAATGGGGATCAAAGATCCAATGAGGATTGAGGGTCCATAGTCGGGATGAAGGATCTAATGGGGATCAAAGATCCAATGAGGATGGAGGGTCCACAGTCGGGATGAAGGATCTAATGGGGATCAAAGATCCAATGAGGATGGAGGGTCCATAGTTGGGATGAAGGATCTAGTGGGGAACAATGATTCACAGTTGGGATGAATGATGATGCAAGGAGGATGAAGGATCCAGGAGAGATGGAGGATCACAGCTGGGATAAAGGAGCTGGTGGAGATGAAGGATACAGAGGGGATAAAGAATTCGAAGCTAGGAACTTGTTCCCCACTTTCTCTGCTGTATCACACACTGTATCTCTGTGTGTCTCTGGGTCACACACTTCTCCTAAGAAGGATGTGTTTTATGTGTTCTTTTGTTAGTCCCTGGGGATGGGTGCCTTGGGCTATGCTGTGGACTCACTGACCACAAAGACAGCCACAGCCTGGCCCTGGCTCCTAAGTGTTGCATATGCCTCCATTTTGTCCCCGTGTCGGGGGACAGGAGCTCAACATGTTGTGGTCCTGTGACTCTCTCCTGCCTTGACCCACAGAAGGTACCACCACCGACCTCTAGGTGGGAATGCCAGTGACCCTCACTAGCGTGCAGGGATTGCCTTCTAAGGCTGTGTCGTCTGGGTTTTTCTAAGATCATAAGGTTCTGGGTGATTTTCTGGTATAGTCGTGAACATGCCCCCCTGAAAACCAGGACTCAACAAACAAGAGGATGCAGGGGGTCTTATGGCTTGAAGAAATTGTTGCTTACCCATGGGAAGGAGATGAAAGGGAAGTCCACGGAGCTGAATCAGAGCCACAAACATCTGTAGTAAATACTTTGCCTGCACCCGCACATGTGTGTTCCGTGAGCAGACTGAGAGGCTGGAAAGAAATCATGCCAGCCTGCACTGGGGGCTGGGGACTGGGAGGGAAAAGCATGGACCCTGAAATCCACTGGACACAGAGAGGCTTCCACTACTCAGAGCCCCATCATGGCCGCCTCCTACAACGCGGAAGCATTGGCTCTCTCTTGTACTCAAGACAACTGTACAGGCCTAGGGTGTGACCATAACTATCTGGCATTGATCAGTAAGAGCTCAGGCCCAGAACGTTTGGCCACTGACTTGGCGAAAGCCCTCCTTCCTGTTCTGACTGGAATGGCTCTCAGAGGTGGTCTGCCATCCCAGGGATGATAAAACGCTCATTTTCGTGTGTGTGTGTCAGATTCTGAAGTTTCTCTGACCCCTGTCCAGGAGCTGTAGATCCTAAACACACCAAGTGGCCACATCACTGACTTCATCCTGGTCAGGCAGGATGAGCAGGGTGGAATTCCCCTCAGAGACTCTTGGCTTTAGAGCCAGGGCAATAGCTCACCCACTGTGCCCTTCTCAGAGGCCTATGAGAATCGTGGGAACCTAATCCCAGGACCCTAGAGGAGACAGGAACTCCATTACGGCTCAGTGAGTGCCAGCAAGGCTGATCAGTAGTTCTCAGCCTGGCCCCGTGGTCACAACTGTCTTCCCATGTAAACATAGGTAAACATAGGTCTACTCCCGTGAGTCACAGGACTCCACCGAGGGGACCGAGGGGTGAACTGGCTCAAGAGCTGCTATCTGTCTGGACCATTTCTGCTCCTGAGTTAGTCCCCATCCTGTGCCACTGTGGCTCCTTGTCCCTAACTTTCCCAGACATGTCCTGTACATCTAGTCTAGTTCAACACCTGCTTCCCCAAGAGCTGACGGAAACTTCGTCCTTCTATTGGGCAGCGTCATTTCAAAATCCAGGTCCTATGACTTCCCTTCTTCTTTGGAAGGAGGACTCTGTCCCAGGGGCTCAACTTAGAACTGCAGTAGCTCTGTCTGGGACTGGGCTCTCCCATCCACATTCCTTCACAGGCTGATGAAAAGATTTCCCCAAAAGTGTGTGTCTAGTGAGAGGTACCCCAGAAGCCCAGAAACAGAGGACCTGCAGACAGAGCTTACTGACCCAGGAAGAGTCCTGGGGTCTCCCAGAGCTGCCCCCTCTCTGCATAAACAAGGATCCGGGGTCTTAGCACCACCCAGACCTTGGCTTTGTCTCCTGGGCCAGGGTCACTATCAGGGGCAAACAGCCCTCAGCTGGCCCTGCCCCGTGTAGCATTAGTACAAAGGCTGGACTGGACGCTCTGGGCAGGGGCCCAGCTTTCCCTGGCTTCTGGCCTGGGTACATTTTTAAAGAGGGTGGGGAATTTCTAGCCCAGATGCGTTTGAAGGGTTCTGGGATGGGAGAGTTAGGACTGCTTTTCAAATAACTAATCTGCCTGAAATTCTCTCCCCCAGTCTGAATTATAAGTTACTGTAAATTAATTCTGTATGCTCTAAGTATAGCATAGCACGCACTGAGAAGAGATCATTTAGACAACAATAAGATAATTCTGGCCTTTGTTGCTTTCCAACAGAGGCCAGAGCAGTTGACCATTTGATAAAAGCCACACAGCAGAGCTGATGGGAACAGTGGCCATAGGAGCACAGGACACTAGGACCTTTGAGATTTTTATGATTGTCTAGTACTCTATTACTTTAGGTTAAAAGAAGGCAAAAGAAGTTTGTTGGGAAGCCGAAGCTCCACGTTCCCTCCCTGTCAAGTGTTGCAGAGGGAGCGTGTCTCCTGCTGCAGTGCTGTTCCTGTCACTTGCATGCACACCCAGCTGCGTCACACAGGACCTTGCCCTCTGACCAGGAAGCCTGACATTTGGTACTCTGGGCCATGATTTGCTAGGCGAGTTTGAAAAGTCCCCGTGCCGTCAGAGTACACACTAGGGTTCAAAAACTGGATAGAAATAGGGAATTCTTTGTTTAGATAAAAAGAGGAAGAAAAAAAAAGAACAAGTCAGCAGAAAAGATTGAAGCTGCCAGATCCCAGGGCCTGCAGAACAGCCAGACAGCACACGCAGCTGCCTCCCCCAGCACCTCTCCACCCCCATGGGGCGACATAACGGGGGAGGGGGGCTGGGCGGAGGCCCTTCGTTCTACCAGTTCATTGTGTGGTCTGTCTGGGCTTCTCAATTCTCTAATTCTACCATGTGAAGGCGCTTGTTTGCATGGTGGGAAGAGGATCCCTGGCCTATCCTGAGCCTGCAGATGACCTTCCCAGGAGGGACCTAAGACCAACCAGAGCTCAGAAACCCATCTGGGAGAAGTTAAGGGTTAAGGCCGCCTTTGCTCGGGTTTCTGGCGCCCACAGCCTACTGAGTTTTCCAGCCCTAGGTGTCTGCCGGGAAATGCAGCTGGGAGCCAGGTGACATGGCTATGTGGGTTTGTTTTGGTGTTACCAGAGAAACAAGAGGGAAAAAATAAGAAATGAAGTTTCCACAAAAGATCCAAACTGACTTCAAAAATGTCTGTGTGCGTGGAGAGAGAAGAAACACTGACTCCCTTCTGCTTGGCACATGCCACCCACCTTAGAACACACGCCACACTCCCCCATGCTGGAGACGGGAAGGCCAGGAGGTTTTTCCATGTGGGGATGGGCTGTCCGTGTCTCTGGCCAGGAGCTGTGCCACCTCTGAGGTCATGCCCAGCCCAGATTGGAGACACACTGCACTAACTGTCAGCATTAGATCAGAAGTAGATTAAACAAAACCAACCACGGAGGACAGTGCCTTACTCAGGGTTATTAATAGAAGGGAGGGGTCCTTACTAATACATTAAACATCGGGGCTTAGCGACCGGAAGGGAGGAGTCTGTGGATTTAAAGACAAGGCATAAGGCCAGACACCAATGCCAACTGGGCCTCCAGTCCTTTCCACAGCATCCAACACTGGTCCCTTTGCAAATCCAGGCACTTTGGAGCACTGTCTCTGGCAGAGCAGGGTCAGGCTGGTCTGTTTAACCAGGTTCTGGAAATGGCAGTCCACACAGAAGCCAGGAAATGCCAGGAGTGGGCACTTCAGCGCTCAGCTCTGCTGCCAGCTGGTTGCCCTGGGCAAGCACTCAGCTCTTGACCACTCTTGTCAGTATCTGCTGCTGTGCTAAGAAATCAAGAAAATCAACAGAAAGCAAGATAGGTATATATGTGTGTGTGTGTGTGTGTGTGTGTGTGTGTGTGTGTGTATATATATATATATATATGATCCTCAAGCAAATGGATCATCATGATGGGGAAACCCTGGTATAGAGAAGCCACCAGGAAGGGCAAAGCCAGCTTTGATTTTATGGGATTTATTATTATTTTGTTTTGTTTTTGTTTTTCAACACAGGGTTTCTCTGTGTAGCCCTGGCTGTCCTGGAACTTGCTCTATCGACCAGGCTGGTCTCTAACTCACAGAGATCCGTCTGCCTCTGCCTCAGAGTGGTGGGATTAAAGTGTGTGCCACCACTTGCTGAGTCAAAGCCAACTCTTATGACAATGTCCTTCTCCCTGTGCCCAATTGGCTGTGAGAGAGCGAAATTAGCAAGTGATTGTCTTATTGAACGTGGGCACAGCCATGCCAATGACCCCAAAGCCTCAGACCCTGGCATAGCAAAGCTTCCCTGCGGAAGGCTCAGAGGGGTGATAAAGCCTCCCTCTTGCCCACGTGTGGATGCTAATAGTATGTGAAGAAATGTTCACTGTAGCTTTTTGCCCATGGATGTTCACTGCCTGATGACGCCCCCTACAAAGACTGCTCCTCCTGAGATTAGCTAAACCTCCCCCCTTCTTCAGCTGCGTACAATAACCCTGCCTCCCAGTTCAGCTGTTCGCAATGGTCCCACCTCCTGGTCAACTGTACACAGTACCACACCGAGCTTTTGTGTTGCTGGGGCCTCTCCACCTGAGAACCCAAACTACTGGATCCCAGTTTTTCTGTGCGTCTACCCATGAGTCCATGCTGTATCTTATGTGACTCCAGGGAGAGAATGAAGAAAATGACAAGCATACATAGACCAGGGAGGTGGGATGTCTCTGGACCTATGTGTCGGACAAGCCACAAAGTGCAGTCATGTGACCTATAGCTTTCGGTGTCTGGCCTTCTTCAAGTATGGCTCTCTGGTTCACTCCTGCGGTGGTATATTTAGCCGCTTCTTCCTTTTCGAGGCTAAATAGAATTCCACCCAGCTAGGTCCTCCTTTGGCCTCTGTGAGTGATGCTATTGTGGCTGGCCTTTCTTTGGAAAGGAACTGGAAATTAATGTGAGTGCAGGCAGCAGAGTTGGACATAAGCTGCTTCTCCAAGCACTGACGGAACAATCTCCAGACAGAATGACAGGTTGCCCATGACCCAGGGGGCCCAACATCCAGGCAGTAGGCCCAGGCTCTCCCAGCTACCATGTGCTTCCCAGGTTGTGGGACTGCTTCCTGCAGGTTCAGATGCCCGAGGCAGGTTTGGGGCTCGTTGCTCTCAGTGAGGGGCTTATGGTCCTCTCTGGACAAAATGCCAGGCCTCTTCCTGAGTACAGTGGGATTCAAGACCCCTGGGGCTGTAGGTTGAGCCCTCAGGTGCAGGCAGAGCTGCCTCGGTCTCCCACGTGCTGGGTTTATCAGTCGATACCACAGGCCCTGCTCAGTGTCCCGGTCTTCACTTTGTGCCATGTGCAAAGGTCTACGTTTGTCAAACTCACCAACTTAAAACTGGTACAATTTAAAGATGTAAAGTACGCATTGATAAGTTTTGTATTTTAAAAAGATCAGTCAAGGACTCTTATTCTGACAAGGTAAAGAAGTCAACTCCCTGAAAGACAGGAAATACAACTTAAAAGGATAAATTAAAAAAAAAAGTTTAAATGCATTGCTGACTAGAAATTATAAACCCAGATAATGAAGGTGAAACCACTGACCAAAGTCTGAATTTTCATAAGGATACCCAAAGACAGTTGATGACTCTTTGTTTCTCTGAAAAGTTTTAAAAGGTTATGTCTTAGTTGGGGTTCCTATTGCTGCAGCAAAGCAACATGGCCATCAGCAAACTGTGGCAGAGAGGGTCAATTTCAGCTTAGAGTTTCACAGCCAAGTCCATCACTAAAGGAAGTCAGGGCAGGAACCTGGGGGCAGGAACCTGGAGGCAGGAGCTGATGAGAAGCCAGGGAGGGGTGCTGCTTACTGGCTTGCTCCTCCTGACTTTCTCAGCTTGCTTTCTTGTACACCCTGGACCCCTTGCAGGGGTGTCACCACCCACAACGGGCTGGACCTCCCACATCAATCACTAATTAAGAACATTTCCTACAGCCTTGCCTACAGGCAATCTTAGGAAGGCGTTTTTTTTTCTCAGTTTAGATTCCTCTTAATTAAGTTTGCATCAGGTTGACAAAAACCCCAAAATAAAAAACCTAAATAACTTTAGAAACCCCACATACTTTCAAAATTCAGTGCTTTTACAATACCCAAAGTCTCTTTAGAATTGCAGAGTCTCTCTGAAACACCAAAATCTCTCAACGGCAGGCTCCTGCAGCAGAAACAAGTCACACACTTTTCTAACTCTCAAAGGGAAGAATGGGAGACCCGTCACCTTCTAAACAAAGCAAACTCAATGCTGTTAAACAGTTCACTGTCCAGCATCTGAGACTCACAGGCGTCTACTCCCAAGGACTCACCACGGCTTAGTGTCTCATAGACTCAGGTCCACTCTGCTCCATGGCTACTTCTGTCCTTGGTGATTGTCCCACGATACTGGTTATTTCCAAACCGTTGGGGTCCCCTTCTGCAGCTGGGCTGCACTTTCACCCAATAGCCTCTCCTAGATATTCTCCAGGGACTTTGATTCCACCACTGGATGACAAGACTCAACTTTTCTCCACTCTTCAGGCCTGGGTCTTTGACTGCAGCCCAGGCTGCACCCACACTAATGGCCTCCCCTGGGCTCTCCTTAGGGACTCCAGCCTGCCACCCTCGACCATGCCTCTGCTGCCCTCCTATGCCTTCTAAAACCAGTAACCCCCGGCCGACTCCTACACACTACCAAGTTCAGCTGCTAGCATAGGTACAGCCTTGGCCACCTCTGGACCACAGCCTCTGTGTGCTGACCCTGCAGAGGTACCTCACAGAAGATTCTGCCTCAGTGAGTCTAGTCTCTTCCTAATCCCAGCTGACACTCCATCCCTGGCTGACCAGCACCCACAGATTCTTGACTCAAAATATCAAACTACCCCAAATGAGTCTTTGAGGAATTCTCCAAACTTTTCTCTGGTACTTCATAAGTCAGGCTCCAACATCTGCATTTTTCTCAACATTCTTCTCTCCCGAGATCCCAGTATTGATTGTTTCCTTGTTTCTTCTCTCTCTCTCTCTCTCTCTCTCTCTCTCTCTCTCTCTCTCTCCTGTTTTTTTCAAGATGAGGTTTCTCTGTGTAGCCCTGGCTGTCCTGGAACCCACTCTGTAGACCAGGCTGGCCTCAACTGCTGACAGTCTGCTGTCCTAATTGAACAAGTAGGACACAAAAGAAAGTGAATGCCAAACACTGTCAAGACAAGGAGGGACAGCCCTTCAGAATATCCTGCCTCCAGGAATCTCAGAATGAGATTGTGTGTGAGAGCTTATATTTGTTTTACATTCCTCTCTAGGACTGGGATAGTAGGTGTGTGCCCTTACTGCCTGGTTTCAATGGTAAACTAGTGTGGTTACTGGGATTAAAGGTGTGTGTCCCCACTGCCTGCTCTATAAGGCTGATCAGTGTGGCTGTTTTAGTCTCTGATCTTCAGACAAGCTTTATTTATTAAAATACGAATGAACTCTCACTACACATGATATAGGTTGCCCCCTTGCCATCAGTACCAGGTTCGTATTCCCTGGAGTCTTTCTGCATTTGGCCCCTTCCACAGCACCCTACCTCCCATGTTCTGGATCTAACCAGATCAAAGAGAAAAGAAATGGACCTATGTCACCTTTCATGGTTTTAAGTCTTAAGAAGAAAATAGAAGGTTCTTAGGTAGGTACATAAGATTCTAGAAAATTCTGGGTCACTGACTAAGCCTGAGGTAGCAACTTTGGGAGGTGACATAGTGAAAACATGGGAGAAGTGACCTCAACAATGAGCAGGGCCTGGGTCCTAAAGGTGGGGAGCATCCCCTGCACACCCTGAAGGACCCCAGAAGCAGTACTAAAGTGACTCTGGGAAGCTGAAGATTTGCCTGTTCAGAGACCCTGATATCTCTATACCTGGGTGGCAAGACAACCTGTGTGCTCTTGGGACAATTGGAAGGATCCTCGGGATGCAGATCAAGCATGAACATTTACCCTTGACCCAAAGACAGAGGCATAACTACCGCTAACTGAGTTGTGGGGACATGAGGTAGAATATGCCCTGCCGCCCCTGAGAACAGAACAGAGAAGGTCCTGGGGGAATAGAGAAGATGCCCTCAGGACTCAATCTCATGCTCACCATGGTAGGGACAGCCACCAACTCATCACAAGTCCCCAAGACTCAGGCAGACAGTCCTAAATGTGGGATCAGAACCAGAAGGCTCTGGGAGCAACAGCCATACCACAGCCTGGCTGAGTCCCGGGCTCTCCGTGGTACTGTGTGGATTGGGGGTCCGAGGAGCAGGTAACAGTCTAAGCACACTCTTGCAGACTATGAGGCCCCGACACGACATTTTCTGTGCTGGCCGGACTCATAATTGGAAACAGCCTGAGTGTGTGACTCAGAGAAAGCCAGCGCTGTCCCACCCGCTCACACAGCACATCCTGTTCCCTCCTTGAGGACTTCTAAGAAGGGGGTTTAGCTTCCTGTGAGCCCCCAGCTCTGCCTGGCTGACATGTGTTGGCTGCTCAGCTGATCTCATCTAGCTGCTGTGTTCTAGAAAGATGTTTCCCACACACATCCAGCCAAATTCTGGGATAAATCGTCCAAGTCCAGAGCATCTGGATACATTTAAATACACATTTATATATGTCAACATACACACACTGTGCATATATATATATATGAGCATATGCATGACTATGTATACACATGATTCACATATGTATTAGAATGCAGTAATGTGTGTAGTGTTTGAATATGTGTACTATATACACATGTGCTCATGGGTATATGCATGAACATTTATGTGTATTTCACAAGCAATGTGTACATGCGTATGCATGTATACGCCTACACAGGCATAGATATGCATTTGTGTGCAACACATGCACATTGAAATACATGTTTGTGCCCACATATGCTCCACTTACATCTCTGTGCACACATGTGTGCCGAGGTGCGTGTGCATGCACACGTACAAAATACATTTATACATGTATAACCACACACATAAGATACTTCCTGTAACTCTTCATGGATGCCCTGGGCACAGGATCTCAGAATCCTACCGATGACCACTAAGGAAACCCAACATTTTGTCTCAGGCCCTTGCCAGGAGCCTTGGGGAAAAACAGCAGGTACAGATATTCTGCACCACTCTTACTGCCAAGCACCCCCTACCTTGGTGGTGAGGATGTCTTTAGCCACAAGATTAGTGCTGTCAATCAATCCTGCGGAACATGGTCTAGTTAAAGCCCTCAGCTCCTGCGGTTGGGGTGAGTCTACTGTTCCCGCTCTCAGAGGGTGCTATTCACACTGCACCCTGCAGAATGTTTGGGGTGGGTGGGGGCTCCTCTCTGATCTCCTGCTGTGGCTGTCCTCAGGCTGCTCATCGGGATGTATGTGGGGAACACCGCCAATGTTCTGTGAGCTGGTGTTAGTATTTAGACATCTGTACTGCTCCCAGTCAGGGAACCAATGTTGTAATTTAAAAAAAAAAATGCTGCAAAGAGAAGTCATGCCACACAGCAAGGCTCACATAGGAGGTTTATTGGAAGAGGAGAGAGAAAGGGCAGCAGGGGGCAGAGATGGTCCCTGGGGACAAGAGTGGTAGAAGAGACAGAGAGAGTGGGAGAGAAAGAAAGAGAGAAAGAGAGAAAGAGACAGAAGGTGGTCAAAGCCCACCTTTTAAGGGGGAACATAGCGAATGTGCACAGGAGGTGCTCTTAGTGGCTGCAGCTGAGGACGTGTCCTGTCAGGACCCTAAGGGTAAGTCAGTACAGATGCCTAAAGTGCTAGCATTGGACAACCTGCTTCCAGTTTGCCCAGCAGCACCCTGACCCTGTCCCCTCTGTTTCCTGGGCGTTGGTGCAGACATTGTCCTGCCTACATGACTTCCAGCTTCCTAGCTCAGAGTCACGGGGCTTCTCATCTTAAGTGGGAAGCCCAGGCAGTGGCATCAAAGAGAGCTGACCTGCAAGTGGGTGAAGTCCTGAGATACACCCAACCTTAAATCGTAAAACATCTTAAAACAGTAACCGGCCCACAGAATGGTGGCGCTGAGGCTGCTTTGGGAGGAAAGAAAGCTGTGGAACCTAGAGAGGACTACAGGGCCTGGAGGTGCCCTTGAGTGACAAGTGCCCTAGCTATAGGACAAATGACCACAGAGAGCAGCCTCAACAGCTTTCTCTCCTCTGGCACTGTCCCCCTGCCCAGGGTCCTAGGCTGTGTTCACTGGGGGCTTAGAGGCTTCCCAAGCTCACTCCCAGCTGTGGGGTTACATCTTCTGGCTGGCCATATGATGTGGGAGTCCCCTCTTTGTGCTATGATTACCATTAATGAATACAGAAACTGCTTTGGACCTAGCAAGGCAGAACTTAGGGAGGCAGGGAAAGCTAGGATGAATGCGGGGAGAAAGAAGGGCGGAGTCAGAGAGACGCCAGACGCCATGGAGCCCCACTAGAGACAGACACTGGAACTTTAGCCTGTAAGCCACAGCCACGTGGCGATACATAGATTAATAGAAATGGGTTAAATTAATATGTAAGAGTTAGCCAATAAGAAGTTAGAGCTAATGGGCCAAGCAGTGATTTAATATAGTTTCTGTGTGATTATTTTGGGTCTAAGCTAGCTGGGTGGCCGGGAACCAACAAGCAGCCTTCTCCAACAGCTCTGAGCTAAGACTCCACTCTACTGCATCCACATGGCCCCCACCCCCACAGCAGGTCCTCCTGGGGTTTCAGACATCCCCAGCAGAGGTGCTGTGGGGTTCCTGCAATGGTGATAGGGCTCCCTATCTCAAGATCAGCTACTTGGCAACCTTAGTCTCAGACAACAGGACATGGGGGCAGAGGAAAACTGGGAGGTGCACAGTGCAGAGGCTAAGTAGACTCCCCATGCTATAGGTGGAAATTGAATGCTGGCCCAGAGCAGACTGTGAGACAGTGTGAGTCAACAGAAACCAGAGCGTCCCCCGCTCCCTGCCCACGCTGCTTGGGAAACGTGCTAATAATCGCTGACAAGCCACGGGGCTGGACACTCTAGATGTTTGTAGAGTTTCTTTGTCTTTACTATGACCCAAACTCTGCTCCTCTGAGCTCAGACACAGATGTCTGTGTGGAGAAAAACCTGTGTTTAACCGTTGCTACAGTTACTCACTGGAAGCCCAGAGTCCTTCCTGAAATGTGTACTGTGACTCATGTACCTGGACCAGTCACCTCTGGAACATTCTGTCTGAGTAATAAAACTGCCATTTATGAGATCTTGGGGGCCAGCTGGGTTGCTAGATGTCCATAGCAGGGTAAGGGCTGCAAAAAGTTCCTCCAGCTCTGTGGAAACCCCATATCCAGACCAAGGAATGAAGGGTAGACATGAAGTGAAAGGAGGGCAGTCTCTTCTCACTTGGGGTATCAGGACCCCAAGCGACCCGCCCAGCAGGTCCTAAGTTACTCCAGGGTCTTGAAGAGGCACTATCTGAAAGACATGTCGGGGAGAGAAACAGACGCCAAGCAGTATTCCTTGTCAAGGTATCCCCTTTATTGAAGCAAGTTTTATGTCTTATATACTCCTCAGTGAGGAGCTCGGGCAGGGGGAACTGAGGAAGGGGGAAAGGGGGGAAGGAAAGGAGGGGCTCGGTAGCTAGACAGCTAAGCTGGGCAGTTGCAAGGTCAGTGGCTAGAGCACCTGCTGTTAGTGATAAGCAGCGAACAAAGAAGACACTCTGAGGTGCCAGTCTGAAGCTTGAATATCCAAGGTCAGTATACAATGTCTTAGTTAACTTTAAGTTTTTCTGTCTTAAGATTTCCACCTCAAGGCCCTGTGAGACATGAGAAAGGAGAAGCCTGAAATGGCTCCTGACACCCAAGTAGTGGGGGGAGGCCAAGATAGAAAGCAGCATACAATCAGCCACAGTAGGAAGTCAGAGAGGAGAGAAGAACCCCTACTTAGAACATTTTGGAGAGCCCAATGTATACACACACACACACACACACACACACATGAGCATGCACACATGCATGCACACACACACCAGGGTTGGAAGAGCATACATTCCAGCCTCAAGTGCTGATGGTTTTAACTGGAGCAGCTTTGTCAGGACTGACCAAATAGCAATAATCCTGCATCTTGAGATGTCATCACAGGCGTCTCAGACAGGTCAAAGAGAGTCGCTGATAGCCATGAATACCTCCACTCCATGGACAAACTCACATAACACATGAGTCCATCTCATAAGTGGGAGTTGTTGGGGCACAGAGGGAGCATGTGACTTGCTTCAGGTAGGACAGCTAATGAGTTTGGGGCTCTGTCTCTCAATTCCTTACAGGATGTGGTGGGGGTGGAGAGAGGACATAGACAGTGAGTGGATTCTGGGGAGCTCTGCAAAGAAGAGAGTGAACTCCATCTACTTTGTGTGTGCGAAGGCTAGGGTCCAAGGAGAAGCTGTTCCTAGTTATGCTATGGCTAGTTGGCCCTGGGAGGCTAACTATGAAAGTCCAACAAGGCCAATGCCACGGTGCAGGAGATGTATAGAGACCAGGCAGGATGGAAACAGACACTGAGAACCACCATTTGATGCCTACATCATGTCCTGTTCTACAACTGAGGGCACTGAGGGTGGAGGGGGCCACTTGCTGCTCTCTTTCCCTTGGCAGTGTCCATGGGGTCCGCCGCTTATGGTAAAGAGCATTCCCACCGCCATAGCTGACCATCTCTAACTGTAGCTTCCATGGAGAAAGCACAGCACAGGAGGCTAGCAGCAGCTCTCAGAGTCCCTGAGCCCACAGAGAACACAAGCATGTCTGTGGAAGTTTCATTCACTCCAGAAAATCCAAACCCCTCGAGTGCCTGAGCCCCGAAGCCAGAGGCCTTTGAAGTCACTTCCAACTCTCAAATCCTTGGTCTCCTGCCCTCAGCATCATGCACACTCTCACGCAGGTCTAGAGGAGCTTCGATGCCACTGGCTTGCTCTGAGCCTCAAAGCTGGTAGACCTCAGACAAGCTGGTTCTACTTAGGGCTTGAATTTGCTAGACAATTTAACATTTTCTTCCTGCCAAGAAGCTGCTCCTCAAAGGGAAATGGTCCTTCTCTGTGGTTTATGTTGCTAAGCTTCCTCCAGAATCAACCCGTGGAGAGTACAGGCTAGAAGGCAGCACTGGGGCAAGCCAGGATGCTGCACAATTATCGGGAGACCCAGACTCCAGAGGACAGCAGTAGGAAATGAGATCCTGCAGTGTCCTTCCTGCTTTTCTGATGTTAGTACCACAGAGGCAGGGGAGGAGCAGGCTAGTCCTGGAGTCCTGAGCCTCATAGGGAGACCTGCAGCAACCTTCCACTTCAAGGAGGGTTCTAGGACATCTTGTAGGCAGAACTCTAATTTTCTGCGAACATCCATTTACATATGTTGGCTGCGTGAGCTCCATGCTTCTCTCTGTGGTCGGTCTTCTGGCAGTCAGAGGATTTAGGCACGCTTCCTGGGTTCAGCTACATGTAATTTATACACTATCACGCCAGTACTAGGTGCTGGGGAAACTAACATCACAGCCCTGCATCTGTGATGTTTCTTACATGGCTCAGGTCTGTGAATGACCCTCTGACACAGGCCTGCCCAAGGCACTGAAGAGTCTGTGCCTCCCCATCCTGTCACACAGGCTGGCTACAGGTGTTGTTCTCAGGTAAACAACAGCAAAAGTCAATAAAATGAAAAGACTGACAAACTTGATTTTAAAATAAAAATTCTGAAGAAAACTTTAAAAATGCTACATATACTGAATTTGAAAAGAGTCTGAGATGGTGGGGTGGGTCAAAGGTAAAGTGCTTGCTCCAAGACTGATGTCCTGAGTTCAGTTGTAGGCAGAGTTTCTCTGTGTCCTGACAGCTGTGCCCAAATTACCACTCAGAGACTTCTTATTAATTATAAATGCTCAGCAGTAGCTTAGGCTTGTCTCTAGCCAACGCTTACAACTTAGATGAACACATCTCTATTAATCTATGTGCTGCTCCGAGGCTTGTTTGCCTCATCTATGAACAACCCACATTGCTTCTTCAGAATCTGGCTCAAGACTCCTTAGACTCTGCCCTTCTTCTTCCCAGCATTCTCTCTGCCCCCAAATCCTGCCTAGCTATTGGCCAATCAGCTTTTTATTAACAATGAGAGCAACACATCTTCACAGTGTACAGAAGGGGTCAATCCTTGTGGGCCAATTGGGGATGAGGGAATCAACTCACAGTATTTTCACACACACACACACACACACACACACACACACACACACACACACCATATATAAAAGTATCTTTTTAAAAGGTAAAAGAGTAGTTAACTACTAATGATTAATATTGTAGCAAGTAGGAGGCTGAGGCAGGAGGGTTGAAAGTTAAAAGCTACCCTGGACCATAGAGTAAAATAGTCCTTGAATAAATAAGCAAATACAATTTTTAAAGGAGAGAAAAAAGTAAAAGAACTTAAAAAGGAGTCATCAAAGCTGGGCGGTGGTGGCGCACCTTTGATCCCAACACTTAGAAGGCAAAGGCAGGCGGATCTCTGTGAGTTCGAGACCAGCCTGCTCTACAGAGAGAGTTCCAGAACAGGCAGGGCTACACAGAGAAACCGTGTCTCAGAAAACAAACAAAAAAGGGGTCATCACTATAGATCTAACAGTCATAAAGACAAGAGATGTGGTGATCAGCTTTATGGTAATAAATTTAGGCAACTCATAGGAAAGGAACAGAGTCTTTGAGATACACAATTATCTAAACTAGCCAATGAAAAGGCAGCCCTGTGCTTGCTAAGAATATTGAATTCATTATCTGAAAAGTATTGTACCAAACATTTGAGACAGAGTGACATCGACCCTGCAAAAACGCTTTCAGCTTTCCTCACATCGTGAAGAGCATCTCTCCAATGACCGATATCATAAGGCAAAAGCCAGAAGTTGTTTTCTCACCAGAATATGAAGAGCTCCATTTTCACTGCCTATTATTCAGTGGCTTAACAAATTTATGCATAAATTGTGAAAAAGAAATTCATGCAGCATGTATTGGAAGGAAGAAACAAAAACTGTCTTTATTCAGAAAGGCTGTAACCTAAGAAATTCTACAGAATCGATTTTGTGTTTATAGTGTGTGTGTCTGTGTGTTAGAGGGACAGAGAGAGAACATGTACATGTATGCACACGCCAATGTCAGGTGTCTTTCCCCACCTCTCTCTCTCTCTCTCTCTCTCTCTCTCTCTCTCTCTCTCTCTATTTTTGAGACAGGGTCTCTCACTGAACCTACAGCTCATTGATTTGGCAAGATTATCTGGCCAGAGAGCTCCAAGGTGCACTGTACCATCTTTTTGCATGGGTGCTAGGGATTTGAACTTGGGGTGTCATGTTTGTGCGGCAACCACTTAACATACTGAGCTGTCTTCCCAATCCCAGCATCTATTTTTCTTAAACTATCATAACCAGTTGGTCTCTCAGAATGCAAACTGACCTGTACTACCTGACCATTCAGAATCCTATGACAAGAAGCTTACATTAAATAGAACTCCTATGGTATTTCACACATATCTAACATTTAATCAAAAATTACCTACCAGGCAACTCAAGAGATTGTATCAATGACTATGTGGAAATATAGACAATAAAAACCACCTATGTGTAGCCCTGATTTTGGAGTTCAGACAAGAACCCTGAAATATATGTGATAAGTAACTCACAAAATTGGAAGTGAGATAAAAGACTGTGTAAGGGACCAGTAAACTACCCTGAAGGAAAGAAACCCCAAACATTCTAAAAATAGAGAACATGGGGGAAGAGATAGTTTAGTCTATAAAGGACTTGCTTATAAATATGGGATCTGAGTTGGAGTCTCCAGAACCCATGCAGAAGCCAGGCACTTGCTAGTCAGCCAAGTTAGCCAAACCAGTGAGCTCTAGTGAGGAACTCTGTTTCTAAACAGAAGATGGAGGCCTGGAGAGATAATCTGTTTTCCCAGAGGACCAGGGTTCAACTGATGGCACCCACATAGAGGTTCACAAAACTGACGGCACCCATATAGTGGCTCCCAACTGTAACTCCAGTTCCAGTTCCAGGCCTCTGTGGATACCAGACATGAATGTGTGGCACCTATATAGCTGCAGGCAAAACACCCAAACACATAAAATAAAAAGACTACTTTCTCGCCAGGCGGTGATGGCGCATGCCTTTAATCCCAGCACTTGGGAGGCAGAGGCAGGCGAATCGTTGTGAGTTCGAGGCCAGCCTGGTCTACAAGAGCTAGTTCCAGGACAGGAACCAAAAAGCTATGGATAAACCCTGTCTCAAAAATCCAAAAAAAAAAAAAAAGACTAGTTTCTCAGAAGGTGGAGAAACTAAAGAAGACATTGACCCTTGGTCACCACACACATGCACACACTCACGCTCAGAGAAAGAATAAAAATAAATAAAACAACAGCTAATATTAAGAGGTTAGCTGATAGAGTTACCATCAGGATAGACGTGACAGAAAAGAAAATAAATGAATTGGAAGAGCAGGCAAAGAAAAAACAATAAAACACACACACAGGAAGAGCAGGGAGATGTGGAAATCGAGGTCCAGAAGAGAATAAAGGCAGAATGGGACAGAAATGACATTTTAGAAGTTAATTGCTAAAAGCAATAAAAAGATGTTTTGCCATCAATTTTTAAAACCCCACTTGTACATGGCAAGGAGGCTAAGTTCAAGAAGTAGACTCAGGGACATCAGAGCAAGGCTGCTACAAACCAACAAGAAAATCTTCAAAGAAGCCAGAGGAAGAAAGCTCATTCTCTTCAAAGACAGGCTTTCCCACACATCTGGAAGCCAGAAGACAATGGAATGCCATTGAAAGGAAATACACTAAGCTGAGATTCCTACCTAGGTGAATATCCTTCAGAACTGGAAGTTAAATAAAAAGTTGCTTGGACAAATGGAAATTGAATAATTTGTGTCCACACTACAAAACCCAGTAGAAGGGATGGCGGCCAGTATCTAAAGTGGCCCCCAAAGATGCCACCTCTCTGGGCACTCATCATTTGTGAAGAACTTCCCCTGGAGTGTGACCTAATGACTCTTTTCTAACAAGTAGATAACGGCAAAAGTCACAGGTTGTCACTTCTGAGATGAGCTTACACCAAGAGCTGGCTTCTCTCTGCCTAGCCTCCATTCCCTTCCCCCACCCTCTGTCTCTTTGTGTCTTATTCACTGAGTCCCCACCTCCCCAGTATCACTCTCTGGTTTTCCCCTACTCTGAGGAGATGAAGCTTCTGTACAGTAGTGAAGTACTGGCTGTGGTAAGAAAGTGGTGTTTGGGGCCCACAGAGGCTGTGGCTTGCTGCTGGCACACGGGAGCTTGAGGGGGGGGGGGGCTAGGCGCCCACTCTTTATGCTCTTATCATATCGTGTCTTTTTACTTTTGTGCAAGGAACATGCACTGTCTACACAGAAATAATAACTAATAATACAACTTCAATATACAACTTTAGTTAAAAATTGTAATTAGTAAAAAAAAATAAAAAACAGAACACACACATATCTCTTTCCACTCCTGTATTAGAAAGGTAGACAGAGAGAGAGAGAGAGAGAGAGAGAGACAGACAGACAGACAGACAGACACACACCCCCTTCCACTCCATGAGGGAACCATCCCTGTCACCTGGAACGTCCTCCCCTTCTTCTCCCTCAGGAGAGCAGATGAGAATAAAGGAAGAGCCTGATGTGAGAGCATCCACACTACCACACTCATCAACATGGACACAGCGGGGCCTTTGCTAACAGAGACTGTATTTTTCCGACCCAAGCCCCTCACTGGTCAGTCGGGAAAGAAGAGCGATGGCAACAGTGGGATCTTTGCAACCCTTTCCAACCAGAGCTGAGGTCTGGTTCTCCATCTCCTGGATTCTGCTTGGCCTGAAATTGCTTTGATCAACAAAACGTGACAAAATGATACATTTCTGGGCCCAGAGTTCAAGAATCTTAGCAGCTTTTGTTCTGGCTCTGTTTACTGACTCCATGTAAACAAGTCGGACTGGACCTTCTGGAGAGCTACACAAAGGAGCTTAGGTTTCCTAGCCAACAGCCTGCCCTACAACCCTTCAAGACCCAGAAGGAATGCATTTCTGATGGGTTTGTAGGTGGGAGAGGAAGACAGGGTCGCATTCTGGAGCCCTGGCTCTGTAAAGGCAGCTCTGCAATGGTGGCTGCATTCGTTACTCTTCTGTTCTGTGATGTAATGCCATGGCCAAAGGCAGCTTAATAAAGGACTTGGGCTTATGGTGTGTGTGTGTGTGTGTGTGTGTGTGTGTGTGTGTGTGTGTGTGTGTGTGAGAGAGAGAGAGAGAGAGAGAGAGAGAGAGAGAGAGTCAGTCCAGGCAGCCAGAGGAGGAACCTAAGAAATCACATCCTAAGCCACAAACATGAAGCAGAAAGCAAACTAGAAACAGGTATGGCTATAAATCCTCAAAACCTACCCCCAGCGATGTACTTCCTCCAACCAGCATGCATACATCCTCCCATAACCTCCTCAAATGGCACCACCAAGTGGGGACCAAGTGTTCAAATGCCTGCACTTATGGGGGCTCTTTCTCCTTTAAACCACCATGATGGTCATAGTGGGGAAACAGATGAAGGCAATAATTGCAGCAATGATAATGGAGGAGATAATGTGGGTGGGTGACAGTGATGATGGTGGCTATGATGATGGTGCCTGTGATGATGGTGTTGACAATGGTAACTGTGATGGTGGTGACTGTGACGGTGGTGACTATGATGATGGTGGATATGACAATGGTGGCTGTGACAATGGTGGCTATGATGATGGTGGCTGTGATGATGGTGGCTATGATGGTGGTGGCTGTGACAATGGTGGCTGTGATGATGATGGCTATGATGATGGCTATGACGGTGGTGGCTATGATGGTGGCTATGACAATGGTGGCAATGACAATGGTGGCGTTGACAATGGTGGCTATGACAATGGTGGCTATGACAATGGTGGCGTTGACAATGGTGGCGTTGACAATGGTGGCTGTGACAATGGTGGCAGTGAAAATGGTGGCTGTGATGATGGTGGCTGTGACAATGGTGGCTGTGACGATGGTGGCTGTGATGATGGTGGCTGTGATGATGATGGCTGTAACAATGGTGGCTATGACAATGGTGGCTGTGACGATGGTGGCTGTGATGATGGTGGCTGTGATGATGGTGGCTGTGATGATGGTGGCTGTGATGATGTTGGCTGTGATGATGTTGGCTGTGACAATGGTGGCTGTGATGATGTTGGCTGTGACAATGGTGGCTGTGATGATGGTGGCTGTGACAATGGTGGCTGTAACAATGGTGGCTATGACGATGGTGGCTGTGATGATGGTGGCTATGACGATGGTGGCTGTGATGATGGTGGCTGTGATGATGGTGGCTGTGACAATGGTGGCTGTGATGATGTTGGCTGTGACAATGGTGGCTGTGATGATGTTGGCTGTGACAATGGTGGCTGTGATGATGGTGGCTGTGACAATGGTGGCTGTGACAATGGTGGCTGTGATGATGGTGGCTGTGACGATGGTGGCTGTGACGATGGTGGCTGTGACGATGGTGGCTGTGACGATGGTGGCTGTGACGATGGTGGCTGTGACGATGGTGGCTGTGACGATGGTGGCTGTGACGATGGTGGCTGTGACGATGGTGGCTGTGATGATGGTGGCTGTGATGGTGGTGGCTGTGATGGTGGTGGCTGTGATGATGGTGGCTGTGATGATGGTGGCTGTGATGATGGTGGCTGTGACAATGGTGGCAATGACAATGGTGGCGTTGACAATGGTGGCTATGACAATGGTGGCTATGACAATGGTGGCGTTGACAATGGTGGCTGTGACAATGGTGGCTGTGACGATGGTGGCTGTGACAATGGTGGCTGTGACGATGGTGGCTGTGACGATGGTGGCTGTGATGATGGTGGCTGTGACAATGGTGGCTATGACAATGGTGGCTGTGATGATGGTGGCTGTGACAATGGTGGCTGTGACAATGATGGCTGTGACAATGGTGGCTGTGACGATGGTGGCTGTGACGATGGTGGCTGTGATGGTAGTGGCTGTGATGATGGTGGCTGTGACAATGGTGGCTGTGACGATGGTGGCTGTGATGATGGTGGCTGTGATGATGGTGGCTGTGATGATGGTGGCTGTGACAATGGTGGCTGTGACGATGGTGGCTGTGACGATGGTGGCTGTGATGATGGTAGCTGTGACGATGGTGGCTGTGACGATGGTGGCTGTGACAATGGTGGCTGTGACGATGGTGGCTGTGATGATGGTGGCTGTGATGATGGTGGCTGTGACGATGGTGGCTGTGACGATGGTGGCTGTGATGATGGTGGCTGTGATGATGGTGGCTGTGACGATGGTGGCTGTGACAATGGTGGCTGTGACAATGGTGGCTGTGACGATGGTGGCTGTGATGATGGTGGCTGTAATGATGGCTGTGACAATGGTGGCTGTGACAATGGTGGCTGTGATGATGGTGGCTGTGATGATGGTGGCTGTGATGATGGTGGCTGTGATGGTGGTGGCTGTGATGGTGGTGGCTGTGACAATGGTGGCTGTGACAATGGTGGCTGTGACGATGGTGGCTGTGATGATGGTGGCTGTGATGATGGTGGCTGTGACGATGGTGGCTGTGATGATGGTGGCTGTGATGATGGTGGCTATGATGATGGTGGCTGTGACGATGGTGGCTGTGATGGTGGTGGCTGTGACAATGGTGGCTATGACAATGGTGGCTGTGATGATGGTGGCTGTGACGATGGTGGCTGTGACAATGGTGGCTGTGACAATGGTGGCTGTGACAATGGTGGCTGTGACAATGGTGGCTGTGATGATGATGGTGGCTGTGATGATGGTGGCTGTGATGATGGTGGCTGTGATGGTGGTGGCTGTGACAATGGTGGCTGTGATGATGGTGGCTGTGACGATGGTGGCTGTGATGATGTTGGCTGTGACAATGGTGGCTGTGATGATGATGGTGGCTGTGATGATGGTGGCTGTGATGATGGTGGCTGTGACGATGGTGGCTGTGACAATGGTGGCTGTGATGGTGGTGGCTATGACAATGGTGGCTGTGATGATGGTGGCTGTGACAATGGTGGCTGTAACAATGGTGGCTATGACAATGGTGGCTGTGATGATGGTGGCTGTGATGATGGTGGCTGTGATGATGTTGGCTGTGACGATGGTGGCTGTGATGATGTTGGCTGTGACAATGGTGGCTGTGATGATGGTGGCTGTGACAATGGTGGCTGTGACAATGGTGGCTGTGACGATGGTGGCTGTGACGATGGTGGCTGTGATGATGGTGGCTGTGACAATGGTGGCTGTGACGATGGTGGCTGTGACGATGGTGGCTGTGATGATGGTGGCTGTGACGATGGTGGCTGTGACAATGGTGGCTGTGACGATGGTGGCTGTGATGATGGTGGCTGTGATGATGGTGGCTGTGATGGTGGTGGCTGTGACGGTGGTGGCTGTGACAATGGTGGCTGTGACGATGGTGGCTGTGACGATGGTGGCTGTGACGATGGTGGCTGTGACGATGGTGGCTGTGACGATGGTGGCTGTGACGATGGTGGCTGTGATGATGGTGGCTGTGACGGTGGTGGCTGTGACGGTGGTGGCTGTGACGGTGGTGGCTGTGACGGTGGTGGCTGTGACGATGGTGGCTGTGACGATGGTGGCTGTGACGATGGTGGCTGTGATGATGGTGGCTGTGTTGATGGTGGCTGTGATGATGGTGGCTGTGATGATGGTGGCTGTTATGGTGGTGGCTGTGATGATGGTGGCTGTGATGATGTTGGCTGTGATGGTGGTGGCTGTGACAATGGTGGCTATGACAATGGTGGCTGTGATGATGGTGGCTGTGACGATGGTGGCTGTGACAATGGTGGCTGTGACAATGGTGGCTGTGACAATGGTGGCTGTGACAATGGTGGCTGTGATGATGATGGTGGCTGTGATGATGGTGGCTGTGATGATGGTGGCTGTGATGGTGGTGGCTGTGACAATGGTGGCTGTGATGATGGTGGCTGTGACGATGGTGGCTGTGATGATGTTGGCTGTGACAATGGTGGCTGTGATGATGATGGTGGCTGTGATGATGGTGGCTGTGATGATGGTGGCTGTGACGATGGTGGCTGTGACAATGGTGGCTGTGATGGTGGTGGCTATGACAATGGTGGCTGTGACGATGGTGGCTGTGACAATGGTGGCTGTAACAATGGTGGCTATGACAATGGTGGCTGTGATGATGGTGGCTATGACGATGGTGGCTGTGATGATGGTGGCTGTGATGATGGTGGCTGTGACGATGGTGGCTGTGATGATGTTGGCTGTGACAATGGTGGCTGTGATGATGTTGGCTGTGACAATGGTGGCTGTGATGATGGTGGCTGTGACAATGGTGGCTGTGACAATGGTGGCTGTGACAATGGTGGCTATGACAATGGTGGCTGTGATGATGGTGGCTGTGATGTTGGTGGCTGTGACAATGGTGGCTGTGACAATGGTGGCTGTGATGATGGTGGCTGTGATGATGGTGGCTGTGATGATGGTGGCTGTGACGATGGTGGCTGTGATGATGGTCGCTGTGATGATGGTGGCTATGATGATGGTGGCTGTGATGATGGTGGCTGTGATGGTGGTGGCTGTGATGATGGTGGCTGTGATGATGGTGGCTGTGATGGTGGTGGCTGTGACAATGGTGGCTGTGATGGTGGTGGCTGTGATGATGGTGGCTATGACAATGGTGGCTGTGATGATGGTGGCTGTGACAATGGTGGCTGTGATGATGGTGGCTGTGATGATGGTGGCTGTGACAATGGTGGCTGTGATGATGTTGGCTGTGACAATGGTGGCTGTGATGATGTTGGCTGTGACAATGGTGGCTGTGATGATGGTGGCTGTGACAATGGTGGCTGTGACAATGGTGGCTATGACAATGGTGGCTGTGATGATGGTGGCTGTGATGATGGTGGCTGTGACAATGGTGGCTGTGACAATGGTGGCTATGACAATGGTGGCTGTGATGATGGTGGCTGTGACAATGGTGGCTGTGACAATGGTGGCTGTGATGATGGTGGCTGTGACGATGGTGGCTGTGACGATGGTGGCTGTGACGATGGTGGCTGTGACGATGGTGGCTGTGACGATGGTGGCTGTGACGATGGTGGCTGTGACGATGGTGGCTGTGACGATGGTGGCTGTGACGATGGTGGCTGTGATGATGGTGGCTGTGATGGTGGTGGCTGTGATGGTGGTGGCTGTGATGATGGTGGCTGTGATGATGGTGGCTGTGATGATGGTGGCTGTGACAATGGTGGCAATGACAATGGTGGCGTTGACAATGGTGGCTATGACAATGGTGGCTATGACAATGGTGGCGTTGACAATGGTGGCTGTGACAATGGTGGCTGTGACGATGGTGGCTGTGACAATGGTGGCTGTGACGATGGTGGCTGTGACGATGGTGGCTGTGATGATGGTGGCTGTGACAATGGTGGCTATGACAATGGTGGCTGTGATGATGGTGGCTGTGACAATGGTGGCTGTGACAATGATGGCTGTGACAATGGTGGCTGTGACGATGGTGGCTGTGACGATGGTGGCTGTGATGGTAGTGGCTGTGATGATGGTGGCTGTGACAATGGTGGCTGTGACGATGGTGGCTGTGATGATGGTGGCTGTGATGATGGTGGCTGTGATGATGGTGGCTGTGACAATGGTGGCTGTGACGATGGTGGCTGTGACGATGGTGGCTGTGATGATGGTAGCTGTGACGATGGTGGCTGTGACGATGGTGGCTGTGACAATGGTGGCTGTGACGATGGTGGCTGTGATGATGGTGGCTGTGATGATGGTGGCTGTGACGATGGTGGCTGTGACGATGGTGGCTGTGATGATGGTGGCTGTGATGATGGTGGCTGTGACGATGGTGGCTGTGACAATGGTGGCTGTGACAATGGTGGCTGTGACGATGGTGGCTGTGATGATGGTGGCTGTAATGATGGCTGTGACAATGGTGGCTGTGACAATGGTGGCTGTGATGATGGTGGCTGTGATGATGGTGGCTGTGATGATGGTGGCTGTGATGGTGGTGGCTGTGATGGTGGTGGCTGTGACAATGGTGGCTGTGACAATGGTGGCTGTGACGATGGTGGCTGTGATGATGGTGGCTGTGATGATGGTGGCTGTGACGATGGTGGCTGTGATGATGGTGGCTGTGATGATGGTGGCTATGATGATGGTGGCTGTGACGATGGTGGCTGTGATGGTGGTGGCTGTGACAATGGTGGCTATGACAATGGTGGCTGTGATGATGGTGGCTGTGACGATGGTGGCTGTGACAATGGTGGCTGTGACAATGGTGGCTGTGACAATGGTGGCTGTGACAATGGTGGCTGTGATGATGATGGTGGCTGTGATGATGGTGGCTGTGATGATGGTGGCTGTGATGGTGGTGGCTGTGACAATGGTGGCTGTGATGATGGTGGCTGTGACGATGGTGGCTGTGATGATGTTGGCTGTGACAATGGTGGCTGTGATGATGATGGTGGCTGTGATGATGGTGGCTGTGATGATGGTGGCTGTGACGATGGTGGCTGTGACAATGGTGGCTGTGATGGTGGTGGCTATGACAATGGTGGCTGTGATGATGGTGGCTGTGACAATGGTGGCTGTAACAATGGTGGCTATGACAATGGTGGCTGTGATGATGGTGGCTGTGATGATGGTGGCTGTGATGATGTTGGCTGTGACGATGGTGGCTGTGATGATGTTGGCTGTGACAATGGTGGCTGTGATGATGGTGGCTGTGACAATGGTGGCTGTGACAATGGTGGCTGTGACGATGGTGGCTGTGACGATGGTGGCTGTGATGATGGTGGCTGTGACAATGGTGGCTGTGACGATGGTGGCTGTGACGATGGTGGCTGTGATGATGGTGGCTGTGACGATGGTGGCTGTGACAATGGTGGCTGTGACGATGGTGGCTGTGATGATGGTGGCTGTGATGATGGTGGCTGTGATGGTGGTGGCTGTGACGGTGGTGGCTGTGACAATGGTGGCTGTGACGATGGTGGCTGTGACGATGGTGGCTGTGATGATGGTGGCTGTGACGATGGTGGCTGTGACGATGGTGGCTGTGACGATGGTGGCTGTGACGATGGTGGCTGTGACGATGGTGGCTGTGATGATGGTGGCTGTGACGGTGGTGGCTGTGACGGTGGTGGCTGTGACGGTGGTGGCTGTGACGATGGTGGCTGTGACGATGGTGGCTGTGACGATGGTGGCTGTGACGATGGTGGCTGTGATGATGGTGGCTGTGTTGATGGTGGCTGTGATGATGGTGGCTGTGATGATGGTGGCTGTTATGGTGGTGGCTGTGATGATGGTGGCTGTGATGATGTTGGCTGTGATGGTGGTGGCTGTGACAATGGTGGCTATGACAATGGTGGCTGTGATGATGGTGGCTGTGACGATGGTGGCTGTGACAATGGTGGCTGTGACAATGGTGGCTGTGACAATGGTGGCTGTGACAATGGTGGCTGTGATGATGATGGTGGCTGTGATGATGGTGGCTGTGATGATGGTGGCTGTGATGGTGGTGGCTGTGACAATGGTGGCTGTGATGATGGTGGCTGTGACGATGGTGGCTGTGATGATGTTGGCTGTGACAATGGTGGCTGTGATGATGATGGTGGCTGTGATGATGGTGGCTGTGATGATGGTGGCTGTGACGATGGTGGCTGTGACAATGGTGGCTGTGATGGTGGTGGCTATGACAATGGTGGCTGTGACGATGGTGGCTGTGACAATGGTGGCTGTAACAATGGTGGCTATGACAATGGTGGCTGTGATGATGGTGGCTATGACGATGGTGGCTGTGATGATGGTGGCTGTGATGATGGTGGCTGTGACGATGGTGGCTGTGATGATGTTGGCTGTGACAATGGTGGCTGTGATGATGTTGGCTGTGACAATGGTGGCTGTGATGATGGTGGCTGTGACAATGGTGGCTGTGACAATGGTGGCTGTGACAATGGTGGCTATGACAATGGTGGCTGTGATGATGGTGGCTGTGATGTTGGTGGCTGTGACAATGGTGGCTGTGACAATGGTGGCTGTGATGATGGTGGCTGTGATGATGGTGGCTGTGATGATGGTGGCTGTGACGATGGTGGCTGTGATGATGGTCGCTGTGATGATGGTGGCTATGATGATGGTGGCTGTGATGATGGTGGCTGTGATGGTGGTGGCTGTGATGATGGTGGCTGTGATGATGGTGGCTGTGATGGTGGTGGCTGTGACAATGGTGGCTGTGATGGTGGTGGCTGTGATGATGGTGGCTATGACAATGGTGGCTGTGATGATGGTGGCTGTGACAATGGTGGCTGTGATGATGGTGGCTGTGATGATGGTGGCTGTGACAATGGTGGCTGTGATGATGTTGGCTGTGACAATGGTGGCTGTGATGATGTTGGCTGTGACAATGGTGGCTGTGATGATGGTGGCTGTGACAATGGTGGCTGTGACAATGGTGGCTATGACAATGGTGGCTGTGATGATGGTGGCTGTGATGATGGTGGCTGTGACAATGGTGGCTGTGACAATGGTGGCTATGACAATGGTGGCTGTGATGATGGTGGCTGTGACAATGGTGGCTGTGACAATGGTGGCTGTGATGATGGTGGCTGTGATGGTGGTGGCTGTGATGATGGTGGCTGTGACAATGGTGGCTGTGATGATGGTGGCTGTGATGATGGTGGCTATGACAATGGTGGCTGTGATGATGGTGGCTGTGATGATGGTGGCTGTGATGATGGTGGCTATGACGATGGTGGCTGTGACGATGGTGGCTGTGATGATGGTGGCTGTGACGATGGTGGCTGTGACGATGGTGGCTGTGATGATGGTGGCTGTGATGATGGTGGCTGTGACGATGGTGGCTGTGATGATGGTGGCTGTGATGATGGTGGCTATGACAATGGTGGCTGTGACAATGGTGGCTGTGATGATGGTGGCTATGACAATGGTGGCTGTGATGATGATGGTGTCAGTGATGATGGTGGCAGTGATGATGGTGGCTGTGATGATGGTGGCTATGACAATGGTGGCTGTGATGATGGTGGCTGTGACAATGGTGGCTGTGATGGTGGTGACACACTTCCTCCAACAAGCCACACCTGCTCTAAGAAAGCCACTCCTCCTAATCATGTCACTCCCTATGCACCTTATGGGCACCATTTTTATGCCAACCACCACAGTATGTATTTGAGAATTCAATTAAATCCATGCATTCCTATCTCATAGAAGTACTCATAGGTAAGGTTTTTCTCATACCTGGGGGACTTGGTGCCCTCCAGAGGGGCCCTGTGCTAACATTCTTCCATCCCAGTCAGGCCAGGCAGCACGGGGTTACTTGGCTCAGCCTCCACATGCCAGCGCAGAGCTGAATTACATGACATTCAAGTGACCTCTTCATTCAGCACAGCGCATCTGGTGAAGAGGAAGCTTTTGTCAAAATATAAATATTTTGAAATATTTTGTAATCTAACTCCATGTCGTTTAGATGTTCTCAGAGCGGTTGAGGGGAGAAAAGAAGCAGTACCACTGAACTGGAAGTTAAAACAGGACCTTCTTCCTCATCCCAGTCTCTCTTCCCTCTGTGAGGAGAGTGGCCTCTGCTGCCCACCCTTCATGGCACACGGTCCTCCAGTTTGGAAGCATGAGTAAAGCTTTTGCAGGGTGTTCCATCACTGGTCCAGCTTACTCCCTGATAGATGACTGACTCTCTGGTAAATAAATGCTCTGATAAATGTCACACACACACACACACACACACACAGGAAATTAAAAACTACCTAACCATAGCTGTGACTGGGCTCTCCCTGACTGCTCTTGAGACACCCCCCCCTGAGGCATTTGTCCCCCAATCACCTGGCCTCCTCATCCTCCCTGGGCCCTGAGAACCTGTCCTCTGCTCCTGGACCTGCTGGAACTGAAAGCAACTGTCCATGCAGCTCTCACTGTCCTCTATGCTGTTGTAAAATTAGAAGACAAAAGCACAAGGGCCCAGCAACCCGGCAAGCTTCTTGAGAACACCAGGATGTCAACAACTTGAGAAAATGAACCTTGTAACTCTACCACCAACTCTGGATAGTCATGTGGTACCACAGAGCAGCTGATGTGCTCACCTACAGCAGGGGGCTTTGTGGGTTGTTGTTTCTCCTCCCCCCTGCTTTGTCTTTGGAGGACAGTGAAGCTCTGGGAGCTGAGAGATTGTTGGCACATTGACTCTGTGCCTAAGCAAAAGAAACAGGCCTTTCTCTGAAACGCGCTCAGCATTTTCATGCCTGAAACAACACCCCTGAACCTAGAATACACAGATAACAGTGTAAGAGGGCCCAAAGGGCTCCACACAGTCCTACTGCAGTCCCCCATAGGCCTGACAACATGTGGGCAGAAGGAGCGATAGAATGGCTTACTTGTCCTTCAGACCATGACAGCGAATACAGCCTGTTATTCCTCACAGGGCATGCGTGTCTTGTTCCAGTCATTCCTTGGTTCAACAGACAGCAAAGTATGTCTGTGTTGCTCACTGTCCTACAGTCTCACCCAGACGGGGGGGAATAAAAGTCATGTGACTTTGGTATCTGAATTCTCCCTGGTGGCTGGGAATGATACTTAACTGAGGGGCTTCCTTGAGCAGGTGGCCAGCTTCACGGGATCCATCATGGGTTGGCACCCAGAAGGTACCTTATCTGAAGTACCACAGGCCTGGGTAGTACCACGTAGGTGCTGGAATGATGAGCTGCCTGGAAACAGAGCTGAGGAGAAGGAAGGCTGCCTAACCCTCCCATGGCTTTGGAATGTGAGCAGGAGGTGATCTCTTCTCCTCCGTAGGTATGAAGGCCAAAGGAACATCCCTCCAGAGCCCTCATTCACACAAGCAGATTTTCATGGAAAAAATGGGGTGTCTAGAATCCTTGCTCTGGTGTGAAGCCTGAGCCTCTTGCTCATGGCCACCATGCAGCTGTCACACTCAGGCACACCCTGACCCAGACAGATGTTCACTCTCAGGTGCACACATGCTACAGCTCAGGAATGTACACACATACAGAGAGAGACAGAGACAGACAGATGCAAATACCACAAACAAGACACTCTGTCATATGCATGCTCACACCTCTGGCTCTAGTCGCTCCCTACCCACTCAAAAGGCCTCTAGAGCAGAGAACAGCCATAGCTGGCGCTGCCCATGATACTAGTCTAGACAGGGTTCCGGGTTCTAGGAACTGCAAAGGAGAAGGGATAGGGGCAGGTAGCTGAGGCTGGGCCCTGTAGGGGCAGTTCTCAAGACATGGCCTTAGTGGCGTTTTCTTCCTCCTTACAAGAAATGCTGTTCCCCAACCACTGCTAGGAACAAGGACACAAGAAACTGTAAAGGTACCTTCAGCCAACTTCTCAGAGGTGAGATATCAAAAGAGAGAGATGACCAAGGGAGGAAGGCCCTGAAGACAAGGGTATCCATAGGGAAGCCACATCCAGTGTGGGCTTGCTAAAGTAGCTCCTCCTGGGACAAGGGACAGGACACAGGACGGGGGAGGGGAGGATAACAGAGCGGACATTTTATGGAGATTTTATCAGTTCTCATGGGAAGCAAGCTACTCTTCACCCTCAAGAACTACCCTGAATTGAGCTACTTCTTTTTTTTTTAATTTTTTATTGAGAAAAAGAAAAAAAAAAGTTTCCGCCTCCTCCCAGCCTCCCATTTCTCTCCCCCTCCTCCCACCCTTCTCCCCCTCCCCCCACTCCTCTCCCCTCCCTCTCCAGTCCAAAGAGCAGTCAGGGTTCCCTGCCCTGTGGAAAGTCCAAGGTCCTCCCCCCCCCCTCCATGTCTAGGAAGGTGAACATCCAAACTGGCTAGGCTCCCGCAAAGCCAGAATTGAGCTACTTCTGAGCCACACCTACTCCAGGCTGGAAAACCGGAACTCTAGCCACTGCCCGCCTATTCACCCTGCCTGCCAGGGACGTGAGCAGGACCCACTCAAAGCCCACCTTTGGGATTCTTGTAGAAAGGGGTGATATGCCAATGTCAAGGTCCTCTCACCCCCTCCTACCTCTATGATAGGTCCTCTTGCCTTTCCAGGGGCCCTTTCAACTCCCAAGGGCCTTGAGAACAACCCACTGTCCAGGGGACCCTAAAGATATACGCGTTGTGTGGATCCCGCCCAACTTCAATTAGGATACTCGGGGAGGGTGGGTGGAGGAGGGGAGAACCCCGGTCCAACAGGGTGGGAGTAGCTCCTACTAGGCCAGTCCTGGCCCCCCTTCCTTTGGGGAAGTGAGGAAGGAACTTGAGCAAACATCTGGGAGACCTGTCAGCCCGAAAATTTGCTAGGAAAAAACGCCATCAGGTACTACAGTGCAGACAGGGACCAGCCCCACCGCTACAGCAGCGTGTGCTGGCCGCTTCCTCCTTCCTCACCTCCCTTTCCTCCCCTCCCCCAGCTTCTTCTCCGGTTCCCCTCGCTCCCCCCACACCGCTCCCCCTTAGTGGCTCCGGCATCCCCACCCACTGACCCCGCCCATCCGCGGGGCCGCAGCGCCTCCCGGTGGTCGTGCTTCCCAGGCATCCGCCCGCCCGGGGCAGGGTTAAAGTGGGAGGCTTCTGGCTTCGTCCCCTCCCGCTCAGTCCCGGTCCCCTCCCTCCTACCCACTCGGCGCCCGCATCTCGGGCCGTCAGGACAGGGCCTCTCCTCGGAAGTGCCCAGATGGCCTCTTTTTGGAAGTGCCAAGTCAGGTAAGCTTCATGTGGGGTCCAGCCTGACTGGGGGAGAGAAGGAACAGGGTTCAGGAGCTGCACCTCAGGAGTATACGGTGGAGGCTGAGTTCTCAAGGGTCACGGTTCTAGCCAAACTGACTGTCCAGCCCCGGGTTCTAGTATCCAGCTGGCCCCTAGTCTATGACGTACATAGCCTGGTTGGTGTGCAGGTTTCCTCTTGGTCTGAACTCCACAGCTTTCTACTGACCACTGATGGCCCAGACTCCCCCTACTTCCCCAGTCCACAGAGTGCCTGGCATCTGGTCAAACCCATGGCAATTTCTAGCAGGTCTGAGTTATCTCCCGAGGGTTAAGGAAACTAAATTGTCTCAGTGGGAGGACATGGTGTGACCTGGACTTGAACACGGGCCCTGGTGTCCTCTCTGCAGGCCCCAGGAAAGGGGATTCCTCCTGGGGAAAGTACCTGCCACTTGAACTAGCTCCTCAGATGGACTTCAAGGGTGCTCTGTGTTCTACAGAGGAGTCTCAGGTCCAATGGGTGGGCAAGCCAGATGCTTTCAAGGAGATACCAACCCTCACGCTGAACCTCCTTGGTGCTTAGGGAGAGACACAGGAGCTGAGGAACCCTAAGATGAGGGGGACCCAAGTTAATAATATCTGTCACTCTCAGCTCCATCCCACCCCTGGGACTCCCTGGAGCACACCTGGAGCACAGAGGTTAACATTAGAGACACCTTCCCTAGACAGAACAGCACAGAACAACCCTCATGAAGCCTGGGTGTTCAGGGACTATCCTCATGCTCACCTGAAGACATGGAGCCTGTGCCACAGAGGGACCAGGTACCTAAAAGGAAGGTTTGAGGTTCAGAATAACTTGCTGGATTTTTTTTTTCCCAATTAAATAGTTCAGGCTTTGAGGCCAGCACTCACTTAACAAGAAAAAAGAAAAGGAAAGGGGCATTTGAGAATTCCTCTTACAAATATTGGCAGTAAAGCAGCTATCTGCGGTCCCTTAGAGAGAAGAGGTAGGGCCAGGAACTGTACTTGGACCTAGGGTTCCAAGGAACAAGTGATGTCAAGTACCACAGACCAGACCGGGGGAGCTGAATATGGGAGTGTAGAGCAGCCATTCTGAGGACTGTGCGTTAGTCTTGGGGGACAATAAAATTCTCTGTCTAATGAAATGGTGTCAGGGAGCCGGCACAGACTTTGGAAGAAGCAGACAAGGCTGCTGCCACTTGGGCAGTTTGTCTGCTGGAGAGTGGGCTCCTTCCTGTCCAGCAGTGTTCTGCCAGCAAATCCAGGCAGCTGTGCTTTGGAAGGGGCCTCTCAGCAGGACTTGGGAAACACTGGGCACTAGGGGCTTTCTGATATGACTCTCAGAGTCCTGGATGAGAGGGACTGGGAATTTTCACAGACACTGGCAGACA
Organism: Microtus oregoni; assembly: GCF_018167655.1. Taxonomy (NCBI): domain Eukaryota; kingdom Metazoa; phylum Chordata; class Mammalia; order Rodentia; family Cricetidae; genus Microtus; species Microtus oregoni. The sequence goes on from NW_024543220.1 coordinate 18,776,303, forward strand.
CCAGCCATACCCGCCCTCCTGGAGGAGTTCTGCTTTCTGGTCTCAGATAAGGTCAGACTTAGAAGCACTTACTGGTCTCAGCTAGCAGGGAGTCTGGGCACCTGGATACACAGTGTAGATTGCTGTTCACCACCCAAAGCACCCGGTTAAGATGTGGGGATGGTATGCTTCCTAGAACGCAGATGGCTAGTGTGATTTTGTTTATGTGTTTGTTTTCCTTTTACATGGTCCCACATTTCAATAAGTCAGCCTTGCTGTGTCTCTTTCTGCTCATTTATGAAAAGTGTAAGAATCTAGGGAACCCCCACAAATTGACAGGGATTGTGGGGTACCTTCCTAGTCCATGTGGCAGACAGGGAAACTATCATGGAGAGGGGAGCTCAGTTCTAGGAGCTATGTGTTGTCAGACACCACAGAGAAGTGGGGCAGAACCTGTGTCCTTTGGTCTCTGCTGATGTGCCCATCTTGGTGGGCCTTGCTGTGGGTTTGTTCTGCCTCAGTTAGGCAACGTTATCTGATCACTGGCCATTTGTAAGCTTATGGTGATTTTCCCAGCCACAGTTTCCCTGTGTTACTAATAGATGTTCTTTTCTTTTCTTTTCTTTCTTTTTTTTTTAACTACTTGGCTATGTGGTGAGACCCTGGAGAGGGAGGGAAAAGACTAAATCTCTGTATACGTACTCTGAATGCATAAAGACATAGCCAGAAGTGCAAGCGTCATAACGTTTGGCAGTTCTGTTTATAATCTTTTGAGAAACCATCAAGGTTTTGACACCAGCTTCACCACCTTACACTTTCATCAACAGGGCACAAGGTGCCCTGCCACTTGTCATTTTCTGATTGGTTGGTTTCACTGAAAGAGACAGACAGACAGACATACATGTATACACTAGGGCTCAAACCTGGGACCTTTGCATGCTAAGCAAATGCTCTACCACTGAGCCACACCCCCAATCCTGCTCTGTAGTTATTTTTATTATTAAATAGGTGTATAGAACTGGTTAATGTGTTTCCACTTTCATCTATGATTGAGTTTTCTTCAAAAAGTTTTTGTTGATCTAGCTAAATGTTTTGTCAATTTTGTTTGTGTTTTCTAAGTATCAGGTTTAGTTTCATTGACTTTCTCCATTTTTCCTTAATATGCATCTTGTTTTCCTGTACTCATCTTTATTATTCTCCACTCCCCATGGATTTACTCCGTTGTCCTTTCTCCACTCACTGTGAGGTGGGCTGTTGATGTGAGCTCTTTCTTAGCCTTGGTGTAGGCTCTTACAGCTGTGTGCCTCCCCTCTCAGCATTGCTTCTGCTGTGTACGTTTTGGAATTTGTTTATTGGTTTTTATTCATTTTAAATGTAATTGGTTTTTTTTTTCTTTTAACTCTTTGGTCCTTGGGGCCCACCACCCAGCTCCCAAATAAATCACACACGGAAACTTACTCTTACTTATGAATGCCCGGCCTTTGCTTGGCTTATTTCTAGACAGCTTTTTAAAAATTATCCTGTCTACCTTTTTACCTTTCTTCTATATTTCTTTCCTTCTTACTCCGTAGCTGCCTGTGTATCTGGGTGGTTGGAGGACTGGGGGGCTGGCCCTTGGCATCCTGTCTCCTTCTTTTCTCACTCCCCCCACGTCTCTCTCTTTATTCTCTCTGCCTGGAGCTCCACCTATCCCTCTCCTGCCTCACTGTTAGCCATGTGACACTTCATTAGACCAATCAGGTGTTTTAGACAGGCAAAGTAACACAGCTTTACAGAATTAAGTGCAACACATCTTTGTATCATTAAACAAATATTCCATAGCATAAACAAATGTAACCCATCCCAAACTAATATTCCACAACCCTTGTTTTTTTATTTGTGGGTTGTTTTAAGAGCATAATGTTTAATTTCCACAATTTTGTGATTTTCCGAGTTTCTCCTTGTTACCAATATCTAACTTCACTTCTCTGAGGCTGAAGAAGATGTATTTTTGGGCATCTGTCTTGGCAAAGCTATTGACCTGGACATTATTGTGTCTGCCTCCCATTGCCGCAATCTTCTTCCTGTCTGGACAACATGACTTCCCAAGGACTTACAGGACTGAAACTTTATTCCCCTTATTCTCCTCTGTTCCCACTTTGGAGCCATCCATGACAAAGCCATGACATGACCAGAGGAAATTAGAAAGTTTCTGCAGGTGCCCGTGGACAGGGGCAGGTGGGGGGATCAGAAGGAGTCCGAGAAGGCTTCATATCTTACTCAAGCTGATTCTTGTCACAGAGGCAGCCTGAAACAGTAAAACACAAACAAACAAAAAAAGTCAAGCCATCAGAGAGGAGGAGATTCTGAGGTCCAGAGCTACTCCGTTATTAGACTCAAACCTCCAGTTTTCAGGAAGCTGTCACACATGACATGAAAGAGTGACGCTTTCCAGGATGGAAGAGAATTGCAACGGCAGATAAACAGTTGTCACATCAGTAGATGTACCAAGAAAGAAGGGAAGGCATGGCTCAGTGGTAGAGTGCCTGACCAATAAAGGAAGAAATAAATCACTAGGACCTCTATATTACAGCAACTCAGTGGTAGGTCTACTTGACAAAGACTTTAGGCATCTTTAAAATGCCTTAAGAACTAATGGAGGATATAAAAAAGTTTGGGGAATAATGTATGAATGAAATGAAAATGTCAATGAAGATGGGGGCTGGAGAGATGGCTCAGTGGTTAAGAGCATTGCCTGCTCTTCCAAAGGTCCTGAGTTCAATTCCCGGCAACCACATGGTGGCTCACAACCATCTGTAATGAGGTCTGGTACCCTCTTCTGGCCTGCAGGGATACACACAGATAGAATATTGTATACATAATAAATAAATAAATAAATATTTAAAAAAAAAGAAAATGTCAATGAAGAGCCAGAAATAACTAAAAATAAATGAAAAGATCTGAAAAGTACAGAACTGAAATAAAATTTTTTACTAGAGAGAGTCAGAGGCATATCTGCACAATTGGAAGAGAGAATCAGTGAACTTGAAGACAGAAGAAGGGAAATAGTCAACCTGTGGAAAGAGAATTCTTGAGAAAAGTGAACAAAGCCTAGGGGGCCCATGGAGCACCATTGAGATCAACAAAAGCTCTATAGGAGTCTCCTAAGAGGAGAGAGGGCGGGGAGTAGAGAGTTTGAAGAAATGATTTCTGAGGGAACCTCACAGATTTGATTAATGGCACGGATATAAACATCCAAGGAGCTCAAACTCCAAGCAGGATGAACTCAGAGAGGCCTACACTAAGACCCATCATAATTTAACCCCAAGGATCACATCTTGAAAGCCATAAAAAAAAAAAAGACTTGTCAAGTACAAAGGAGCCTTGACAAGTTTACTGGTAGATTTCTCATGGACAATTAAGTCCAGAGGCTGAGGGTCAATACAGTCAAAGTGCTGAGGTAAAACACTATCAGCCAAGAATCCTGTTTCTAGCAAATTGTTCTTTGAAAGTAAGGGAGAAACAGACCTTACTAGAGCAGCAACTGAACAAGTTCATCATCACTTCCCTTCCCCTGAGAAGAATGCTAAGGGAAGCCCAGAAGGCTAACATGAAGGATGACGGACAATAACTAAGCCAATCTCAGAAAAGGGAAATGCGGGCAACTGTTAAAAGCTAGTGTTACTGTAGCCGTGGAGGGAGCTCCAGTGTTTGTTTTCGAAAATTATTTGAAAAGCATTTTAAAGGAAGCAATTATTAGTTTAAGAGCTAGTATTTCTATTTTCATTTGTAATTTCAAAATTTCTTTGCTATATAATTTAAGAAACTAGTACATTAAAATGTTAGTTATGGGGATGGAAAGATGGCTCATCTGTTCAGAGCACTGACTGCTCTTCCAGAGGACCCAGCACCCACGTGGTAGTTCATTACAGTATGTAACTCCCGCTGCAGGGGATTGAACACCCTCTTTTGGCCTCCTTGGGCACCAGGCACACATGTGGCACATATAAATGCATGCTTGCAAAATACCTATCCACATAAAATAAAAATAAAAATTTAAATGTGTATTAGTTATGTTTTTTTTATTTTAAAGACTTATTTATTAATTATGTATACGGGGTTCTTCCTGCATGTATCCCTTCAGGCCAGAAGAGGGCACCAGATCTCATTACAGATGGTTGTGAGCCACAATGTGGTTGCTGGGAATTAAACTCAGAACCTCTGGAAGAGCAGGCAATGCTCTTAACCTCTGAGCCATCTCTCCAGCCCTAGTTATGTTTTGAAATGATAAATGGTCAGCCTTCTGTATTCACTTTTTCCTCATCTATAAATTCAATCAATCACAGATTGAAAATAAAATAGTGTCCATGCTAAATATTGGCAGACCTTTTACTCCCTGTCAGTGTCTTTAAATGTCATATAACAAGTATTTATATAGAATTTCCATTGTACTAAACATAAATACCAGTCTAAAGATGATTTCAAGTGTATAGGAGGATATACATAAGTTATATGCAAATACTGTGGCTTATTATATAAGGGAGATGTGCAGGCAGACAGTGCTGGAGACAGAGTTGAGAGTTCTATATCTTGATCTGTAGGCAACAGGAAGTGAACTGAGTCACTGGGTGTAGCTTGAGCATTAAAGACCTCAGAGCCCGCCCCCCCCCCCCCCACACAGTGACACTCTTTCTCCAACAAGGCCACACCTCCTAATAGCCACTCCCTATGAGCTTATGGGAGCCAATTACATTCAAACTACCACACTCCTGTATAGTCCTATTTCATCTTTTTTTGAGAGAGGATCGTGCTATGTAGGCCAGCTGGTCTTGAGCTCATGGCTTCTGTCTCAGACTCCCAAATGCTGGGATTACAAGTGTGTGTGCAATACCTGATACCTTCCACCCTTAGCATCGAATATGCTGTTTGCTGATGCTACTTATTTTTCAACTAAAATCCTATAACATCTGAAATCTGGAGTTCTTTCTGTGATTGAAGAAATTTTCCAGATGACAAGTTAGGACACAGTCTCCCCAGGAGACCGCCGCAGAGAGTCCAGAGGTTTTGCCGCACCCACAGAAGGGAAAAGGCTGCCCCTAGTCAGCTGGCACCTGGTGGAAAGTTATACTAGAATTCACTGTACCTGACTAACCCTGACCCACTCAGTCCACACCAACGCCCACGTGAAGGAGGATCAGGCTATAGGGAGCGGGTATGCCCGGGTCCCACACTGAGCCTCGGACCTGCCCACGGAGTAGTAAAGTGGGCGTGTGTCTCCCTCCTCCTATTCCCAGTGCAGGCCCTGGAGAGGGATGTGTAAAGAGACATGCTCCCTGGTGTTTCCAACCCACTCAAATGATCCAATCATGTGAACTCTGCCCCCAGACAAAAGGGAAAGGCTGGATGTCTGAATCCAGCCTAGAACTGAGCCCTGCAGCCAACAGAGTTGGAGAGCCACATTTCCCTGTGGGTGGGGTGATAACATGGAGGCCCCTGTTTCCTCAGGCAATTACCAGCTATGTGCACCCCACCCTGGGAGGGCAGCCATGTGTTTGTGGGGGTGTCTGTAAATGGTCCCCTGTTTCATTACAGGACATCAGGACACATGACGGCTGTCAAGATGCTCCAGGGTTCTTTTTCTGTGTTCCTGCTTGGGGGGCTCTTGGGAGTCCTTCACGCTCAGCAGCAGGAAGTCATCTCTCCTGAGATCTCCACCACCGACAGGAACAACAACTGTCCAGGTACCTGGGCGGGGCTCTGGAGTTCTGAGACAGATCTGTATTCATAGGGTGAGGGTGGGCTAGCCCCGACTTGGCAAGCCCTGATGGGTTTAACATTGTCGCGCCCCTTCCCCATGCCCCCAACTCCAGAGAAGGCCGACTGCCCTGTCAATGTCTACTTCGTGTTGGATACGTCAGAGAGCGTGGCCATGCAGTCCCCCACAGACAGCCTGCTCTATCATATGCAGCAGTTCGTACCGCAGTTCATCAGCCAGCTGCAGAATGAATTCTACCTGGACCAGGTGGCCCTGAGCTGGCGTTACGGTGGCCTGCACTTCTCAGACCAGGTGGAGGTGTTCAGCCCACCCGGCAGCGACCGGGCTTCCTTCACTAAGAGCCTCCAAGGCATCCGCTCCTTCCGCAGGGGCACCTTTACTGACTGTGCCCTGGCCAACATGACACAGCAGATCCGGCAGCACGGAAGCCGAGGGGTGGTCCACTTTGCTGTGGTCATCACCGACGGCCACGTCACAGGCAGTCCGTGTGGGGGCATCAAAATGCAGGCCGAGCGGGCCCGTGAGGAGGGCATCCGGCTCTTTGCTGTGGCCCCGAACAGGAACCTAAATGAGCAAGGCCTGCGGGACATTGCTAACCCCCCTCATGAGCTCTACCGCAACAACTACGCCACCATGAGACCCGACTCTACCGAGATTGACCAGGACACCATCAATCGCATCATCAAGGTCATGGTGAGCGCTGGGGCAGAGGTTAAGGATAGTGTCCACTCACTAGTGAGGCAGCAGTCAGAGTTCAGTGGATCCCCCTGTGAGTGAGGCAGTTGGTGGAAGTCAGGGTCAAGTCCTCTCATATCCACGATCCCCAACCAGACTCAGGAAGCATCTCACAGGTCCCCAGGCTCAGGCTAATCCAGTCTCTGTCTTTTCTGCAGAAACACGAAGCCTACGGAGAGGTGAGTTGTCCTGTCACTACAGCCCAGCTTATGCTGCCTGTTGGCAACCAAGACCGCTGACCCAGCAAAGGGCCAGGACCTGATTTCCCAGGACCTTGAGCAGACCAGAGCGGCAGAAGGACTGACGTCCACCTGCTCCATGGGGCCAGATACTCTTGAGCTTGCATGAAGCCCTATTCCATCCCCAATCCAATCCTGGCTGTTGAATCCCTAGAGGGCCAGTACTAGAGTTCTCTACCAAACACATGACTTCTGGAGAAGCTGAGGCATGTCCCAGACTGGGGGCTTTATCCAACCCAGACTGGAAGCCGTGTACCTGTCTCGGGGTCCTACAGCCTTGGGTACCCAAAGTCCCACCCCACTCCTTCTGTGGAAACAAGCCATCCTAGAGCAGCTTCTTCCAAGAACAGCAAATCAGTCCCTGTATACAGATGGGGCCTAGCCATGACCAGAGCTCGTTGGTCCTTGTTGCTGTCTGTCATTGCTTATCGCAGCCTCTCTTACCCCAAACCTGGCTAGATGATTTGACTAATCACTGGCCCCCACCTATCTAGTACCCTGTGTGTCTGGTCCTTCCTTCCACTCTGCTTGTCTGTATGGGTGTTTGGGAGCTTCCTCTGAGAGTCTGAGGTTATGCCTGTCCCCAGTCCATACCCAGCTGGGGACTTGACCCACCAACCTGACCTGCTGTTTGTCCGCCTCATTCCAGTGCTACAAAGTGAGCTGCCTGGAGATTCCTGGGCCCCATGGACCCAAGGGCTACCGAGGACAGAAGGTAAGAGGCCTGGAGAGCGTGTGGCCTGTGCTTCAGGAAGCCCCTGACCTGCGGGAATTCCACAATGAAGGCCAGCTGGCTGTGGATGACTCAGCACTTCCAAGCTTGGAAAACCTAAACTTCGGATTTTATCCATTCCTTTTCAAATGGTATTTTGAGAAAAGTAGGAAATGTTTAAGAAGTTTTTTTTAAAAAAAACTTAAAACTCATTTGTGAAGTAAGCAAGCAAGGTTCCTTTCTGTCAGTGGCGTGGTTGCTGATTGACAAGAGGCATCCACTTGGAGGTTTATTTGATTCTAGGCTTTGAGGACTCTGCTTTGAATGGCTACCTGGTATTTTCCTAACAACAGAGCTGTGTAAAATAAATCCCTTCCGATTTCACTACCTTAGCGTCTTTAACCAACAATTCACGTGTCAGAAAGCAGAGGGGTAGGAAGGAGATGACGCCAGTCACATGCAGAGGCTTAGAAAGGAGGTAGCACATCCTCCTTTCTAAGTGAGTGAGAGCCTCTACAGCAGCGGGTGGCTGGGTGAGGTGTCTCCTGCGCCAGCCACTCCTTGGTCTGGCTTCTTCCAGTCCTGACCGCAAGTCATGCCCACCCTGCTACGGGGCCACCTTACCACTTACACAGAAGTGATCCAGCCCCTTGGGTGACCCAGGGACTTCAGAGCAGAGCACAGCTGTGACCTGCAGGATATCTGACCCCTTGCTCTGCTTGATCTCCTCCATTCTCTTTCCTTTGCCTCTTGACTTCTTCTCTGTCCCTTTGCATTTAAAGTGGAAGGATATTAATAAGTTGGTGCCTTTATTTAGTGTTGTGTGTGTGTGTGTAAGGTTAAAACTTTAGCTCCCTGGGAGTCTAATTTTATGTAGTTTTCTGAAGCTCCAGTCTTTCTAGTTCTGTCAGTCCATGTCGTACCCATGCCAATTCCTTTTCGAGAGGAATTAATGTCCCATGAGTGCCATGCTGGCCTCTGGAGAGCCCAGGGTCAGCTGTGGTCCGGGCTATGGTACAGAGGTCCCAAGCCCCAGCATCCCCAGCTGAGAAGCTGCTCAGCCCCATTTGCAGTGTGGCTTTATGGAGAGCTGCCATCAAGACTCGGAGAAGAGTCAGCAAGAGCCTGGTGGGGACCACCGGGGCTCTCAGGGGCACCTGACCCTGTCCTAAGATGTTCCTACCTGGGGAGGGACCAACAGCTTCTGCCATACCACCTCTCGCAGATGACAGGATTCCTTTGCCTCAATTTACCCTTTACCCTGTCCTCTACTTTTAGGGTGCCAAGGGCAACATGGGAGAGCCCGGAGAGCCTGGACAAAAGGGACGACAGGTAAGGTCCACACATAGCCTCTGGCCCCTGACCCGACTCCCAACTACTCTCCCCACCTCCAGGGTTGGGGTCACACCCAAGGTTCATTGTTCCTTCTTCACAGGGAGACCCTGGCATCGAAGGCCCCATTGGATTCCCAGGACCCAAGGCAAGTTCCCTACCTAGGGCTAGGATGGGGGAAGGGAAGTGGAGGAAGGTCATTTTGGGTCAGTTCCCCACCCTGCCCTTGGGGACGTCCACAGCCCAGCCCCTGTTGCCGAAGAAGAGGAATTCCTCTACAGTTTGAAGATCACTCCAAAACTATGCATCCAGCTGGACCCCTCCTCTCTCAAGCATGCGTTCAGGACCCACATATGATCTCTAGGCATGACAGTCACTGCTGGGTCTCGGCTGTCCTTCGCCATCTGTCTCTTCAGGGTCCCACTGCACTTGCAGGCATGCCCTTGGTAACACACTGTCTTTTCCTTCTGCCCTTAGGGTGTGCCTGGCTTCAAGGGAGAGAAGGTAGGTTGGCATAGAGAGCTACTGTGCCCTGACAGCCCACAGCCTGTGGGCTCCTGGAGGCAGACCTAGGTTCCCCCACCCTGCCCGCCTGGAGGCAGACCTAGGTACCCCCCCTAACCTGGAGGCAGACCTAGGTTCCCCCCCCTGCCTGGAAGCAGACCTAGGTCCCCCCCCAACTGCCTGGAGGCAGATGGAGGTTTCCCCCCTGCCTGGAGGCAGACCTAGGTTTCTGGCCTCATGTTTGGGCTGGGGGCGGGGGTGGGAATCTACATTTGCACCCCAAAGACAACAGTGTCTGTGAAGCTTGGAAACTCACTAACACTTCACTTGCCTCCTGCACAGGGTGAATTTGGATCAGATGGTCGGAAGGTAAGCCTGAGGGGATGGGTGTGCCCTGTCATGCTGCTCGGAGGGAACACGGATTGGGGCTAACCAGTCCTTTCTCTGTCTTCTCTAGGGAGCCCCCGGCCTAGCTGGCAAGAATGGAACTGATGGACAGAAGGTAGAGTCCCCAGCCCCACCCTGACTGCTAGCCGCTGCCTTTCCCCACATGCTTATAAGTCTATTCGCACAGATACGTACTACACACCCACACACCCACACACACACACACTTGTGCGTGTGGTGAGGACAGTCCACACCCATGCCCTGGCCTGGTCCTGGGAGTCTGCCATGGAGACAGAATGCAGCAAAGTGGGAATCACCTCACCGTTCTGTGCTCTGACTAGGGTATAGCTGGAGCCATCACTGATGCGTGTAGACCCCCAGATCTACCCTCTGATATTCCCTCTTCTTCTTTCAGGGAAAACTGGGCCGCATTGGACCTCCAGGTTGCAAGGGAGACCCAGGAAGTCGGGTGGGTAACTTCACCATCCTCCCTGTCTATCACATGAAACGTCATTCAGGGGACATGGCTACCAGGCTGGACTGGAAGCAAGTCTTTGGATTCGCTCTTCTGCCCAACCTCTCCCTGCCTGGTCTTCACCCCAGTCTGGAGCTCTTCTAGTCTTGGGGTCCCAACCCACCCGCCCCCAGGAGCCTATGAGCCAACCCTTGGACATACACAATTTCCAGACCAGGTGGAGCTTGAGGTCCTAGGCTGGGAAGTTCTGAAACCTGGATGCCCATCAAGGGCAGTGTTAGGCATGGCTCCTGTGGAGCCAGGACCTCATAGCCTGAGTGAGCAGCATCTCTGGCGGCAGCTCTGTGTCAGTGTTCTTGACCCATGGGAAGCATAGTCCACTGTGGCAGCATTCAGAGAAGCCTTTCTCACCTCCCTCAGGGCCCCGATGGATACCCTGGAGAAGCCGGAAGCCCAGGCGAGCAAGGAGACCAAGGTGCCAAGGTAAGGACTTGGCTAATAGCTCTAGAACACACTGTCACCACCCTCAGGAATCCCTGCCTTGGGACTCCCTATGCCAGCTCACACTGGGGTGAGGGGACAGCCCAGGCTGTGAAGCCTAGCAGGGAGGTCCCATCCTCAGATTCACTATTCAAGAGCAGGGTCACCAGTCACCTGTGGCACAGCTTGCCCACCTCCCCTTCCAATCTGGCAGAGACCCTGTGTCTCCCACCCCCACACACTGCTCTTGGTAGCCTAGACCTTTAGCCACAGAATAGGCAGCCTTCCCTAGGAGACCAGACCATGCCCCTTCTGCCTGCTTCCTCCTTTGACTCCCCTCCCTAGCAATCCTGCCATCACCAGGTCCTCTCACACAGGGCCCCTTCCCCAGAGGGGGCAGCAGACTTTACACTGGGCTCATGGGCTGGTCTTTTGGGTACCATGGCAAGTTCTTCCCCCATTATGCCTGGCATTCTGCGTGCTCCAAGAATATGAGGGAATTTAGATGATCCTGCCCCACTGCCCAGTACCTGTCCATGCGAAAAGCTGATGTCATCCTCAACCCTTCCAGGGGGATGCTGGCCGCCCAGGACGCAGGGGACCACCAGGAGATCCTGGAGATAAGGGAAGCAAGGTGAGTTGCTGGCCTGCTCACTACCCTTGCCCAGGATGTGATCCACACGGTTCTATGCCCTCACACGTGTGGGGAGGGACGGTACAGAATGACTAAGGGAGACATCATGTCCCGGCCCTGGTGCATTCCTCAGCCATGCTCCCAGCCCTGCTGAATTGTCCCTGCCCCACACAGGGATACCAAGGCAACAACGGAGCTCCTGGAAGTCCCGGAGTGAAAGGAGGCAAGGGAGCACCTGGTCCCCGTGGACCAAAAGGAGAACCCGTGAGTTTACCCTAAGTCTCTCAGCCTGAACCAGGCCCCTGCTTTGGGCTCTTCTGGGGCACCACTTTGGGCAGCAAGGTTGATGAAGGGCCATTGGCAAATGGCACTGAGGATGGGCAGAACCCTCTGTTGCTCGTCAACCCTTTCACTACCATCCCAACAAAGCTTCCCCAGGGCTGAACATGGCATTGGGAACCCTATCCCAGGGCTGATCCTTAGAAGAGACAGTCTGAGGAGGCCTAGTCAGGGAATGATCAGGAATGACCATACTGGTTATCCAAGGCACATCTCAGCCATTGACCAGGACTTCTAGCCTGACCAGGAGCACCCCCACACCGAGCCCTGACTCCTCCAACTGGGACAAAGCTGGCACAGAAACAGTATGAAGACAGAGCCACAACCCCAAGCAGATATCATCGGGAGGCAACACCAGGCTCAGGGTCCCCAGCATCCTAGGGAGAGCAGGGCTACAGGTGACCCACGTGGCCCTCCCGGCCATCTCACTCCTCCCTTGTCCTCACGTCCATTCTCTGCAGGGGCGCAGGGGAGATCCTGGAACCAAGGGCGGCCCAGGCAGTGACGGTCCAAAGGGGGAGAAGGTGAGTTGCTCTGTAAGGACCCAAGGGGTCTGCTCTGGACTCTCCCCAGAAAGCTGAGGGGCTTTGGTCCCTGCACTGTCTGAGACAGGAAGAACCAGACAGGCGAGCTCCCACTCCTAGCTGTCTGTCGGGCTTCTGGAAGGGCGCCGCCCATCCTATATGTGCCCTATACAACTACTTAGGCTGCATACTGCTCCGTCTTCCAGCGTCTCCACGGCAGACATACACGTTCCCACAGCTCCAACTGCCACAGTGGAAGGTGGTGAAGGAGTTCTCCCCTGAGCTGGCTAGGGTCCCTTCGCCCCTGGAGTGGCCTCAGTAGGTCTGTGGAGATGAGGGGATATCAGGAGGAAGGACACTGCCATTCTGACACCGCCCTTCGCACACCAGTGTCTTTGTCCTAGTGGACTGAATAGCTCGTTCATCTAACCCCATCACCCCATCCCCCTAATACTGCCTCTGGAGAGGGGAACTCCGAGTTACTCCCTGGCAAAGCCTGACCAGACCTGTCTTCTCACAGGGAGACCCTGGTCCTGAGGGGCCCCGAGGCCTGGCTGGAGAAGTTGGCAGCAAAGGAGCCAAGGTATGTAAGGCAGAGGGTGGCAGATACCAGACAGAAGGGGGCTATCTCCAGGACAGGAGGAGCAAAGGCCAGGGTGGGGGAGGCCACACCCAGGACAGGGAGTAACAAAGGCCAGGCTGGAGGAAACTGTGCCCATAGTCTTCCTGCCCCACTTAACCTCGCAGATCCAGCCAAGGCAAGACCACTGGTGGGCAGTGGGCCCAGGGCAGGTTGGCCTCACCCTGAACCACGGGGTTGAGGCCAGGACTCTAGATGCACTATTAGACCGCAGCAACTCACTGTCTTCCCCTCATTGCATTTCTTCTTAGGGAGACAGAGGTTTACCTGGACCCAGAGGCCCCCAGGGCGCTATTGGGGAGCCTGGAAAACAGGTTGGTAGCAGGACACTAGAAGCCCTGAGGCCATGACAGCACCCTGCCCCCCAGCTCCCACCCACTCCTAACCCCATTCTTTTTTTTTTAAGATTTATTTATTTATTATATATACAACATTCCTTATAGATGGCTGTGAGCCACCATGTGGTTGCTGGGAATTGAACTCAGGACCTCTGGAAGAGCAGTCAGTGCTCTTAACCTCTGAGCCATCTCTCCAGCCCCGTCCTAACCCCATTCTTAATCCCTAACTTGTCCACCCACTTCAACCCTCCACCTGTCCCCTATCTTGTTCCATGACTCCCTACTCCCTACCCTTCCCCCAACCCTTTATCAAGTCCCCACTCTGCTCCCAGGCCCCTAGCCCACTCCCAACTCTGCCCCCAGGCCCCTAGCCCACTCCCCACTCTGCCCCAGACCTCCTACCCACTTCCCACCCTACTCCACAGTCCTACAAACCCATATTTACCTACTCCCCACTCATCTCAACCCCTAACCTCAGGCAAGGTGGTGGCCCTGGTGCCAAGACCTACCATCTTCTCCGAGCTGGTCAAAGCAGGTTAGGTCATCACCATTTCAGGTGACAAGGCCACCTCTGACTGCTCTCCTGCTCTCAGGGATCTCGAGGAGACCCTGGTGATGCTGGGCCCCGTGGAGATTCAGGACAGCCAGGTCCCAAGGTACGTCCCTTCCTCCGGTCGATATGGGATGGGGCCCAAAGCAATTGCCTGTGGAGGAACCCCAACAGAAAGGTTTCAGGAGAAGCTTGGAGGCCTGGAGGAAGAGCTTGGAGGCCTGGAGGAAGAGAGAGGCCTCCAGTGAGCCTCCTGTTCCCAGCTCCTAGTGAAACTGGAGAGAGCAGCAGGAGACCATGCAACCTGTCTTCTGCCCTCCCCAGCAATGACCTGCCTGAGAAGATGGCAGGGTCCTGAGGGACGGACAGCCATTTGGGTACTGCATGATCCTAGTGGCCTCTCTAGTGTGTGCCACAGCCCCTGGCTTATCTGGCATATCAATCACACACACTCCCGTCCAGAGGTGGACAAGCAAGGCGAGGCTCACACTTTGTATTTTTACCCTACTCAAGATACCCCCAGTCTTCATCTGCACTATTTGGAAACCACCTCCTCCTCAGTCATTTCAACTAATTCAACCTTCTCCTTCAGGGAGATCCTGGAAGGCCTGGATTCAGCTACCCAGGACCCCGAGGAACACCCGTGAGTCATGGCGTAGAAGAAGAACCCCCAGGAAAACCCTATGGACTGGGTCCCAAGGCTTCTGTGGTTCCCTTGATGTGGGGACTAGGAATAGGGAGGGGGCGGGGGCCACCTGTCACTTGGTGCAAAGGCAGATCCAGCCAGCACCCAGAGACACCAGGGGTTAGATATAGCTCAGGATTGGCTCAGCATGTGTGGGTTCTGTGGCCTTTACCTGAGGTGTGTGTGAGCTTCTATACAAATTCTGATATCCAAGAAATCATAAGGGGTGACCCCAGCTCCAGGGGATGGTGGGCTTCTCTGCCTGTACTTAGACTTGGGGTCTGTGACTGAGCCACCTGTCGGACCTTTGCTTGCTTCACAGGGTGAAAAAGGAGAGCCCGGCCCACCAGGCCCTGAGGTACTTGGGGGTCTTGTCCTGGTTAGCCTTTTCCTGGTGGGGTCGTGGAAGTCCTGCATGCCATGTCCACTTGGGAACCGTCTTTCGGGCATGTCCTTGATCCAAGACAGGTCACATGAGCCCTGGCTGGGCTTTAACTGGTGGTGGTTCCTGTGTTGTGTCCTTTTCCAAACAAAACCCAGGGCTTCCCTGAAAATGCCCAGAACTCTGAGTGTGGTTTGTGCTACCTCCGAGCTCCTGGAGGTCTGTGGAAGGTCCTGTCATGTGGGGTGGGTGGGTGTATGCCACCCACTGCCCACAACTAACATGTGTCCTGTGTCACAGGGAGGCCGAGGAGACTTTGGCCTGAAAGGAGCACCCGGAAGGAAGGGAGACAAAGGCGAGCCAGTGAGTGTCACCATCCTATGCCCAGGACAACAGGCTAGCGCATGAGGAGGGCCTAAGATTCCTGGGAAAACACCCAGCCTGTCTGCCACCAAGCCCTTTATGGGAACGGTCAGACTCAGAGGCCTCCTCTACTCTTCACCCCATCCTCAGCCAGCACCTCCTACTGGTCCTTTGGCACAAGCCTGGCCCATATCGTCTTCACTTCCATGTCCCTAGCACCCTTGGGTATCTAGATGGATGTATGGATGCAAGAGGAACAGTGAGGGCAAGATAGAACAAATAAGGACAGGTGGCAGATGATGGTGGATGGATGGATGGATGGATGGATGGATGATGGGTGGATGGGTGGATGGATGGGTGGATGGGTAGATGGGTGGATGGATGGATGGATGAATGGGTGGGTGGGTGGATGGATGGATGGGGTTGGCAGTTCAGTGGAGGGATGGTAGGCTGGTGGACAGGTAATGGATAAATGGGTAGGTAGATTAGGCACACAGAGTGACTAGACGACCCTGGGATGTAGCAGCGTGAGTTATCCTGTTACTATCTTTGAGGTCCTCAGTGGCCTTCTACTCTCTCTTGCCTACCAGGCTCTGATAACAGCAGCTCAGGACGTCCCTGGGGTGATATCAGATTCAGGATAAAATGGGTGATGCAGTCCTTCATGTCACTATACTCCCAGCAAAAGCCATTGACAGGGGAATCAATACTTCTATGGGGCAAAGAGACCTGCCAGGGCTATACTGAGCCTACTTCCCTATTCCCCACAGGCTGATCCTGGTCCCCCTGGTGAACCTGGACCTCGAGGACCAAGAGGCATCCCAGGACCTGAGGTAAGCCACCTCTATCCCTTAGGTCCATAGCTCCTGGGCCAGCCAGGCTGATGTACACAGAGCATCCTGGTTCTGCCCTTAGTGGGCCCATGAGTCGGTACACACTGAGTGGTGGCACCAGGAGCAACTTGAACCCATCAGTCTCACCTCTCACTGCTGTCCTTTGTCTTCTAGGGAGAACCTGGCCCTCCTGGAGACCCTGGTCTCACGGTAGGTATCACGTAGTGTGGAGTCAGGACCCTTGTTTGTAAGTGTCCTTCTCTCTTCTGAAAAGCAAAATCCAAGAGCATCAAGTATACGGGTTTGGCAGGGCAAAGTCAGAGGAGGAGCTCAGAGGGCAAAGTTAGCAGGCATCCAGGCAGAGGTCAAAACCAACAGGTTTGAGGTTGACCAGGGACAAGGTCAGAAGATGAATCAAGGCTGGCAGGAGGTTGAGAGGGCAAAGGTAGCAGTGATCAAGTTGGCAAGGACAAGACCATTGGGTAGGAGTTAGTGGCATGGGTAAGGTCATAGGGCAAAGCTGGAGATGTAGGTACCTCTACTCCACATATTGGCACAGACACCAGCAGACATGGGGTCAGGGACTCCTATGGAAGCTCTCATGTGATGGCAGGTGCTCCCTGCCTAAATGCACCCACTGGGGCTGTGTTGCAGGAATGTGACGTCATGACCTATGTGAGGGAAACCTGCGGGTGCTGCGGTGAGTTGGCCTAGTGCAAGAGTGCAGGAGGGATGGAGTGTATGGGGCGGGATCACTCAGGGTATCCCTGGCCCTGTACCCTAAGGGTCTTCGCACTCTCTACGCCTCACCCTGTCATCCCCCCCCCCACATACTTCCAGACTGTGAGAAGCGTTGTGGTGCCCTGGATGTGGTCTTCGTCATTGACAGCTCTGAGAGTATTGGCTACACCAACTTCACCTTGGAAAAGAACTTCGTCATCAATGTGGTCAACAGGCTGGGCGCCATTGCCAAGGACCCCAAGTCTGAAACAGGTCAGTGAAGACCATGAAGGACCCTGAGGCAGAAACCAGATCCCTGCCTCTAGCCAGGATCATGGCTTTGCCTGTGATTTCATTCAGGGTGGCTAAGCCCAGGTCACCAAGGTGGGAAAACAGGCTGGTAGACACTGTTCCCGTTTTTTGTACCCTTGTAGGCACACGCGTGGGTGTGGTGCAGTACAGCCACGAGGGCACTTTTGAGGCCATCCGGCTGGACGACGAACGAGTCAACTCCCTATCCAGTTTCAAGGAGGCTGTCAAAAACCTCGAGTGGATTGCCGGTGGCACCTGGACGCCCTCTGCCCTCAAGTTCGCCTACAATCAGCTCATCAAGGAGAGCCGGCGCCAGAAGACCCGGGTGTTCGCAGTGGTCATCACAGATGGGCGCCACGACCCCCGCGATGATGACCTCAATCTCCGGGCCCTGTGTGACCGAGATGTCACCGTGACAGCCATCGGCATTGGTGACATGTTCCACGAGACGCACGAGAGTGAAAACCTCTACTCCATCGCCTGTGACAAGCCACAGCAGGTGCGCAACATGACACTGTTCTCTGACCTGGTGGCTGAGAAGTTCATCGATGACATGGAAGATGTCCTTTGCCCAGGTGCGTGGTGACACCCGGTACCTTTTCCCCTAGCAGGCTAGTAGGTGACCACCGAGGGCCCAGCAGGAACTAATAGAGACCTGTTCTCTTTTCTCTCTTCTAGACCCCCAGATCGTGTGTCCAGAACTTCCCTGCCAAACAGGTAACACGGGTGCCTGAGACCCTAACCCCAGACAAGCAGAGCAGACCCAACATCCTTCCTGTTCTAATAGCCAGGGATGCAGCAAGGAACTGTGCAGCCTCAAGGGTGTACCATTGTGGAGGTGCTTCCTTGGGGAGAAACCCTTGAAGTTCACCCCTGGCATGGTAGAGTCAGGAGCTCAGGGTGAGGACTGGCTGCTGGGTGCATCTAGTGTCATTCTGAACTCCTGTATGGTACCATCTGGGCAGAGACTGCTGGCCTGGCTGTCCTTGATGCTTAGCCATTGGCCAAAAAGACATTTCAAGACAAAGGGAGTCTCATCCAAGAGTCTAAAGTCTCCCTACCACTGGGGACTCTTCTTTTGGTCCATGGGGGCCAGGCCCTGGACAGACTTAGCTGGAACCATCTATTTGCCAGGGCCTGGCAAGCTCTTGCCAAAAGATACAGCCCTAAAACTGATGGGCAGAATGGCTGGTGTAAGATGGGGGGGGGGGACAAGCATGCTGCTGCCCACCAGTAGTGGCTTTGCTTCTAACCCTGCGGCTGCCTTTGTGGCCTTCGTGGTAGGAGGCTGGAACCCAAGCTGCTACTCCCAAGGGAGCATAGAGGGGGTCCCTGATGTGCTGAGAGTCCCTGCCAATGCCTCCCCAGACACTGCTGCAGAATAACTGGGCAAGAGCCTCAGGGAGATGCCCTGGGGCCTCGGGAGCCTTGCAGTCTGCTCTACAAGCCTTGCCCCTCCCAGGAGCATTGAGTAGGGGGTGGGGTGGTTTTGATGGCCTAAGGCCCACACTATGCAGCTGCATCTCCTTGCAAAGTCTTGACTTTCTTGGCCCCTCCCAAAGACAAGGTGGCCACTGAGCATGTGCACAGGCCCTGAAACCACTCAACAGAAGGGACCATGTGGACTGGGAGTCAGGGTCTCACATTATTCAGCAGAGATCATTACCAAGAAAACACTCTCAGGGTATACCTTGGCCTTAGCCACCCCGGGGAGGATTGTGTGAGTCTCAGAGCACGGGCCTCAAGTTGCCGGTTCTGGTATCTGTCAAAGGCTAGGGCTCTGTCTGCAGGGAGACCCCCAACCCCAGCTCCTGGCACCTTGATTAGCTCCCAAGTGAACTATACCTTTGGTGTTGGACTGTAGCGCAGTGTTGTACAGGATATAAACCTTTAGTGAGGTTTGTGTAAGGGAGGCTGAAGTCATAGATGGCTCCATCCCCCACAAGGCAGAAGCCTGACCTTGGCCCCTGAGTCTTGCTCCTGATCTCAGTGGGAAACGTCCAGAGTGTGACAGCAGCTGTGTCTTTAGGGAGTAGAAAGTTCCCCCTTGTTGAGCTTCCTCATCAGGACAGGAGGTGTTGAATCTTGTCACGGGCTTGTTCGTTGGTGACTCGTCGTGAGGTTTCTTTAGCTTTGAAAGCGATGGTCGATGGTCGGTCATGTTGATTTTCTATTGTTGGGTGAGCCTTGTTCCTTGAGGCATAGCCCTGGCTCTTTGAAAGCGATGGTCGGTCATGTTGATTTTTTATTGTTGGCTGAGCCTTGTTCCTTGAAGCATAGCCCTGGCTCTTTGAAAGCGATGGTCAGTCATGTTGATTTTTTATTGTTGGCTGAGCCTTGTTCCTTGAGGCATAGCCCTGGCTCTTGGTCTACCTTGGTTTTGCCTGCTGAATGTGGTCAGTTCATGCCTTATAGAGGAGAGTTTGCTTCTGTGTTCAAAGAGCTGTCTCTCTGCATCTTCCTTTCTGGTGATGTCTGTGTCTGGCTTGTATAGAATGACCGTGGGTGACAGGGTGCAGTGGCCCAGGATGGGGGCCAGGATCAGACAGTTTCTACCTGTGGGCACACCAGTTCTGGAGGGTGGCAAGATCAGGAGGAAATGGGGATGGCAGCCTACACTAAGAGCTTAGGACCCCACATTTCCCAGCTCCCTAACCCCCTTCTACTGACCTTCTAAAGCACATCTGCATTCACTGCTATATGAAATTTCAAGGTGAATTATGGTGTCTGGGGACACAGTGACTGTAGACGGTGTCTTTACAAGTGAGGTCGTGGGTGAGCGTCCTTGTGAGCATTTCTGATGTGAATACAGTGTTAACAACACACTTCCAACTCTGACATAGCCCTGACCCTCTGAACCAAGTAGCCAGCCCTACCTCAGGCCAGGCATGGGGTCAGTCCTTAGGGACTGCTGAGAGTGTCTGACAAGCTCAAAACTGCAGGGAAAAAATTGGTAATGACCATAGCATCAAATACTGCAGTGAGACTTGAGCACTGGTTGTGAGAAAAGAAACAAGAGCCTTTAGAGAAGGAAGTGTCCTCAGGGAGGCCCCGGGGTCCTGGGGCCTAGTTCTGTGTTGGACACATTTGGGTTTCCTCGTGGCTCCTTGATTACCAGAGAAAAGGGAGTGAGTTTGGCCATGACATCCATTGAGTGATCCCTTCTCATCCAGCAGGCGCTGGAAGCCAGACAGAGGGAGGAGTAAGGGGGGAGGGTAAAAGAGGCAGGGAGAGGAAGATGCAACAAAGGAGAGAGGAAGGAACAAAGAAAGAAAAAAGAGAAATAGAGGCACAAAGGGAGGGGATAGGACAAAGGGACAGAAGCAGAAAGGGATGGAGAGAAAGAGGCAGATGGAGTCACAAAAAGAGAAGAGAAAATAAGAGACAGGGGAAGAAGGGGGAAGAGAGAGGGGGTGGCGAGGAAGAGAGGAGGGAGGAAGAGAGGCTCTTGCTCTCCCATGATGTCTGTACCACTATCCTGGACCCTCAAGGACAGGTCCTGGGATAGCAGATCATGTCTGGGACAAAGTGTCAGCAGTGTGGTTCTGTCTGTGGGCGCTTTCCGGAGCTGACTCATCTAGGGGTGCCGAGACAGAGCACTGAACTGGAGGAGCTTACAAGATTTGTGCACATCTCTCAGTTGGGTTTGGGTGCTAATGCTCCATGCTGAGTTTCCCTCGAGCTCTATGGACACCCCCAAACTGCTACAAGGCTAACTCTCCTGGGCTGTGTTGCTTGCTCTCAGCTTCTTTACCCCAGCAGGCCTCCCGCCTAGGTCAGATACCACACCTGCTCAGTCTCTCCCTGGCTCAGTCTCTTTGGTCCTAACTACTGTCTGTGGTCAGAGGCCTAAGGAGGGCTGGAGGCCAGCCATATCCACTGGAGCCCCTAAAGTCTTCTCTGGACACTCCCTTACAGATGAACCATGGCCTGGCAGCAAGCCCCCGGTCACCTTCCTCCGCACGGAAGAGGGTCCGGACCCTACCTTCCCCAAGACCATCCCCCTGATCCAGCAATTGCTAAACGCCACGGAGTTCACTCAGAACCCATCTGCCTACTCCCAACTGGTGGCTGTGATGGTCTACACCGCCGAGAGGGCCAAGTTCTCCACAGGGGTCGAGCGGCAGGACTGGATGCAACTGTTTATTGACACCTTTAAGCTGGTGCACAGGGATATCACAGGGGACCCAGAGAGTGCCCTGGCACTCTGCTAAAGCCCTGAGGTTTACCATGAGCAAACAGCCCGAGCTAACCCCTCAATTCTTACAGCTTCCCAGGGCTGCCACCATAAGCTTAGGCCTTAGGCAACGGGGACCTGCCCTCCTAGTCCTGAGGCCAGAGTCTAAGTCTTTACTGTTATTCTCTCTGGAGGGTCCCTCCTACTCCCTCCAGCCACTGGCAGAGCTGCCATCCTTAGCTTGTGGTCACACTACTCCACTGTCATTTCCGTCTTCCCATAGCCTCTCTTTGTGTCTGTGTCCCCTCCTCTTTTGTTCCCCTCGTTCCTCTTTTTTTTTTTTTTAACAAGGACATCAGTGATTGGATTGAAGGCCCACCTTAAACCCCAGAAGTTCACATCTGGCAAAGAACTGTAAAGGGCATTAATATTGAGGTTCTTGAGATGTAAACTTCTGGGAATCTTTCAGCTGAGCACATCGCCTCAGTCAACCTGAACTATCCTGTGTTTGAAAGCACAGATTGGGATGGGGTGCTATCTGAGTGCTTGGGGAGGTCTTCTCCTTTCCTGCTTCTGATTTGGTGTCCATGTATGTGTTTATAGCCTGCAAAAACCATAGGGATGTAACAAGGACCTTAAGGTACCTCCGCTTCTGTCACGCCCAGTAAATCAAAGTACCAAAGGTACCAGAGCAGGTCTACCACTGTGCCCCCAACACCTGCATGTCCAGCCAGGTCTCTGGATATAGGAAGGCATCTCAGTCACATTACCAAGAACCATAAAGGCATCCTCTCCCCGTGTGGGGTGAGACCTATCCTCCTGGGAGGGTGACATCCCCTCCTTGCTATGAGGTCACAGATAGAAGAAAGGACCCCCACAGACATGGAACGCAGAGATCCCTGAGTCCCCAAACTCACAATTACAAATGGATTTTCACCAGACTTTCCTGGTTTCCCCCAGGCCCTGTAGCTGTTGATGTTAAGAAAAAGTCCCCAAGCCAACCACCCCTACTGTATGTCTGCCTCGGAGTTTGCGGTAGTAGCTGTGAGGGTGCCTGTCAGTTATGAGGAGCTAAGAAATCCAGTTGTCTCCCAGAGACAACTTTCTAGACACTCTGAGAAGATTTGAGCAGATCCCAGGAATGGTGAAGGGTCAATAAATAAGTTATGTGACTAGCAAGCTCTGAAAGAAAGTCTGACCCTATCTGCAGGCATTTCCTGGCTCAGGGCTCAGTCTCAGGGGGAGTGTGAGCTGTGTTAAACATGTTATAAAAAGCTGAAACCTGTAACTTAATGCATTGCTGTGGTCAAATGGCAAGCTGGGCTAGTATACACAGGGATGGACCCTCATGCACCACTGGGGTTGGGTGGGGTGGGGGGTAAGCACTCTGGCAGCTGGGGCCTGCCTCATTTCTGTGGTCATACATGATTGGAGTCAGGCTATTCTCAATGCGATTCCCTGGGGTCCCAAATGGCTGGGTCATGGCAGTATGTACAGGTGAGCCGAGCTCATCTTCCTCTAGGGAGAGCCTAGATGGATGCCCAGTGAATAGGGAGCCAGGCCCTAGCCCGTGGTCTCTGACACATGCGTGGCGGTGTAAGTGTGGTCTCAGCTTCCATAGTACTGCGTGTCAGGGCTGGTGACCATCCCCTAGAGGAAAGCATCTCTTGGTGTCAGTGAGGCCATAAAGGGCCTACCTGTACTCCTTCAGCCATACCCTAGCAGCATACCAAAGCTACAGTGAGTGCCAGGACACATGGGCTCTTTCTCTTTCTGGGCAATGTGTGACTCAGACAGACAGCTCAGAAGTAAGTGGCCCCTGGGAGAGGGAGTCAGGTCCAGAGGCCCTATCATGCCTCCCAACAAAGATGGCCTTTATATGAGTAACTTTATCTTTGGCTGAGGGTGGTCTTTGGGCTGTTGAGGGTCCCAGAGGTAGCTGGTTTAGGATGAGACGTGCTTGGTGACAAAAGATGGATCTTCTGGCCTCTAGCCAGATCTCTAGTCCTCTAGTTTGGGACCACTTAAGAGACAGTCTCAGGGAAAGGCAAGTAGACTCCCAAAGGAGCCTGAGCCAATTACATCACCTGAGATGGCTCTGCTGAGGTCCATTGTGGCTGTGGGCAAAGCCCCAAAGTCCCATGATCTGGGATCCAGTGGGCAGAGTGTAGGCAGAGATGGGATGAGTCTGGAGCTGGCCACCCCTTGCCCGCCTGGGCCCACCTTACGTCTTCCCTGCAGAGCTATATGTGGCCCAGTGCACACAGCGCCCTGTGGACATTGTCTTCCTGCTGGATGGCTCGGAGCGGTTGGGCGAGCAGAATTTCCACAAGGCCCGGCGCTTCGTGGAGGAGGTATCGCGGCGCCTGACTCTGGCACGGAGGGACGATGACCCACTCAACGCCCGCATGGCCCTGTTGCAGTACGGCAGCCAGAATCAGCAGCAGGTGGCCTTCCCACTGACCTACAACCTGACCACCATCCATGAGGCACTGGAGAGAACTGACTACCTCAATTCCTTTTCTCACGTGGGTGCCGGCATCGTGCATGCCATCAACAATGTGGTGCAGGGTGCACGGGGCGGGGCGCGGCGTCACGCAGAGCTCTCCTTTGTCTTCCTCACCGACGGCGTCACGGGTAATGACAGCCTGGAGGAGTCGGTGCACTCCATGCGCAAGCAGAATGTGGTGCCCACCGTGATCGCTGTGGGCAGCGACGTGGACATGGATGTGCTTACCAAGATCAGCCTGGGTGACAGGGCGGCCATCTTCCGGGAGAAAGACTTTGACAGTCTGGCCCAGCCCAGCTTCTTTGACAGGTTCATCCGCTGGATCTGTTAGCGCCTGCCCACCGTGCCCACCCATCCTTCCTCCATCTCCTCTCTGTGGTGCTAACAGGACCCCAGCTGGGCCAGTCCATGCTGGACTGTACACTGGGTCTTCCTGGAGAGTGAAAGCCCTTCTCCCAAGGTCAGGACAGGAGGACTCTGGACCCAAGTCCCCTTGCCCTCTTCAGCTCCTTCGGTGTTCCCTCCCACTTCTCCATCCTACTATATCTTGCTCTCCAACATTGGAGGACCCCAGAGTTCTCCCGCTGCCTTTGCCCCTCCACTCCCCCCCCCTCCTTTTCATGCATCCCACATTCCCTTCCGAGGCTGTCTGCTGGCCTGCACCAGTCTTGCCCAGGGCCCTGCCCTTCTCTGCCCATTATTTCCTATATCAGATCAGACCTGAGAGCCCTGTGTCACACACCCATTGGCCCAATAAAGGTTTTAAACCTCCCTGCTGCTGCCAGATCCCCAGTGTCTGTGCCCAACCGGGCCTTACCCCAGGCATGTACCATGTACCACACTGGGCCTTCTCCTAACGCTAAGGGGACACTTGGGCTAGCTACATGCCCAACAGAATCCACCATTCCCTGGCTCCCAGCTCCAGTTGCCCTATCTTCATGGGGCAAGGACTCCCCAAAGGTGCTAACTGTCTACAGTGTCCCTAGTGAGGATTCAGCAAAGCCTCAACATGGACCCCACCCTGGCCAGTGAGCACTCAGCTAGATTTGCCACCCTGTGATTGTGAGCTGTCTCTTAGTCCCCAGTCAGGGCAAGATGCTAAGAGACTACCCCGTAGCTTGAGTGAGATACTCACAGAAGGACATATAATTAGTGAATTGTGGATGGACAAGATAAATAATCACCAAAAGTCAGCCTTACTTCAGGTGAGTGATTTCCCCTTCCTCATACCCTGAGGCCTTCCACACTTACAGCCATGGAGGCTCCACAGAGAACTGTGGTTTCTCCAGGACAGGTGGGTCCTGGGCTGTGTCCCACCTACATGACTGAGCATGGCACCTGAGTGGCCTAGAGTTTATTCTCTGCAGAGAGAGAGGGGCTGGCCTGGTGTTTGTGAGGCCCTGGGCTCGAACCCAGCACAGGAAGAAAAGACAAAAGAACTAGAAAGGGGAAGCTCATGGGGTCACAGACATGGAGGCCAGCAGTCCAGGTGTGAAGTTGGCAGGGCTGGGGGCCCTGCCTGCACCATGGAGGATCTGTCCTAGCTCTGAGGCCTGAGAGGTGGCACTCCCCTTGTCTTCGGAAGCCATCAGCACCACAGCAGGCCTCGTGAGATGTTCTCCCTGTGTCTGTCTGCCCAGATTCCCCGTTTTTCCATTGCTTTTCAGAACTGGATACATTTTTCCTGCGCCTCCTGGTTTACAACAGGAGCCGATAGGAAAGACAGTTCTACTTCACAGTATATGTAGGGAACTACTTCCAGCTCCGGGGACTTAGAAGGATTTTTTTCCCCCAAAAGTTGGACCAAGGAAAACTGGTGTTGACTCCTTGAGTTTTCCACTGGCTCTTCCCTCCTAATAGTAACAAGTTCTAATTAGTTATGCAGCTCTCGAGGCCGATTTTGCCTCTACTTTTGGTACTGTAGATCTAAAGCCCTGCTATTTCGATCAACAGCCTCTAATTCCACTTCAAAAGTGGGCTGCATTGGTGGAATCTTGGCATCTCCCTCTCTCCAACTTCTCCCATTCTGGCTCACTCTTCAGCCTTTTTCCTGCTCACAGCCATACTGACATCTAGTGTCCTCTGATAAGTTTGCCTGCTCCTGCCTAAGGACAAGGACTTGGCGTCTTTGAACTTATTTGTTTATCGCTATCAAAAGCAGCCACATCCTGTTGCATTCCTGGACGTGCAGTGAGCAACTCTCTCTGGGAGGGCAGTCGGGCTTATCTCCCTTTTGTGCATTTTTGTGCGTTTGGTGGACCCTTCCCATTTCTTTTGGTTTATCTTCACTAAGTACCTTATTTTTCAGTTGCTGAACACTTAGGCTTTGTGTATACTGAAACCGCTTGCTTTAAGAAATGTTTATAATCACATGACTCTCACTAGTGTGCTTGGCTACATCTGAGTGTTTCCTAATAACTTAGGCTTTGTAAGAAATGGATCTCAGTTGTGGTACTGCCAAAACTTGGCAATGTCCTCCTCAGGCAGCTGTTCCACAGTCTTCAGCTGCTGAGGAATTGCCACTGTCTCCCAGCTTTACTCCAGATTTCCCTTTTAAAAAAAAAAAAAAAAACTGCTAATCTTAGTGGGCCAGGGCCCTCTATATTCCAGGAAAACTTCTTCTCTTTGCAATGGGTGACATTTACAAAGACCTTCTCTCAGTGTTGGGCCATACTCTGAAGTACAGGCCTTTGGAAGTCAACACATGCATTTAGACATAAGCATCCCTGCTGTAACTCACACTCTCTAACGTCATGTCATGTCATCGACACTCCCCCGGTGCCATCTGGCCACACAGCCTGCAGCAGAAAGGCCCTAACCCTCTGTCTCCCTACAAAGAATCACACAGAGTCCTAGCAATAAGCCCTGCAAATAAGTCCCCACAATCAGAGTGTTCACCCAAGACCCTTATACATTTCATTAGCAATCCTAGAAGCTGGGAATGTGGGATGACATGGAGGACCCCTCCACTTTCCAGAGTGTGGACCACAGGACTATAACCAGGACCTCTCAGAGGAAAGGAACACCCTTCACTGTGACACCAGTTCCTACAGCTTCGGACCCAGGATGGTATGAAAGCCAATCTCACAGAAGGGATTTTCACATACTAATGATATGGGAAAGGGTTCTGTTTCAGTTGGGGTTTCCATTGCTTTGGAGAGACACCATGACCACAACAACTCTTATAAAGGAAAACATTTAACTGGGGTGGCAACTCACAGTTTCAGAGGTTTACTCCATTATCATGGTGGGACATGGCGGCATGCAAGCAGACCTGGTACTGGAGCTGGGAGTCCTCCATCTTAATCAGCAGGCAACAGGAAGTGAACTAAGACACTGGGATGACTTGAGCATATATGAGACCTCAAAGCCCACTTCCACAGTGACACACTTTCTCCAATAAGGCCATACCCACTCCAACAAAGCCACACCTCCTACAGTACCAGTCCCTTTGGACGCCATTTTCTTTCAAACCACCACAGGTTCCATTCACCAGTGTCTCTTCAACAGTCACCCCACACCAGTAAATGCTACAAAGCTCCCTCACCAACACCCCTACTCAATGTGCCCATACCATAGTTCCTTTACCAACATAGCATCACACTCTTCTTATTTTTTATTATTATTATTTCGGGGTGGGGGGCGCGGTTCAAGACAGGGTTTCTCTGTAGCTTTGGAGCCTGTCCTGGAACTCGCTCTTATAGACCAGGCTGGCCTCAAACTCACAGAGATCCACCTGTGTCTGCCTCCCGAGTGCTGGGATTAAAGGCGTGCGCCACCACCGCTCAGCAACATCACACTCTTACCAACATTCCATTGCAGCATCCCCTCACCTACATCTCCTTGCCAGTATTCTCCTGTCAACACTCCATAACAGTCATGCAGTCATCAGCATCCCATCTCTGATCTACAAGCCATCACTACATCAATAACCTTCTACCAACACCCACACCCCTTCATCCTCAACAACATTTGTTACACACAGCTCCAAAACAAAGTTCCCTCACCATTGTGCTCCTGCCAATGATCTCTCACAAGTGTCCTGTTACCAGATTCCCTCGCCATAGCACCCACAACATCCTCACCAAATCATACCTCCCAAATCCAGTGATGTCACTACCTCTAGACACAAGCTATCTGCTTTCCCCATACTAGCCTCCCTGCCACTGTCCCCTCCTCTAGACAGAAGCTATCTGCTTTCCCCATGCCAGCATCCCTGCCACTGTCCCCTCCTCACATTTCCTTACATCAAGGTTCTCTTAGCTCTGTCTACCAATTTCCCTTCACTGTCTTCCCCTTACAGTTATCCTCCTTCAACACTGTCTCTTCACTGCCTTCCCCACACCATCTTCCAATCATGGCTTTCCAATCGCTACCTTCCCTTGCCACCATCCCCTTCCCTTTATCAGAATCCTTTCACCACTTCCCCTCAAGATCCTCTCCCCATGACCTTCCCCCAACTATCTTCCCCCATCAACATCTCCTCTCTGATATTCCCCCCAAGAAAACCCCTCGCAAATATGACAAAACCATGATTTTTTTCACTGTTGTGGTCCTTCTGATGTCCTCTTGCTTATGTGCCTTTAGACCTCTATGTGTCCAGGAACCTGCACATCAATGGACAGCCCCTAAGTGTTGTAGCCTGTGAGACAAGCTCTCAAGACTACACCCAGGATTCAAGGAGAAAGTCCACAGTGTAGCGAAACAACGTAAAGTTTTTCTGTCTGAGGGGCACTGAATAAATTCATATCTGTGCTGTTCAAGTCATGCTATTTATTGTTCTGTCTATTCTTTTGCTATAGCTGTAATTCTACCTCTGCAGCTTCAGTTCTATCTAAGTTATAATTCCTACTAGTTCATAATTCCTTCTAAGTTCTAATTTTTTCTCTTTCTCCTCTGTCTTACACACGCACACACACACACACACACACACACATATTTATATTTATATTTACTGCAGGAGGCTTTTTGCAATAATAAAAAAATATAAAGCTACCTCTGAAGATCATAGCACATTCCTCAAATAAATGATAAGGAACAGAACCATTTACCATGGCAACGCAAGGTTTCAAGGTTCCTGGTGTAAGACTGTGACCAGAGGCTGGGGGCACAGTACCAGGTGAGACAAGCTGCAGAGAGATCTGTAAAGAGACTCAGGTCTTTACCAGCCAGACTTTAGCAAGCAAAGAATTGGCACAGTTTCTTAGGTTTCTTTGTGTTAACAACTTTGGTTAGGCATCTGTGGCTTTGTCCTTGTGTGTATCTGTAAAGTTTTTAACTTATGATCTGTTCACAGAAACATTCAGCCTAGTTTGAACTTGCTCTGAGGTAAAAACAAGTTAATTTTGTGGTTTGTCTTAGACTGGGGAGAAACTTGTTTTCTATGATAGTTTGTGTTAAAGGAACAAAGCAGGTTTTTAAGAGTCTGATAGTTCTCGTGGGACAATAAATCTAGTTCTGAATATATCATAGTATATTTTCTATATATCAAAATTATACAGATTAATGCAAAATCATCTTCCTGACCATCCATGGATATATGTGCCCATATGATTGTGATGTAATCATGAGATTACATATACACATTACATGAGATTACACATTATAGTGCAGGTATTGGGGAGATGCCATAGCTGTCTTTGTACATGTGTATTTACAGACAGAAGCAGTCAGTATTTATAGGTAATATTTTCATAAGCCTTGCCTATGAATTTCCCCCATCAGATTAGTTGATCCCCTGGTGAGTCAGCCTTAGGAATATCAGCTGTCATCTGTTTTAATTGCACAAGAGCTCTTGACACCTACACTCCTCCACCCCCAAAATACACACAGGAGCATTTTTGGAGATTCCCAGAATCCTATTTCATTCTATACGAGGCTATACCATACTAGGCTTCTCTCCACCATGGTGGGAACAGCCCATCTCCCACCCTGCTTTGGGTCCGTCATAGCCATTGTTCTAGTTGGTTTTCTTCCTATGCTGAATAACTAACAAAAAGCAATTTGGGAAGGGAAGAGTATGCTTGACTTATATTTTGATGTCACAATCCATCAATGAGGGAGGTTGTAGCAGGAGCTCAAGCAGAAACCATAGAGGGCTCACTCCCCCTGGCTCATACCCAGCCAGCTTTCTTATACAACCCATGACCACCTGCATAGGGGTGGCACCGCCCACAGTGGTCATGGTCTTCTCACATCAACCGACAATCAAGCAATTCCCCACAGACAAAGACACAGGCCAGTCAGATCTCAGCGTTCCTCAGCTAAGATTTCCTCTGACTCAGGTGACTCTTGGTTGTCAACAAACTAAGCAGGATGCCTCTTCATGAAAATGATAACACACCCAACTCCTCCGCCTACACACTACACACCCAGGAACACACGTGCTGGAAGGCAGAGTGTCAACCCAACCCTCTCTGCTGTCCTGCAGCCTCTCTGAGTTGCCACTCCATCTCTGGGTTACAGTGCTGGGGATGTGGCTAGGGTTAGGGCCCTAAGTCCAGGAGGCCTAGCAGAATCTCTTTGCCTGAGGAAGGGCTAAAGGAAGCTGTACCCTGGAGAAGTAAGTCTTCTGGGCCACTGTTGTGTGTCTCCTCAGTATGAAGTGCAAAGCCTGGGCCCGGGAACTGGATGGGATCAAGTTCTCTGTCCTCAATATACTTGGATATCAGGGAAAGAATAGAGAATCATCACCTGACTGCCCCACCCCAAGACATCCCCAACCCTGGGCAGGACACACATTTGAGACTAGCAGCTCAGACAGCCATGAAAGATCCCATGGGACAGAGCAATATACCAATATACCTCCAAATGTTCTTTGGGGGCAGCAAGGGGCAAACCCCCAGAGTCATCCTTGCTCTGTCTTGGACAGGAGCACAGGCATTTGTTATACATAAGTTAGCCAGGACCCCTCACTGGAACTGGGCTGCTCCCCCCCCAAGCACCTTGTTAGGTTCAGTCTAATTTGTAGGACTTCCCGCAATGAAGGATTCCACCCCTTTGCCTGCAACACATGTGAACCATCTGTTCATGTTGCTTCCCCTGGTCGATGACTCTTCCCAGAAACAAGTGACTTAAATTTTCAGATAGCAAATCTGTCCTAAAAGGCATTTAGATTTTCTGCCTCACTTAAGAAGAATGTACCCACAAGCTGTTTTCTTTTTATGTACTGTGTTGATAACTACAATCATACTTGGGAGACTTTCTCATCGAGTGGCTCATCTGAAAGTCATTGGGGTGAGGGTTTTTTTTTTTTTTTTTTTTTTTGGTTTTTCGAGACAGGGTTTCGCTGTGGCTTTGGAGCCTGTCCTGGAACTAGCTCTGTAGACCAGGCTGGTCTCGAACTCACAGAGATCCGCCTGCCTCTGCCTCCCGAGTGCTGGGATTAAAGGCATGCGCCACCACCGCCCGGCTGAGGGTTTTTATTAGTAATGGAGAATAGAGAGGAATAGTAGGAAATGCCCATGCTAGAGGCCATGGATAAGCAGTGCCCATGCCTGCCCGTGCTGCCACATCCCAGGACACAGAGAACTATGGAACATCTGAGGATGGAGGACGGGGAGAGCTCTGTGATGGTGACATGGAAGCTAGGAGCAGACTGTCCAGTGAAGGGAGAGAATGTCCTCATAGCCCTCAGGAGCCAGACTTTCCCCAGTGTGAGGGCTTGGAGCACTACAGTCTCTGCCCCTTGCTACATGGCTGCTCTTATGTCAACCTGACACAAACTAGAGTCACCAGCGAGGAAAGAACCTCAATTGAGAAAATGTTTCCATAAGATCCGACTGTAGGACATTTTCTTAAACACTCCATCTGGGAATCTGGAGCTGGGGCTTCATTACTCACAAACGAAGGAGTCCCCTGGTCCTGCTCCCGATTCCATTCTCAGCTTTGCCTTGCCCCCAAACCCAAGCACACCAGGCAGGTTTGTGTTCAGAATTTACTAGAAGCCACAGATAACAGAGGGTATCAGGCTAAATGCCTGCAGTAGACCACCGCCAATCAGACCCTACTCCCTACCCCAAACCACCTCCGTTGCATCTACAGCATCCTACACAAACAGTTGTATGTAGAGCCCCAACCTGACACTGCTGACGTCATGGCTGAATCTTCCCTCCAAGGAGGCTTGGGTCACTTAGGATAGGTAAAGACCCCTGGAAGTTGGACCATTCGTGGCGCAGGGGAAAGGGGGCATCTCTTTATTCCCTCCGTGCTTCTAGGCTATCCAACACGAGTGCAGCCTGGGTCTTGGCTTCCTGCAGAAGGCTGGAGATTCGATGGTGCATCTGACAGACATAGAGAGATATGTCACCCTACCCCCTCCGTGCTTGCTGTGACCTGCTGCTCCTAACAGAAAAATCCCAGGCTCCTACTGCCACCTCCCCATGGCATACCCACCTCACAGTGACTAGGGTCATCTTGAACAGCCACTCCTAGATGTATCAGTGTGGGTAGAAGTTTTGGGGACAGCCATACCCACTGACCCTCCACAAACTCCCATCCCGTTTCTTCTACTTCTGCCCAGACTGCTGAGGGGACAGCTGTATCCATAAGACTCAGAGGGCTCACTCACAGAGGTCATATTATCTAAAGTTGGTCAGGGAGGGGCTAGACCCCAAAGATGCCCAATTGCTAGCATTCTACTTAAGAACTGAGCCCTTAAAAAAGCTTTTTCAAAGTTGTCACAAATATCTAGGAGACAGATGCTTAAGAATGGCTGTCAGAGCTAGGGTATGGAACAGTGTGTCTGCTAATTGACAGAGGGTTCCTTTGAAGCAATAAAAATGTCCTGGAACTTGCTAGAATGATGGCTATACAATACTGAGAACGTGCAAAAATCCTACCGAATTCTATGTTTTAATATAGGAATTTGTATGTTTTGTGATTTTTACCTCAATAATACAATAAAATTGCCATGCAGCTGTTATAAATGCTGAGATTGGGTTCATTGTTTAAAGCCATTATTTTTCCAGTGCCTGGGGTGTTGGTGCTTGGGGGTCCCCAGCCTGGAATTGCCAAGCCTTCAATTCTACTATAAGAGCAGGGTAGGTGGTAAGGGCACTGGGGTACTATTTAGCAACTTTTCATCTCCTAGTCAGGTCTGGACCCATGGGAAGGGGGATGTCAATGTATGCCCGCAGACACCTGATCACCCTGTACCCATGGCTCCAGGAGAGACAGCAAGAGCCTGTTCCTTCAGGTGACCAGCAAGAGTCATCCCTGCCCACGGCAGACATTGCAGGTCCCTGGGTGGGGCCTGGCATCAAGTCTTGCCCCTGCCCACCTTCTCTTTAAATGCATCATCGGTCATGTCCTTCAGGTTGATGAGCACATTGAAGTACGCACCAAACACGCCTGTCTCCAAGGCTTTGGCTGCCACCTGAAGAGACACCGGTGAAAGGGGATGGTTCTGGACCCACAATGCCTCTGTGCCTCTTGAAAATATCAACAACCCTCCTGTTGAGACTGAGCAAGCTGACCCATCCTATGGGTTGACAGGCAAGGGCTTCATGCAGGGACCTGCATTCTTCAACCACTAAGCCTGACCCTACCCAGAGATCGGGCTACCATGGCCATGTTGGTCTGAGACCTGAACTGAGAAAAGGAACCCACTACTAATTTGAAAATGCGGCTCCTGGAGGCCTGAGGAGGCTATGAAGGTATAATTTAGAGGCTGTGGATCCCTCTGAACCTGCCCTCAGCGGTTATCTGCCTGCAAACTAGAGCCACTCCCAGTAGAGAGGATCAGTTCGCTGGGGCCTCCAGGCCATACTCTGAAATACACTGCATACTATAGGGTTCCTGGGTTAGTTGTAGGGGCCATAGGTCATGCCTCTGCTTTGTCCCATCCCCCATACAGGATGAGTGATGTCCACTTCCACAGGCTGGCTCAGGTATCTCCCCGTATCTCCCTGTACGTAAGCTCTGAAGATACCCAAGTTGCTGTTAACTGTGGAACAACATTGAACAAGAATGTGGATACCACCCTGAGCTGCTCTGACACCCTGGAACCCTCATACCTGCAGGTCAGACAAGCAGGCCAGGTTCCCACATAGGGCCAGCTCCTTCAGCACTGGCCACAGCTGGGACACAGTCTCTGCCAGCTTCAGTGGCACAGCAACCGCCTGTCTCAGCCCCTCCTGCAGAGCACAGGCCCGCCTAGAACCCAGGCGGCGATACGTGAGTTAGGGGTTGAGTGCATTCTGACCACAACCATCATGGTCCCTTCCCAAAGGCTGAGCGCACCGACTCAGGAGTGACAAAATGATCATTACTCACTACCCATGGTGCACCTGTGCCAACCCCCACCCCCAGACACTGAGACCCATGGCCCAGAGGGTCCAGCAGGCCCACCTGGCCAATACAGTGCTCACCTGTCCCTTTCTTCGGCTGTGTTCTTGGGCAGCTTTATTGCCTCCTATAGGGAAAAAAAAAAAAAAGACCAAAACACACATGGTGAGTGGCCACGAAGAACTGGCTGTGTCCCCTGGCCATGCTGGGATAGCAGTGAGGACTGTGTCCTGGGATGTGGCAGCATGGGCACTGCTTATCCATGGCCTCTAGCATGGGCATTTCCTACTGAAGCGCATCATATGCTACAGGCCACAGGCAGGGACACCTTCTGTGGGGATGATGTTTCTGTTGGTATCTGTGGTCTCCAGCACTTGGTGCCTGGGTCTGGGTGTCAAAGGTCCCCACAGCCACCTGGAGAAGACAGGTGAGTGGCGTTCTCTGGGGACCTTTAAAGGCTCCTGGATTCTTCCAGTCATCCTCCCTACAGTACCAAGTTCTGATGGTGTGAACGACTTTACCGTAGGCAGTCTAAACACACAAGGGCGGCGCTGACATTGGAAGCTCTAAGGCCTTTTCCACCACGGTGCCACATCCCTTGTCCCTGGCCATCTGTAGACCTGGCCTTTTTCCTGAATGGTGACAGGTAGCGTTTGTGATTTCATGAGAAGAGACTCTGTGTGTGGTGAGTGCTGCAGGTCTCAGCTTTCCATAACACCCTCCAATCTTGCAGGATGGGACAGGGCACGAGAAAGCTGGGTAGGTCGTACGCACACTGGTGTTGGTGTATTCACCCAGATCTCAACCAGTTATTATCGTGGCCCTTCTCTCAGCCAGGAGGGACAGCAGAGGCTAAGCAGACACTCTGCGTCCCCAGCCAGCTTGTCACTGTCATAACATGTACCTCTCCTCCCGCCTGGGGAATGTGGCACTTGACTTAGCCTCTTGTCTTTGCTGTGACCTCCCTGCTACATCCCACGTAATCAGTTCTGTTTCCTGATTTAGTGTAAGTTTTACCATGTTTTCATTTTTGATTGTTTTTTATGTTTCATTGTCTCCATGAGAAAAGTACATTATCTGTGACTTTCCTAAAATCCATCTTCTTGCTGCACATGAAAGACATTAATCAACACAAACTTCATCTCATATTATTTAAATCTTCTCCTATGCTTTGCTGTCTTCAGTTAATTTTCATTTATCTGACTTTCTCTTATAGTTGTGTTTTTTAACATATATCTTATTTCTTACTTCTAATATCTAATGTTAGGGTTGTCTCTGAATTGCTAATATTTATATCTAAACTAACATTTCCCTTTAAATGCCTGTCTCTCTTTGTCTTTATACCTCTGCCTGTGGCTGTGTATGTCTGTCTATGTCTCTGTGTGTTCACATGTCTCGGTTACTCTTCATCTCTGTCACTCTCCCCTTATCTCTCTGTCTCTACCTCCACCTCTCCGTGTCTCTGTATCTCTGTCTCTGTGTGTCTATTGCTGTGTGTGCAGTCACTGTATTTGATTCATGTGCATGTCTCTGTCTCTGTGTATATCCCTGTCTCTATCTCTGTGTATGTCTCTGTCTCTCTGTCTCCGTGTGTATCCCTGTCTCTGTCTCTGTGTATATCCCTGTCTCTGTGTATATCCCTGTCTCTGTGTATATCCCTGTCTCTGTGTCTCTGTATATCTCTCTTTATTTCTCTGTGTGTATCTCTCACTTCTAATCATTTCTTTCACCTTTTCAGCGTCTGGCCCTGCATCCTTGCCATGTCCGCTCATCTGACCACACCTGTAATTATTTCTCAAGATGGGTTTTCCATCTCCGAACTCTCCTGGTGGCACCTGTATGTTGTGGCTGAAGGGTTTTTTCTAGTCTAAGTCCTTAATCTTCATGGTTGTTCTGTTAAGGTTTCTATGACCTCAGAGCTCTAGCCTGCTAAAGAGGTCAGAACAGGGGGCTGCCCCGGCAGTTTGCCCCTCATCAGGGTATAGTGCTGACCTTCACGATGACCCAGGTGACCTACAGGCAAGAGGCTCCTTCCTGCAGGTCTCTAGAATCTGGGGTCCAGCTCTCACATATCTCTGGCCTGGAAGCCAAGATCCTGGCTGGCCAATCTGAGACGTGTCTGCTGTTACCTTCAATGTTACCAACTAGTATCCCTCCAGGATCCCCAACCCCAGGGCACCCCATTCTGGGGTCCTGCCCTCCTAAGTTCCCTTTCCTGGGGCAAGGTCTATGCTCTCCAGACCTAGACCCTCAAGGTTGCGAAAGCAGGGGCTCCTAAAAATATTGGCAGATCATGCCACCTTCTCAGTGTCTTGCCCCTGGCTCCAAATTTGCAGGTTACTAAGGCTAGCAAGTCCAGGCCTGGCCATTGAGCATGCTTACCAGACAGGCAGCAAAAGCCTGGGCATCAGCATCCACCAATGGGATTAGCTGGGCGGAGGCCGCATGGAATGGTGGGATCAGGCGCCGCATGGTGGAGTCCAGGTGATCAAACTGGCGCCGCCCGTAGGTCATCTGGCCCACCATAGAGGCCAGGGCTGCACCCTGGTAAGGGGCAAGCTGTGGGAGCTACCCGGGGGGCCTAGCCACCCCAAGCCAGAGCCCAACAGGGAACCCCAAGTGTAGGGAGATCAAGTGTGGAATCTCACCCTGCAGGGTCCCCCACTACAGAGTCCCCCACCCCTGAATCCCACTCTCCAGAATCCCCCACTATCAACCCGCGCCCGCCTGGGTCCTGCCATCTGTGGCTCTGCCCTCGGTGGGTTATCTCAGGTGCTCACCATGGCTGCAACAGCCGCTGCTACAGAGCCGCCACCTGGGGCAGCAGAGCGGGCGCCCACCTCCCGAACAAAATTGAGCAATGACTTGTTCATCAGGCTCTGCTCTGGTCCACTAGCTGGAACCAGGTACCTACCAATGGGAGCCGTTTAAAGAAGCGGAGACACACCCCTTTACCACCAGCCCCAAGCTGATAGGCTGGAGAGAAGAGCAGAAGGCGGGCCGGGAGGGGTCAGGACCAAAGCATGCAGAGAAGTTGGAGGATCAGGCACCTGGTTTAAGATTTGGTGACCAGAGATGTGAAGATGAGGAGGAAGTGGAAGAGGAGGGAAAGGAGTAAAAGAAGGAAAGGAGGGGCAGGGAGCGGGCAGGGTGGAAGAGTGGGGAAGAGATGCGAGGCCTCACTCAATGATCCTCTCCTTCGGGTCGAAGGGTGCCAGGGAATCCAGGCCCAGCCGGTTCACCACCTGCAGAGAGGACATCACACCCACTGCTCAGCTTGGCGCCACCTTAACAAGTTTTTCCCACCCTCCCTTCCCAGGAACCTTGCCAGTTCACTTCCTAACAGGTTGGTATACAGACAGAAACACTCCATGCTCCCAGGGCAAACAGGACAAAGAAAGGGTTGCCTGCCCTTCCCTCACAACAGAGCCTAGGTGGCCATGGGAAGGGCCAGCTAAGTCCTCTTCTTGGGATTAGATTCTAATTCAGAATCTAATAGATTCTTACAAACAGGGGCAACCTTGATTCCTCTGCACATTAATGTGAGGGAAACCGAGTTTCACCCAAATTCAGGATACAGTGAAAACAGTCCCATCTAAGATTCGAATTCATCTCAGCAAAACCATTCGACCCATTATGAAGCCATGCACCGGGGACAACACATTTCACTTTCTGAAAGCAGAAAGGGACACACACACACTCGAAGGACACAAGCAGGGTGCACTTCAAAGATGGTTCTGGGGGCGGGTAAAGGATGCCGCCTAAGAGTGGGGTCACAGAATCAGCAAGCAGTGAAGGATGGATACTCTAGGGAAGGACGGGTACTCTAGGGAAGGACGGGCACTCTAGGGAAGGACGGGTACTCTAGGGAAGGACGGGTACTCTAGGGAAGGACGGGTACTCTAGGGAAGGACGGGTACTCTAGGGAAGGACGGGTACTCTAGGGAAGGACGGACACTCTAGGGAAGGACGGACACTCTAGGGAAGGACGGGTACTCTAGGGAAGGACGGGTACTCTAGGGAAGGACGGATACTCTAGTGAAGGACCAGATACTCTAGGGAAGGACGGATACTCTCGGAAAGGATGGGAAAACAATATCGCTGGAGATGCGGCCACCCCCAGAGCAGATCCTGGGCTCAACAAGACGAGCAAATGTGCTGTAGCCAAGCAGAACTGTTTTCAGAGAGACTCATGTGTAGATGGGACCAGGGGAGAGACGCCTGGGACATATCTACCCAAATCCGTGGACTGTGTTTTACTGGGGTGTAAGGAACCCGACGGGGGTGGGGGCTGGCTTCAGAGAAGCAGCCAGCCTAGGAATTAAGAAGGCAGAGAACATAAAGTTTATGTAGTACCAGTTCCAGAGGAACCCTTCATGAGGTTCTACAGGGCCATGAAAGTGGAAAATCTTCTACCTACGAGTCAAGAGCTGGCCACAGGGCTTGCTCAGTAAAGTGCTTGCCATGCAAGGACAAAACCTTGAGTCAGGCCCCAGGACCCCTATCAAAATCAATTAATTGGTTAATAATTAATTAATTAAAAAATCCTGGCATGGTGGTAAGTCCATTACTTGTAATTTCAGTGCTGGGGAAGTGAAGACAGAAGAAGTAGCCTACTTGGTGAGTTCCAGTGAGAGACCCTATTTCAAAAAAAAAAAAAGATGGATGGCCCCTTAGAAATACACACACACACATGCATGCATCCACACACGCACGTGCACACACACACACACACACACACACGCCAATAAAACAAAGGAACTGAAGGAAGAAGAGGGTATTGGATTTGGGGTGGGCCCATCTGGAAGCATGAGCTTGCTCCTGGAGCAGCTGAAGGCCTACAGCCCCCATGCCTCCCTTGGCATCTCACTCCCAAAGGAGCACAGCCCACCAGCCGTATCCGGTGCTCCTCCTCCAGAACAAACAACTTCTCCTTGTCGCAGTAGAAGGCCGCGGCGTCCAGCAAGGCCTTCAGAGGCACCAGGCCCACCAGCTGCGAGCCCACCACTGGGAGGTTCAGCTCCTGTGAGACAGGGGCAGTGAGGTCAGCGGCTGGGGGTTTCCCAGTGTGAGAAGGGTGGGGGCAGCTGCTCTTCTACCCACCTGAGCCTCTCTGCAGGCCTCCTCGTAGACTGTGTGCAGAGCTGTGACCTCAAAGTCCAGGAGGTTTGTGGACACCTGAGCCAGGTTCTTTTCATCCAGGTACCAACCGATGCCCTGAACCTTTTTCAGACGTCCTGGCTATGAAGAGATGCATTCCCCAGCCTGGGCTAAGAATCTGGGCTCTGAATGGCCCCTGCCCAGCCTTCATCATGCCTAGCTCTGAGAGCCTCTTGTGCTTGTGTCCCCTAGCCAGATGAGTCAGGCGAGGTGGCCCCCCGATAGCTGGGTTGGCACTGTGACTTTCCTTGCTCGATCATCCTTGGTCTGGCTAGAGAGACGAGGCAAAACCTCACCCACCACATGAAAACTGAGACCAGGTTTGGTGCAGGTCTTTGATCAAACCATGTCTGAGAGACCTAGGGACACTGATGTGGGAAGCCAGGGAAAGTCCCAACTCCCCTTGTCATCCATACCTTACCTGCTTGTCACTCTGATCATCTCTTTGATGATCTAAGAGAGGCAGACACTCTGACCTCATCTTTGGAACAGACATAATGGACTCGAGGGTCCCTGTGCTTTGTGTTGTACTTACAGGCTGCTGGTTCTGCAGGCAGCTAGGCTCCTGGAGCCTCCCTGTCTAGCAAGATGTGAGGCTGGGACAGATGGGAAGATGACTTCCTGTATCTGATACGGACTCTGAGAAGTGATGCTCAAGCTAGCTGACAGTTTCTATGCAGACCTGGCAGGGCAGCCTTCACAACACATAAAGCTTTACTGAGGCATTGTGGGGAGGGGGGCATATTTAGAGCAACTAAAGAGATGTGAAGACATCTCGGGCAACTGAGGCAGTTGTCAACACAGAAGCCTGACCCTGTCTGCTTCTGTGGAAAAGTCTGTTAAAATAAGGGCAGCTGGGGTTGCCGGAGAGAGATGGCTCAGTGGTTAAGAACGCTTGCTGCTTTTCCAGAGGACCTGGGTTCCCAGCATCTACATAATGACTTCTAACCATTAACTTCAGTCCCAAGGGACCCAGCACCCTCTTCTGGCACATATGCAGGCAAAACACATACAATTTTTAAAGGGGATCCTCAGATTCAAACACTGAACTCTGAGGCTGAGCCCCGCCCCCCAGGGCTGTGACACTAAAGGGAACAGTTTCCCCGGGATTC
This sequence comes from Microtus oregoni, assembly GCF_018167655.1. NCBI lineage: Eukaryota > Metazoa > Chordata > Mammalia > Rodentia > Cricetidae > Microtus > Microtus oregoni. The sequence continues at coordinate 18,816,466 of NW_024543220.1, forward strand.
CAAGGAAGACCCCTGGGGCATAGGGCAGCAAGCCAGAGGCTACCCACCTGGTCTTTCCCGCGGCCCTGCTCCCGCAGGTTGAGAGCAATGCGATGGGCCTGTTCCTTGGTGCTGAGCAGGTTGATGTTGAATGCAATGAGGAATTTCCGCGCACCTGTGACAGTGGCACCCCAACTGGGGACAAAGGAGCTAGGGCCGAAGTCAGGCACCCACTCTGCCTGTTTGAGCTGCAGGAACATTCGTGTGGGGTGAGGTGGAGGGGCCCCAGGCCTGCCCACTCTCCCCAGGGGGAAAAAAACGGCAGGGAGACCACCCTCTCACACCCAGGCACCTATTGGGGCAGCACCTTCTCAGGCAGGGCCTCATACTCTCCAGCCCGGATAGCCGGCAGGGTCTGCCGACTGGGTGTCTGCGCTGCCTCACCATAGAGGTACACTGCAAAGGAACCCAAGTGGTCAGATGCTTAGCCAGGCAGAATCCAGTATATCCTCGGTCCCACAGGGGCCCAGGCAGGGCGGGTCCTTCCAACTTCAACTGGGGGTAGATCTTCCTTAGCTGGTTCTCTCTGAGGAGCCCCCGCCTTCTCCACACTCTTGGAGTGGGTACAGTGGTGAGGATGGCATAGCATAGACCTCCTACCCACGCAAAACCAGTGCCCCTGAAGAGGGCATGCTTATAGGGGTTAGGGTAGGATATGTGGGGAGTGATGATGGATACACTCGGTTTTTTTTTTTTAATGTGTTTTTACCATGTGGTGAACCTGTTCTCATAGGAGAAAAAAGCAGAACTTGCCATACACATGGGCCTTAGTCTCAGATGTTAGCTTGTGTTCATGGCAACAACAGGGCCTGGTGGGGCCCCACCCTGTGCTGCCATATGGATGGTCTATCCTGGTGTCTCCCCACCCTGTGCTGCCATATGGATGGTCTATCCTGGTGTCTCCCCATCCTGTGCTGCAGTATGGACAGTCTATCCTGGTGTCCCCCACCCTGTGCTGCCATATGGACAGTATATCCTGGTGTCCCCCACCCTGTGCTGCCATATGGATGGTCTATCCTGGTGTCTCCCCATCCTGTGCTGCAGTATGGACAGTCTATCCTGGTGTCCCCCACCCTGTGCTGCCATATGGACAGTATATCCTGGTGTCCCCCACCCTGTGCTGCCATATGGATGGTCTATCCTGGGGTCTCCCCACCCTGTGCTGCAATATGGACAGTATATCCTGGTGGGGCCCCACCCTGTGCTGCCATATGGATGGTCTATCCTGGTGTCTCCCCACAACACCATGTTGTGTTTGTTTCTAGTTTGTCTCCTATCATTTTCTTCATCTAATTCCCCAAATGAAATCTTCCCCTCATTTTTCATGTCTATATGGTATGCATTTGTGTATGCAAGCCTATGCCTTTGTATGAGCTCATTACATGTGTGCAGATGCCTGGGGAGGCCCAGGGTTGGTCATTCTTCTTCAGTGTCGTTCTTTGAGAATTCCCTGGCATGCTAATAAGTTTCTTCTTACATAGCTGGGATGACAGGTGGGTCATCACACCCATTGCATGTATGGAGGTTTCTAGAAATCTGAACTCTGGTCCTCATGTTTGAGTGGCAGGTGCTTAGACCAGTGAGCCATCTCTCCAGCCCTGAATTCTTTCTATTTAGTAGGCATGGACTTTTTAGTCTCCAGGCTCAGCAAGCTAAACTGTGGTCAAATAATGTCTGTTATGGAGTAACCTTTTTGTACACTGTGAAGATACATCTTTGCTAAGGTGCCTTCTGATTGGTTTAATAAAAGGTTGACTGGCCAATAGCTAGGCAGGAAGAGGTTAGGTGGGAAAGCCAAACTGAGAGGGTGCTGGGAAGAAGGGTAGCGTGACAAGGAGTCACCAGCAAGATGGAGACAAACATGCTATGCTGAAAAAGGGTGCCGCCATGTGGTAGAGCACAGATAAGAAATGTGGGTTAAGTTGTAAAGGCCAGATAGTAACAAGCCTAAGTTATCAGTGGAGCATTTATAACAGTAACAAGTCTGTGTGGTTATTTGGTTATAGGCTGCTGGGAAAGAGATGGCTGATGACACAGAAAAGTCTGCCTATAAATATCCACTGCCCAACAAGCAGGATGGGACATGCATCCACACACTGCTGTGGTTGTGATTTCTGCTCGCGTTTGTTTCATAATCTAAGAAGCTGCGGCTGGTGGCTTGCTCACAGAACTTTCTTTTCCTTCCTTCCTTCGTTCCTTTTTTCCTTCCTTTCTTCCTTCCTTTCTTTTTTGGTAGTGATCTGCATTCTTTTTTGTTTTTGTTTGTTTCTTTTTAATATTTATTAATTTATTGAGATAGGGTCTATGTAGCCCAGGCTGTCCTGAAACTCTCTATTGTAGAGCAAGCTGGCCTTGAACTCACAGAGATCTGCCTGCCTCTGCCTCGCCTCCTGAGCACTGGGATTAATGTGTGTACCTCAATGCTAGGTATAATCTGCATCCTTAGAAGGTGTCAAGGACAGAGAACCAGAGCACGTGTCAGAGACTGGAATCCAGAACCTGGTCGATCCTTCCAGGACACTCACCTGGTACATTGAGCTCCTCTGCCAGCCGCTGGCCAAAGGCCTTAGCACAGAGCACACACTCGTCCATGCTGACGCCCCTCACCGGGATGAAGGGGCAAACATCCAGAGCACCCATGCGAGGGTGCTCTCCTGCAGGAAACGGGGCAGGCCATCACCCTTACAGATATCCACACTGATCACAGAAAACCACCAGCTTCAAGTGGTTGGCAGCAGCAGTTCCTCCCAGGCTGGACTATTAGGAATGCCACAGAACATGGGGACAATTGTTGCTATGGCTGGCATAGAAGGTCTTTAAAGCCCTGGAGAAGGGGTAGGGCTTGCATAAGCTGGCCCTTTATAATAATTTTTAAAACATCCCACAAAGCAAAGGCCTTCAGTGAGACCTTGCCAGGCTGAAAGTATCTGATCATAAGCCAGTTCTACCTTCTCTGGCAGCAGAGAATCCACACCACATCTAGAATACTGTGCCTGGCTCCTCCTACTCTTGACCAGCCTGTTATCTCCTCCTTACCGTGACCTCTGAAAACAGCTCTCCGAGAATGGACAGAGGCCTTGGCTTTTTGCCGAGCTCTTTGTGTCCACCAACCTTTGACCATACCCACCCTGCCGTTGTGTTTGGTTTTGAGGCAGTTGACAAATTTGCTTCCTAGTACCGTGTCCTCTTCTGTCTCCCTGAGGCCTCCGTCTAGTCAAGACCTTGTCTTGAGTGAGCCCCTGTAGATTCACTGAACCCCACTGAACCCCACTCTAGGGGGTTGCTGATCTCCATAGCCTGTGTCCTAGGGCCATCTCCCCACCTTTCCACCAATCCACTCCTGCAAATAGGGAACACCATGTAGCCCTGATGCTAGTCCTAGGGGAGCCTCCAAGGAGAAGCCTGCCCACAGACCTGTTGCACTTACACCCATGTCCACGCCCTGAGCCTGCCCCACTCCCAGGATACCGTGGCACAAACTCAGCCTGGGAACTGAGACATGGGAGGCCTGGCCCAGCTCAAGTCCTCACCCTTGTGCTTGCTCATGTCGATGAGCTGTGAGGCCACGCGGGCAGCATTGAGAGCTCCCTCGACCACACACTCTGGCCGCCCCACGAAAGTATAGACAGTGCGGTTGGTGGAGGGTCCAGCATCAACATCCAGTAGCACACAGCCTGGGGTCTGGGAGATGGCTCGGGAAATGGCATCAATCACCTGGAGATAGAGGCCCAACACCATGCCCCTCGGTCCCTACTTGGAGAGGTTGTAGCCCCATACCCAAATGTGATCTCAAGAAGGAGGTTTGAGGGATCCCCCAAAGAACTAAGCTTCAGTCCCAGAACCCACAAGGCACAATAGGAAGGCCCCCGTGGTAGTGACTATGGCCACCCCAGGTTCAGGGTGGCCCAGAAAAATAATTGGCCTGCTATCACACCCAGACTCTCAGAGGGGGTGAACAGAGTGACAGCCTTCCAGTGGGAACAGCAGGGTTGGGACCGTTTGCTAACATGGGAAGGAACCCTGATGAGTGCAGAACCTGCCAGGTCAGGAGCTGGGCTCAGATTTCAAACCCTATCCTCAGGACCCCTCTGGCCTCAATTTCCCCATCAGGTAAGAGGGCCAATAATAGTGCCTACTTCACAAGGCTCCATGGGTGAGGAAAGAGTTAATACATATGGGAATGACCTTTCCTGTGACCTCAAATAACTCTGTCCTCTGCCTCTGTATTCAAGGGACTTCACTGTCAGATAGAAACACTGAGGTCACAGGATCCATGACCCCCACCAGGAGCATTCCAAAATCCCCAGACCCACTTGCCAGTTCTCCAGAGTCCCCCCAAATCCATGGAACATTCCAGAGCTGACCGTGTTGGCTCCTTGGAGGGGGGCAGTAGGCTGTGGCTCTGCCCATCCTGGAAAGGCAACCTCCTCCCACCCCAAACTCACTCCCTTCCTGTGACCAAAACACCCACACATCCTGCCAGCCCAAAGGAGCCTCACCTCCTGGTTGTTCCCCTCTGAGAAATTGGGGACACATTCCACCAACTGGGACATCGTCAGCCCTGGGTCCAGTCGCTCTTCTCAAAAGGCAGTAGAGGTGTGTGGAGTGACGTCCCTTTGGTGGCCCTGGGGCCTTTATACCTCCTCACAGCTAGTTTCTTATTAACCAGGGACCGCGCAAAGGGAGCTGGAGAGTGGAGGGTGCTCCCCAGTTAAGTACATGCTCTCCAGGATGGGTTCTCCAAAAGTCACATGATCAGGGTCAGAGGGGCACATGCTGAGAACTCTCGGGGGCCTAGAGGGGCAGAGTTAAAGCTAGGGCATCAGGCCAACCTGGGTTCAAGGCCCAGCTTGATCCAGGGCTGACTGTTGACCATCCAGATGACAGTTTTGCCCTCAAAATGTGGCCTTTCCAGAGGAGGACCCATGGGACTTCTGGGTTGCTATCTTTTCATAGAGGACCTGATTCTCAGGGATACAGGGGGAGAGGCCATGTGTGAAGCCTAGCATAAAGCCTGGTCCTCCACAGAAGTCGACTTAACTCAGAGAGGCAGGAGAGAGTGTCGGGTGAGAGCGAGAATGTGTGGAACCATGGGAATGTGTGTGTGTGTGTATATGTGCAATCCATGGAGTAGGTGTACATATGGGTGAATGGAGTGGCTATGGGTGTGAGTGTATATAGGAATATATGTGAATCTGTAGTGGTTGGTGTGACTGTGCAGATAACTATTAGAATATACACATATTCTGTAAGGATAATGGCATAGATGTGGATGTTGGTGTTTGCAAGTGGATGATGTTAATGCGTGTCGACCATGATACAGGAAAGATGGATACTGGTGTTGTACGTAGGCACTGATGTGAACAAACCTGTGGGGGGAGGGGCTGTATCTGTGTGTGTGTATCTGTGTGTATATGTATGTATATATGTGTGTATGTTTGTGCATGTATGTGTGTTATGTGTACGTGTGTATATGTGTGTGTATGTGTGTATATGTGTATTGTGTATGTATGTGTGTATGTATGTGTGTATGTATGTGTGTGTGCATGTGTGTATGCATGTATATATGTGTGTGTCCTAGTTTGCTTTTCTGTTGCTATGGTAAAACACTCTAACCAAAAGTAAGTCAGGGAAGAAAAGGTTTATTTCCGCTTACACTTCCAGGCCTTAGGCCATCCTTGAGGGAAGTCAAGGCAGGCATTCAAGAGGCAATGAAGCAGACACCATGGAGGAACATCGTTTAGTGGTTTGCTTCCTGGCTCACTCCTAGAGTCCTGCCTAAGGAATAGTTCTGCCCATAATAGACTGGACCCCCCTGTAGCAATCAAGAACCAAGCCAGCCAGGCGGTGGTGGCACATACCTTTAATCCCAGCACTCAGGAGGCAGAGGCAGGCGGATCTCTGTGAGTTCAAGGTCAACCTGATCTACAGAGCTAGTCCCAGGACAGTCAGAGCTACACAAAGAAACCCTGTCTTGAAACACAAACGAACAAAAAACAAAACAAAAACCAAGCCAATTCCTGGAGCTAAAGAAATGGTTCAGTAGTTAAGAGTATTGTTCTTGCCGAGAACCCAGGTTCAATTCCCAGCACCCACATGGCAGCTTATAGCCATCTGTAATTCCAGTTTCAGGGGATCTGACACCCTCTTCTGACCTCCATGGGCACTGGGCACACATATATTCCACAAATGTATATGCAGGCAAAATATCCACACATAAAATAAATCTAAAAAACAATTAAGAAGACAATTGCCCACAGACATGGCCACAGACCAGTCTGACCTGGGCAATCAGCCATTCACTTGAGGTTCTCGGTTCCCAGGAGACTCTAGGTTCCATCAAGTCAATAATAAAAACTAACCAGCACAATGTATATGTTGTTGTGTGTAAGCATGCCTGTGGGCACTGGGATTAGTGTTCATGTACAGACGTTAATGCTTGCATCTATGTGGGTATTGCTATGTATCTATGTATTCAGGTATTTGTATATGAGTGAATGTTGGGGTGTGTGTGTGTGTGTGTGTGTGTGTGTGTTGGTATATGTATAGATATTTGAACACACACACATGTGTACTTGTTGAATGTACATGGGCTGTTGGGGCAAGTGTTAGGTAGGAGTAAACATGTGGTAACCTGGTGTGAAAGTGGCGGGTGATGCTGCCGCATATGATTTGCTAAACACATATATTTGTGTTCCCAGGGAAGGGCATGTTTTTCTCACTACTGATTCTGGAGCCAAAACTTCTTACGTATACAGGTAGAGCACTGCATACATAAAGAGGCTGGTGTATCCCTTCCATATGGGGTCCATGGATCTGGACACAAATGAATACCCCTGTGCCAGAGACAGAACCCTTCTCAGGTACTGTACGTACCCACATGATGGAGGAAGGTCATTGGCTAATAAAGGAACTGCCTTGGCCCATTTTATTGGTTAGAGGATAGGTGGGAGGAGTAAACAGAACAAAATGCTGGGAGGAAGAGGAAGTGAGGTCAGAGACTCACAGCTCTCCTCTCGGGAACAGACGCCTGAGAGAGACGCCATGCCCTGCTCCCGGGATGAAGCTCCGACCCAGGATGGACATAGGCTAGAATCTTCCTGGTAAGCGCACCTTGGGGTGCCATACACAGATGATTAGAGATGGGCTAAATTAATATGTGAGAATTAGCCTAGAAGAGAATGGGCCAAGCAGTGTTTAAATGAATACAGTTTGTGTGTTGTTATTTCGGGCATAAGCTAGCCGAGCGGGCGGCTGGGGTGCTGGGGTGCTGGGGAAGAGGCCCCGCCGCCCCTAATACTACACCCACATACTTCACAAAGATGCCCCAGACTCCACAAAACCTTTGGGGGTATCAGAGTGTCAAGATACATCAGCTCACAGTGTTGATGGGCCCGGAGGAAGTGATGCATGTGGACTTGGGGACTCAATCTCCCCTGTTGAAGGTACCACAAAGCAGTACCACAAAGCTGGAACAAGCAGAAGTGAAATGCTGGGCCCAGACACAAATGCAGACCAGAAATCCATTGCCCATGCAGAAGTGTCCCGAATCATTCATGCAGGCATTGCCCCTGGGCAGGTAGAGCATGACTCCACCCCTCCAATGTGGGCACAGGAAACCAGTCACAACCTGTACCCATCTCCGGGGGACTCAGCCAAATTATACCACTGTCAGAGCTTGCCTGAACCCCCCCCCCCACACACACACGCACACACCTAAACCACTGCCGCATCTCCTTTCATGCAGGAACATCCTCAAGCCTTCTAAACAATGCACCAGGTATTGCATTTGGGGAGGGCTTATGTTGAGTACTGAGCCCTGATCTCTTAGCACCCTCCCAAGCCTGGGCCCACCATGTGAGCCGAGGATAGTCAAGCGGACACACAGCAGCCTGGAACCACTCAGAGCTGACCTCAAGAGCTTGGGTTTGGAATGTTCCTAAAAGCTCATCATTGAAAGCCTGGTCCTGATGATAGTGACGTTAGAAGAAAGGTCTTTGGGAGCATGATTGGATCATGAGGTCTCGGGTCTCTTGGATGGATTATTAAGTCATTGATGAGTTTGTATTGAATGGTCTATTGGGAGCTGGTGGAAGCTGTAGGAGGTGGAGGCCTGGCCGGAAGAGGTAGATCCTGGGAGTTTGTCCCTGAAGAGGGTATAACTTGTCCCATATCCATGTTCTCTCTGCTTCCTGGACACTGACATGAGCAGCTCTGTCTCACCGTGTACCCCCTACCCTGATATTTTGCTCCATCATAGGTACAGATATAATGGAGTCAGCCAAACATGGCCTGAAGCCTCTGAAATGTGAGCTAAAGATATCAGCCCAGCCCCAGGTGTTGCTCATCAACACCGATCCACGGCTCTTGCGGGCCAGAAGAGACCAAAACACCTCACCACGCCCTCAAAGAGCCAGAGGTAAGGCAAACAAATAAATAAGCTTTTAATAAAGCAACAGGTGCCCCACAGCGGTGAGCAGCCCGACCTGCTGGCTGCCCGGGGCAAGCGCAGACGTGGAGGAGGCCTCTCCCCACTGTAGCTGAGCAGACAGCTTTCCATGCGGGAGGACGCAGGGGGCCCCCGGGTTTGGAATAAACACGTTTATTGCAGGAAGGGTGAGACGAGTGGCTCACCAGGCGAAGAGTGGCTTGCTGTCCTCCTTGGAGAGCTCACACAGGCAGTTCAGCAGTAGCAGGGAGTCACCCAGGAACTTGGGGGGCACAATATCAATGACTAGCTTGCGCAGCGCAGCGGGGCTGCTGTGCAGTGGGTTGGCCCGCAAGTCCGGACGCTGCTTCAGGATGCCGTAGGTATTGATGAGAAACTCGCTGAACACCGGGTGCACTTCGCGGCTGTAGCCCAGCTTCTCCAGTCGCGCTGTCAGGGTCAGATAGCGATGCGTCAACTCTCGCAGCTTCTTCTCATCCACGGAGCCGTCTAGGGACTTGATAGATGTCTGAGGGGCACAGAGTAGTAGAGACAAGGGACCAGGTCAGAGAAGTCTCTGACCCTAGTGGAGGTAGGCGGGACAGGGCAGACTTGTGGGCTTAGAGGGGAAATGGAGGCCCTGGGCCCCTTTCAGCACTTTAGAAGGATGAGCCCTTAGGGGGTTTGCACTTGGACCCACAAAGAGTCAAGGGTCTTCAAGCACTCGCCAGCACCAGGATATGACCCCAGTACCAGCCCTGACCTGGGCCAACAAAGACAGTGTACCTGTTTGATCTTCTCAGGGATGTTGGATACTGTGAAGCCATAGAGACGCGTCACCCCTGGGAACACATAGGCCAGGATACGACGGTCAAGCTGGAACGCGATCTCCCCGACAATGCGGCCATCCTTCTCCGCACCCGCAAAACTCTGGATTTCTGGATGAGACAGGTGCCATCCTGACCATTTCAGGGTACCAAGATACCTTTGCCCCCCACTGCCAGAGTAAATAAAAGTCTTTAAAGCTAAGATGTTTGGAGCCAGAGAGGGGACTGTCTCCTCTCTCAATCTCCCTTTCTTCTCTTTCTCTCTCTCTCTCTCTCTCTCTCTCTCTCTCTCTCTCTCTCTCTCTTCTCTGCATGTTTTCCTGGGATGGGACCTGGGCACAGTGGTTCCATTCTCTGCCTAAGATTTCAATGTGGACCTGAACACAGTGGGGTCCCTGGGGAGGATAGCACCAGGGTCTATCCAGGTAGAATGGGGTGCTCCCTGTTGTTTCCAAATGCTATTCTGTCACCCCACCAACTCAGCTTTGTCTGTGGACTGTAGAGCATCACAGCCTAGCTCTGGAAAGGGCCAGATTCTAGGGGTCCACAACATCACCCTCAAAGACTGGCTGGTGTCTAAAGTTCATTATCAACCCAATCTTGCCTATGTCTGTGGAGAGGATAATGGGCAGATTGAGGATTCTCTTCTTGGAACACTTGGATCACTCTTCACCCTGGCATACCCCCCCCAAAAAAAACAGCCCCCAAATAACCCCTCTGCCTAAAGCAGCCTCTGGTGTCATAGAAATCATTATTAAACAATGTAGTATTATATCAACAGCCTTTTGAAACCTTAGGCTCTTTGAGAAATGAACCTCTTCTGACTTTGAGAGAAAACTCCGGTATCTACAGGATGGCGTATTGACCAGTCACTCTGAGGGGGTCAGCTCTATGCCCCCTCTCTGTCCAGTTCCTACATGACAGAGCAGAGCAGCACAGGTAACTTGACCTGGGGGGTCCCCACCCCATATCCCACATGCTGCTCTTATTTAGAATCATCTCTCCTGAGCTTCACACGCCCATCCTGACAGAAGACATGGGACAGCATGCTCACACCTAGGCACCTTCCAGACCAGCCCTGGGACACAAGCCCTGACTGGGTGTCAGTTTGGTGAGGTCCTATGGGTCCAACCCAAAGACTGCAACTATAACAATCACATGGCTGAGGAAGCCTAGGACCTGTGCTCACCGCAGTAGCTCAGCATCCATACACAAGATGCTGATAACCACACTGAGAAGTGGGCCCTGGACCTGCTGCTGGTGCCTTGTGTCCTTGAGCATTGTTGGTATGTTCACATCAGTCTGAGACCCTGAAGGACTTGCTGACCTCCTTACAGCCATGATGGAATGAAGGGGCAGACCCAGAGCAAGCTCTGCCAATGCCCTTGGTCAAGCAGTTGTCCATCAGGTGTCAGGTCCTAAGCCAGGGGCTGGGATACACATTGACCAGGACAATGCTGCCAAAAATCATGTATACCTGTGAATACCGGTTCCTCTGGTAAGTGAAACAACCAGAGAGAAGCTTGAATAGACAGGAGAAACAGGAACTCTGACCCAGGTTCACAGAATAGGGGACAGGGCAGATGAGGGGCCAGGCCATTCACTGCTCTGTATAGCAGGGTACTTGGAAGTAGGATCAGCTGGTACCCTCCTTGCAAGACCAGCCTCTCCCAAAGCTAGATAGTCTATGTACTTCCCAAGTGTGCTCTGGAGAGCTCGTCACTGCCAGTCAGTGTAGAGAGGCCAAGGGCGCACGTTCTGGCCGCCTGCACAGACTCTCAAGCAGTAGGACACTGCTTGAGTCAACGACTTTGGGTTCACGGTACCTGCAGAACTATACTCTCCCCACAGCCTGCTCTGGTTATGAAAACAACCAGAGGGCACAGACCAGGAAAGAGAGTGAACTTTGCTTTTCTCTGTGCCCTGGCTCAGTCTAGTTGGAAGAAGAGAGCTTTTTCAGAGAGAGTGATACTCCTGACAGGGAATGTCCTTCCAAGCATGGCAGACCAGCAAGCAGCACTGTTTTCATTTCTTAACCTTGACAGAGTTGACTCATCCATATGAGAATCCTTTGAGGGAGCCTCAGTGTTGGGGGCTATGACCCCCAGACCCCGAATCTCCTGTAAACAACTTGCTATGCTTGCAGCTTCTCTGAGCAGAACAACTTGTTTTCCTGTGTTTGCAGCTGCTCTGAGCACGAGACCCTCAGGCATTCCTGATGGCAGGAGAGCGGTTTCTGGTGGGTTTGACTGGGGCGTGGCTATCAGTTAAGGATCCCTATATAAGCTGCCCTGGATCACAATAAAGGGGGCATTCTTGGGGAATTCAAGGATGACCCATGTCGCCGGGTATCTTTGTGTATTTAAATCTCCAGCCTCTTTCTCTGCTCATGAACCATTGGGACTTCACGCTTACACAGCAGACACTTTACCAACTGAGTCATCTTCCCAGCCCCTGCATTTCTTATGCTGGGGTCTCTCTCCTCTGTATCCCACAAGCATTAATTAGGCAGATGAAACATATTCTACCTAGAATTCTAGGACTCATTCCTAGACCTACCTAGAATTTCAAAATCTGCCTGTACATCAAGGAAAAAAGTCAATATAATTGATGTATCTCTAGCTAGAGATATTAGAGTAGAATAAAATACAAAAATAGCTGTGATTGAAAATTAGAAATGATACCACTCTAACGACACACAGGGGATAATAAGAAAATATTAGGAATAGCTTTACACACAAAAAAGTAGCAACCTTTGAAACAGAACACGTCATCAGAAATATACAAACTACCAAATCTCATGCAAAAACAAATAGATAACTACAGAATATACTTATTCAGCAAAATGTATTTGTAGTTACAAAACTTTATTTTTTTTTATTCATTTATTATGTATACAATATTCTGTCTGTGTGTATGCCTGCAGGCCAGAAGAGGGCACCAGAGCCCATTACAGATGGCTGTGGTTGCTGGGAATTGAACTCAGGACCTTTGGAAGAGCAGGTAATGCCCTTAACCTCTGAGCCATCTCTCCAGCCCCTACAAAACATTCTTACAGGAACTGAAGGACAGCACAGAAGTTAAGAGCGCTTGTTCCTCTTAGAGGACTTGGGTTTGGTTCCCAGCACCCACATGGTGGTTTGGTTGTGATCTTTAACTCTAGTTCCAAGGAATCCGAGTCCCTCTCCTGGCTGCACAGGCACTGTACATGTAGTCAGTACACAGAGATACATACAGGCAAAACATGAATACACATAAAACACAAATAAATCTTTAAAAAAAAGATCATTAGAAATAAATTTCAATGCATTGGCACAGGAGACCACTTCCTAAATATAACCCCAGTAGCACAGACACTGAGAGAAATAATTAATAAATGGGACCTCCTGAAACTGAAAAGCTTCTGTAAAGCAAAGGACATAGTCAACAAGACAAAACAACAGCCTACAGAATGGGAAAAGATCTTCACTAACCCCACATCAGACAGGTCTGATCTCTAAAATATACAAAGAACTCAAGAAATTGGTCATCAAAAGAACAAATAATCCAATAAAACAATGGAGTACTGATCTAAACAGAGAACTCTCAACAGAGGAATATAAAATGGCTGAAAGACACTAAAGGAAATGCCCAACATCCTTAGTCATCAGAGAAACGCAAATCAAAACAACTCTGAGATTCCATCTTACACCTGTAAGAATGACCAAGATCAAAAACACTGGTGACAACTTATGCTGGAGAGGTTGTGGGGATAAGGGAACACTTCTGCATTGCTGGTGGGAACGCAACCTGGTACAGCCCCTTTGGATATCAGTATGGCGATTTTTCAGAAAATTAGGAAACAACCTTCCTCAAGACCCAGTAATACCACTTTTGGGTATATATCCAAAGGATGCTCAATCGTGCCACAAGGACATGTGCTCAACTATGTTCATAGCAGCATTGTTTGTCATAGCCAGAACCTGGAAACAACCTAAATGCCCCTCGACCAAATAATGGATAAGGAAAATGTGGTACATTTACACAATGGAGTACTACATGGCAGAAAAAAATAATGACATCTTGAATTTTGCAGGAAAATGGATGGAGCTAGAAAACATCATTTTGAGTGAGATAATCCAAACCCAGAAAGACAATTATCATATGTACTCACTCATAAGTGGTTTTTAAACATAAAGCAAAGAAAACCAACCTACAAATCACAATCTCAGAGAACCTAGACAACAATGAGGACCCTAAGAGAGACATACATGGATCTAATCTACATGGGAAATAGTAAAAGATATGATATTCTGAGTAAATTGGGAGCATGGGGACCATGGAGAGGGTTGAAAGGGAGGGGAGAGGCAGGGAGGGAAGCAGAGAAAAATGTATAGCTCAATAAAATCAATAAGAAAAGAAAGAAATTTCAAGGTCAAGGTGGTTTCAGTGGTGAATTCTGACAAACATCTAAGAAATAAATAAAAACTGGGCAGTGGTTGTAAATGCTTTAATCTCAGTACTCAAGAGGCAGGTGGATCTCTGAGTTCGAGGCCAGAGCAAGTTCCAAGACAGCTGGGGCTACACAGAGAAACCCTGTCTCAAAAAAAGCAAGGCAGGGGGAGAATAAAGAAAGAAATAAGACAAACAAGACATAAATTCTTCCAGCTAAATAAGAAGACAGTAACACTGTCTATCACATTCTTTGGGGCCAACAATTTATACCAAATCAGAAAATTGTATTAGAAGAAAATTGAAGAATGGTATTTCACATGAATAGCACACAATCTTAAAAAAAAAATAGCAAGCAGAATTCAACAAAGTAAAATATATCAACATCAAATAAGGTTTATCTCATGAATGAAAGGTTAGTTTAACATTAAAAAATTAGTCAATATGATTTACCATAAGCAATGGTATGAATGGGATCTCCAAAGGTCCACACGCCAAGTTTTGGCTTGAGGGTGGGTACTATGGGCCTTTAAAGGAGTGAAGCCTGGTGGTAGGTCCTTAGCACACTGAATGTGGGCACTCACATGGCACTGTGGGACTTGAGCCCCCTGTCCTTAGCTCACTGTCTGCCCTCACATGGCACTGTGGGACTTGAGCCCCCTGTCCTTAGCTCACTGTCTGCCCTCACACGGCACTGTGGGACTTGAGCCCCCTGTCCTTTCTCTCCACTTCTCACCTGTGCCTCCCACACCAGAAGCACAAATGAAAGGGGGCACCTTGATCTTCGACTTGGGTCTCCCAAGCCATGAGCCAAAAAAAAAAAAAAGCTCTCTTCATAAGTAGCTTGCTTCTTGCTTCCAGTGTCCCCTCACAATATACAATATTAAAATATCTTAACGCATCACAAAAAATATTCATCTCAATAAATGCTGAAAAAGTATTTAACAAAATTCTACCATGTGCTTGTGATAAATCAACAAACTAGAAAGCAAAGGGAATTTCTTTAGCCTAATAAGAGGCATCTACAAGAACCTTAACTGGTGTCAAACTTCATAGGTAACACATGGAAGTTCCCTAACTAGAAAAAGACCAAGATGACATTGTCTTCATTCCCACGCCACACTGGTTTACAGACCTAGCCAGTGTAATAGAATAAGAAAAAGGAATTAAAGGCAAAGTTAGAAATAAAACAATGAGCTTGTCTTCCTTCGCAAGTGACATAATTGGGCAAGGTATATAGTTCAGGAGTAAACAGGGTGCTTGCCTAGCATGCTGGGAAACCTGGGTTCAGTTCCTGTATTGCAAACAGCAACAACAACAACAACAAACACAGAAGGAATCTATCAAAACAGTTACGAGTTTGGTAAGTATTTAGGACACAAATTGTATTTATCATTGCTCTCCAGAGAAATAGAACCACTGGGAGTATGTGTGTGTGTATGTATGTGTGTGTATGTATGCGTGTGTGTGTGTGTGTGTGTGTGTGTACGCGTGTGTGTATGCAGAGGGATTCATTATAAGGGATTCACAGGATTATGAAACCCCACAGATCTTGAGAGCTGCAGTTGGCAAATGGAAAGTCAGGAGACCTGATGATGTAGATAAAATTCCTACCCAAAGGCTAGTGTCATAGAGCCCAAAAAGAATTGATATTTAAGATCCAGATCTGAAAGCAGAATTCTCAGGGGATCTCTTCAAGGCCTTCAACTAATTCAAAGACTACCTACAGTAAGGATGGAGATTCACTTTTTCTAGTCTACCAATTTCAATATTAATCTCATAAAAAATCTTTACTAGCATACCCAGGATAATGGATGGCTAAATGACTAGGTGCCCTAGCCCAAGAGGCTGCTATATAACACATAAATTAACCATCACAAAGGTCAATATACAGGTATATAGTAACTATAGGAATATATAGAGGTATTTTCATGTATAAGAGATGTAAAATGTTGTTAATAACATTTACGGCCAGTACATGATGCTGCACACCTTTAATACCAGCACTTGGGATGCAGAGACAGGCGGATCTCTGTGAGTTCAAGGTCAGCCTGGTCTACATCGTGAGTTCCAGGACAGTTGAAGATGTTTAGAAAGACTCTGTATCAAAAGCAAACAAATGAATAAGTAAACAACATTTACACACCTCAATTAATATAAACATACAGTGTGCATTTAAAAATTCAAGTGGCCAACTCTTGGTATAGATAGAAGTAAAATTATACAGAATGAGCAGGTTGTGTTTATTTATATATTTAGGAACACACACACACATGTATCAACAACTAAAGAAAAAGGAGCCATCATGAATTTGAGAGAAGGGGTACATAGGAGGGGTTGGAGAGAGAAAAGAGAAGGGGAAATCATACAATCATGTTCAAAAATTATTAAATAAAAACTAAAATATGTCAATTTCTCAAAGCTGCTGTTTGTCTAAAAATTAATTGGTCTAGCAATTCAAGATCCTTCCAGCCAAGAAGAATTCTAAAAGAGAATCTATAACCTCGTGTTTAACAAGGACTTACGAAATTGAACACAGAAAGTACGAACTGCAAAAGAAAACTATCAGGAAGTTGACTTGACTATGTTCAGTAGTTTCCTCCTTCCCCGAACGAACCAGTAAACAGTGGAGAACACGCAGGCTGGGAGGCACACCCCCCCCCCAAAAGGACTTATATCCAGAATCACATACACAGATTTTGCAACTAAATATAAGGACAAGCAACTCCATTTTTTTCCCAAGAGGCCAGGACAGACAGACACAAGCCTGGTTCCCTGGCCCTCCCTGGCTTTCCTCCCTGCTCATCACTACTGGGGAAGCTAGCCTCAGCCAAGTCTCCTGAACATGGTTTTCCCCACCCAGGGCCACCTGTGTGTACCATACCATTGAGGTAATAGGTCCGCCTGCTCCTATCCCCAGTGGGCAGGTTACTCTCCGAGAAGCACACCTTCTTAGGCCGCGCGATTTCCCTGGGCTCGAGCAGGGTTTTGTCAGCCAGG
Source organism: Microtus oregoni (assembly GCF_018167655.1). Taxonomy (NCBI): domain Eukaryota; kingdom Metazoa; phylum Chordata; class Mammalia; order Rodentia; family Cricetidae; genus Microtus; species Microtus oregoni. The sequence goes on from NW_024543220.1 coordinate 18,833,191, forward strand.
GAATCCTGCAAGGGGCTCAGGAGTGGCGAGAGCTTCCTGTCGGCAATGCGTGAGTGCAGTTCTGGAGGGCTGAGGAAGGCCTTGAAAGGGACCTGAGAGGAGGTGGCACAGCCCGGGGAGGCGTCGTCCTCACTGGAGAGTGGGGCATGTGAGCACAGCAGGTCCTCCAGGGAAGAGGTCTGTAGTTGAGAGGGTGTGTCAGGGACACTGGCAAACCTTCCGAAATCTGGACCTGGGGAGGAGAAGAAAAGAGCAGTAAGTCAGACTGGAGGTACTCAGGCATGGCTGGAAGCAGAGATGCGGATGGAAACTCTCGCTCCCAACCCAGAGCTCTGGCGCCTTCTTAGCATTTCACCCTGAGACGGAGGGAGCCCCGTCCCATTAACTCAACAGCAAGCACGCGGGCCTTGCTGTGCTCACAACCAGATCCACGGGAGTGACGCCTGCGTGGTTTTTAAATCCATCAAAAATGGTCTCATCCTCCAAGTTTTCCTGCAACGTAAAATTTAGCCATACCCAGCCGCTTGTGAACCATCTGGTTCCTCTGCCTCCTGGCCCATGCCGCTTGCCCAGTGACTTTTCACCCCTTTCCAGTCTAAAAGCGAAGCTGTGGTTAGGGGTGGTGGCTCAGTGGTAGGGGACTTGTTTAGCTGGACTAGGCTCTGAGTTCAAAGCTCAGTACTTGAAAAAAACAAAAAGGGCAAAGCTGTGGCCCTCCTCTCGGGATGTGCCCCCTTGCTCTTGGTGAGCCCTTCTGCGGCCACGCCTGAGCGCAGGTGGGTGCAATTGGACTGCCCTTGTTTCCCACACGCCTCTTCAGTCCAGTCTTTGACTTGGGAAGTTCTCATCTAACCAGAGCTTGTTCTTAGCAAGAAAGTAAGCGTACTGAGAAAGTGATTTTTAAGAGCCTATCAAAAGTTCTGTCTTAAAATGTACACATGCAGGAACCAACTACTCTGTCCCCAAAGTGTTTTCTAAGAAGCTAACACAACTACTCACCAGCAAGATACTGCACCTCCTGTCTGCCCTGGGAGATCCCTTGGCCCTTGAAGGCCTCACAGCCTCTACCCAGACACTCCGCAAAGCACCAAAGAGCCTTATGGGCAATTGGACCCCACTAGAAATGTTGGCAGGGGAGCTTCTCTTGGAAATGGATGTAAAATGGCTCTGTAAGAAGCAGAAAACCGTGCCTCTGGAGGCAGAGGCAGGCAGATCTCTGTGAGTTCGAGGCCAGCCTGGTTACAGAGCAACCTCCAGGACAGGCTCCAAAACTACAGAGAAAGCCTGTTTCAAAAGTAAATAAATTAAAAAAAAATAAAAATAATAAAAATTAAAAAAAGGCAGAAAACCAAAACTCAAGGGAGGCAGAGGCAGGTGGATCTCTGTGAGTTTGAGACCAGCCTGGTCTACAAGAGCTAGTTCCAGGACAGGCTCCAAAACCACAGAGAAACCCTGTCTCGAAAAAGCAAAAAAAAAAAAAACCCAAAACTCAAAATTCTGAGAAAAGGGTCTCTTCAACACATAGTTCTGGGAACTGCATTTCACATGCGGGACCTGGTCAGGTAGCACGAGGCTTGTCAGTCTCCAACAGTGGTCAGCAACAACGAGACACAGGGACTAGTACCTCCACAGCCACCACAACACACAGTGTCACAAATTTCACACATTCGCTGCAGGACGTCACACGCGACCCAGTTGCATGAGCACAGTCCCACCAACAAAGGTTCTGTTTCTCGGCCACTTGTCAGCAACCCCATCTCCATCCCAGCTCCAGCTCCCACGGAAGTCCCCTGTCTAGCCAAGTTCCCTCTTCAAGGCTCTGCTTTGGACTCAGTGATGGAGATGTGGTGAAGGGCTCCTCTAACCCTCTAGGCTTTGTGCCTACCCGACCCCAGTGTGCTCCAAAATGCCTTTCCAGTGCTGGCTGGGCTCAGAGGACAGAGGCAGACATCCAAAGTGGACCCTAAGAAGTCACTACCCCAAACACAGGTCCTCAAAGTCTCCCTTTCGACAGGTTCACCGCTAACCTCCAAGACACCCCGCACGAGTGGGCTACAGCTTGGCCAACTCCAAAGTTTGCCACCAGGCTGTTTGTCTCCCTAAGGACTTGGGGAGTTGGAACGTATCTCTAGCCTCCCACTCTGGCTAAGTGGTATGAACAGCGATCACTTCCTTAAGGAAGCCAAACCTACTGGATCATTATAGTTCTCAGGCATCAGTGATGGGGGTCCTCTGTCCACTGCCCACCACTCCGACCAAAGTCCCAGGTCGCATCTGCCAAACACACTCCAAATTCAACTACTATGTATGAAAAGAGAATTTTTTTTTTTTACCAAACCTTTTAGAACACAACCAACTACGTTCTGCAGAAACTGATCACCAGCCCCACACATGCTTTTCCCTCTTTTCTGTTAAAAAAAAAAAGTCATAGGGTTAAGTTGATATTATTTGGTGAACAAATGGTTGCCAATCTTTGCCACCCACTCACACCCAAGAGTTGACAGCAGAGTCTCCCTCTGGGGTGGGAGCTGAACCCCCCTCCTGGAGCCAGGTTCAATCAAGGGACTCTTTAAACCCATGGCAAATGAATGGATGAGACACATTCAGCTCGACCAACGGGCACCTGTCTCACGGCAAGACAAGAATATGGCACCAGTTGCCACAAAGCAGAGAAAGAAACACACAAAGCAGGATAAAAACACCCAGCTAAGCCCAATGAAACGGAAATGACTTCAGCAGGCCTGGAGCCACGCATTCACACCCTGCCTGTTTTAATCCAGGTTACAGTGTCTTGAGAAGACATGACCAGCGGGCATATCTACCAGCTGACATTCCCGCTCCACCATTCAGGCGTAGACTGAGTCCCTGAGAGAAGGGCTTTCCCTGGGACATGCCACACAACAGGTTACTTGACCCAAGAGGTTGGAAGGTGCCCCATGAACAGGCCTGCACCTCACCTCCATTCCCAGGGGAGCAGGCTTCAGGGTAGTTAGGGGCCTTGGGAAAGAGCAGGTCCCGGCCCCCTCGGCTACAACTCTCTTGGCAGCTCTCACTGAGAAGTCGCTTCAGCATCTGGTTCTCCTTCAGGAGGCGCACCTGCTTCTTCAGGTCTGCGTTCTCACTCATGAGTCTGTTCATCAGCTCACTGCCCTCTGCCATAGCGTCCTAGATTGTTTACATGTGGGCCTGTGGCCCCATGGAGATGGAAATACAGAGTCCGCAGACCCCACAGAAACAACCGAAGACCTCGGAGTTCCACGCTGCCTGGCCTTCCACAGCCTTGTGATGTCGCTACCCTTAAAGAGACAGCGCCACAAGGCCAGCACCCTTCTTCCTCTGGTCCTCAGTCACCTCCCCAGACAATACCAACCTGGGCATGGTGATACACTCAGGAACCAGATGCATACAGAGGATGTAGGCAAGCACTTCAAACCACAGAGGGATTGAACGTGTCAATAACACAGACAGGGTCTATGGAATGTGAAGGCAAGAGAAGGACCTCCCAAAAGACAGCCTAGACAGTGAAGATGGCATGCATGTACCAAGACCCCCAAGGTTAGACCTCGACAGCACCTTCCAGAAGCAGCCAGAACAGGCCATGGGAGGGTCATACTGTCCACACTATGTGAAGACTACAGGCCACAGTGGAGACTTGGCTATCATCTCAGTGACTGCTCTTCCTATGGCATGTGCCAATGAGGTTACCCTGTCATTTCCTGACTCCATGGGATCACAGGCCAGTGGGCTCACAGAATATACAGGGACATATGACATGCTGGTTTTGAGTCACTCTCAGAACCTATATAAGAAATAAAAGGGCCATGAGAGCAGAGGAGATGACTGGCTTTGGGCAGGACCCCACGATTGCCCCACAGTCCCAGGGGAGCCCTGGCAGGACTAGAGGCAGAGGCCACTTACTGATCATGTTATCACATTTCCCTCACGAAAAGGCTAAAGGCAGCACATTGGAGTCCATCACAGACACTGAGCACTGAGTGTCTGTCTCCATGACAACTACTCAACAAAGATGAGGACCTATGGACCAGAGATCACGAGACTGGGGATTAACGTAACTGTCTAGAAACTCATCCAGGTACCCTGCTTTTCCTATTGCGTGGAGGAAAAAAAACTCTATTTTTGAATCGGAAGGTCTTCCTGTACTGGCCACTCAGAGACGCCAGTGGTTGTTGCCCAGTCCCACTTGATGAGAAAGAATGCTAACTTGAAAACCCCAATCCAACATCTACCAGGTCCTTCTCAGCCAATGTTGGGCTTTCCCATCAATATCTGGGGCATTCTGTACAGACATTAACGTGGTCCCCAGGTAAAACTCTATTCAACCCAGGCAGGCATGTTAGTATAGTATTTCAAGTACAGCAAACACAAATTTTTGTGAAGAAAAGAGATTCTAAACATTACTTTCTGGATCAATTGGTCTCTCACCTCAGGCAAGGTCAATGAGAACCTGAATGGAACCACTAAGGGCTTTTGGTAACCTTCAAAGACCGAGACCAGAGAAAGTAAACGCCTGGGTCAGAAACCAGGCATTCCCAGGTCCCAGGTTCTGGCATCCGGTGCTTGAGCGGCTTCCCCTCCACTGCTGCTGCTCCTCTTGTTTGTTTGTTTGGGGTTTGGGTTTGTTGTTGTTGTTGTCTTTTGGTTTTTTTTATTTTGTTTGCTTTTGTTTTCTGAGACAGGGTTTTCTGTGTAGCCCTGGCTGTCCTGGGCTCTGTAGATCAGGTTATCCTCAAACTTGGAGTTCTCCCTGCATCTGGCTCCCAAGTGCTGGGATTAAAGGCGTGTGCCATCACTACCCGGTCCCCTCCACTAGTGTCTAACTGCACTAAAATGCCACCTCTTTCCTAAGCAAGGAAAACACATTTAGTCACCAGCCTGTCAACATCCTGTTTATTTACTTATCATGATGCACTGTCATTATTCCCTTAAGTTCAGTTTCACATATGTGACAGGACTTAATCTGAATCACCTTTTCTTATATTTTTTATTTATTTATTATCAATTTATTATCAAGGTGTCTTGCCTGCATGCATGACTGTATACCTCATGCAGGCCAGAAAAGTTGTCTTAGATCCTCTGGAACTGGGGTTACAGAAAGTTGTAAGATACCAGGCAGCTGGGTGGTGGTCGCACATGCTTTTAATCCCAGCACTAGGGAGGCAGAGGCAGGCGGAGCTCTCTGAGTTCGAGGCCAGCCTGGTCTACAAGAGCTAGTTCCAGGACAGGCTCCAAAGCTACAGCGAAACCCTGTCTCAAAAAACAAAAAACAAACAAACAAAAAGACACCATGCAGGTGGTGGGACTCAAACCCAGGTCCTCTGGGAAAGCATCAATGCTTTTATCCACTGAGCCACCTTTCCAGCCCCTAAAAGCCTATTGCATTTCCATCTACTTATTCTGTATTTGTGTGTGGGTGCACATACATGTCATAACACACATGTGGCAGACTCAGGACAACTTCCAAGGGCCAGTTGTTCTCTTTGTATCCTGCTTGTTCTGGAATCAAACTTATGACCTTATGGGGTCGTAAGGTTGGCAGCAGCTGTCTTTACCCAGAGGCCTCTCGGCCTCGTGGTAATGTCTTGATCTGGTTTTGTATTATACTATCAAGTTACAAAATGAGTTGCCAAGTGTCCCAACTCTGGCATTCTGGTATTCATGTTAAATTATTTCAATTATTAATTTATTTTCTTAAATGTTTGATAGAATTTAGTAGTAAAACTATAGGCCTAGATTTATTCTGGGGATATTTTAAACTTATAATTCAATCTTTTTTTTTATTATGTATACAATATTCTGTCTGCGTGTATTCCTGCAGGCCAGAAGAGGGCACCAGACCTAATTACAGATGGTTATGAGCCACCATGTGGTTGCCAGGAATTGAACTCAGGACCTTTGGAAGAGCAGACGATGCTCTTAACCGCTGAGCCATCTCTCCAGCCCTTATAATTCAATCTTTATGTCATCACTACAGGTGTTCAACTGTGAAGAAAACCAACTTTGAAATGGTGAAATTCCTGACTCATCAAGTTATTTCTGCTTTAGTACATATGAGATAATTCACTGTTGTTAATGCCTTTTTAAAAAGCAATTGTGTAAGTTCTAAAACTCGTGATAAATTGTCTTCAGAGACTGTGCTTTTGTCAGCTGTCTATGACCAGTTTCCTACCTCAGGGGCTATTTTTCTTTTGTTCTGTGTCAGGTGGCTGGCCCTCCCTGTTTCCACCAACCAAATCCTCCTAGCTTGGGAGCTAGGGCTAAGCAGTTATTTCTTCTGAGTTTTGTTTCTTCGAGACGGGGTTTCTCTATAGCTTTGGAGCCTGTCCTGGAACTAGCTCTTGTAGACCAGGCTGGCCTCGAACTCAGAGAGATCCTCCTGCCTCTGCCTCCTGAGTGCTGGGATTGAAGCAATTAATTAATTTAGTTCTTAAATTTTATTGCTTGTATTTGATGATGGATGGCAGTGACATTTCATAAATTCAAATGCCCCTGCTGCTCTGAGAAGTGTAGATCCTAGTGAAAATTACGTAGTCACAGGATCAATGAGGCTTTGTTCTTCCTTTTTTTTTTTTAAAAAAAAAAAGGAGCTGTGGTATTACTGGGTCTACACATCCTAAAATATCCTTTGTGGCCGTCCATACCGAACGCAGCAGCGTCCATGTGCCTAGCACATTTAACAGCCTGGATCTCTCACAGGTTGCTGTATTTTGCATTAGTTAAGACAGGAAGTTGGTAGCTCAGTCAGAAGGGGAAGGGAGAATCTGCTGATAGGTACTGAGTGCCGTATTCCTCTGGGTCAGATTTGGGAAGTACAGCCTCTGTACATAAAATTGAAGTCAGTTAGCTATCACATAGTAGACAGCCATTAAATTATTAAAAAATAATTTTATGAAGATCTTTCTTATAGATAAACAGACTTTCATAGCAACCACTGATCAAGAGCTAATGCTTTCACTCTACTGAGCTGCAGGACTCCCAGGCGACTCTGGGTCAAGGTGATTGCGGTTTCCCTCCTGGGACTCGTTAGACGCCAAAGGCTGTTTGGGAGTTGTACATTTTATCGGGTTGTTAGCTCTTTCTGATTTATTTCTTCTGAGAATCTTTAAATAAAAACTTCTGAAACTTTCAAAAATAGTAAATAAAAACATCTGAAACTTTAAAAAGTAGTAGTTTATACTACAGGTACATAAAAATATTACCTGTATAAAATACAGAGATGAAATAATTAGAGTTGAGGTAAAAATAAATCAAGTTGAAAGTTTGGTGTAGTGGCACAAGCTCTTAGTGCCAGCACTTAGTAAGCAGGGGTAGGTGGATCTCTGTGAGTCTGAAGTTAGCCTAATCTACACAATGAGTTCCAGGGCAGCCAGAGCTACAGAGAGGAAGGAAGGGAGGGAAGAAAAGGAAGGGGAGAAAAGGAGGGAGGAGGGGAAGGGAGGAAAAATAATAAATCAAGTCAACTATATATTACTGTAGCTCATGACGCCCAGCTGTGCTCTATGCGCTACTATTCAGTTCATGAGCCTCGGGCAAGGGGCTGGAGATTGAAAGACACAGAGACACGGACCTCTAGTCACTGGTAAAGAAGCCCTTTATTTAATAGCGCCTCGGAGGCTTATATACCCAACACAGTCAGGTGGGCCGAGAGGTGAAAACCTTATCCTCTGATCCTCAAGGCAAGGCAACACGTGCCCGTGAAGCAGAGCTGGTAAACAACTTTGACACAGCTTTCAGAAACTCAAATCAGAAGGAAAGCGAAGATCTCTAGCAGGAAAGAGCAGCTGGAGGCCAGGACTCCAAATGTTCCCAACATATTACCATATAGTTGTATTTGCTAAAATAGAGAATAAAAAATCAGCATACAGGCCAGGCGGTGATGACACACGCCTTTAATCCAAGCACTCTGTGAGTTCAAGGCCAGCCTCATCTACAAGAGCTAGCTAGTTCCAGGACAGGCTCTGAAGCTCCAGAGAAACCCTGTCTTGAAAACAAAAAACAAACAAAAAAATCAGCATACAGCAAAATTTTATTTAAAAAAGAAGCTCCCATCAAGTCCTTCAGCAGGGCATGTAGCACATTGTAATCCCAGCACTCAGGAGACAGAGGCAGGAGGACTGCCCTCAAGCTTGGCCATTCTGGACTACATGATGAATATCATGTCATAGTGAGTACCACACAGGAAAGCTTTCATGAAGGAAAAACAGTCAACATTTTCTACTAAAGAATACGTTAGAAATGGGTGTTGAGGTTCCCATCACAGGGAACACAGGGACTCTATTACGACTCCACAGGAAACGCTTCCAGCAGATTCTAAAGTTGTTCCTTACAGGCTAAAACTTCAAGATTCTTCAAGGACTTCTGAACTGTGATCTGGTGAGTGTCCCCCACCAACTCTCTAAACTGGGGCAGGTAATCCTGTGTACCCTACTGACAGCCCCACAGCAGGCTGGTCTGCAGGACAGACAAGCATGACACGCAATCTGTTTATTAAAAGAACTGGTCCCGTAAGTGTATTTCGTACAGTGATCTGGTCGTGACTAGGAATTCTGAGGAACAGTTGCTGCTGCTAGAGGCAGATCTAGTGATACACTACCCATCTGCTCTGCTGCTGGCAGAGGCCGAGAGACTCTGCAGGCAACAGCACAGGTTGTGATCTACGGGGGCAGAGCCCGACGAGTCACAGCACAGCTGGCAGTGGTGGGAGCTGGGCAGGAGGCAGGTGGCACAAAGCCTCGGGGAATCTGCACCATGGCAGAAGGTAGGCCTAGAAGATCCTGGGCAGGGAAACCAGATCTGACAGCTCTCTGCTTGTCTGTGGGAAGACCATGAGCCAGGGAAAGGGTGGAGTCACCACCAGTCCACATGTAATAGAGGTAGAAAGCATTAGATTGAGAAGGCACCAGGCTGGACCCTGCTCACCATGACCAGGGAGAAAAGTAGTAACTTCAAGAATAACTTATTACTTTATCAACCCCAAACTCTGCCTGCACGTTGGCCAAACACAGAGTAAGATATTAGGAATTCAGAGCTCACCCCCAAGAAGCATCACCCCAGAAATCTGGCCCTCATTTGAACTCAAAGCACAGTTGGCAAAGGGTTCATTAATGGCTTTTGGGTGTCACAGATGTTTTCCTGGGTTCCAGGAGGACTACAACTGCCTGGCTGACTGAGTGGGTCTAAGTGGTGCGCTGGATGTCATCAGCTGTCTTTGCTACAGTGTTGTCCCAGTATGAACACCACAACCACTATCTACCCTACCCTCTTCATTCTATGTGTGGCTACCCACAATGCCTCTATCTTAACAAGATGACTGGAGAGCAGAAGTTGTACCCAAGAAAACATGCAATGTACATGCTTACAATCTAGGGGCAGAATAGGATGCTGCATCTGCCTCTATGCCACCCATCCTCAGGAAACTGTAGGATGAAATGCCTGGGGGTTTTGTTGTTGTTTTGTTTTTAATATTTTATTTTCAAGATTTATTTTTACTTTATGTGCATGTGTGTTAGGCCTGCATGTATGTTTATGCACCATGTGTGCAGTGCCCACAGAGGCCAGAAGAAGGCATTGGATCCCCAGGGAACTGGAGTTATAGAAGGTTGTTAGTCACCAGTGGGTGCTGAGAATCAAACCCAGGTCCCCTGAAAGAACAGTCAATGTTCTTTACTGCTAGGCCATCATTCCAGTCCCAAAATGTCTATTAAGGGAGTCGGTGATCATTGAAATCATTTTTAGTATAAAGCGAGTTCGTATTTCCTTTCTGGAAAACTAGTATTTCAAGAACAACAGCCACTGCTCAGGACACAGTAAAGGGCCCTGCTTCACTCCCCACTGAGCCTTTTTCTGAGTAAACCAGCACCATTGGGTTGCCAGAAGTCTGCCAGCCCAGCAAACAGGAGTCTGGTCAGAGGCCCACTGCACAGTAGACAAAGGAGGAGGTGAAGAAGCCAGCAGCTCCTCTCACAAGGAAGTCATTGGCCATAAAAACTCTAGTTTCACTCATTCAAGAAGGATGTACCCACGAGCTGTAGGGTACAGTGTGCTTCCTTGGATTTCAAGGTTTATCTGGTTCCCTTTCTCATGGAATCTAGTTTCAAAACTAAACATATACTGACAAGAGCCTAGAGACACTAACCTGACCCTATCCCCAGCTTCATGTCTACAGAAATAGACAACAAGGCCCAAAGCAGGGGTAAGAAGGCTCCTACCACCTAGCCTAGAAACCCCAGCCTCGCCTGGACCTGCATGGTGATGATGCTGGCCAGCTGCAGCATAGGCAGACATGCATTCAAAGGTGGCCGGCGAGGGTATTATCAGGGTACAGGCTGGAGAAGCGGCCTAGGGCCCAGATGGGGAAGACATTCCTGTAACTTGTGTAGCTGATGGCACAGGACTTGTTGAAGACCCCAGAGATGTTCTCCTGGAAGAACACAGAAAAATGAACAGTTAAGGAGCCTGTCCCTAGATGGCGGTCCTGACTATTGAATTTCCCAGCCCCAGAGCAAGTTTGGAGAAAGCTTGGGGAGAGCTGATGAACCAAAGGCAAGGAAGCACGGGTTCCAGCTCAGAGACTAGAGCTTGAAGGAAACATTCTTCCTTGGAATAGTGGTCTCCAAAACTCTGGTAACCACAGGGACAGATGAAAACCCATCTGCACGTCATGTCAGTGAAGGTACGATGGTAAAGCCAAGGTTCTGGAGGAAACATCAACTATCTAGTCCCTTCCCCAGCCAGCGCCCTTACAAATAGCAAAATGTGCTGAATATCTCAAGACCCAGCAACACATCCCAGATCTCCAAAGCACCCTAGGAGGAATGTGGGCACAGCAAAGTGAGCAAGCTGGAAAGTGACACTGGGACCACTGTCACATGGTCCTCGCACACCTGAGGCCAGTCTCCATTGGGGAACTGCTTCTCCAGCAGACATCTGATTCCTCTCTCCTGAGCAGCAACATCGGGATGCCTGAGGGGCAAGAAGACAGGCTTGAACAAACCTAGCATGTGGCATCAACATACATCTTAGGAGGACAAACATTCCCCAAATACTATGCTGATGATAGAGACACCTTAACAACCAGAACACCTGAGACTCCTGCTGCAATCTTCCCAGGAGCCCTGAGAAGCAGGGCAGGTGAAAGCACAGGGACGGACAGTGAGCAGAGTAGGCATGAGGCTTGTCTTCCTCTCCTTGGGAATCTTTTGTTTTGTTTTGTTTTTCGAGACAGGGTTTCTCTGTGGCTTTTTAGAGCCTGTCTTGGAACTAGCTCTTGTAGACCGGGCTGGCCTCGAACTCACAGAGATTCGCCTGCCTCTGCCTCCCGAGTGCTGGGATTAAAGACGTGCGCCACCATCGCCCGGCTCTCCTTGGGAATCTTATCAGCACCGTGTGCCAGCCATGTCAGCATGTCAACCATGTCTTCTATGGAGAGAATATCCTCTGACATGGCAATACATGTAACTCGGTATGAGCTACGGACACAGGAGGACCCAAAGTAGCTCTTAACACTGAGGCAGAATTCGCCACACTGGAAAGCAACTTCCCCACCACAGCCACCTCACTCAGTTCCCTTGGGCACCAGCTTCTCTTGCTCTGCCAACAGCTACTGACTGAATAGATAAATAGACCATAGAGAGGTTAAGTCTCTCTAAAGGGAACCACCCAGCCAGACAGGCTGCCACTTAGCCTAGGAATACCGTGTGTGGCTTCTGAAGCTGCCGATAGCCACAGTAATGGAGGGATAATGGCTCAGTCCTGTGGCTCCTTTGACCTCTTCCCACATCTATCACCCTAGTCGAGCACCCCTACTATGCCCAACAATGGGTCCCATCACCCTTACCGCACAGCCATCAGGCCCATCAGGGCCCAGCATGTACTGTGGACCTGGGACCTGGCACTCTGCACATAACGCCGTTGTTCACACGACTCAAAGTCCTCCCCCCAGCCTCCATCTGCCATCTGCTGGGACAGGAGGAAGTTGCAGGCCCGGGACACTTCTGTACATGCAGTCCTGCAGAGAGGAAGAGATCTGAGACATCATGTCTTGTATAGCAGCTGTCTATACCCTACTACTCTGACAGGCTGCCTTGGGTCATGGGAGGGGCCTGCTGAGGTGAGTGGCTATAGGTGTACATGTCTCACAGGGCTGCTGGGCACAGAGAAAAACACTCTGCAGCTACAGGCATATGCAAGCTGACTATGTGGGCACATGGAAACAGACCCAGGGTCCCTGGGCCACATCTAGCTTAGTACAACTTCCCTACTCCAAACCCACTAGGTCTAGAAGCATCGGCTAAGCAGTCAGAGGCAGGGCCTGAACCAAGCCCTCTTCCTGAGTTCCTGAGTAAGACCCCAGTACTTCCTCACTCAGAATGAGAGACGAAGATTAGTAAGACTCTGAGGTAACACCTAGCCAAGGCTTATAAGCCAAGAAAATAAGTACTCAGAACTCCCTTCTTCTGAAACAGTGATCTTCACTCATTGTTTTAAAATATTAAACAAATAAAATCAAATATCAAAGGGGAAAAAAAACAAGCAAAACATTACTAGGCTGGTTTTACTGTCAATTTAACACAGTCACCTGGGAAGAGAGGTCATCAACTAAAGAATGTGGGAAGGTCCAGCCCACTGTGTGAGAAAGCCAGCAGAGTGGGGTTTTTCTCAGGGTTTCTGCATCAGGCCCTGCCCTTTCATCCCTCAGTGACGGACTATGACCTAGAAGTATAAACCTAAAGTAAGCCCCTTCTTCCCCAAGGTGCTTCTGGCCAGTGTTTCATCATAGCAGTAAGACAGTCCAGAACAACTGTCATGGCAATGCCCTCGCTTGACATCAGTCTAAGAGCTACACTTACCCATCTTGGTAGGTATGCCCCATGCAAGCGAAAGCTTCCAGGCCAAACCAGGTGCCATAGGTGAAACAAACCCCCCAGGAGCTAGAGGGAGACAAAAGAGAAGGTCAGACTTGGTCTTCATTCCAAGTGAGAGTACAGGCACTCTACACAGGTATGGGACAACCTCAAGCAGAGGGCAGAACTGGGAGGGAGCGTGGTGGTACAACCATACATTCATAGCACTGGCTGAGACAGGGGGTTGCTATTTTAAAGACAGCCTGAGATACACAGCAAGATCCTGTCTCACAAAACCGAAGAGTAAGAGACATACAGAAGAGGACAGAGGGTTGGGGAGGGAAAGCAAACAGGGGAAAGGGACTTGGGCAGCTGCTAAGAGCAGCGTTCACACACATTCCACACAGTGCAAGTGTGAATGCTGTTTCAAGAGGCGCCGCTCACCCAGCTCAACCACTGCTCCTCCACAAGACACAAAGAACTGCTGATGTACACAAGGAGGAGGACAGTCGTGTTTAGGCCACAGAGCCTCCCAGCATGCAGCCCAAGTGCTCCCTCAACACAAGCTCTCGGCTAAGGGAAGGCCGAGCATCAGTCAGGGAATATGACCAGCCCGGAAGTCCCTCTTCCTGAGCCCCCCAGGGAAAAAGCAGCAAGGGCAGACTCCCAACCCCATGCACATGTCACCACCTCCCACCAACCCCTCTGCAGGTGAGCCCAGGTGCCTACTCACCCCTCCCAGGAGCCATCAGCTCTCTGTATCTTTCGGCAGAACTCCAGGCCTTGCTTGAGGGTCTCCCTGCAACACAGGCAGTGAGCCCAATGAACACTGCAGGCAGAATCAATGCCTTCCCCAACCGTACCTACACAGTGGTCTCAGAAAGGTGAGAATGGCCTCTCCCCTTCAAACAGATCAAAACAAATGTTCAAAAATGAAAAAAAAAAATGGCCAGGCAGTGGTGACACACACCTTTAATCCCAGCACTCAGCAGGCAGAGGCAGGCAGATCTCTGTGAGTTCGAGGCCAGCCTGGTCTACAAGAGCTAGTTCCAGGACAGACTCCAAAGCTACAGAGAAACCCTGTCTCAAAAAAAAAAAAAAAGATGAAAAAAAATGTAGCTATAGGACACAGAAGGGGCACACAGACTGTCAAAGCTCAGAAGAAACACAAAGGAAAACAGCTTTTGGAGACAAAGACATGAGAAGTAGCGCTGGAAACTACCAAAGCCCTGCCAATGACACTAGTGTCAGGGGCCAAACAAATGCTCTAAAATGAGCTAGATAAGACCACCCACAAAAACAAAGTGTTTTGGGCTGCTCACTTGAGATGGAGCCTGGTCCCCCTGAATCATTTACAGCCGCTTTCATTTAGAAAATTCTTCAGGCCATCTATTTTCACGAGCTGGTGTGGTCTGGCCCTAAGGGTGCTTCTCCATTTATTCCATTTCAGGCCAGGCCTCTCCTTAATTTCCTCATCTCCTCCTGCACAGGCCTTGGCTACCGCATTGCATTTCCTAGTGCTCTTTCTCCCCTTCAAACTGTCCATTTGCATTTCTGCCCCCATTTACTCCTGTCCACTGTGCACCTGCATATGAGCAATTACTATCACACAGTTAGCCTCAGGCAAGTTCTTAGGAGAGGGCAGAAATTAGCTACTATTTGCCAAAATATCACAAGAATAGTCTCTAGCCCAGTTGCTGATATTGTTCCCAAATGGAACCCCCTGAGCTGGGCCTCTGTGGTCTCCTCTGTGGTCTGCACAGTTCTCAGCACTGTCTTCCGTGCTCCTACGAGGGTGGTCCATCGAGCTCTGTGTACAGCGTTCAACCACTTTTCTAGACCAAAGTTAAAAATCCTCCCACGTTCCTCCCCAAAGCCATATGGTTAGGTCTGTCACAGCAATCTACCCTGGTGCCAGCTCCTATACTGGTTACTTTCTATTGCTGTGATGAGACACCATGACAAAGGCAACTCATAAAAGAAAGAGTTCAGTTAGGCTCACACAGTCTCGGGCGGTGAGACGGACGCTTTGGACTGATGTTTCGTGGGGACAAATGAGATCAGTCTGAATGTTACTAACTGAGCCATCTCTCCCAGTTTAATCTCTTTTATGTGTATTGTTCTATCATGTATGTTTTTTGTGAACTGTCTCAATGCTAGGAGTGGGCTTCTAGGGTGACCTCCCTAGAAGCTGTTAGTCAAGCCCCTCACACCATAAGGCTATGCCACTGTTCTTGGCTACAAAACAAAACTAGATAGTCCTTAGTGTCAAAGACACCATAAGCTTTGGCCAAATTATACTAAGACAAAAGTAGAAAATCCTTCCCTGCTAGCTGGCTTTCATAATACTGGAAGACAGCATGCAGGCTGTTGGGGCATAACCAAGGGTCCAGCTCAGCTATGAGGCCTGCTTGCTACAGTGCAAACATCAGGTAAGACACGCCCACTAATACAATAGTAACACAACACTAACACAATAGTAACACTGCAACGTCACTGCCTTCTGCTGCGATGTAACTCACATGTGATATTGGAAACCAAGGCAAAGCTCCTGGTTAGAAAAAATCATGGACCCCAATAAGGAGTCCATTGCTATTGTTTTATTAATGGATATGATATGCCTATCACATTTCTTTCTAAATCTGTGTTTACACCCTTACATTACTGCTGCCTTCAGTCTTCATCAGTAATAATGAGAGGTATATCACAAAGAGTCATAACTAGTCACGCCTCTGAGACCAACGAACTGTTGCTGTGTCATAGTGGCCCAATAGTGAACCATAGACGGAAAGAAATGAACAGCTGTACCAACCCCTCCAAGACGCAAGAAACATCACAAACAACGTGGACCAAAAGAATGCAAGAACCAGAGGAAGGGAGGAACTGTGGTGTGGTTACTTCCACAGAAGTGAAACATTCCCTGCACATCTATGTAACAGTGAAAGAACCAACATATATCCACAAGGGGGAGGGGGACACCATCAAGGCGGGTTCAAAGTGAGCAACAAGAATCTGTGACTGAGAAGACAGGAGGGCAGTCCCTTCATGGAATGATAGGGGGTGTAAATCAGTTGATGGCAAGGGTCTCCACATGACAATCTCAAGAGCGTCTGAGAGATATGTATGCTCATTTTAAAACATGTTCAAGTGATGGGAAAAATAACCCATTCTTGTGTTACAGTTATACTGTCTTCCCCAGACCAACACACACACACACGTACACTCACAGACTTACACAGACTCTTGATGGATCTGTAGGCACCTGAAACTGTTCCTCTGTTTACTCCAGCCACTGTCCTATGAGAAGTCACGGCCTACTGTCTGAGAACGCTGCCCTCGCCTTCCTTACCTGATCTCTACTGCCCTGTGGTCTGGATAATGCTCGTGGAAATGCTTCAGAGACTGCATCACTGCTGAGGTACACTCCACATATGTGTAGTCAATCATGATGTCTCCTAGAAAGGGAAAGGAGGAGGCACCTGAGCTCATAGTCCAGGCCAAGAATGTAGTGAGCACGTGTTGAAGCATGCAGGACTTACACCCAGATGTCACCCCAAGATCAACCTGGGCGGTGTGGCTAAAGTGAGTACGATGGGCAGAGACCTGCACACCTGTGCTGCAAGGCACACGGCTTTGTCGTTAGCAGAAGAGTAGAAACCTAGCATAAGGTCTCCATGGCCCGAGACAGAACCACAACCACTCATCAAGAATACAGATACTCCATACTCTGAGGCCCAGAGAGAGCTCTGCACAGACCTGCCAGCATGCCAGGCCTGGCCTATACGCCAAACTGCTAATCAGCACACTCACCGAAGACCTCTGAGGGGTTCAGCAACTCCAGCAAATGCCCCCCACGCTTGGTCTCGTAGGTAGCAAATCCTCCATCAGAATTCCTCATGCCCAACAACTGTAACAAGAGGGGGACAGACTGAGAACCAGGCACACAACTTACAGTATGACTTTCCCAAAGCACCGCAGGACTGACAACCTATAGGACAGGAGCGGGGGGTAAGAAGCCAGTTTCCATGCTGAGCCCTTAGATGCTCAATGCAGCTGCCCACAATATCTGGAGACACATTCCAATGTCAGGCCAATGCAGAGCTCCACAGTAAGACACACATAGGAAACAGGTGTGCTAAAATCCACACAGAAATGAACAGACATTTCCAACTTTCCTTTAGATACTACCAAGCCTTCCAAATGAGACCTGCAGAAATCTCAGCACAGATGAGCTCTAGAGCCAAGATGACAAGCCCCAGGGACCATACAGCCTCCTTGTAACTTCTAGGACTGTTTGGACACCATCTCTTATATATAGCACAGGGCCCTTTGTACACACCCAGCCGAAGTTTCTAACCCTGGGTCTATCCCAGGACTCACAGTCTCAGATTCTGATGCTCCTACACCCTCACCTTGGCCTGCTAAGACAGAACCACAGAAGAGGGCGTAAACACGAGATAGGACACTCACCACAGCCACAGCGTCACAGAGCCGCTCTCGGGGGATGTGCTCGGTGATGAAGGGACACTGCTTCTGCAGGAGCAGCACGGCCTTCAAAGCCTCGGCTGTGCAGTCGGCAACGATCCAGCCACAGTCCAGTGTGCTGAAGCAGAAACCGCCCTACAGAGACAGAGTGTAAGGGTGCTCCTCCCCTGCAGAGCTGTAACAGGAGGGCAGAGGCCTCTCTACCGCACAGTGGTACCTAAACTGGGCATAGCTGAATAGACCTGAGCTTCAGTACAGGGACTATCTAGGACTTTATGTCCATCCTGACAGCCCTTGGAGCTTAGCAATAAAGTGGTCTGGACCTGAACAGCAACACAGGTGCCCTATGGACCCCACTATGGGAGGCAGCAGCTACGTCAATGTCTCATTCCACAAACTGCAGCCAAAAGCAGGCCCTTACAGCAAAGGAGGTTAATGCTGGCTCTGGGTCCTTTATGTCCTCTGCCTTGATTTCAACTCTCCAGCTCAGCATCTGTGTGTGCTAGACATCTGAACTGCCCTGAAGCCTGGCCACAGAGGTGTAGGCTATCTCAGGGGATGATGAATTCCTGACATGAGGCATCTACAGAGCAAAAAGCCAGAAAGCCCTCCTCAAAGGGAAGGCAGCAGGGCGTTGGCTCGGGTTGGTTGCCCACACATACCTTGCACATCTGGCGGTAATACTTCTGATAGTCAGGAAGGTTGTCTGGGACCTGGAGAGCAGCAAGGAACATATGTGGAAAACAGAAACATGGTCAGTGCAGCATGGCACCCATGAGACCCGTCACCGTATCACTACTAGGAAATAAGATCATCCAGAGAGGGCTACACAATCCACTCTCCTGCCCAGCCTCGTGGGCTCACTACTGAGCTGCATGACTCAGGTCAATGAGAAATCAAACAGGTCTGCAAGTGCAGCAGGGTCCACTGAGATGGGCTAAAGGCCCATTGCTCAGTGTAGGGCCCGGATCAGGCCTGGTTGGGGAAGACAGTGCTGACTCACTCCCAATAGCCCTAGACGCACATGGATAACAGCTACATGGAGGCTCCTGGGGAAGCTGTATCCTGGTGGGATCAGAGGACAGAGGCTTAGGGGCACGAGAACTCTAGGGCAGGAGGATGCCAGTAGGATCAAGGCTGGAGGCATTCACTTTGTCTGAAGCAGGGTATGCAAGGCCAGCCTAAGAAAGCAGTACATGATGGGGTGTAGGTGGCTATGAAAGGCAGGGATGAGAGATACTGATATGGCTGTACTTGGTCTCAGGGAAGGCAGGCACTGGCAACTCAAAAATGGCTAGGATGTCCACAGGCTGTTGATCAAAGACACAACTCCTGACTGTGCCACAGGCTGGCTTTGGCCCCCTGCACACAGGTGTTTTGGCATGAAGAACAGAAATCACTGGCTGGTGATGGGCTACCACGGGCCACAGCCAGAGCTACCATAGGATGACTAGTTGTACCAACACGGCAAGGGCAGGGCAGAACAGGGCAGAAACAACCCAAGAAAGCCAGCTTGGGGCAGCAGGACAGATGAGAAAGGGCACGGGCCTCACCTGTGAAAGCCGCAGGAATTCGTGAGCCTTCTGCAGGCAGGGCAAAAACTCAGGTCTGTGGTGTGCACCTGCCTAGAAGACAGTAGAATAGCATGGTTAAGCCAGTCCTCCAGTGCCCTGGCGACATCCTGCCACCCCACCCCCAGAAAATGACGCATCTTAGAGTTGTCTGGGGAAACGTTTCCTGAGGCTCTCAGCTTTAAAGACAGGAAAGACAGTGAGACACAACTAAAGATAGTAATGGACAGAAGAGACCACCCTGGACAGTCACCAAAGTCCCACTTGTTCTGCCAGGCCTCACTTTAGGCAGCCCAACTGTCCAAAGACACCCTCGGGATTTCACTGCTTGCATTCCCACAGGCAAGGAAACACTTTTTCTCTAACTCACATAGCAGCTAATGTTCTAAGAGCCTCAAGCCCTGCTCTCCACTCCCTAGGCTTATTTCCCAGTTTAGCGTCCAGTTCCAGAGAATTATCAACAGGGGATTGGGAGCCAGGCAAATGGGAAGCTCAAGGGGCAGAGGCAGGAAGCGGCATCATTTTCCTCAGGGTGAACATGTGGCTCACACACACAGGAAGTTCACATGGGGCTGCAGAGAAACAGAGCCGCACACTTACCTCCAACAGTGCTTGGATAGCAAATGACGTGTCCCAGATCTGTGATCCATTGGTGCCCTGTTCACAGACAACGAGCTGTTATAGCAACCCCATCCACTGACTCCTAGAATCCGAGGGTGTCGGAGACATACCCAGCTAATACTGTATCCCAGAGTCTGAGCCCTGTGCACCAAAGCAGGTTGACAAAGGTCAGAAAGAACCCTAAGCCTTGCAGGCAGCCATGGATAACAGAGCCCTACCTGCCTCTAAAGTCCCAGCAGAACAGCACTTTCTAAGGACACATCCAGGACCACATGATCCCGTGAAGGCTCCTCAACACCCATGACAGCAGGGTACCCCAGGCATGGGACAGGCAGAAATAAAATTCCTCCATTTCCAAATATGCCTGAGGGGTTGGGTTGGGTACCCAGCTGACACATTACTGTGGCCCTGACAGAGTGAGGAAGGTCTACTTCAAATCCCACCCTGGAACCCTGAATTTCTGGACAACACTCTTGGGTCTCAGTGGAGGAAATCAATGATCAAATCCACAATGGGTTTTGTTCAGGAATCTCTAAATATTTGACAGAAACCCCAGTTCCCAACACTACAGGGTAATCATAGACTCTAAGTTTCTCACAGCTCCTTGGGTGGCCAAAGATCCCAGGCCAGAAAGAAGCATTTCAACTGCCCACCCTTTGACCAGAGCCCTAGGAGGATCTAGGGCAAAGGTGACCATACACCAAGTGCTATCCCCATTTACCACTGGGTACCAAGAAAGGAACAATTTTCAGGGCCCGCCCCTCTGCCCCGGAGGCTCCTCCTGTACTGGTGGCTAGAGGGCAATCTCTAGGGTTATCCTCTTAGGAACAATCTCTAGGGTTATCCTATTAGGAACAATCTCTAGGGTTATCCTATTAGGTGAGCACACAAGCTCCTAGTGACCCGCCAGAGGAGTTCCATGTGGTCTCACAAAGATGCCCATTCCCACCCAGAGCCACTTTCCCTCACAACAGCAGGAGGATGGTTCCTGGAGGGTCTGAGCCAAGTCTGGATTTGCCATAGTTTAGTCTACCCTGATAAAAGACTACAGATGGAGACCCGTGAGAACAAAGAGCAACCACAGAGACCAACCCCACAGACACAAGGAATAAAGGGCGATTCTGTCTCTCCTCTTGTACTACAAAAACTGTAGTGAGGATGGCTTTCCAACCCTGTCCCATTTTTTTTTAAATTTAGAATAGGGTCTTGCTGTATAGCACTGTGTGGCCCACACTCAATCGTTCTGCTTTAACCAACTGAGTGATGGTACTACAAGCAAGCGCCACCATGCCTGACAGGCACTTCTGAATCATGATAAATAAGCAGAGATGGTGACAGAGAGGCAGCCTCAGTTCTATAGCCCTTACCTGCATTTTCATGCCATCAAGGCCCAGCCTATGGGGATAAGAAAAGATTACGTCAGGGACAGTGTGAAAGTTGGAATTCTAGCTGTCCATCAGGAGCCACACACAAGCAAAAGAGCACACAGATCTCCCACCTCCCGCCATGCTGACTTCAGGGCTGCCCAGCTGGGCTCACAAGCACAAGGCCTACACCCAGCAGGAACAAGACAGGGGCTTACCCAGGGAGCTCTAGTCCATGCCAGGGTAAATAGAACCTTCTATGGCCAGGTCTACTTTGCTATCCTCAGCTCACACCACACCGCCAGAGAGAAAATGGCCTTTATGTGCCTAAGCCTTCCTGCTATGGTCACTGTGACAGTCCCCACCTTGGACACAGTACAGGGCTGACAAGCCTCTTGTCCACTGGCCCTTTTCACAACAATCTAAGACTGCCTGCCTCCAGGCTTCCTGGCTCTGACTCTGGGAATTATCCATAGTCACAGCTAGGAAATAAAAAAAAAAAAAATCTTCCCAAAGACAATCTAACTGGCAGTGCCCGATTCCATAAAATATTCTCAGAAGTTTGACACCCTGGCACCCCTATCTAGATGAAGCATAGGGGCCAGCATGATAGCTGCATGCCATGGTCAGAACTTGGCACCACACCCCAGCCACCATTCAGTCACACTCACCAAAGGTAATCTGGGATCCTGGAGATGTGCTCCTGGAAGGCAGGGGAGGAAGGCCCATCCACTGCCCAACGAACAAGCATGTTGATGGTTTTTGAGATCTGCAGGATATGTGGGCTTCAGGACCCATGCAACTTTACCCTGGGACAGGGCCCCATCTGTTCTAATACAAGCTTCCTAAGTGTTCTCTATGCGTTCATGCCCCGAGACTCAAACTGAAGGCAATGTCACTCAAGATTTTGAGTCAGCTTAGGGTGTGACAAACAAGGACCAAGAGTCCACAGAGAGGGAGGAGGAAGCTCAGTTTATCCAGAGAACCTATGGGCAGCCGACCACAGTGCAGTCCCCAATATTACAACCCACATCCTGTTCATCTCCCATTTATGAGGACAGCTTCCTTGCTGGGTCTCCACTAGCTCTGGTCACTATGTGCTGACTACTCAGCCTCAGACATGTGCTCTGTAAGGTCCCAAAGCCTGTGCACAGTTGGTCGGACTAGAAGGCTGGCATCCCCAGCCAGATGGGAGAAACCAGAAGTGAACATGAGGATCCTGCTGTTTGCATTACACCCCTAGGCACTTATAACTCTTATATAAAGGGTATAAGATGGATTATCTGGGGTCCATCTATGAGGGAGGAAGTGGAAAAACACACCCCACTGAGTTGACCAGAAAGCTCAGAAAGTGGTCTTCCAGGAGGTTCTCAGACTCTTAGACAAGAGCCAGGTAGGAGAACGGGAGCCTAGGAAATGAATATTAAGTGGTGCTTCAAATACACTGACCCAGAATCTAGGAAATAAGCCTGCCTCATTCTAACTCCACAGAGCCTAGCTCCTAGGGCATCTGACAGGACCTCACTGCCACCAAAGGTGCCACAGGCACCCAGGATGGGGGCACTGACCGGGCCAATGCTGATGCACTTAGTGAAGCGGTCGTCGGCAACAATATGTTCATATAGCATTCGGATGGCCCGCTGCCGCAGGCTGGTACTATGGAAACGTTCATACAGGTTGAGGATTCCTGAAGGGGAGAAGGCATTGGGGACACTCAGCAACAGGAGAGGACAACTGGCATTCCTGGACAGGCTGCGCCCTAGTCCTACAGACAGGAGTGGATCCTACACAGTCCAGCATCTGGCCTCTCATTTCCCTGGGGATCCCTCCTCCCACTCACTCTGTTTCATCTGTGCTTCCTCCTTCTCATCTAGGAAGGGCTGCTTCCTACCACCCACCGTGACCCCTGCCCTGCCCTGCCCTACCTAGGTGACCTGACAGCAGCTGGTCTTTGCTAGGGGACCAGAGCAAGGTTCTATCTTCTGAGTTTCCACTCCAGGGCCATTTATTTATTGCACTGACAGAGTGAGTCAGAGTGAATGAATTATGTGGAGGGCTGACCATCATCTAACTATTAACCCAGACTCTCCCAACCCTCAGGAAGCACCTACCATACACCACATGCAGCAGCCAGCTATGTGGCGTGTACAGCTCATCCGGGGACACATTGTTCTTCTGTGCTGGCCAATCAATGCTGGCATAATCCTCCACGTAGAGCTCCTAAAGGGCATTGGACACCTGAGTGCCTAGCAGAATCAGCAGGCAAGCCTCCCGAACACAGACGATGGACTAGCTCTAACCAGGGGTGATCTCTGGCTGTACATTCTCAGTGTTCTGGGTCACATCCTTTCTCAGCGGTGGAGACACCCAGCAAACCACCACTACAGGGTATAAGATCCAGCTAGTTCAGTGACACCAGGGCTAATCTGAGGAGCTGTCCCAGTCCAAGAGCCGAAGTCACACCCTAGTGCAAATCCTGTTCCAAAGTGCATCTCAGGGCTCTTTCCCAAGAACAATGACTACAAGCACGGGTTAGGACTGCAGACTGTGAACTCTCCAAGCCCCTCTGTACAATTTTCTGATGCCTTTCAGGCCCCTGTGAGCAGTTTATCTTTTGTTTACAGGTGAGAAGGCAGAGACTCCTCTGGACCCCAGAGTACAAAGATGCATTTAAGATCTAGGGACTGTGAGCCATAGCCTTACAAGGTCCCTAGAGACCATAAGGCTTACCTGGCGGAGGCTCTGAACCAGTGGGTCCTCTGAGGCACTTAGCCGAGTGGCATAGCAGTAGCTCATGGGTAGATAGACCTGCCGGCAGTGACACCAGAGAGTGGAAGGGTGTGCAGGTACCCATTCAGGAAACAACCTAGAAGAGAGCATGTGTCAGTGGGACAGGACATAGGCCTTAGGCTCTTCCAAGCATGGACACTTCTGCTGCTGTGAGTACATCCATCCTTGTGTGTGCATGCTTGCACTCTGCATTCTAATGCCAAATGACTGTGGAGTCCTATGTGGAGCACTACAGTGTAGGGACACAGACCAGAAGCCTCTCCAGTCCCAAACTTCAGCTCCCTACTCTAGCCTGGCAAAGCCTTCCTCTGCCTGCACCTCCCCAGGGAAACCTAGCATCTAGCTGGTAGAGCTGCCAATGAAGGACCACTGGATGTTAGCCCAATTGTAGTATATACCTCCATACTTCAAGAAACAGTACAACCGCCCTGCCCCACACATGGAGAGCTCTCTCCACGCCCCTCACTGGCTCGGGCATTTGCCACGTCTTCCACTTATTCAACCAGGCTGTAGAGCCAAGCCTTTTAGTCCTTGTTTCAGGACCCTGTTGTCTTCCAAGCAGGCCCTCACCTCCTATCTTTCTGCATATGAAAGCTATCTACTACAGGAACCCTCAACTCTGTCTTCACTAGGACAGCAGGCTCTGCCTGAACTCTGTATAGTTCTGGAGATCTTATCTAACCTGGGGTAAATTTATATACACATTATATAGAGAGCCAATGTTCTTATAAGATAGTCACAAAAAAAGATAAAAACACTGACAATAGGTTTCAGTTAGTAAGGAATAGAAATTTGTTCTGTTGGGTTAATATTAAAAAACAAAAAAAATTTAAAGATGCACGTGGAAGTGTTCATTGGTGAAATGATATCTAGGACTTATCAAATCAGTTAAGAAAACGAGATACAGGGATGGAGGAGGCTCTTCCTTTACTCCTAAAGATGCTCCAAGTCTTTGCAATTACCAGGTATGATCTGCTATCTATCCCCACAAAGACCAAGCCACACAATAGGTCTGGAAATACCCTACCGGGTCCCACAGCCTGCTCCATTGCTGTGTGGTTTGACAGCTTGCTCTTACCGAAAAGAGAACCCCCTTCTACCTATGTGTAGAACACATGAAGGGCCTCTAGTGAGAGGCTAATCCACCCCGTTAGGTCCCATCAGTCTACTACAAGGCAGTGCAATAGGCAGAGGGCAAACATACCACATCTCAGGGAATAGGGTATTGAGTCCTTCCCAGCTATAAACATTCAGGATGGCCAGCCAGAACTTCCCCCAGGAGGGGATGGCCACCGCACCGCCTGGAAAGATAACAGGAAAAAGTAGCTACTGTTACGTGTGAACACGGGCTTGAAGCTATCTCTTGTACCCCTTCTTGCATGGGTCTTGCATGGGTCCAGTAACTCTCAGTCAGGAATAAGTGTGACCAACCTTAGGAGAGCTGTTTACAGCCCTTATCCCTAAGAAGGAACACATGAAGGCAGCTCAGGAAGGGAAAGAAGAGGCTAGTGCTGTGCACTGTGCATTGTGCTGCACAGCCAAGACCAAGCTGCGCATCTGTGCGTTTCCACTCAGCAGACAGCCTGGCACAAGTGACTGCAGACAGTCTAGCATGCAGCCCACATTCAGAGCCACTCCCGCCCTTACCAAGCAATGGGCAGCCTTTTGTGCAGCACATGGCAATACTGACTTATACACATTTTATAAGTTCTCTCCTAAGTCCAAATGTGTCAAAGTTAGAAAGACTGAGAAAGTTGCTAGCGGAAGCATGGTTCAAGCACGTCCCTCCTCCTTGCAGGCCTCAGAACAAGACAGCAACAGGGAAAGAGAGAAAACTTTGAGAGTACATGATCAAGACTATCAGAGGTTATGATGACTTACTTAATCACAACAGGAGCAAACACTTGAAAGGAGATTGAAGCATTTCATAAGGCACACAGAACACTTCCTCTAGCCTGGGAAGTCAGAAAGAGAGCCCAAAGGAGTGAAGTTTAAGATATACCATTAAGTGTAGAGAGGAGTTTCCAAGACAGCACGGCGAAGGTGGACAGTGGGGTGAGAGGACAGAGCGCATGGGAACCTAGAGGTAGGAAATCACTTTGATCAAATGAAAGGAGACACTTGATCATGGAGCAAAGAGCGAGACAGGAGTGCAGGTCCTGGACCACATGACGAGCTGCAGACTGGTAATGCAAGACAAGCTCTGTTCTAAGAGCAGGGGGAGCCACAGAGCCTGCGAGGGTTGGAATGGTCTCCAAAGGAAACAGGTGAGTTGAGAAGTAGCCATGCCCAGGCCCAGAGATGTAAGTGAGGAGGGATGAGCAGGGCCCCCACTGGGGACGTGCACCCGAGCTCAGCTGCCTTCCGTGGGCAGACTCCATGAACTGTCCCACAAGTACTATGTTAGCATGGCGCCTTTAAATCTTTACCAATCCATGAAGGAAGCAGAATATAAAATATCAAATTGTTTTGAGCTAAGGATAAACTTAACTGGTAGAATGCTTCTCTAGCAGGCACAAAGCCCTAAGTTCAAGCCCCAGTACTACATACATGAAGCATGGTCATGCATGTCTGTAACCCCAGCACTACATACATGAAGCATGGTCATGCATGTCTGTAACCCCAGCACTACATACATGAAGCATGGTCATGCATGTCTGTAACCCCAGCACTCAGGAGGAAAAAGCAGTTAGATCAGGAGTTCAAGGCCAACCTTGGTTATGGGATAAGTTCAAGGATTGCCTGGGAACATGAGACCCTGCCCTCCCCAAACAACAAAACCATGGCAGCACTCAAGTTGTAGCTGTGCTAAGTGGGCAAAGAACTGGCCACACAAGCCTGGCATCCTGAGTGTGATCCATGGAACTCAGGTAAAGATGAAAGAAGAGAATCAACTTCACAAAGTTGTCCTCTGACCTCTCCATGTGTACTGTGACACACACAATCCACACACGCACCTCACAAAACAAACACACAGAAAATAATTAATTAAAAATAATAAAATTAGGGCTCAGAGGGCCTGACTTCAGTTACCAGAAGCCACATGACAGCTAGCAGGTCTGTATCTCTACAACTCCAGAGGCTCCGACACTCTCTTCTAGCCTTCACGAGCACTGCATACATGTGGTGCACAGACCTATGTGCAGGCACCCACACACATAAAAGTGAATAAGTCTCCAGCTGGGCAGTGGTGGCACACACCTTTAATCCCAGCATTTGAGAAGCAGAGGCAGATGAATCTGTGAGTTTGAGACCAGCCTAGTCTACAGAGTGAGTTCCAGTACAGCCAGAGCTACATAGAAAAACCCTGACTCAAAAAAATAAATAAATAAAAATTAAAAAAAAATTAAAAAAAAACAAAACCCAAAAGTCTTTTAAAATAATTAAAATGAATAATTATTATTAATATTACTAATCATTACACAGCTCAACAATTTCCACTTACTCATGTTTTTCCCAGTGTTTCAACTAGAGGTGCATCTTACTAATTCCCATTTATAAGAGCTCATTGTGCCAGTATGACACAAACCCCACATGCCATACAGGACGTACATACCTTTTTTGTGAAGAATGTTCCGAGCACGTACAAGGTCAGGATCATCAGGCCCAACACCCAGGATTCTGAGAGCCACATAGTTCAAGGCAGTCCCAAACACCGTGGACTTGTCCTCAACATGCCTAAAGGAAACATGAGACTGGTGGGAAAGGGGCTTCTGTCATCTGTCACTATTTCTAAGAAATAAAGTCATACTGGGAGTGAAGTCTGCCTAGAAAAAACTACTAAAGCATCTCCTACCAGCATGACAATGCAGGAAGCATGCTGTGGGAAAGTTTAGTCCACCCAGCAGGAGAGCCAACTGCTCTAAAACTAGCTGGGCAGGGCCTGCCTACCCCTCTGCTCCCAGAATGTCTACATCAGAAAAGCAGGTGGAGATGGGTCTGTGGGGCCCCTACATTTTCTGCCATCTCTGCTGCCTCCACAATTTTAAAACACCATGGCTTTAACTTGGCATGTGAGTCTCAAGACTCACAACATTAGAAGTAAAACCCTGGTCAGGCTTCATATAGGTACCAGCTGCTCTCCTCCCACCAGGCTTTCTCCCACGCCACCTTAGGTCCATGGTTGCAGTTATCCTGTTGCCTAGAAACCCAAGCAAGAGTTACATAAAAGCACATGCAAGCACACACAGGTACATATGTGCGATTGGACACTCACAGGCCCCAGCCGCCATCGGGGAGCTGCACTGATCGCAGGTAGCGTATCATCTCCTCTCTGTATCCAGCCGGCAGGGGGATGTGTGACACATGGCATGTAATCAGGAGACCTGCATGGTGAGAAGGATGGCCCACATTAGGAACGACGCTCAGCACCACTAAGCCCAAGCTCTTCTTCTTAAGGACCCATCCTGACGCACAGATGCCCTGTGGCTTCCTTCCCATGCAATCTCCCAGGAAGGCCATTCTTCCTAGGCCAAATGACTTTGGAAACACCAGGAAGAATACAGTTAACACTGTCAGGTCAGCAGGGTGATGGTGGCGCACACCTTTAATCCCAGCACTCGGGAGACAGAGGCAGGCGGATCTCTGTGAGTTCGAGACCAGTCTGGTCTACAGAGCTAGTTCCAGGACAGGCTCCAAAGCCACAGAGAAACCCTGTCTTGAAAAAAAACAAAAATACTGTCAGGTCAGGGCCTGCAGAGCCCAAGTGGTGATGCCTGGCACCCATACCACAGTCTGGGTCAGGGAAACATGGCAAAGCCTTGAAGAGGCCGCCCACAAGTGCTCTGAAGGCCTACTAAGAGCCAGTTCAAGATCAATGGGACCACAGGGGGTGACCAGGTCTTGCTTTAACATCTGCTTGGGGGCTGGAGAGATGGCTCAGAGGTTAAGAGCACTGGCTGCTCTTCCAGAGGTTCTGAGTTCAATTCCCAGTAACCACATCATTGCTCACAACCATCTGTAATGAGATCCGGCACCCTCTTCTGACCCACGGGTATACATGCATACAGAACACTGTATACATAATAAATAAATAAATCTTTAAAAAAAAATCTGCTTGGGACTGAAATACTAAAATGGCAACCCCGGATAGGATAATAGTTATTGCTCAGATTTTAGTGTTCTGTTTTATAAACTTTTTACATGTATGTGCCACTTTGTACATATGGGGACAGACGACACTATACAGGAAACCTTGATCCCATGCCTGGTCTTTGAGTGCACACTCGTATCTTCATCATCCACAGGCAGTTCCATATCATATGTCCATGACATGGCATGGTATGGGAAGGGGATCATATGGCAGCTACTATAGAAACAAACCCACATTCTCCTAAGAATTCAGGCTACTGAGATAGAGTTAAAACTCAACGAGGAAAAGGGTCTGGATACATGAATATGGATTTCTTTAAAGAAACATTGCCAGGATGTGAAAAGTCTTACCTAAACTAGATCAGAGACCCACATGTTCAAACACAATCGTGTTACCACTCACCAACCTGGACCTATGGTTTTCCTGCCAGAACTCCCTCAGCCACCGTTTGACAGCAAGCTCACAAAGGATATTTTAGTGTTCAAACGGCACAGGCATGGATACCAGCTCCTCACCAATCCCCTTGCCTATCTACAGTGTCCTGGCACTGTCTGAGCCTTCTACCTAGAGTGCCATTTTGCACTGGGATTCAAGAGCACTCGTCCCCCTCTCCAAGAGACTCCTTTGCCTCCATTATTAGAACATTCGCCAGTCTACCCTGGGCTAATCGTGCTTTACCATCATTCCCTATCCTTGCAGTTAGAGGACTGGGCTACAAGGCCACCCTCCCCCAGAGCTCTTCCAATGCACTGCCGGGTTTCAGCCTGCTTTACCAGTGTAGGTCAAGGCCCCACCCACCGACAGTCAAGAACAGCCTTGCCCTCGAGTTAGGATAGCACGTGCCTACCTGGCAAGAGGAAGAGGGGTCCACCATAATCACCCGCCCAGTGTCCATCCTCAGCCTGCAGCTTGGCATAAAATGTCACTCCATTCAGGGCCCCCTCATGGGCTGTTTGAGCTTTAGGTAAGTCTTTGAAATAATTCTTCTGTAAAGGGAAAGAAAAAATGAGAGTTGAGGTTGCCTGGTGCCCTGAGGAACCCTCCTCATTCACAATCCATGTCAAAATAGTGAATCTAGTTTACTTTAAAACTTTGGTTTCAATCTGAAACGAGTCTTTGATGACAAGATCACCAGCAAAGTAAAACGCAATTCTCTGTTGTCATGATTTACTTTCCAGTCACCGATCTGCAAATTTCTTCAAAACATCTTAAATAAACACAGCACAGAGCATAGAGTATGGCACAGTTGCCCAACTGATACTGAGGGGACCATCTCAGACAGGGCCTACATAATAGCATAGCAGATCACCAGAGCAGGTTTTCCCAACTCATGGCCAGGACTCACAGGAAGCCTGTTAGTGGCCGGGCGGTGGTGGCGCACACCTTTAATCCCAGCACTCAGGAGACAGAGGCAGGTGGATCTCTGTGAGTTCGAGGTTAGTCTGGTCTACAAGAGCTAGTTCCAGGACAGCTAGGACTGTTACACAAAGAACCCCGGTCTCAAAAAAAAAACAAGAAAAGAAGAGGCCTGTTAGCTAACTGTTCTATGACTGGCTGAGTTTCTTGTGTACATGCTGTGCACACAACAAGGTCAGATCCAAGTACTTCACCTTGTAGATGACTGGATGCCCATGGCCTGGGAGTTGTCCCGGTCTGGACTCCAGCTCCCAGCCTGCCAAGCGCTGACCCGTCCCCTGGAGAAGGTCAGGGCCACTCCCACAGGCTATTTAAGTTTGGGTTTGGGTTTGCTGGGCTTTTCTCCCCACCTAGCTGTCTTGGTCCACATTTACTAAACAAGTGCATTTTAATTTGGTCTAATCTGCTTTGATTGGAGTTTCTTGCGTCAACAGAGAAGCTTTTATTAAGATTAAACCAAACCGTACATACGCGCAAAATCACACCCATCTTTGTAATTCTCTTACAAATCAAAGATTTTATCAAAGTAGAGTGCTCAAAATAAAATCACATTAGGGCAACTTCTTCCACAGGTCTCTGGGATGAAGTGATTGAACATGCTTCAATCATGTTTCTGCAGGGGAGCATGGTCCCCAAGTCACCACACTTTTCACTGTTGTTGTTGTTTCTGTCTTGGAGATTGAACTTAGGTAAACATTCAGTCACTGAGCTGCTCATCACTTCTTTTGCTTTGCTTGTTTGCTGCTGTTTTGAGATGCGGTAGCCAGGCCTGACCTAGAAGTTGCTTTGTAGACCACACGGGCCTCCAACTCAGAGACCCACCTGCCTCGGCCTCCTGAGCACTGGGGTTAAAGCCACACCCAGCTTCTTTGCTCTTTTTTTTTTTTTGAGACAAGGTCTAACTAAGTTGCCAAGGCATATCTCAGATCCTGCCACAGCCTCCTGAGTGGCTGGAAATACAGAAATGCCCCACGCCTAGGTTCACACCGCTCTATAAAAACTGTAAGCTTCATTACTGCAAATAAATAAAACCATCACAAACCATCACACACCAAAACGAGTCGGACACAAAGTCTATTCTAACGAACTCGGCACTGAGAACTCAAGAACAATGGCAATGGGTTTTTGATCCTACTGCACACATTGGCTTTGTGGGAGCCTAGGCAGTTTGGATGCTCAACTTACTAGACCTGGATGGAGGTGGGGGTTCCTTGGACTTCCCACAGGACAGGGAACCCTGATTGCTTTTCGGGCTGAGTGGGGGGGACTTAATTGGGGGAGGGGGAGGGAAATGGGAGGCGGTGGCGGGGAAGAGACAGAAATCTTTAATAAATTAATTAATTAATTAAAAAAATAAAAATAAAAAAAAGAAAAAAAAGAAAAAGAAGCTCAGCCTTAAATTTTATACTCTCAGCCCCAATGCATTTTATGCATTAATCCACCACCCAGAACAAAAACGGCAAACCCAGCTGGCTTTACACATTCTTTCATAAGTCGAGTCCATTATCTGCACTTCGTCCTTCCCCATCCCTTCATATGGAGCTTTTCTTTGTGTTACACTACACTCACAAATACTTTGTTTACTGGAGAGCTGCCGGCTTTTTGAACAAGGCTCTCTCCTGTTTCAGGGCTCTGGCTCAGGAAAGACAAGGCAGAGGTTGGTCTGTGGTCACTTCCAGGTTTGGGGTGAGATGGCTCCTGAGGATGATGGTAGAAGATACAAAATAATCTGAATCACAACACTTACTGTATCCAGTCCCAAACAGTGGGCCTCCAGCCCGGTCTGTTCTCGACCGGGTTCGTCCTCCGCTTGGAAATACGTCCATGTCTGCCGACCCAGCTCATTGCGGAGCCGCCAACGGGTGAGGTCAGTGGCCGGCTCAGTTTTATAGGGTCCCCCTCGCCGCCGCAGACACCTGAGCGGGCCAGCGACAGTAAAGCAGTGATCGTTAGGCTCCACCCAGGTGGAGCTGCCTGCAACCCAGGCGTGCAGAGCCACCCGCCATGCCACCCTGCTGCTGCCCGGGCACCTTCCCTGCCACCGCCCTGCAGCGTCCCTCGCCAGCACCCGCGGGAGGCCCAGGGTCCGGGACTCACGTGCCCTCAGTCATGACAGAACCGCACTCTCGGCCACCGGCTTGCCAGCACCTTACCTGACTGACAGCTTAGCGCACTGCGCAGGCGCGAGCCTGGGCCGACCGGAATAGCTGGGTGGGCCGATGCTAGCGCGGCCAATCAGAGCATCACGAAGGTGAGCACGACAGCCGCACCGCAACCGCAGTGGTTGAGCGCCCGCCGCCCCACGCCGCCAGGCTCCCAGGAGGCGGGGCCCGAGGAGGCGGGGAGAACGTGGGAGGCGGGGCCCGAGGAGACGGGGAGAACGTGGGAGGCGGGGCCCGAGGAGACGGGGAGAACGTGGGAGGCGGGGCCCGAGGTGACGGGGAGAACGTGGGAGGCGGCCCCTACGGGAAGGGCGTGGCCTTGAGTGGCGTGGAGGGGAACTTGCTGGAAAGAGGCCGCGGAAGCTTCGGGAGCTTCAGGAGAACCACCGAGGAGGCTAGAAAGGCCTGAGGTGAGAGCGGAATAAACTAGCCTTGATCGGTGGTCAACAGGGGCCACGCAGGCAGCCAAGGCCCCACGACAGAGGATGGGACCACCTTGGGGCAGGGGTTTTGAGTCTACGGAGTACACTGTGATGACGTGGTTGGGAAGAGGGCCAGGGCCGCGTTCTTGGAAACTAGGCACAGCTTCTGATAGGGACGAGGTGAAAGGCCTGGTCAAGGCTGACAAGGCAGCTTTGACTTCCTAGCTGCCGGCAGCGGGGGGAGGTCCACCTTCTTAGCCACAGAACTCAGGATTCTGGGGCTTGGGATCTCAACAGCTAAAGGGGGAGGAGGGGAAGGCTTTGATTATGTTTGAACATAGGGAGAAAAGCGGGAAAGCCTGTGGTGTAAGGCAGAAACTAACAGTGAGTAACTGAAAAACCATCACCCACTGGGTGCAGGCCCAGAGGGGAGAAGCCCCGCGACTCAGCCAGTCCAGCAGATGCAAGAAGCAAGAGGGTTTCTTAACGATCACGTGACCGGATGTCTCTAGTCTCCGAAGAGGCAGAGCAACCCCGAACAGCAATTCCAGCAAGTTTTTATAGGCAAAAACCACAACATTAGCATAATGGGTATGAAATACAGAATGATTGGATATAATATTTTATATTATGTTTTAGCATATTGGATCAGTTCTAGGCCATAGCTGTTTGTTCCTTCTATTTCCCAAAAATACCATAAAAACCCCAAACCCTGTCCTGGAAAGTCCCCAAGCCCTATGATGGGCGGTAGGTGTTTCCTCGCAGGCTGGTGGTGCAGGGTACTGTGGTCAGGGTGCAAGTGGCAGTCAGGGCTGTTTCTCAAGTTTTGTACTTTTCCATTGCTGATTATCATCCACCTAGGGCATATGCTTAAAGCAGTTGCAAACAGGCTTTTTGAGTTGGGGTCTTACAGAACAATGTAGAAATGGAGGCGACTTGAGAAGCATTACTGGCGTGCAGGGATAACTTCAGAGAACTGAAGATAGAACCCACCGCTGCTCATTAAGGCTTCATCTGCCCTACAGAGTGCAAACCTTGTCACAGCTACCCAAACCAGATAGTCACAGCTACCCAAACCAGATAGCCTCGCACACTCAGCCCTCCAACCGCTGCCCTTGTGAAACTTGAAGAGCTGTGTACCACAAGTCAGAGGAAGACGTTAGAGAGAGAGAACACCCACACACCTTCCCACGATGGAATCTTGGAGTTTTAGATGGCTAGTCAGGACCACTAACCTCATCCTAGCCCGACTTAGAAACTTGTAAAGATACAAGATCATAATGGCATCATAATGACAGCCTTGCCACGGGCGGTTGCTGTGGGGCCTGGAGAGTCCAGTGGTTAACAGTGCTTGCTGCTCTTGAAGAGGACCTGGAATTGGTTTCTAGCACCCACATGGCAGCTGACAACCATCTATAACTTCTGATCCCCTCTTTTGACTTCAGGCACGAGACATGTAGGCAGTGCACTGCTGGACTAGGCATCTTATAAATAAAATGTCAAACTTTTAAATATCTAAGAAAGAAAACGTCAAGTCCGTCTGCAAATTCACACAGATAAATGTCTAGAGACAATCATCAGAAAAAAATGTTTCTCTCAGCTTGTACCACTTTTATCTTATTCTATAAACTAAATGCAGAAAACTCTCAAGTTTGGGACCTGGACAGCTAGGCATAGAGTGAGCTTCCCGTGACAAGGAAGGCAATATCCAAGTTACCTCCTTAGCCATATGAAGACTGGGCAAGCTTTGGTGGCTGGCAAAGATCCTGGAGCCCAAGGGTTAGAAGATAGGCCAAAAGGCCAGGTGGTGGTGGCACACACCTTTAAGCCCAGCACTCAGGAGGCAGAGGCAGGCAGAGCTTTGTGAGTTCGAGGCCAGCCTGGTCTACAAGAGCTAGTTCTAGGACAGGCTCCAAAGCTACAGAGAAACCTTGTCTCGAAAAACAAAAACAAAAGATAGTGCAGTCAGTAAAGTACTTGGCTCCCAAGCAGTAGAATTTGGATCCCTCGCGTTCATATGAAAGCCAAGCAGAGTGGCACAGGTCTGTAAACCCAGTGCTAGAGGGGCAGAAACAAAACTCTCAGGG
This sequence comes from Microtus oregoni, assembly GCF_018167655.1. Taxonomy (NCBI): domain Eukaryota; kingdom Metazoa; phylum Chordata; class Mammalia; order Rodentia; family Cricetidae; genus Microtus; species Microtus oregoni. The sequence goes on from NW_024543220.1 coordinate 18,868,061, forward strand.
AAGACCCCATTGTTACCCGCATGAGTGCGCGCACACACACACACACACACACAGGAAAGAAGAAAGCCCTACAAGCATTGGATGGGATCTAGTAGAAAGCTAGAGCAGCCCATCCACAGGCTGACCGTACTCAGTGACTCAGTGCTCCATGGCCCGCATGAGCAGAAGAAAACAGTGCAAGAGCCCCTCTGCGTGTGTGGGCGTGGAGCCCATTGAGGCACCTGACGCCTGCACCTCAGCCGTTATCTGACTAAAGGACACGGAATGTGAAGGGCAAGCTGCTCAGGAGATACCTCACTTTTAAGCTAAGCTAGTATGTTTAGAATGGATTTGATAGTAGTACAGATTAGAAAAAAAACTAATAAAGGGCAGGGAGCTGAAAAATTTGAGAATAGCATGGGCAGAAGTGGTGTAATACAGTACTTTAAATTTTAATTTATGAAGTGTATACACTATATTTTGATCATATTCACCCCTCACACTGACTTCTCCAAGCCTACCCATCCCCCTCCCCAGAAATGACCGTAACAGTTTCAAGAAAGGGCCTGCAAGATGGCTCAGTGGGTAACGGCCCTTGATGTGCAAGCTTGGATAGCGGAGAGAATCAGATACACAAAGCTGTCCTCTGACCTCCATGCATACACTGTGCCATGCATGCCCCAAACGTCATACACAGCACACACAATAATAACAACAGACAGGGATACAAGGTAATATTTATCATCTAAAATGTTATTCTCACTGAAATGTTGAATCAAATATAAAGAGAGAAATAAAAACATTTAGATGTAAAAGCTTAGAAGGCTACTAGAGCATGAGTTTCATAAACTGAGAAAACGGACCAGGGAAGAGAAAGGTATTATTCAAAACTCAGGAAGTGTTGAAGGCATTACAGAGAGACAGGGTTCCCAGAGGGCATCTTCAAGCGGAAGAGGAACTAGAACTGTACCTTATAAACATGGCTGTGTTCGATGGACTGAGAATTTGGAGTGAAGTAGCCACAAGAGCTCAGAAAACAAGGCAGGGAAAGCCAAAATTGTATCAAAATGATATAAAGCCATAAATCAGTATGGATTCAGCAGCTAACAGTAAACATATAGTTATACTGAACTTTGAATTTAGCCAACATTAAACTGTTCATGGTAGCAAATAATAAAATATATGTATATATGTATGTATGCTATAGGGAAGATATGAGGCCTAAGTCTTTTATTGTAGTAAAACAATGTCATGGTTAGGGGCTGGAGATATGGCTCAGTAGTTAAGAGCACTGACTGCTCTTCCAGAGGACCCGAGTTCAATTCCCAGCACCCACATGTTAGCTCACAACTGTCTGAAGATCCAGTTGCAGGTTATCTGACACCTTCACACATAAAAAAAAAAAAATAAAGTTAAATAAACCATAAAAATATTAAAAAAAAAAACAATGTCATGGTTAAACCAAGGTGAAAGAGTGACATTAAGGAGCTTACAGGATGGCTCAACAGATCAGACTGCTTGCCACCAACCATAAAAGCCTTTTGAATGAAATGAAATTTATTCCCTGGCAATGCTGAAGCATGCATGGGCAGCCTGTATATGGCAGTTCTGTTCAACTTGTCCATATTGGATTTCATGGTCTAAGTGGTTGATAAAAGCCTTAGCTAAATTCAAAATACAAATGGAAGGAGAAAACAATGTTTCCCCCACGTGCATTTAAATAATTGGTCCCCTGTTGATGGAACTGTTAGGGAAGAATTAGGAAGTGTGGCGTTTTGGAGGGGGTGTAACACTGGAGGTGAGGTATAAACTTACCGCTTACTGCTATGTTTCCTGCTATGATCTCATGAATTCCATCCCTCTAAACACTCCAAATGATTTCTTTTATAAGTTGCCTGTGTCGATGTAAGATGGCGGAGTAGGAACGCGGTGCAATAAGTGTTCAGGCTACCGGCTGACTTCGCATCCAGTCTCCACAGCGGCAGTAACCACTGAGCAAAGAGCGCGTCCGTGTAGTTGCCCAAAATGCCGAATATCAAAATCTTCAGCGGGAGCTCCCACCAGGACTTATCCCAGAAAATTGCTGACCGCCTGGGCCTGGAGCTAGGCAAGGTGGTGACTAAGAAATTCAGCAACCAGGAAACCTGTGTGGAAATTGGAGAAAGTGTACGTGGAGAGGATGTCTACATTGTTCAGAGTGGGTGTGGTGAGATAAATGACAATCTAATGGAACTTTTGATCATGATTAATGCTTGCAAGATTGCTTCAGCCAGCCGGGTCACTGCGGTCATGCCATGTTTCCCTTATGCCCGCCAGGATAAAAAGGATAAGAGCCGGGCTCCCATCTCAGCTAAGCTTGTTGCAAATATGCTATCTGTCGCAGGAGCAGATCATATTATCACCATGGATCTACATGCATCTCAAATTCAGGGCTTTTTTGATATCCCAGTGGACAATTTATATGCAGAGCCAGCTGTCTTAAAGTGGATAAGGGAGAATATATCTGAGTGGAAAAACTGTACTATTGTCTCACCTGATGCTGGTGGAGCCAAGAGAGTGACCTCCATTGCAGACCGATTGAATGTGGATTTTGCCTTGATTCACAAGGAACGGAAGAAGGCCAATGAAGTGGACCGCATGGTGCTGGTAGGAGATGTCAAGGATAGGGTGGCTATTCTTGTGGATGACATGGCTGACACTTGTGGTACAATCTGTCATGCCGCTGACAAACTTCTCTCGGCTGGAGCTACCAGAGTTTATGCTATCCTGACGCATGGAATCTTTTCTGGCCCAGCCATTTCCCGTATCAACAACGCATGCTTTGAAGCAGTAGTAGTCACCAATACCATACCTCAGGAGGATAAGATGAAACACTGCTCCAAAATACAGGTGATTGACATCTCCATGATCCTTGCAGAAGCCATCAGAAGAACCCACAATGGCGAGTCTGTCTCCTACCTGTTCAGCCATGTTCCTTTATAACAGAATAACTTGTGAAGCTTTTTGAAAATAAACCAACCCCATTCCCATTCCCTCATGTTTCTTGGTATTTGAGTTCAGCAGAAGACCCAGTGTAGATGTTTACATCCCACATTAGATATATTAGAATTTAGCCTAAATTGGAAAAAGACAGATTGTGGTTAACTGCTAGGTTGTCCTACTTGTGTTGTTTCATCTTGACTTGCTTGTTTATTTTGTGAGCCTTGCAGCTTTAACTAGAGGTCAGCTGCTGAAAGAGGTATAGACTATTGAGAATATCCCACAAGGTCCATAGGACATAATTGACAGAGCTCATACTCCATTGCTCAGGAATGCTTTGGGATTTTTCTTCATTCAGAATGACTAGCAACAAAGTCAGCCCATATGTGATATATTTTCAGAGGTTTGTGCTAAACTATAGCAAGAGCCCTGAGCATCCTTAAACATAGTTCCAGTAGTTGAGCACCCTGTTAGGTGGGGGCAGGTAGCTCAATGCAGTAATTAGCCTTTGGGAGGAAGAAGCCTGATCCATTGCCATCTGTTTAACTCTATAGCTTGAATTCTCTACACTGGTTCCTTTCCTTTTGGCTTTACCTTCAGCCATCTTGACCTTTTCCTAGCCAAAAATATCTTGGACTCAGTGATCATGGTACTTGTACCATAATCCTGTGTAAGAGACTTGCTTCTTGCTATGTAGCTGATAACTTTCTCGTTAGATAACTTGCTGTAGTGTAGTCTTCCCTAGCCTATTACCACTGTGGTAGCTTTGAGGTGGTGGTGTCTTAGTGCCTTTTGATTAAGTATTTAATTTTCATCTTCCTTGGATCCATTTGGTCTCTCAATTGAACAGATTTCTGCTAAACAATTTGGTGTTATAGTCTCTTGTTGAGAACTTAATGTCTGTTAATGTATGCAGAAAAAAATAAGTTGCCTGTGTCATGGTGCCATATTACAGCAATAGAAACGTAACACAACATAAATAAATGTTTAAAAACTAACGGCAAGTCTTTATTAATAAACAGTGTCTCACTGAGTGGGGGAACCTGGTGAGATGGCCCAGCAGTAAAGCGCTTGACACACAAGATTACAACCTGAGTGTGATCCCTAAAACCCACGAGGCAGGAAGCAGTGGTGTGTGTCTGTAATCCTGGCACCACTATCCGGAGATTGGAGATGGAGAGAAGAACTTCCTGGAAGGGACTGGAGAGGTTAAGAGCACTACTGGTTTTTCCAGAGAACCTGGGTGTGAGTACCAACACCCCATGGTGGCTTGTAACCATATATAACTCCAGTTCCAGGGGATCCCACACCCTCTTCTAGCCTCTTTGGCACTAGATATGCACATGGTACATGGGCATACATGCAGACAAAACACTCATAGACATAAAATGAAGAATTGGCTGGAAGCTCAAGGGTCAGCTAGCCTGGGTTATATGGTACACAGCCCCACAGATGAGAGCCCCTGCCTCAACAAGGATGGAAGGTGAGAACTGGCTCCTATAAGTTGTCCTCTGAGCCCTTCACATCCACAAGTGCACGCACACACGTGCAGACACACGTATATTTGTGCCCGCCAGATGGCTCAGTGGGTAAAGGTGCTTGTCTCCAAGTCTGATGATGGGAGTTCAATTCCCAGATCCCATATGGTGGAAGGAGAGAACTGACCCTGAAAATCGTCCTATGATGTGCTACCACACTTACATGGAAGTCAGAGGGACGACTTGACCTTCACATATATACTGTAGCACACACTTGTCCACACGTACAGACAAAATGTAAAGTTTCCATTAAGATACATACAATAAACGTTTTAAAGCCTAAAGATGTAGTGTTTGCTTGGGGAAGAGAGAGACTTGCTGATGGTTTTGATGATGAGATCGGCTTTCTTCCTAGTGCTTTTGTGCTCAGTGAACGAAACAATTACCAGGTGTGGTGGCAGGGTCATCATCTGTATCAGGTTTAAGAGAACCAGAGATGCTACATACTCTTCTTGAATGCAATATTGGGCTGTAGGAAGATAATCTGGAAATGCTTCGTGCACAGTTTTAAAAAGGTGAACATCAAGTTTATTAATACGTTCTTCCCTTCCTTGCAAAATGCCATTTTACTTATTTACGTGAATGGGTGTTTTGTACCCATGTCGTGCACCATATGCATGGTACCTGCAGGGGTCAACGGAGGGTGTCAGATATCCTGGAACTGGAGTTCCTGAAGGTTGTAAGCACCATGTGGTGCTGGAAACCAAAAACCAGTCTTCTGCCAAAAATGTTCCTTTAAAAAAAAAAAAAAAAACCTCCTCTCACAGTGTTCTTAACTGCCAAGCTATCCCTTCCACATGCTTGTTTGTTTTGGTTTTTAGAGACAGGGTTTTTCAATGTAACAGCTCTGGCTTCCTGGGAACTCTCTGTTGACCAGGTTGGACTCGGAGATCCACCTGCCTCTGCCTCCTGAGTGCTGAGATTAAAGGCATGCACCACCACCGCCTGGCTTCCATGTGCTATTTTTACAGGACCAGGTCACTTCTGTCTAATGTTCTTCCACAACTGATTGCCATGGCCCTCTGAATAGATTCTGAGCCTGCTGACCTGTTCCTTTCATTTGGCCACACAAACAACTAGTGCCTCTGGGCTTTCATCATGCTCTCTCATGTATGATACACTCTCAGAACCATTTAGTTACATTAAATATGTATGTACCCATACACATCTTCCAAGATGTACGTATATATGTTTGTATGTATGTATTTTAGGGGTTCTACTGTGGTGAAGAGACACCATGGCCATGGCAACTCTTGTAAAGAAAAATGGGGCTAGCTTTCTGTAGCATGAATAATAAAAACAGATATTGGGGTTCAACCTGAAGATCAGAAAAGCAAAACAGCCAGCCACTAGAGTCCTTTTGCAAATCTTCAGACTGAAGGGGCAAGATCCCGTCTCCATGAGTTCCTGTCTCTTCCCCTGTATATTCCTCTCTCTACCTAACCATATAGCTCTTGTAGTGCTGGGATGGGATTCTTGTGCCAGGATCACCTTTGTGTGAGCTGTTTTTCCTTTAGACAGACTCAATCTTGTGTAGCCCAAGATGGCCTTAAACACTCAGAAATCCGTCTGCCTCTGTCTCCCAAGTCCTGGGATTAAAAGTGTATGTCACCATTGCCTGGCATGTATGGCTGACTAGTATGGCTGCTTTGCCCTCTAATCTTCAGGCAGGCTTTATTTATTAAAACACAAATAACATACCACTATAGCTTTCGGTTTAGAGATTTATTATCATGTCAGGACATGGTGGTGTGCAAGCAGACATGGTGCTGGAGAAGGAGCTGAAAATTCTACATCTTTACTCTCAGGTAACAGGAAGTAATCTAGGACACTGGGCATGACTTGAATATATAGAGACCTCAAAGCCCACCCCCACAGTGACACACTCCTTCCAACAAGGCCATACCTACTCTTATAAAGCCACACCTCCAAAGGGTGCCACTCCCTTTGGGGGCCATTTTCTTTCAAACCACAACAGCATGTATGTATATGTGTAAGTATGTATTCATGTATGTATGTATGTATGTGTGCATAGGTCTGCTGGCTCTCCTGATGAGCAGAGTTGACCTTGTCCCTGCATTTCTGATGTCTAGCACACCAGGGTCAGAGACTTTCCTAAGAAATTAATCATCTATTCAAACAGTACAAGCAGGGAGGATCAGGTTCGTCAGGGAGGAGACCTGTAATAGGTTCTCCAATTCCAAATGGTCAGCCCTAAACACATACACATATCAGCAACATTATACAGACTCAGTAGATTGTATGCATATGTATATATATGTAACAACCATTAAAGTAGAATGCGTCAGGAATTCCAGAGTGGGGGGAGGGGCTGAAATGATGCAAATTCAGCTACTTATACACGAAATTCTCAAAATGTCTATGTACAGAAAACCAGACACTTATAAAGACTTCCTCAGGATTCTCTGGGGAGTGCCAGTCTAAGGTTACAGCACAAATACTATTAAAGACATCATACCGCCTTTTTTTCAAAAACTAAGAAGGATCTCGGATGACTCAAATAGTTTATTTGCATAATTGATAATCTCATTTCTGACAGGACACCAAGCATCTGAGTATAGCATAATTTGGTTGAAAACAAAACCATTACAAAGAAAACAACACCTCACATGTCAGACTGTTCAAATGTCCACCATGTCCAGCAGCGCAGACAGGTGGAGCTCAGAGGCAACGTCTTCTTCCCTTGAACTTTGAATCAGCCTTTCCAGGTGCTTCAGCCTTCCAGTTAGCGACATGTCTGATATCTCTGAGAACTGCAATTGCTCTCCTGCCCCTTCATTCTAGTTGAATAAGAAAGAAGCCAAAAGTAGTCATCTGTGAAGGCATTACACCTGATTCATGTTTACATCATTTGGAGTCTCTTGGACTCAACAGAATCCTCCCTTGGTATCTATCCTATATTTTTCCAGCTTCATCTACAACACATACACTATTCTATGGACTGAAATTGCTTAATCAGGCTCCCAGCTTGGGATATTTGTTGACTATACATACATCTAATATCACAGTTGTTTGTATGATATAGTGAAGCTTCACTTTGCTGGGACAATGGATGCTGCCAGCTGGGACTGAAGAGCCAGCTGTGATTAAGAAGAGACCAGCATCACTGAGGTGAAATCTGTGAAGTGTTTACTCAGGTTCAGCACACAGAAGCTGTGGTCCAGAGGGAGCTGAACCTGGCAGTGTAAGACTCTGCCAGCTCGTACTGGTTTTGAAAGTATGAAGGGATCATGAAGAGCAGCTGAGAATTGGCACAGTGAAGGCCAGGCCAGGCTGCTGGTGCTCTCAGCCACAGTAGAAGCCCAGGATTAAAAAGGTCCTGGTGAGAAAAGGCTTGGTACCATGGGAAAGGGTTAGAGTCCCCGACAAGAGCCCAAGGGAAAGAAGTTACCGGTGAAGGAGCAGACCAGCTACAGTGGAGACGACCACCAGGGAAAGCAGCAGCTGTGGATGGGGTCAGCCTGAGCCTAACAGACAAGCTGTGTGTGCTACACACAGCTGCCCAAGCATTTCCTCGGAGCCCAGAAGATCATGAGTGAATACCACAGTCTGACGCTAAGCTTTACACTGCCGGAGTCTGACGATTATGACTGTGCCCTTATTCTTCCTTCTTGGAATAAGAATATATGTAACTCATTTCTTATTTTATAAGTACCCATAGTTGAGAGACTTTTAACTTTCAAAGAGACTTTGGAATTTTAAAGAGACTGGATATTTACAGAAACTTTGGCTATTTTACAGAGATTATGAATATTTTAGGGAGTCTTTGGATGTTTTAAAGAGATAGAACTTTTAAAAAAATATTTAAATGTTTTTGGTTGGTTTGGTTTTGGTTTTTCAAGACAAGGTTTCTCAGCCTGCCTCTGCCTCCCGAGTGCTGGGATTAAAGGCATGCACCACCACCACATGGAAAGTGTTTAAATTGTTAAAACTGTGAGACTTTTAAAAGTTGAAATTTTTTATACTGTAATATTCATATTAACATGCGATCTTGGATGGAGAAAAATCAAAGAGGAGCAGTCCTGGTTGGACAGTGGTGTGTCTGTGTCAAGATGACAAACAGCCAATCATGCTGGCTAGTTGTACATCACCTTAACATAATCTAGTCAACTGTGGAGGAAGCACCTCCTCCAAATTGAGAAAACACCTCCATCGCATTTTCATGATTGATAGGGGAGGCTCCAGCTCACTGTGGGTGGTGCCATCTCTGCTGGTAGTCCTGGGTGCTATAAGCAAGCAAGCTGAACAAACCAGGAGGAACAAGCTGGTGACAGATTCATACACGGAATCTGCACTAGTTCCACTTCTAGGTTCCTTCCCTGACTGCCCCTGCTGATGAACCATCATGTGGAGTGAAACAAGCCCTTTCCTCCTCAAGTTACTTTAGGTCATGGTGTCTTACCAGCTGTAAAAAGCAGCTAAGACAACGCCATATTACTCTGTTTAATGCACACCGGCACAGGTATGTACAGGTTTGCTCTGTTCTTTCCTTCAGCGAGCTCTGTGGCCAAGGATGACCCCGAACTTCTGATCCTCCTGCCTTTAACTCTAGGGTTTTCGGTGCACGGTTTATTCAATGCTAGGGAATGCACGCCAGGCTTTTTACATGCCAGCTAAGCGCTCTACCAACTGACTATATTCCTAGCCCCTAGTCAATTTTTTACTGTGTTTAGGTCTCTTCTCCATTTATTTCATAGGTAGGAACTCAGTAACATTGCAATATGAAGTTTAAAGGTCTAACTTCCATGTGTTAATGCATCACAGGACGAATCTAACACAGTGTTCCAGGCTTCCTGTGTAGCCCTGACTGCCTGGAACTCACTGAGTAGACCAGGCTGGCCTCACACTCTTGCAGTGCGGGGATTAAAGGGATGGTCCCCTGAGGCTGGCACATTCTCTGTCTTTAATTCTGTACATGTCAAATGCCCCCCGTTCTCACCTGAGGTCTCCTTGTTGTAGATGTTTTCAGCACAGTCTGAGTTTTGATAATGTCAGGGAAAGATATAAGTGTCTGAGGAAGGTAGAGAGGAAGGCAAGTTGACTCTGCAAATGCCTGTGAGTCTTGAGATACCCACTGCTGGAGTTGCTCCTCAAACCTGAAACAGGAGGACAGCTCAAAATGAGAACGATCAGAGCACTGGAAAGCAAAAGCTTAACTACCACTCATCTTATGTTTTTCACCGACTCTTCTGTGTGCCCATGTATACATGTGGACGAGGATGCCCATGTGGAGTCAGAGGACAACTCTGGAATTTTTGGATTTATTACAAGATTGATAGTATTTAAATACTCATGAAACTGGATGAAATTATGGAGGAGTGAAGCAGACATGAAGTCCAGAGAGAGAGTAGATCTGGATGCTGGAGAAAAACAGGAAAATCCTTGAAGGGGACTAGAAACAAGGATGAGAAGCGAGGATGCGATCACTGACAGGGCCAGGGCGCATGACCAGGTTCAAGTGTGCAGGCTGAAAAGGCAAAAGGGACGAACAATGACTAACACTGCTAGCTTTACTTACAGTTTTACTATTAAAGGAGAAGCATGCAGTGGTGGGGAGAGAGAACTGAGGCCACACAGAAAGATGTGTCCATATGTCTGCAGGATTGTGGGCTGACATACATGATCGAGTAGAGGGAAGGGCAATGTCTCAGAGAGCCCTAGGTGCTGGGTGCTGTGAGGAGGCTGGAAGTGAAGTCGCAACCCAGGGCGAGCTGACAGTGACTAGAGATGGGGTGCTCGACTCCAGCAACTGTGGGAGAGGTACAACAGACCCACGATACTCTGCTGGGGAGAGAGGGCAGACAGTGGTGGGGGGAAGACAACCTTTACAAACGTCTATCTCCCAATTCTATCTCGCAGTAAAAAGACCATCTAGTGAGGACCAGAAGAGGACAGGACAGCGGAAGGGAAGTTGAGTTATGTGGAGGAGCTCCTCCCACCTAGTAGGAAATGATCCACTGAAGCCTCAGGCTCCCCAAGGGACAAAGGCTGTGACCAGTCACGGCAGAAGTTAAGTAGCCTTAGCTAAACATATTTTCCTCTAGAAAATTGACTTTAAAATAATAAACAACGAAGCCAATGATAAATGATAAACCTTAGACACATTCTATCTAGAGCATGGTCATCTTTTAAGAGCTTATACTTTTAGAGTCAGGTGGTGGTGGCCCATGCCTTTAATCCCGGGTCTGTAAATTTGAGGCCAGCCTGGTCTACAAAGCTAGTTCCAGGACAGTCAAGAGTTACACAAAGAAACCCTTTCTTGAAAAATAAAAAACAAGAAGGTTACAAGATTAACTCAAAAAAATCGATAGCCCTCCTTTATACAGAAGATAAATAGGCTGAGAAAGAAATCAGAGAAACATCACCCTTCACAATAGCCACAAACAGCATAAAATATCTCAGAGTAACTCTAACCAAACAAGCGGAAGACCTGTATGACAAGAACTTTAAATCTTTGAAGAAAGAAATTGAAGAAGACACCAGAAAGTGGAAAGATCTCCCATGTTCTCGGGTAGGTAGAATTAACATAGTAAAAATGGCAATCTTACCAAGAGCAATCTACAGATTCAACGTAATGCCCAGCAAAATTCTCCACAGATCTCGAAAGAACAGTACTCAACTTCATATGGAAAAGCAAAAAACTCAGGATAGCCAAAACAATCCTGTACAATAAAAGAACCTCTGAAGACATCACAATCCCTGACTTCAAACCCTACTACAGCCTAGTATTGGCATACAAACAGACAGGAGAACCCATAGAATCGAAGACCCAGACATCAATCTACACACCTATGAACACCTGAGTTTTGACAAAAAAGCAAAAAGTATAAAATGGAAAAAAGAAAGCATATTCAACAAATGGTGCTGGCATATCTGGATATCAACATGTAGAAAAATGAAAATAGATCCTATCTATTGCCATGCACAAAACTCAAGTCCAAACAGATCAAAGACCTCAACATAAAACCAACCATACTAAACCTCATAGAAGAGAAAGTGGGAAATACACTTGAATGCATTGGCACAGGAGACCACTTCCTAAATAGAACCCCAGTAGCACAGACACTGAGAGCAACAATTAATAAATGGGACCTCCAAAAACTGAGAAGCTTCTGTAAAGCAAAGGACAGTCAACAAGACAAAACAGCAGCCTACAGAATGGGAAAAGATCTTCACCAACCCCGCATCAGACAAAGGTCTGATCTCTAAAATATACAAAGAACTCAATAAATTGGTCATTAAAAGAACAAATAATCCAATAAAAAAAAAATGGGGTACAGACCTAAACAAAGAACTTTCAACAGAGGAATCTAAAATGGCTAAAAGATACTTAAGGCAATGTTCAACATCCTTAATCATCAGAGAAATACAAATCAAAACAACTCTGAGATTCCCTCTTACACCTGTAAGAATGGCCAAGATGAAAAACACTGATGACAACTTATGCTGGAGAGGATGTGGGGTAAAGGGAACACTCCTACATTGCTAGTGGGTACAGCCCCTTTGAATATCAGTATGACAATTTTTAGAAAATTGGGAAGCAACCTACCTCAAGACCCAGCAATACCACTAGTGAGCAACGCCAAAGGATGCTCAATTGTGCCACAAAGACATGTGCTCAACTATATTCATAGCAGCATTGTTTGTCATAGCCAGAACCTGGAAACAACCCAAATGCCCCTCGATCGAAGAATGGATAAGGAAAATGTGGTACATTTACACGATGGAGTACTACACAGCAGAAAAAAATGACATCTTGAAATTTGCAGGCAAATGGCTGGATCTAGAAAACATCATATTGAGTGAGGTAACCCAGACCCAGAAAGACAATTATCATTTGTACTCACTCATAAGTGGCTTTTAGACATAAAGCAAAGAAAAACCAGCCTACAGTTTACTTAGACCAGAGAACCTAGACAATAATGAGGACCCTAAGAGAGACATACATGGATCTAATCTACATGGGAAGTAGAAAAAGACAAGATCTCCTGAGTAAATTGGGAGCATGGGGACCATGGAAGAGGGCAGAAGGGGAGTGGAGAAAAATATATAGCTCAATAAAAACAATAAAAAAAGAAAAAACAAAAGTATTATATAGATATGTGTGTGTGTGTGTACATCTGTGAATACACGAGTGCTTAGAGAAGCCAGATGTATCAGATTCTGTAAAGTTGGAGTTACAGATGGTTATGAGCCGTCTGATGTGGGTGTGGGTACCAAACCGGGTACTCTGGAAAAGCAGCAAGTGCTCTTAATCTCTGAGCCATCTCTCTAGTCCCAAGCTTTTCTTATAAACGTCTTCCTTCTTTTCTTTTTTAAAACAGTCCCATCATTATAGCCCCTGCTGGCCCAGCTGCTCCTCTACCACTGGCTGTCTTGACTTACCCGAGCAGGAGTCACCCTCTCCTGCATGAAGTGGAATGAATAGCACACGAGCACAGGAGGGGAGCAGACCCACCTTTTGTTCTCTTCCTTCTCCTCCAGCAGACTGCTGGACAGACACTGTGCCAGGAGCTCTTCCGCTGAAGCTCCGCGCATCAGATTGTCTGTACTGAGGTTCCCCTCTCGGCCACGCTCCTCGTTTTTCTTCCCTTTATGGTGCACATGAAGCAGTGGAGTAGGAAAACTGCTTGCAGAAGGATGAGAAGCCTTTGTCCCCGAACTGAAAGCACAAGTGTGAAAGTTCTTATGGTTAAGAAGGATGCACAGCACACAGACACCGCTGGACACATGTTTAGTTAAGAAGGATGCAAAGCACACAGACACCGCTGGACACGTTTAGTCTATGAACAAAGTCTCAAGATCCATGCACTCTATCGGACGGTTTATGCTCATGTCAGCCTGTGCCTGCCTCAGGACTTCCCTCAACAAGAGACAGTGATTCTCATACACATTAAGAGACACTGTTGGCCAGGTGTGGTAGCATGTGCCTTTAGTTCCAACACTTGGGAAGCAGAGATATTGTAGTTCCAGGCCAGCCAGAGTTACAGAGTGAGATCCTGTCTCAAAAAAAACAGAAAAAGAGAAAGAGACTACTGCTTTCAAAAGTTCCACTATCTAGAGGCACTGGTTTCTCAGAGCTGCTTCAATCTAGGGCTTTATTTCTTATACCAGTTAGTTTGTCTGTCTGTCTGTCTCTCTCTCTCACGTGTGTTTGCATTTTAAGATTTATTTTATGTATACGTATTTGGCCTCTGTTGAGTTTATGTGTACTTCAAACATGCAGGAGCCATGGAAGCAGAAGAGTAAATCCAAGCACGGGAGTTCCAGGTGACTGAGGACCACACGGGTGCTGGAAATCAAACTTGAGTCCCCCAGAAGAGTGACAAATGCTCCTAACTACTTAACTCTCTTCAGCTCCATATAGTAAGCTTACAAGTAGATCTTTTTTAAGATTTAGTTTATGTGTATGAGTATTGTATGTACGTGTAATACACATACGCCTGGTGCCCAAGGAGTTCGGAAGAGAGTATCAGCTCCCAACTGATGTTATGGGTGGTTGTGACCCACCACTTGGGGGCTGGGAATCGAGCCTGGGTTGCTCTGCAAGAGCCGAGTGTTCTTCACCATTGTTAGTGCCAACATGGACAGCAAAGGCTGGTTCTGCCTTTCCTGTCTAATGTTTTATTGAAGGGCAGGATTTTTTTGTTGTTGTGACTTTTATTTTACTGGGTTTTTTTAAAATTAGTTTTATGGTATGTAGTTTGAACTATCAGCTTGAAACAATGCAAGATCATCATGAGGGACTGTCTAAAGCAAGCAGGTCTGCAGGCATGTCTGTGGGGACTGTCTAGAGTGTGCAGGTCTGCAGGCATGTCTGTGGGGACTGTCTAGAGTGTGCGGGTCTGCAGGCATGTCTGTGGGGACTGTCTAGAGTGTGCGGGTCTGCAGGCATGTCTGTGGGGACTGTCTAGAGTGTGCGGGTCTGCAGGCATGTCTGTGGGGACTGTCTAGAGTGTGCGGGTCTGCAGGCATGTCTGTGGGGACTGTCTAGAGTGTGCGGATCTGCAGGCATGTCTGTGGGGACTGTCTAGAGTGTGCAGGTCTGCAGGCATGTCTGTGGGGACTGTCTAGAGTGTGCGGGTCTGCAGGCATGTCTGTGGGGACTGTCTAGAGTGTGCGGGTCTGCAGGCATGTCTGTGGGGACTGTCTAGAGCAAGCAGGTCTGCAGGCATGTCTGTGGGGACTGTCTAGAGTGTGCGGGTCTGCAGGCATGTCTGTGGGGACTGTCTAGAGTGTGCGGGTCTGCAGGCATGTCTGTGGGGACTGTCTAGAGTGTGCGGGTCTGTAGGCATGTCTGTGGGGACTCTTGATTCCGTTAGTAGGTGTGGGAAGACTCTACCCACCACGAGCAGCACCAGTCTCTACTGAGGGAATCAAGCATGCATGTATGCATTCTAACTGTGACTGCTGCTTCAAGTGCCTGCTTTGACTTTCTCAACTGATAAACTGTTACCTGCAATAGGAAGCTAAAATGACCCCTTTCTCCAAGTTTCTTCTGTCAGAGTTTTTTACCATAGCAATAAAAATGAAACTAAGACAGCAGCCTAGTTCATGGTACATATAGAGGTCAAAGAACAATTCTGTGGAGTCGGTTCTCTCCTTCCACCTTTAAGTGGACACCAGGGTTCAAACTCAGGTTGCCAGGCTTACACGGCAAGTACTTTGACCCACTGATCCATCTATCTGACCCTGAGTTTAAGTCTGAAGCTCATTTTAGGGGTGACATAGATGAGCCAGCAGTTGAGTTCTCGTCCAAAGAATCCAGGTTCTTTTCCCAGCACCTGCATGCTGGCTCACAACTGTCTGCAACTCAAGTTCTAGAGCAGACAACAGTGGCATGCAAATGGTGCATTGCCATACATGTTGGCAGAACATCCCTATATACAAAATAAAAATTTTCAAAAGTTATTTCAACACTTACTAAAACGACCATATGCTTTTCTATTGTAGCAGCAAATTTTATTAATAAATTCTACTGCTGAGACTGTTTATCCTGGGGCAAAGGCTGCTCGGGAATGCTTTTAGGTGTTGCAAGACAATGAATACTAAGACATCATCTGGTATCTGTGAACTGGGTTTAAGAGACAGGAAACCAGCATTCTTACCACACACTGACAGAGAACTCACCGTCTTTGACTCAGCTGTAGCTCCCTCTGGGTCTGCATTCTGGCTTGTTCCCATGAAAAGGGAACATCATATTTTCTTAAGAGATTTTTGAAAAAATATACACATATCTGGCCATCTTCACTCAGTGCCTCTGAGAAAACAGGACAAAAACAGATTTAAGATGTATGTAAATATACATATGTATATTCATTCATGCAGAATGGAAGGGCCAGGAATAACCCTCTAACCTAGGGAGTCTATGCTCTACTGGACCCCCCCTTTTTAAAAAAAAAAATGTTTTTATTTTTTTCAAGATAAGGTTTCTCTGTGTATCCCTGGCTGTCCTAGAATTCATTCTATAGACCACGGTGGCCTTAAACTCAGAGATCTGCCTGCCTCTGCCTCCCGAGTGTTGGAACTAACAGTGTGTACCACCGTGCCTGACACTGTTCTTGTTTGTTTTTTTAACGATTTATTTATTTCTTATGTATACAGTGTTCTGTCTGCATGTATGACTCCAGGCCAGAAAAGGGCACCAGATCTCATTACAGATGGTTGTGAGAATTGAACTAGGGACCTCTGGAAGAACAGTCAGTGCTCTTAGCCTCTGAACCATCTCTCCAGCCCTCTCTCTGTTCTTGTTTTTTGTGACATGGTGTCTCTATGTAGTCCTGGCTGTCCTATAACTTGCTATGTAGACCAGACTAGCCACAAACTCACAGAGATCCTCCTGAGTATTGAGATTAAAGATATGAACCACCATGCCCAGTAAAACCTTAGTTCCTACCCAAAGTCAAGTCACCTGGAAACCAGTGACCTTAAAGAGAAGAGCTAAGAAAAGGGAAGATGGGACATAGGAAAAAGAAAGACTCTCTAGAAACATTTTTCAATCAGGTATGGTGATGCCTGCCTTTAATCTCACTACTCAGGAGGCAGAAGCAAGTGGATCTGAGTTCAAGGCTAGCCCAGCCTATTTACTTAGTGAGTTCCTGGCTTGTCAGAGGTACACAGTGAGACCCTATTTAGAAAACAAACAAAAACTCAACCCCCTCTTTTGTTAAAATTAGATCAAGGAAATCTCATTAAGACCCAGCCCCTACGGCAGCAGCTGCATGATGGCAACTACCTGCTGTGATGGGAAGTCTGGGGGGTGTCCAGTCACTCAGCTTGTGATTGATGCACAAGGTGATGATGTCATCCCATGGGATCTCAGCAACTGAAGGCCCCGACTCCTGGCCTAGAGAGAGGCTCTTGCTCTTCCACTTCTGGTAAGTCCGGCACAGCAGGTTCTCCACTCGGGACTGGAGGACAGGCTGGGTCTGGCATGAGCTGGGAATCTGGGAGGTATACTGAACGATCATGGAACACACAGGGAGCCAGGGCGCTGCAAAGGAAGTTACCAGTGAACATGAAATATTACTAATGCTGTATCTCCTTAGAAGAGGGCTACTGTGTAGTTATGAAGTATTGAGAATATATAATAAGGCTACAAGCTCTGTCAGCTAAATAGCCAGCAGGCTCCCATCTTCCCAGTGTCATTAAAATAGGAAAGAACAGGCCCTGCATCAGCAGGTTTGAGCCAGCCCAGACTACCTGTGGGGTCTGCATCAAACAGACCACAGGCCCCATCCTCCAGGCACAGTAGGCACAGCCAGGCTCACAGGAGCACTGGCATAAACTAGCACTTTAGTGCTGTGGCCCCAGCAGGGCCAGCAGCTCAGAGACAGTCGCATCAGCCTCACACATGGCGGCTAAGTAGGACCTGTGGGGCAGGTGGGACAATCTCAGGACTGTTATGGGGAAAGGACAAGATCTATGTCATAAAACCCTATTTCCTTCCACCTCAGACCTAACAGTTGGTGTAGGTAGGTGCACAGAGGCGGACTGTGAACTTCACACTGGAACCCACACCTGGTACAATGCCACTAAACAAGAAGGGAACAGGAAGCTAGCCCTTAGAGTGGGTACACACCTCCTGTAGGTGGGAGATCCATCTGTGGAAGCTGGAAGCCAAGCACAGCTTGCTTCAGCCAAGCTAGATGCTCTGCTGAGTTCCAGTGCAGATGAGGAAGAAGCTGGCTGCCTCCCACCTCAGCAAACTCCGTGACAGGCCAGGAGATGTCACACAGCTGTTCAGAGGACACCACAGAGGCCAGGAACTGGAGCACACTATTGAACAACTCAATAATGGTGCTGGGCTCTTGGGAGGCCAGGCCACCCAGGCGCCTCTCTCTTCTGTCGTGGAAAAACCGACCACTGAACTCACGGCTGATCCCATCTTCAACATACTGAATAAGGGTCTGGCAGCAAAGGTCCAGGTCTTGAGGGCATTGGGAGACCAGCCACTGGACTGCTCCAGAAACCTGAGGAATAAGACAACTGGGGGATGGAGTCAAACAATTCACACCCTCTTTAAAAAGCAGCTTTCTAAAGGGGCTTAGCATTCTTCCCATGGCTATGGAAGGAAAGTAGTGCAAGAACAGAATCTCAGGCACTGCAGTAGGGGAACAAGCCCTCTGTGCTGGAGTGTGGATTCCTAGAGCCCTGGAGACAGGCCTTACAGAGGCACCAAAGGGGGGGCCATGAATACTATCCAACCAATTAAGTGGAGGCTGCAGAGCCCTCCTGGAAGGACGTAGGACCTCAGTTCTTCCTTTGCCCACTGAAGCAGAGCCACATCATCTTAGTCCTAGAATTAGCCGCTTCTCTGAATTCCAGGATGCTTCACAACCTGTAGTTACCTCTTCCTGTAGGACTTTTGTTTTGTGTTCATATAGTGCTGGAAATACAACCTAGAACATTTTACATGGTAAGGGGATATCATACCACTGAGCTACATCCTCAGGCCATACAGTTAGTCTTACTAATTCCTATACTTCTTTTCCTATGATAATTTTAGCAGACCTTTTTAGGAAATCTCTACTTCTTTATCTTTTCCAAGAGCGATCACTCTAAAAAAATTGAACCAATATGACATTTTAAATTCATAAAAGCAAAGTCAAAAAACTCATGTGAGCAATTTCATATATTACTGAAAGCATAACTATGGGGCATTTTTTAAATTTTATTTTTATTCCTGCCTATATCTTTAGAAAGTTATATGTATGTATAAAGCATAAGATTAAAATGGAAATCCCTAATATAAGCTGGACATGACAGTTCATGCTATAATCCCAACAGAAGAGGGAGCGGCAGAATGATCAGCTCTAGGTTACCCTGGCTACCGAGCAAATATGAGGCTAGGCTGTCCTACATGATATTATCTTTAAAAACCAACCAACCAACAAACAAACAAAACCACCCATTAGAATTTAAGATATATCAGAAGAGAGAGAAACAAGTGTCTTGATAGAGCTTTAAAAATGATGGAACTTACCTTCACTGTGCCTTGTAAATCATTAACGGAATCAGGGATCTCAACAACAATGTAATCTGAAATCAGCTTAGCTGAAACCAAATCCTGTAACATCAGACCTGTAAGAGAAAAGGAGAAAGGTCCCATGTAATAACATTTATTTCCACATGTGACATATCCCAGTGCTAGTCTTGGCCCACCATTCAGTAGACAAGAACCTTCTAGTCTCAAAGGATGTACTGCCTGCCATCCATCAAACTCAAGCTCCACCCACTAATTAAAAACTAAAACCATGAATCAAACGTCTTTCACAAACCATCCTCCGCTTCCTTCTCCATGGAGTCTCCTTTGGAGCTGGGCACGAGAACCACCAGCGGAAGCGCAGGCTGGAAGGGCTTAGCCTGAAGCAACTGCTTGAGCTGCAGCAGGGCTGACAGCCAGTACAGGTCCTCCTCTGCCATGTCCTCAGTCTTCACTTTGGGAGGAAGCAGCAACATGAGCCCACTGGCTCCCAACAGGTCCTTCCGTGTCTCCACAGCATCAAGGGCACTGTCACTAAGGGTGCCATGGGCGACCTGCAACAGAACCAAAGACATCAGGATGAATGTACCAGAGAAGAGAACAGAGGAAGCAGTCTGCCCCAAGGTGTTCCAGTCACCACCATGCAGTCACTGTGTCCTGGGGAGTCCTTCAGAGACAAAGCTGGACCAGGCATGCTGGCATACACCTTTAATCCCAGTGCTCACAGGGCAGAGGCAGGTGGATCTCTGTGAGTTTGAGGTCAGCCTGGTCTACACAGTGAGTTCTAGAACAGTCAGAGCTACATAGAGAAACCCTTCCTCATAAAACAAAACAAAACAAAAGACAAAATCCACAGCCGGGCCAGCCCTCCACAAGACCACGAAACTGCCTGGTCAACAGATACAAAAGCCTGCAGCTACATTTATGTTTGACCACATAACTGCCATCTTAACAACTGTGAACAATTATAAAAAGGTTAAATCCATCACAAAACCAAGCCTGCAGCAGACAAGAGATTCGTACTTATTTCTTTACACCACTGAGGAAATGGGACCAATCTCTGGATAAATGATGTAAAGGAAGCCATGATAAGGCTACAAGGATACTGGTCACCTCTGATTCTGACCTGAGTACTAGCAGTTGCACCAGGGAAGAACGGAATGAAGTTGCTCTAGAAACTGAACAGCCCACAGAATAGATGCCCAGATCCAGAAAAAGGTTTGCTCGCCATTCAGTGACCATCTACTGCTACCCAAACAGAACTTCTGGCCAACGTTTAAGGGCCCTGTTCAGGTACAGACAGTCAGCCTCGGCTAAGATATCTGAAGAAAGAGCTGCCAACATAAAAGAGACCCAGAGGAGACAACTCAGGACACAGTTCTTACTGTCCAGATCTTAGACCCAATAGCACTGACCTCCTCTGAGAAATAAGGTGACCCATCTGGTGGGTGTGTTGTGCCAAGACTATGTTTCAGAATACGGTGTAATGACACAGACACAGGATAGAGAGAATAAAAGTTCAGAGGATCAACTCATGTGCTTCAACACCTGTCTAATAAAAAGGTAACGGAAAGAAGAGCAGGTATCACAAGGAACTCTTAGGGAAAAGGAAGGGGACCAGAGGGAGGGGCAACTTGAAATGGTACAGTGATCTCTATATATAAAACGTTACAATGAAACCCATCATTTTTTTTCCTGCAACTTAAAAAACAAAACAAACAAATGAAACCCTACAAAACTGACCCAGAAGTAACATAAGGTTCCACGTCAGGAGACTACATGCCTAAAACTAGTTATAACCAGAACTGCTACTCAGGGGAGCTGAGGCAATGAGACTGCAAGTTGAAGGCTAGCTCAGAAACTCACCAAGATCCTTAAGACCTAAAAACTCTAGGAAAGCCTGGGTGAGTAGCTCGAGGTGGAGTTCGAGGTGGAGCACTTTCCTAGCATGCCTGAGGCCCAGGTCCAACTCCACCACCACCCAAACAGTAAGAGTCTCTGCCTAAAGACCTGCTAAGCTCACAACCAATGAAGGAAATCTAGCACACTTGGCACTGCAGAGCAATTTCAGAACCCTATGGACAGAAAGGAAAAGTTACCAAGGAAAATCATAACAGCAGTGGTTGATACTAAGAAGTAAAATAATTTTCTACAAACCTAGTTAAACAACAATAAAAAAATAAGAGGGTACACTAAGTATATTTTCAGAGAAGAAAGGAGAAAACTTCCTTCCTACACATCCTTTCTTCAAAATCGGCTGGAGGATACATACTGTCAGGAAGGGAATAAACCAAGGAAAAGTACTATACTGTTGCCAACACCAACAGACGAGCTCCAGATGTCTGCCAGACACTGCTCTGAGCACACTACATGGAAAAGTTTACTTCAAACTCAAGGACCTGGTGAGCAGAGCCGCAGCATTTAACTATTTCTCTGGGTAAAAGAGACATAGGGAGAATATTGTGTATTGTGTTTAAGTGGTTTTGGGATACTTGTCAGATAAAAGTGCTATCTGAAATAGAGTGACTGGGATAAATGCTCAGCAAAAAATGACTCTAAGGTATTCTATTTGGATAGAGGCTATACCTTGAGTCAAGCAAAAAATAAAATATAAAGGTATAATGTAGTTTGTATCATGTTCTCAAGAAGGTCTGTGGCAGCCGAAGCTCCATGCTTGCTGTAGTCTGAATCCTGACTGCCCCACAGAAGCCCAGGAGTTTAAGCTTTGGTCTCCAACTTCACACTATTAGAGGGGGCTGAGTACCCAAGAGTTGGGTCTAGTGGAGATTTTAGGTCAATGGGACATGCTTTTGAAGGAACTGCAGGATGCCAGCCTCCCCTCTTCTCTGCTGGTTCCCGGCTGTCAAACACACACTTTTGCTTCTGCTGTGTCCCTATCCACCGCACAACCAGGATGTGCTTCCTCAAAAGACCGGCAGGGTCAGTTACAGACTGAAACCATCAATACTGCCAGCAAGAGGAAACTTCCTCTCTTCAAAAACTGACCATCTCAGACACTTTCAACAGGGACAGAAAGAGAAAATATACTAAACCTTACACAAGTAGAGGGTGACTTGTAAAGATGTAAGATGTAAAGAAAAATAGAAGCCATTTCCTTCTGATCTTCTCAAAATAATTTAAAACCACTTTTGAGAATAAATAGCAATTTATAATTTCAGTAATGTCTGAATAAAGCAAATGAAATCATAAAGGTAAGTAAATGGAGTGACTGTCACTCACCTTTATGCACACGTTGACAGAAACTGTTTGATCCCCTTTACTACTGAGCGCATTAAAGACCGTGAGTGTCTGGATATCACCGCCATCATCACGTATGTCATCCACCAGGCTGTCATCTCCTGTGAACTTCACCTTTAGCCAATTCTCTAGTATTCTGTAGATAAAAGAAAATACCATTAGAGGGAAAGTTTAATTCTAAAATAAATTACAGAAATCTTCAGGAACACAAAGAACTACTATAGGGATACAGGGTCAGACACAAATCGCATGGTGAAGCTGGCCTGGACAAAACAGGCTGTTACTTTGAATGGACTTAGGACCTCTACCAAGTTACTTATTTGAGTAAGTGGAAAGGACGACCATGCAAGTGCTCCATTCTGATGTGACTTAAAACAGCAAACAACAAAGGAAAGGCCTGAGCAACAGAAACCATTGTTGGAGTTACACACCCATTTCAGCCAGGTGTGGTGGCGCACACCTTTAATCCCAGCACTTTGGAGCAGAGGCAGGTGGATCTATACAGAGAGTTCCAGGGTACATAGTGAGACCTTGTCTCAGAAAACCACCAACACCACCAACAACAAAAAACTGTTTTACAGAATCAAATTTCTCACAATGGACCTGCGATACAGTTCAGTAGATAAAGACACTTGGTGCCAAGCCTTGCCAACCTGAGTTCAATCCCTAGAACCCAAATGATATAAGGCAGTGTTTCTCATCCTGTGGATCACAATCCCTTTGGGGTCATATGATCCTTTTACTGGGGTTGCCTAAGACCATTTGCATATTATATATTTATATTATGATTCATAACAGTATCAAAATTACAGTTATGAAGTAGCATCGAAAATAATTTTATGGTTGGGGAGGAGTTGTGTTAAAGGGTCGTAGCATTAGGAAGGTTGAAAACCACTGTATAAGGAGAAACCAAGCTTTCTGATCTCATGTGGCCTGTGGCACACAGGTGCACACACAAAACAAACTTTCTTCAGGGCCTGAGAGATAGCTCATCAGTTAAGGGCACTAGCTGCTCTTCCAAAGGATCCAGGTAGAACTCAACTCTCAGCAAACAAGGCAGCTAACTCAAGTTCCAGAGGATCTGATGCCTTCTTCTGTGGGCCTCTGTGGGCACTGCAAGCACAAGGTACACAGACACATGCTGGCAGAATACCCACACACATATAGTTAAAAAAATGTTATCATGCCCGAGTCTTTAAGAATTGTTACAGGACACACATTTCCTAAGGAACGCAGCAAACCAGATGATCACTACTTTAAAAAATACATCATTTAATTACTTTAAAAAATGTCACAATTCTTTCATTGTTCAACTGTCCTGTGAAATGAACCTCATGATTTCCTTATTCTCTTTCCGTAGCCTATGTACCAACAATAACTGGTTAAAAGTAATGTATTCAGACAACTTGGAGCTACTGTGCAAAATATGGCAGTTCTTCAAAGACTATAACAGAGTTACATAACCCAGCCACTCTATTCCTAGGTACGTAAGAGAAGTTAAATGGAAACGCAATGGCTATCAACTCATCGGATAAATGAAAAGGGGTATTTTCTTACATTCTTACATGGAAGATCCTAGACAATGTGCTGATATGTACTTTATATGTACAGATGACACCATTTACATAAGACACCTATGTTAGGCAGATCCTAAACATAACAGAAGAGCTGGGATCAGAGGAGAATGGAAACTACTAATTAACATGGTTTATGTTTAGAGGAAAAAGGTTCTTGAATAAGATAAAGATGATGATTGTAAAGTATCATGAATAAAAGTCACTGTGAATAAAGTTTACAATACATGAGCTACATTTCAATAATTCTATTAGAATAAATGTAACTTACTCTGTAGCTGGAGGGCTGCTTGTTCTGTTTTGGGATTGTATATGTGAGTTTGTACATACTGAAATGTATTTGTGCATGCATACATATGGAAGGCAGAAGTCAACCTTGATTGTCACTCCTTAAGGGCCTCCCAAACTGTCTAGTGAGACAGGGTTTTCACCATGGGCTGGGGTAGCTGGCTAGTGAGCCCCAGGACACTGCTGTCATTGTCTTTCCAGTGCTGGGATTACGAGAGTATGGCTACCACAATTTTACATGAGGTCTGGCATCCAAACAGGTGCTCATGCATGCACAATCTCAGCTGAGGTCTCTCCAGAGCCTCTACATGGTGTTTTTTAGAGACAAGGTCTCTTAACTCTATAGCCTAGCCTGACTTAAAACTCATGGTAATTCTCTTCTGCCAGCCTTCAAAGTGGGGGGTGGGGTTACAGGCATATGCCAATCTATATCAGCATCATAGTTGCTTTATTATAATTTCTGGAAGCTATTTGATTATAGAAAACAGGGCTGGAGAGATGGCTCAGCAGGTAAAAGCACTACCTGCTCTTCCAAAGGTCCTGAGTTCAATTCCCAGCAACCACATGGTGGCTCACAACCATCTGTAATGAAATCTGGTGCACACACGCAGACCACTGTATATTTAATTAATAAATAAATAAGACAAACAATAGGGTGGACTTATAGAAAGAAAGAAAGAAAGAAAGAAAGAAAGAAAGAAAGAAAGAAAGAAAACAAACAGTATCATTGCTGGGCAATGGTAGCGAATCCAGCCTGGTCTATAAAGCAAGTTTTAGGATAGCCAGAACTACACAGAGAAACCCTGTCTCAAAAAACAAAAAGAAAAAGAAAATAGTGTAACATTTTTCAATTTCTTAAAATGTCAAACATTTTTTTCCTAAGATGAAACACACAAAGTATAGCAGACAAAGTAAAAACTAATTCCTTCCAAAATCTTAAATAAAGCAGATACTAATCCTCAACTATTAAAGCTTTTGGACTAAGACTATATATGGAGTAATGCCAAGTATATAGAATAATGACAAAAATCTAAAGATCATGAGCAAAACAGACTAAAACATAAAGCTTTAGTGTCCATACACAACGAGACAGTCCCACCAAGAACCACAATTCTGCCTGCGTGTGACTCTCAGTGGAGAAGCCCTTCTCCACGTAGAAAACCTCCTGACCTGCCAGGACTCTCTGGAGTCTGCTCTTCTCCATCAGGCAACACCAGCACCAGTTTCCAAAACATGCGCTCACGCTTCACAGGGAGGTGCTCAGCCACGAAGGACGGCAGGTCCAGGGGTGCCCATACTGCATTACTGGAAGGGACAGATCACAGTGAGTGAGCCACTGTACAGTCCCAAACAGGAAGAGCACACACAGTGAGAAAATGACAGACCTGAGCAGCTGCTGGTGGAAGTGCTGAACCTTCATCTGATGAGCTGTCTTGTTTCTAAGCCGCCTCAACCTACGAAGATTAAAAGAAGAAAGACACCAGGACAACAAAAGGTTATTTTCAAGTCATAGAAATAAATTAGTAGTATTTACTTGACCTAGTACCATGAATGGATTACGTTTTTTTGATCGGTCAAAGGGATCCCACAGGTCATGGGCCCTAGGGGAACACTTACAATTATTAGTCTATAAAATAAATACAGCAATAAAATGAATCCTAATAACATACTACTAGGGCTGGAGAGATAGCTCAGTGGTTAAGAGCATTGCCTGCTCTTCCAAAGGTCCTGAGTTCAATTCCCAGCAACCACATGGTGTAATAAGGTCTAGTGCCCTCTTCTGGCCTGCAGGCATACACACAGACAGTATTGTGTACATGATAAATAAATAAATATTTAAAAAATTTGATATGCTTTAAAAAAAGGGGGGGTTGGGGGGGCTGGAGAGATGGCTCAGAGGTTAAGAGCACTGACTGCTCTTCCAGAGGTCCTGAGTTCAATTCCCAGCAACCACATGGTGGCTCACAGCCATCTGTAATGAGATCTGGTGCCTTCTTCTGCCCAGCGAGCATACAGACAGACAGAACACTGTATACATAATAAATAAATAAATCTTTTAAAAAAATAACATACTACTATATCCAAAGACAGTCCATCAATCAGTCCTCACTTTCTTCTAGCACTAGGTGGTAATTAACAGAGACCTACAACTAGACAATAGGCAGACAGTAAGAGACTGGAACCCCCAGCTCTAAATGGGTTATCTCCATCAATTTCCTCCCTCAAGCCTCCAGAATCTATGCACAACAAGAGGTGGAAAAATTGCCAAGAGACCAGAGGTCATGAAACAAGGAAAACAAGGAAACAGCAATCCCCAGACACACTAGGACTAATAACACATATAAACTCTTAGAGACTGTGACAGCATACACAGGACCTATACAAGTTGAAGCCAGACAAAATGGCAGCATGGAGAAGTGGAAGTAGGCACAAAGTTCAATTCCTGATCAAGAAGCCATTTGCAATTGATAGCTACCAAGAAAGGGAAAATCAGTTTTCCCCAAAGGAGTGACACTGTAAATCAGCCACAGGGCAGACCTCATGCTCAGTGGTGCAGGAGAATTGTCTATATTCTGTCAATTATGCTTTAAATAAACACTGATTGGCCAGTAGCCAGGCAGGAAGTATAGGCGGGACAACCAGACAGGAAGTAGAAGCGGGGCAATGAGAACAGGAGTATTCTGGGAAGAAGGAAGCTCTTCCCCCAGTCCTGTCCAGACATGGAGGAAGGAAGATATGGCCTGCCCTGCCGAAAAAGGTACTAAGCCTCATGGCTAATAGATACTAGAATGGACTAATATAAGTTATAAGAGTTAACAAGAAGCCTGAGCTAATGGCCCAATCAGTTTATCATTAATATAGTCCTCTGTGTGTTTTTCTTTGGGGCTTACTGGCTGTGGGAACTGGGCAGGTCAGAAACCCCAAAAAGCAGGCCCTCATGTTACAGCTCAAGAGTAGTTGACCAACACAGATCAGCCTTCATGGGTTTTATTTTATTATTCTTACTTTTTATTTTATTTTTAAGAAAGAGAAAGAGCATGAAGTTGGGTGGGTGGGTGGACACTGGGAGGAGTTAGGGGAGGGGAAAGAATACAACTAAAATATACTATATGAAAAATTTAAAAATAAATAGTATTTACTAATGTTTCTGAGTGAAAACTAATTGTCAATGTTTCCTGGGGGAGAGCATTTAGACTTTGATAAGCCAACAGGTCATACAACCCCATCAAACATCTGCTGAACTATTCACAGTGAACTGGCAACAGGAAAGACATTCTAGATATGCCATTCTAGATATGCTTTCATGGAAGAGAAGAGCCTCTGTGATGGCTTTATCCTTCACAGAACATACCTATAGGCCAGGAGAG
Source organism: Microtus oregoni (assembly GCF_018167655.1). Taxonomy (NCBI): domain Eukaryota; kingdom Metazoa; phylum Chordata; class Mammalia; order Rodentia; family Cricetidae; genus Microtus; species Microtus oregoni. The sequence continues at coordinate 18,895,551 of NW_024543220.1, forward strand.
GTGGTGCATACCTTTAATCCTAGCACTTGAGGGGCAGAGGCGGGTGGATCTGAGCTGGAGCCCAGTCAAGGCCCTGACTTTGGAGTATGTGCCAAACTATAACCCCCATTGACACAGCACACAGAGGTGACCATGGGATCTGAGAATCAGATGAAACCGTAGGAGGAAAGGCTCAGAGAGACCATCCTGTGATGACCAGGGGAAGAATAAACACAGCCCATTCAGGCAGTGCCCATGGCACCTCCATGTTGTCTCCCTAGGGCCTCCCCATTAAGAGGCAGACGGCTTTGAGAGCCCCCATGAAAAATGACATTGAAACTGGACCTGAAGAGAAATACCAAGCCCAAGATGGCAATGATTGAACAACCTGGACCTCAGGAACTGAACTGCTCAAGGAGACTGGAAGGAACAGCAGAGGGCCTGGCTGCGGGGCACTCAGGAAGAAAAAGACAGTTGTACAGAATACAGAAGGTGGAAGATGAAGGGAGCACAGTGGGAGCAGTTCTAGAAGCAGAAACTTAGGGCAGACTTAGGAATCACTAATGCTAAGTTAGAGTCTACCAACAGAACCTGAGCCTTTCAAGGTCATGGAAAACTTGAGCCTCTTTTCCTAGTGGTAGGGAACACAACCCTTAAGATGTACTCCTACATCTGTCCTTACTTTCTGGCTCCACTCATCTTCATCCACAAATGCATCAGTCTAATGCATGCTGAAACTAGTTGAGGCACACAGCCCCGAGGACATGTCGCTAAGCACTGACCTGGTACAGGAGATGCCTACTTTGCCCGCATGGCCCAGGTCCAAGAGGCCCCTGGCCAGGTTCTCCTCAGCAATGGGGCACTCTGCACTGGGCACTAGTGCCTGCAGTCGGTCATTCATGTCCACACAGCATGGTGCAGCAGGGAAGGCCCGCATCTGACGCCGGAGTTTCTTCCGGGCTGCAACAGCTTCCCTCCACCTTCAGAGAAATCAGCATAGCATTATTGGACAGTGTGTTTATGGCTCATTCTGTGGGGAAAATACAAAGTCCAGTATAATAATATGGAAATGGGGTTTTTGTCATAAAATTTTTATATTTATTTTCACATGTATGAATGTTTTGCCTGTGTACATGTATGTGCATCTTACACATGACTGTGGATAGTTGCGAGCCACCATATGGGTGCTGGGAACTGAATCCAGATCTTCTGCAAGAACAGCAAATGTTTTTGCTTATTATAATATAAAGCATATTACAGGTATACCAAACAATTCTACAGGTCAGGCAGTTATAAAAAGATCAAATCAACTGTAAATGATAAGTTAAACAAACAGAAAGGGATGAAAAATACCCCCCCAAAAAATGCATAATGCTTTATTCGCCTTAAATTTTCTTAACGCTAATAAAAAAGAATGACAACAGAGAGACATTGGATAATAGAAAAAACTTCTAAATTAAATCAGCTGGTGTATTTCAAGGATGTGTTGACCTCACAATAAAAACCAGGAGATGTGCTACGTTAGGGAAGGGGTTTCACTCGTTTCCACAGAAGAAAAGCTTATAAATACCATCAAAATTAATAAAGATTCAGTTTAAAAAAGAGAAACCTCTTGAGAGGTGACAATCATACAGGTGGTAAGGAAACCTCATAAGGGTTGGGGCACGGTTTTGTTCTTGTCTTTACAGGAAAATACTCATCTTCAAAAAGTCAAGAACCCTGGACATTTGGATGCCTAAAGAGAAAAAAATAACAATCCAAAAAGTATCACCAAGTAAAGAAAACTGTGACTTATGAGGGCAGGTCATCTGAGGGGTAAAACTTCATTGTGTGTGTGTGTGTGTGTGTGTGTGTGTGTATTCCTATAGAGTTATAAAGTCACTTAAAAATCAAAGCAGGCTTTAGAGTTGGACAATGGCTATCCTTCTCTAAATCCAAGCATGTTATTAAAAAAAAAATTCAGAGTTTCTGTCTCATGTCAGGAGCCATCTGGTATGGGACAGAAGAAAGCAAAAGTTTAGAAAACCTTTTGCTTTTCCCCATGGCTATTTTTTGTTTCTATCATATCTTTCATTAAGTATATGTGTGTATAAATAATGTTTAAGTTTTCCACAATAAACAGAAGATTTTCCTGCAGTAATATTTGAAGTTTCCAGGAAGAAGCTGGAGCCCCACAACGACTCCACCTGGATGATATAATGTCATGATGCTGATAGCACTACTCTAAGACTGGTTTTGGGTACCAAAACCAAGATGGTTCCAACTTAGTTAGCTGAAATGGGGCAACTTCTTCCAACATTCTAGCCAGAACTTCCAAATAAAAAGTTCAGAAAAATCCTAATGACTACTCAGAGATTATTTGCAACTATACAAGACAGTAATCTTGAAACTTAATCATCATTTTACTTTTACAAGATCCCATAAAAAGAATATTGCCCTCACAACAGCTGGAAGCAATTCTAAAAGATGATGTCCCCTCTCCCAACAAAGTTTGTCCTCAGGGTTAGAGAGGAGTTGATTATTGGTCATACAGTGTTGGGGGCTGGGGTGGAAATTATGTAGAGATCTCCTAAAAAAAAAGGGGGGGGGATTGAATGGGATAATAGGTAGATTTGTGTGAGCTTACTCACACTAATAATAATAATAATAATAATAATAATAATAATAACAATAGTGAGTAATAAAGTGAATACTTTTGAGTTATTACTTATGGACAATTTACATTGGTATATATCCTTATACAATGATTCAAATTATATTTGTTATATTGAATATTATTCTATTTCTGTTTACAATATTTATATACCTATGCAAAGTTATTTTGTCAGATTGTATGCATGCATATTCTACATTTGTTTAAGACATTTGATATATTGATACAATTTTAGGATATATTTATCACATTGCATTATATATTTCCACCTCTAATCAAGATACTTATACATTGTTTACATTGTGAGGTCATTGTCCTCATTTACCGCACAGTTGTTTAAAGACTGTTTAATATTCTGATATGAAGTCTTAGTCTTTAAGTTATGTAGGCATTAAGCATTATAGGTCAAGTCATTCATGTTTGTCATACTTATAGTCAGACTAATTAGGTTCTTTAGCTACACAGAAACTGTATTCTGTACAGATAGGTAAGGCACAACTGTTCATTTTTCTCTGAACTCCTCCCTGCTTCTCCCCTCCCCTTCAAGCCTCTCCCAAGGTTCTTTCTCATGCTCCCAATTTACTCAGGAGATCTAGTTTTTTTCTACTTCTCGTGTAGATTAGATCTATGTATGTCTCTCTTAGAGTCCTCATTGTTGTGTAGGTTCTCTGGGATTGTGATTTGTAGGCTGGTTTTCTTTATGTTTAAAAACCACTTATAAGTGAGTACATATAATAATTGTCTTTCTGGGTCAGGGTTACCTCACTCAAAATGATGTTTTCTAGCTCCATCCATTTGCCTGCAAATTTCAAGATGTCAGATACATTTTTACAGAATATGCTCTGAGCCGTCATCGCTGGCTAGTGGAACTGATGGCTCACAGACACTGAACTGATAAAGGACTTCCATGTGGGTGGACAATTCCTGACAGAACAGAGGACTCACCGTTGTAGATACTTGCAGAAGCACTGAAGTTCCTGGAGTGTCTCTTTTGCAGTCTGGAAAATTTCCTCAGCAAGAAACAAATCCAGCAGGTGTGCACAGACAGCTTCACAACAGCGGGCCATGCGGACCTTCTGGTCTGTCTCGACTGCACTCCTAGAGTACAGAGCAATAGAACAGAAGCTGCTAACCAACGGCTACCGTCACCTAAAGACTCGCTTTAAACTTGAGTCTGGGCTGGGAATGTGGTAAAGCATCTCTCCTGGTTAGTTTTGTGTCAGCTTGACACAGAGTTATACAGTAAGAGAAACCTCAGTTGAGAAAATGCCTCCATCAGATTACCTATAGGCAAGTGTGTAGGGCATTTCCTTGATTAATGATTGGTATGACAGCCCAGTCAGACAGAGTTGGTGCCATTTGGCTGGGACATGCAGGACATGTATAAGAAAGTAGGCTGATCAAGTAAGGAGAGACAAGCCAATAAGTAGCAATGCTCCATGGCTTCTGCTTCAGTTCCTGCCTCTAGGTGCCTGCCTTGAGTTCCTGTCCTGACTTCCTTGAATAACGAACTGTGAGGTTGCACTGGATGCCTAATAAACCCTTTCCTGCCCAAGCTGCTTTCACTCATGGGATTTATCACAGCAGCACAAACCAAACTAGAACAACATCTGCCGAGCATGGGCAAGACCCTCATTTTGACTGCTGTGCCGATCCCAAAAGAGCTAGAGTCCATTTTCTTTTTTTTTTGTTTGTTTGTTTTTTTTTGTTTTTTTTTTTGTTTTTTCGAGACAGGGTTTCTCTGTGGTTTTGAAGCCTGTCCTGGAACTAGCTCTTATAGACCAGGCTGGTCTCGAACTCACAGAGATCCGCCTGCCTCTGCCTCCCAAGTGCTGGGATTAAATAGAGTCCATTTTCATATGGAAATATAATTAACATCTCCACTCTAAGAGAAAATTTAAGACTTTTATTTTTACTTATAAGTAGATACCTGAAAGAGAAAAATATCTTACTGGGTGCTGGATCAAGTTCAAGTAAGCCAGTGTAACAATCCAGAAACAAACTTTTACCCCACCAAGGTATGGTAGCCTATACACATGTTCCTAATACCCGGGAACCTGAGGTGAGAGCACCACTTGGACCCAGCAGTTAAACTAGTGTTAGTAACAAAGAAGAGCCTACACTCCAAGCCTACACACATGCTCTATTTAATTCAGTGGGGAAGGGGATTCCAGTGTACCATGGGTTCATGTGGAGGTTTCAGGACAACTTTTGAAAGTCGGTTTTCTTATTCCACTATGTGGTTGTGGAGATTGAATTCAGATCATCAAGCTTGGCAACAAGTACCTTTAAATTTTAATCTGAAATGACCCCTGAGACAACCCAAAGTCTCATCAGCAATATAAGGTGTCTGCAATTAGATGGATCTCACACACCTGCCAAACACTAGTGGCTACTAGGAAGGCTTTCCCTCTGATACATCACTCTCAAGACTTCTCTATTTTTCAAAGTTAAAGTCTCCTTGTTAACCCCAGGTGACCTAGAATTTGCTTTGTCACCTAAGCTGGCCTCAGACCTATGATTCTCCTACCGCAGTCTCACACATGCTGGGATAACAGGCATGTACCACTGTTCCCAGACAAAAAGAAAACAACAGGAAGTGCTGCATGTATGTACGCCCCATGTGTGTGGGTACCTGCAGAGGCCAGAAAAGGGCGCCAGAGCGCTGGAGCTGGAGCTATGAGTGACTGGAGCACCTGGTATAGTTACTGGGAACTAGACATGGGTCCTCTGGGAGAACAGCAAGCATTCAAATCACTGAGACATCTCTCTGGCCCCCAAAAGAAATTTTTAAATGACAAAATTCTATCAAGCAGGCGGCAAAAAACTATGAAATATATTAGTGACAAAATTGACATAAGTTCAGTTTAGAGAAGGTTCATTTCCAGTAACTAGAGACAGCTCAGGACTAAGCCAAACTCTTAAGACAGCTGAAACTGCGAACACTTCCCTCATGTGTCATCAAGCCCTGGGTTTTTATCTGTGTCCTAACATTTCTTCCTGGGATTAAAAACGAATTCACTAGCTGGGCATGGTGGCACTTAGGAGGTAGAGACAGGTGATTTTGTCTGAGTTTGAGGCTACCCTGGTCTACAAAGTGAGTTGCAGGCCAGCCAGAACTACACAGTATTTTGAGACATACTGTCTCAAAACAAAAACAAAAACAAACAGAACAACCCAACATACTAGTACAGGGAGGCTGATGTAGAAGAATATCATGTTCACAGCCAACAGGAGCTACACAGTGCAGCTAGGCTAGTCTAGGCTGCTAAGTGTGACTCTGCCTCAAAGAACGGACAACTTGCCATCATTCTGTGAAATCTCTTCCTTACATTAACTAGAGAAAGAGGATCCCAACTAACAGAAACAGGAAGAACCATCCACTGTCTGGGTGGGCTTCCATCCACTGGGAGCTGCATGTACACTGTGGTCCACCACTTCATGCTATCTCGGGGAAACAAGCACAAGAACAGACAGACAGATCTTCCTTCACAACCGGCACCCTTTCTTTCCTGAAGCTCAACAGTAAAATGAAGAAAGCTCTTAGGTGAAAAGTCTCAGGAAATCTAACACATACAAGTAGAAAGGTTCTCTTACTTGAAAAACAATGGCATATGGGCCGGTATAGAAAGGATTCAGCTAGTAAACCTGCTCACAGACACAACACATGCCTCCTCATGCAGGGTCCATAAGGAGAATGAAGCAGAGCTCCCTATTAGAAAGGATATTACATCTGGCTATCTAAAAGGCAAGTTTCTCAGGGGGCATGGCAGTGCATGCCTCTAATGCCAGCATTTGGCAGGCCAGACAGGTGGAGCTCTGCATGTCTGAGGCGAAGGCCAGTCTGGTCTACAAAGAATAACCCTGCTATGCACACACTATAACTGACTTGGCCATCGCGCCTCCTGCCTCCTCCCACACTTGTGGCACTCAGGGCCCCAGCGCTCCACTCACTTTAATTCCTGGGAGCAGGTTTCCCGCACACACTCTGTCACCATGAGTTCTGTCAGCTCTGCAGCCAGGCCCTCGCTCAGCTGAGTCAACACCAGTTCTCTCTCTTGCTTCAACCTATGGGCAGAAGAAAAGAAAAGGGAATACTTATGAATAAAAATAAATGAGGGCTGGAGAGATGGCTCAGTTGTTAAGAGTGCACAGTGCTCTTGCAGAGGACCTGAGTTCATGTCCCAGCACCCACAAGCAACTGCCTGTAACTAGAGCTCCAGAGACCTGACACCTTCTTCTAGCATCCACAGAACCTGCATTTACATATATATGCCGTCCACCTCCCAACACACAACACATACCCCCCCACACACACACACACACAACCCTTTCTCTTCGTCAAATCATGAGGATGTTGAACAGCCCAACAGGGGTCAGATGGCAACACAATGAACAGCAAAAGGGGTATCAGAGGTCAGGGCTGGTACAAACCGACCTCTGTGCCCAGCTACAGGAACAGGAAATACCCACCTTTCCTCTTCAGCCAGCCGCTTTTCTTCCTCTCTCCTCTGCCTTTCCATGGATACTTCTTCAGCAGCAACATGCCTCAAGATGCCTGTGGTTTCAGCTGTTATCAGATCCTCCACGGCAGCATTAGAAACACTTCACAAAACGAAACAGATGGCATCAAACTCAGCAAAAGTATAAACCACCATTCACTCTTTCCAGGTGAGATTTGCTTGTGAAATGCAGAGAGAGTTCAATACATGAAAACCAATCACAGGCTGCAGGATGGCTTGCCAATAAAGTATGTGCATAAATGAGCACAGAACATAAAAAATAAGGACCAAAGCCATCAGTCATGAGAGCACAGAGTCAAACTTATAGTGAGATAGCACTTCCTGTCACAAAGAAAGGGAGGAGGAAGAAGAACCACTACACTGGATGTGGTGGTTCACACCTGCAACCCTAGTGGTCAAGAGACTAAGGAAATCAGAGCCAGAACTCAAGACTACGGGCTGGGGATGGTGGAGCACACCTTTAGTTCCAGCACTAGGGAGGCTGAAGTAGGCTGAGTTGGAGGCTAGCCTAGCCTGCGTAGTGAGACCCTGTCTCAAAAGCAACCCCCCCCCAAAAAAAATTAAGGTTAGGGGAAGAGAAATGGCTCAGCAGCTAAGAGCACTAGTTATTCTTCCAGAGGATCTGAATTTGATACTCAGCACGCACATGACACCTCACAATCATCTGTAACTCCAGTTCCAGGGGAGCTGATGTCTTCTTCTGGCCTCTGCAGGTACCAGACATGCATGATATATTCACACATACATGCAGGCAAAACACTCAAACACATAAAATTTAAAATAAACAAGTAAATAAATAAATGACAGGTAAATAAATACATTTCAAAACATTTTTAAAAAGCAACCACAAATGGCAATCACGTGCTAACAAGAAATAAAGGTGAGAGCTGGGCGGCAGCAGCGCACACCTTTAATCCCAGTCTCAGGAGGCAGAGGCAGGAGGATCTTTGTGAGTTCGAGGCCAGCCTGGTCTATTTTTTCTGCCTTGAAAAAATAATCAAGAAAAAAAAAAGAAAGAACTAAAGGACAGGAACAGGAGAAAACTACATCCATCTAGAAAACAGAGGAAACATTTAGGCCTCAGAGAGAGAAGTGCAAAGCCCTTGAAATTGGCACTGTGGATCATAACCACATAGAACTGGGTCTTGCTGATGAATGAGAACAGCTTATAAGGACATGATTGTCCCCAGAGAGCAAATAACAGCTGAGCAAGAAAAGCTGGCATGTCAGGTGTCGCTCACCCAAGAGCTGCGGCTACATAGGCTGCCCCAGCCGTGCTGACTTCTTCACAGTCCACTTGAAGAGTCTCCTGGATGAGCTCATCCACCACCTGCACCAGGTCCTACGGAGAGACCAGTACAGGGTTGAATACTTCTCAGTGGATACTCATCAAGGTTTTCCTGGTAAAGCACGCGGCCTTAGTCTGCACAGTCAGGAAGACCGCAGAACAACAAGAACAACAAAAGGTGCCTTCCCGAAGGGCTGGGGCAAGTCTGCTATGACTGCCCTGGAGGTAGCCCCCAACAGCACCTTTATACATCATTTCTTGCTCACATCAAAATCCTCAATTTCTGTGACTTTTAGGCTGTCGCTCAAGATTCCCTGATCCTCCAGAAGGGCCAGTGATTCACAACCAAGTTCCTCACTTATGTAACAGAGAAGTTCTGCTCAAAACCAAAGCCACCCGCTGTCTACAGGCACAAAGCAGTGCTGTGACCCCACAGGCCCTGGTCTGTCCATCCACTGGTGTCACCCAGGAGCGAATACTGAACAGTCAGAACAGACGTGTGAATTCAGATTAATACAAGGGCAGGAGCCACTCAAGCGTACTCCTGACTGCCATAAAGATGAGGTCTCTGGGGCTGGAGAGATGGCTCAGAGGTTAAGAGCACTGACTGCTCTTCTGGGGTCCTGAGTTCAATTCCCAGCAACCGCATGATGGCTCACACTCATCTATAATGAGATCTGGTGCCCAGAACACTGTATACATAATAAATAAATAAATCTTTTTAAAAAGATGGGATCTCTGCAGCTACCCTGAAGACTTACATCTATCACCTGAGACTAGGACCTGGATAGGCCCTCTTCTTCACTTTCCCAACTCTGGTTCCTATCCAATGAAACCAGGCAACACAGTCCCCTCACATAAAATGTTTATAGATTTCATGAAGATGCCTACCGAGTCAGAGTACAGAGGAGAAGGCTTTGGAGGCAGCAGCTCGGGCTGTATGGAGGACTGGAAAAGACCAGGGGCCAGTGGTGCCACATGAATCACTGGTGTGGATGAGGGTGCAGGAGGCGGCTGTGGGAGGAGAGCCAGTGGGGGCACATCCACCTCTGCCTCATGCTCCTCTCCTCGCCCACCACCTAGAAAGAAACACACAGGTGCTTGTCACCAGAATCACATAGCTACAATCTCTACGAAAGGCCCAGAGCTATCCAAACCCTATGGAGTGGAACGCCCTCTTGACAACCATCCTTCGGGTATAGGCATAAGATAATATTTGCTTTGTGTGGAAACTGCATCAGGGTATCACAAGCACTAACAAGGGCTTCAAAATTCCAAATCCAGGCAAAGTGAGAGTTATCCAAGCATCTGGCCAAGAGCCAGACCTGCAGACCCAGACAGAATCTTCTGTGAGAGGGAGGCTTCAAGAGGGAAAGCCCTACAGCTTCACTCACCAGCTGCATCGGCACCAGATCTCTGAGCGCTGATGGGCAGCTCTGTTGCCAGGCTCTCCCCAACGTACTTATTCTGGGAGTTAAAGCTGCACACAGGCGTGTGGCGAGGTACAGGGGGCAGTGGCCCTCCATTCACGACTTCTCCAACAGACACAGTCAGCTTCCGGGCAATAAACACTGACTTCCTGGCCTTGGATAATCCCTCTGGTTCCATGAATGCCGACCGATTAAGCTCAACACAGCTACAAACACAGAGAGCCCACAGAGAGAAGTCAGGGGGAAAAGACCACTATGCCTCCTCAAACCCAACTACTGGATCCCTGATTAGAGCAAGACTGGACAGATATGAGGAGAAAGCTTCCAGTCTTGAGGAATCACAGGACCCGGGGCATTGTCAGCCGTGCGTGGAATGACACAAACCACTGTGCTCCTCTTTCAGAGCTGCAGCCCACTCATTTAAAGTCACAGTACTTCCCTGAGGAGGAACTGCATTGGGCCAAGGAAACAAACAGAATGTCAAGTGTAACGGTGCCATCATCTGGGAAACAGTGCCATCAATAGCCTCCAAGCCCTGACTACAGTTACAGAGTACTTGACACGGCCTACTGGACTCCCAGCTCTGCTACCATGTGTGCAGGGGTCAAACAGGGGTGAACAAAGGCAATCTTCAAAGAACACAGCAGAAAAATCCTTTTTATCTTTAGGTTCTCTGGTTGCTGATGAAAAGCAATGATGTCTGGTTCGTTTTATTCTCAAATCCCTGGTTGAGCACACCTTTAATCAAACCACTTGGGAGCAGACCACTGTGAGTTTGAGGCCAGCCAGGGCTACATACCCTATCTCAAAATGAAACAAAAGCAAAAAAACGAACTTTGGTCTTGACCTGTGTGTGCCCTGATACTATTCCCTAGGTTCACAGTAGGGAAGCAATACACAAAACAGCCTTCTCAGAGGCCCAATAAGTAGCCCTTTATCAGAATTTTAAAAAGGTGTCTGTGTGTTGTGGGGGCGGGGCAGAGAGAGAGAAGCATACTGGTGTGGTCTCAGCTCTTACCCATCAGCCACAGTGAGGCCGTGGCAGTTGAGGAAGTCTGTTGCTTCTTCACAATCTCTGAATAACAGCATGCGTACGACACCATCCAGGGGGAAGACAGTAGAGCGTTGTGTGCTCACAGTGTATGCAACATTGAGTGCTCGGAGGGCGTCCTTACGGATCTGAAAGAAGCCGCGTGGATGCAAGCTCAGCGGGAAACACAGTTAAAGGACGAGCATGGCCAGCCAGCCACACAATCATGAGCTCCTGCTACAGCTCAGTCCCTACTTCCCTATCTAGGAAGAGCTCACCCTGATCTCTCTCTCAGTGCTCATATTCCGTCAGACTGCCTTTCTTCCCTGTTGTACACAATTACCATGAAATGTACTTTATGTATTCACCATCTTTAGCTCTGGCCTCTTTTCTATTGTCAGTAATGTTGAAATGGGAACTGTGTTGGTTTTGTTCCCATGCACTCTGAGCATTAGGAAGAGAGCCAGGCAGAAGAGCCAGGTGGTGGTGGCATAATGTGGGATGTCCTTCTGTATATGTGTTGCTCTTATTGGTTAATGAATAAAGTTCCTTTGGCCTATGGCAAGGCAGGATAAAGCCAACCTGGAAGAAATAGAGAGAGAGACGCCATGTAGCTGCCAAAGGAGAAAGAGCCAGAAATTACTGGTAGGCCACAGGCTCGTGGTGATACATAGATCAAAAGAAACAGGTTAATTTAAGATGCAAGTGTTAACTAATAAGAAGCCTGAGCTAACAGGCCAAACAGTGTTATAATTAATATAGTTTCTGTGTGACTATTCAGGCCTGGGCAGCCAGAAGCTAAAGAGCAGGCTCCGTCTACAGTAGCACACACCTTTAATACCACCACTTGGGAGGCAGAGGCAGATGAATCGCTATAAGTTTTAGGCCAGCCTAGACTACAGGGTGAGTTCCAGAACAGCCAGGGATACACAGAGAAACCCTGTTTTCTTATTTAAAATGGCCTATAGCAGCTAACATTATAGTAACATTACTATTCAATTAAACAGTAAAAACTACTCTCTGCCTCCTTAGCTGCTTGAGGACCACATCATGAATGACACAGTAACTATGTGGACCAGCAAGTACATGACTAACCATCTGCTTCAGATAAAACAAATTGTCACTGACGCCCTTCACACTGGGAAAGCATCCATATCAAAGACAAAATTTCAAGAAAAGCTAGTCAAAGTGGACAAAACAACACCAGATGTCACCACTGCATTGGGATTTAAAACAACTGGGCAGTAGAAAGACAACTGACTTTGGCTTGAGTTGTGATTCTCTGGATTATAGCAAAAAGACTAAGCTTACACACAGACTTGACAGACTTGGGAGACATGGCCTCGTAAGAAGAAAGAGGCCTCCAGAAAACAGGGAAAAAAACTTAAGAGCAGAATGAGGAGGGTCAGAGGTGGCGCTGCCAAACAGTGACCTGGAGATTGGATAACAGCAAAAGGAGCAGAGCTTCTGCAAGAATGGTGCAAATGCCTAAGGAGAAGACAAACCGTAAAAACATCAAAAAATTAAAAAAAAAAATAGTAACTGCAAGTTCCACTGGACAAAATGCACAAACTTCCCTAAAAGGAAGGTTATTAGTAACATTTTCATTTGTTCCAGAATTGGTGACAGGCAAGTCTAACAACAGCAAGCAAACTGGTCAAAAAGTCTTTGCTAGAGCTGTAGAGAGAGAGCAGACGTGTAGACAGTGGAACAAAGTCAAGTGCATGTTTAACAAAGATGTCAACTCGCCCTGGAGAAAGGAAAGCATCTTCAACAAACAGGGCTAGGAAAACTGATGTCCGTGTGCAAGAGGAAGAAATTAGATCTGTACCTATCACTTTGCACAAAAAAAGTAACTCGGATCAAAGACCTAAATGTGAGCCCTTAAACCACAGAAACTACTAGAATAGACATAGGCAGCACCTACATGATAAGAGGTGTAGGAAAGGACTTTCTGAGTAGGACTCCATCTGCCCAAGAGTTAAGGCCAACAACTGAGAGCTGGGACTTCAGGAAACTAAACTTTTGTACAGTTAAAGAAACACGCAATAGGGTGGAGAGGAAGCCTACGGAATGGGAAAAAAATCTTTGCCAATTGTACATCTGACAGAGGATTAATATTCAGAATACACAAAGAATCAAAAACATAACAAAACAAACAAAAAAATCAACTCGTTAAAAAAATAGGCCTGAGACATGAACAGAGAGTTCTCAAAAGAAGCCAAAGGAATGGGGAGTCTGTCATGAGATTGTGTCAACTACAGATATCAGAAGCTACATCCATGAAGGCTTACGGACATGACTGTTTAAACATGAGCTCAACAGGGACAACAACAGATACACTAATGTGGACAGGAGAAAGCCAAGGAGGCCTCAACTCTATACAAAGAACTACCGACAACTAATGACATCCCAGGGGAGGCCTTACCCTCTCTGAGGAGTGAATTGGGAGGTGGGGGAGTGGGAGAAGAGGAGGAAGGGGGAACTGGGATTGGTATGGAAAATAAATTTTAAAAAACTTCCAACATGTAAAGAATGCTGAGAGTGGGAAGAAATATTCTTCCTCGGGCTGGAGAGATGACTCAGAGGTTAGGAACACTGGATGCTCTTCCAGAGGTCCTGAGTTCAATTCCCAGCAACAACATGGTGGCTCATAACCATCTGTAGTTAGAGCTGGTGCCCTCTTCTGGCCTGTACATACCAGCAGAACATCACACACATAGTAAATAAATAAATAAACAAATAAGAAAAAAAAGAAAAAAGAAAGAAAGAAAAGAAAAGAAGGTCTACCTCAAGGAAGAGCACACCAATTGATTATCTAATACCAGTGGTAACCCCTGAAAACAAATATACAAAAAACATTATCTAGACTAAGCAGGTTGTCCTTATATCTAGGAGTGTATGTGTGTCCGCTCCAGATAGCCCCCTCTCCTATCTGCAGAGGCCAAGCAGAATCACCCCATGCCCAGCTGAAATCTGCAAGCCAATTAAAAATGCTGAAGCTAACAACCAACTAGAACTAAGACCAAGAATTTTAAATCCCTTTATTTAAAATAAATAAATAAAGGTCTTCTGAATGCCTTTGACGTCTCAAGACCAAGCACGCACAGGGCAGAGTGGAAAAAGAGGTATTTAAGCATCATCAGCCTCATTCTCAAAACAGTTGGCTAGTTTGTTTTTTCCGGAGTCTTTCTATGTTACTCTGGCTGTCCACTCAAAATTTTTATCAATACTAAGAATTTCGAAGTTAAGCACTTTGTAGTATTTGTGGTTTAGGGTTTGTTTTCATGAAAGGCAACTGTGTTGAACTCAACCTGCCATCCCAAAGGTTTCTGTGAGCTGCAGAACTCTTCCCACTGCATGCTCTCTCCTGGTAGAGACCCATGACAGCCCATCATCCAAGGTTAAACCAGAAACACCTTGCTGAGCTGTGACAGGCTACGAGAGCCGACTGACGGCTGCCCATTTGGAATAGTATGGGGCAGAGAAGCAGTTCGACACTTCAAGTTACTGCTTTTGTTCCTATGCTGCTAGTGGTGCTTCTACCCACCTGGTTAAAGTAACAGTGTAGCAGGCACGCATTCAGGTAAGAAGCAGACTGGACCAGTTTGAAGAATCTCACGAAATTATTACTGTTCAATGCAGCAAAAGCCTGGACAGCAAAGTTGACCTCGGGGGAGTTCCTAACATCAGGGTGGAACTGCTGCACTTCTCTGTAAGGAGCCAAAACCGTTAGCGTTGATTTAAGTCAGTCCGATATAACTAGATCTCAGCAATAATGGTGACAGCCACCAAGCCACCACTGAAATCTAAGCTCCATAATCAGCTGCCAAGTCTCACACTTAGCTGACACACACGGGTCTTCTTCCTTTTTTATTTTATTTTATTCTTTGAGATAGAAACTTATGCATCCCAGAGGCTTCAAATTCACTATGGAGCCAAAGATGACCTTGAACTCCCATAGAATTACAGGTGTGGTTTTAAAAGCTTTTCTTTGAAAAGATAATAAACTGTGGGGCTGGAGAGATGGCTCAGAGGTTAAAAGCACTTGCTATTTTTGCAAAGAACCCAAATTCGGTTCCTAGCACCTATGTGAGGTAGTTCACAACTGCCTGTAACTTCAGCTCCAGGATATTCGACACCCTCTTCTGTCCTTTACAGGAGCCTGCATTCATGTGCATATGCCTACACAGACACACACTATACACAATTAAAAATAGTAATAAATAAAGTCTTAAAAAAATGATAAAGAGCTGAGCACGGTAGCAAGCATCTTTAAACCCAGCACCTGGGAGGCAGATCTGAGTTTGAGGCCAATCTGGCCTACAGAGTACAAC
This sequence comes from Microtus oregoni, assembly GCF_018167655.1. NCBI lineage: Eukaryota > Metazoa > Chordata > Mammalia > Rodentia > Cricetidae > Microtus > Microtus oregoni. Next base: position 18,910,791 of record NW_024543220.1, read on the forward strand.
ACAAAGAAACCCTGTCTCAAAAAACTGAAAAATAAGTGAAAATAGCGAGTGGGTTATGGTGGCACATGCCATTTATCCCCACTCTTAAGGGGTAGAGGAAGGCAGATCTCTGTGAGTTCAAGACCATCATGGTCTACAAAGCAAGTTCCAGGCCAGCCAGGGCTACAGAGTAAGAATCTGTCTCACCACGCACCCCCCAAAAGAACAAAAATAAAATAAAACTAGGAACTGGAGAGATGGATAGCTGTTGACGGCACTTGCTACCCCAGTGTTCAATTCCCAGCACCCATGTGACAGCTAAGAACTGTCAATAACTCCAGTTCTAGGAGTTCTAATGACATTCTCTGGCTTCCTTGGGTGCCAGACTACATGGTACATAGACATACAAGCAGGCAAAACCCTCATAAACATAGATACAAACAAAGTAACATTAATAAAAGAAATGTATTTAGCCAGGCATGGTGATCTACACGCCCTTAATCCTAGGAGGCAGATGCAGGAGGATCTCTGTGAGTTTGAAGCTAGCCCGAACTACATAGCGGGTTCCAGGACAGGTAGGACTGCTACACAGAGAAACCCTGTCTCAAGACCAGGCTCCCCATTTTTTTTAACTGCTTTATTCAAAATGGGTACAAATGATTGTCATATATGAAGAGACACCAGCCAATTTTTTGTTTGTTTGTTTGGTTGGTTGGTTGGTTGGTTTTTCAAGACAGGGTTTCTCTGTAGCTTTGGAGCTTGTCCTGGAACTAGTTCCTGTAGACCAGGCTGGTCTCAAAATCACAAAGATCCATCTGTCTCTGCCTCCCAAGTACTACTGGGATTAAAGGCGTGCACCACCACCACCCGGGTCTATCAGACAATTTTTATAACCTGTTTGTCTGCTGTAAAGCTTAAATCAATCATACATATAGACTTACAACAATAGGTCTTGGAGAAAATATTAACAACAAAAATCAGCTAAACACAGCTATAACCTATAATCTCAGCTTTCAGAAGGCAGAGGCAAGAAACCTCAAATTTGAGGTCAACTTGGGTCACATCTCACAATGAGATTATATCAAAGAAAGGAAGAGTTAGAGAGAGAGAGAGAGAGAGAGAGAGAGAGAGATGGAAAGGGGAAAGGAAGGAGGAGGAAGGGAGAGAAGGAATACAAAACAACTAATTTCAATATAAATAAGGGCTTTTTTTTTTTTTTTTTGGTTTTTCGAGACAGGGTTTCTCTGTGGCTTTGGAGCCTGTCCTGGCACTAGCTCTTGTAGACCAGGCTGGTCTCGAACTCACAGAGATCCGCCTGCCTCTGCCTCCCGAGTGCTGGGATTAAAGGCGTGCGCCACCACCGCCCGGCAAATAAGGGCTTTTTTACAAACAAAAAGAGGCAATGGCTACCACTGAGTTTAGTTTACCAAATGTGGGTCAGGCAAATGTGCTGTATCTCTTTCTTATTTAAAGGTCTACTGAAATATCAAACCAAGATTTCAAATTCTCTCACCCAGTAACTTATCCACTCGGATCTAACTTTTCTTTCTACTATATGCCACCAAGCACACACTCTGAAGCTGAATTAGCACACTCATGGGACTTCCTACCTTACATGTCCTCATTTCCTACCTATGCCATTGAAAAGATCCCTCTCAGGAACGAACATGAAGGGATTATACACAGCTTGCTGGTCTCAGGACATGCTCACACTTGTTTATTCCTGGCTCAGTTTGGCAGCGACACCATGGGCTTTCTATACATCAAAGCCTAACTTCTGAATCTGAAAACACACCTCAAAATGTCTCCTTTGTTGAGATTGAGCAGGACATTGTAGCCCTGGAACTCTGCCTCGCTGGTACAGAAAACACCTTTGTTCCTCAGGTCCTGGTACATCTCCTTCAGACTCTGTAGACACTTGGTCATATTCTCATTGTTGATCTTGGCATCAAAGGAGGACATGGGCTCCTCGCACATGAAGTGGGCACAGTGGATATGGAATCGGGTACATTTCTCAATCAGAGACACCGTCAGGGGATCGCAGAGGTGCTGCTGTGTGATGTCCTGTTCACACATTAGAGAGGATTACATATGCACACATGCATTCCTCACTCACACCTACACCACATATATACACAATCCATGAAAAGTCAACCTTTTTAAAAATTATGCTTATGAGTTGAATTACATTTCAACTTGAAACTAACCCAATGAAACACAATCAAATAGTTTTATAATGGCTCAAATAAAATCATTTCTATTTCATATAAAATATTTGCGTAAAAGAAACGAAAGTTCAATTTGTGACTATACATGCATTTCCTAGTCATGTGATTGGAGGGAGCTGATACCTTCCGTATACCCCGTGTGCGGTTCCACACGAAGTCGTACCAGTCCCGAAGGCTGCCTTCCTTTTGGTCCATGATCTGGGTCACCAGGTAGTCCATGGTCCTGCTGAGAACTGCTGAGGGCCTCAGCTCATGTGGCAGGGGCTCCTCCTGATCTGCAGAGGACCGGCTGTACTCCTTCACGGCTGCTGCATGGTCTACCTGGGCAAGGGGTAGAGACAAACTGCTTCATGCAGGTCTTTGAACCTTAAAATGCAGGAGGAAATCACATACACACCCTCATGAGATCAGTGCTTGGGAACACAGTTTCTCAATGAAAATGTTCTGTTAAAGGTGACAAATTTTAAGGACAAATAAATTAAGAAACTTGATTCAGGCAAATAGAACAGGGTATCACAGGAGCAGGCAGGTAAGGAAAGACCCATCTGCTCACCCCAAAGCATAGTGGTAACAGGTAAAGGGGCTTCAAGCAACAGAAAACATATTAAGATCAAAATTAAAAACAAAAGCTGTGCCTCTGTGTGGTGGTGCATGCCTTCAATCCCAGCACTTGGAAGCCTGGTCACAGAGAGAGTTCCAGGACAACTAAGACCATACAGAGGGTATCTGTCAAAAAAAAAAAAAAAAAAAAAAGGCCAAGCAAGATAGCTCAGCATGGGTTAAGGACACTTGATACTGATAACCTGAGTTCAATCTTCAGAACCCAGAGTGAAGGAGAAAACCAGCTCCTCTAGGCTATCCTCTTACATACATACATTGTGGCACATATGCACACACTTATACACACACACACACACAAAGTAAATAAATGCATTTTTTAAAACAGTGGGGAAAAAATAGCAGCTCATTAGGACAGACAGGGATCTACCTGGTCAGTCCCTGGAACCACTTCGAACACGCTCAGCTGGCTCCGGGTCTCCCGCAAGTAGCGCTCCTTCTCAGGACACATGTCAGGGCACGTCCCAACAAATGCCCTTGCTTTGTCCAGATCAGTCCTCTTCACCCGAGCTAAAGGAAACCAATACACAAAGATGATGGTGTACGCACCACAGGGGTACTAAGAATTCACAAAGTGTAGCTCCATAAAAGGAAAAAAGAAAACAAACAAACAAAAACACTGCCTATAATCCCAGCACTCAGGAGGCTGAGGCCAGCCTGGGTCACATGAAGTTCAGGCTAGTCTAGGTTATACGGTGAGACCCTATCTCATCTGTGCACTGTCTCCCCTCGACCCTGCCCAAAAGTCATACTCACAAAAGAAATGTTTCTTCAACTTTGAGCTACGGAAAAGAAACTGTGGATTATCCTGCCAGGCAACAGCCATCTAGGCTCACAAAGGCTCCTAGCCAAGGCTATACCTCTCTCCAATAATCAGACACTTTCATTACAAGCTTAAGATGGAAGACAGGGACTGGAGAAATGGCTTAGCTATTAAGAGCACTTCCTGCTCCTCTAGAGGACCCAGGCTTAATTCCCAGCACTCACATGGCAGCTCACAACCATCTATAACTCCGGTTCAAGGGGATCTGGTGTTCTTGGGCATGATGCAGACAAGTGATACACAGCTATCTATACAGGTATGCAAAACACTCATATACATAAAATAAAAACAAATTGAAAAAATCTTACAAACAGATGAAGAATGGGCTGGAGAGATGGCTCAGTGGTTAAGAGCATTGCCTGCTCTTCCAAAGGTCCTGAGTTCAATTCCCAGCAACCACATGGTGGCTCACAACCATCTGGCGCCCACTTCTGGCCTTCAGGCATACACACAGACAGAATATTGTATATATAACAAATAAATATTTAAAAAAAAAAAAAAAAAAAAAAAAACAGATGAAGAATGCCATCACTTCTGCTTAAAGAAATGTGCGCTGCCAGCATTCTGTAATTCTTATCAGGATCTCAGTAGCAAAACAGGAATTTAATCAAAGAATAAATTTGTGGGTTGGACACCAGTGGCACACACCTCTAATCCCAGCATTTGGGAGGCAAAGGCAGAAAGATCTCTGTGAGTTTGAGGCTACCAGGGGCTACATAGTGAGACTATATTTCAAAATAAATAAATACATACAACTTAAAAATTTAAAATAAAATGTTAAATATAAATTCTCAAAATATATCAGTATTCTAAGATTCTGTCTCAGCACTCAAAATTACATAATCTAAGTTAGCTGGGTGCCTACCTGAGTTAAGAATACCATTATTTTTACTCACAGAATGCAAGGTTTGAAAGGAAACTTGACAACACAACACATACACATTTTGGTTACACTTTTAAAATAGCCTTTAATCCCAGCATTCAGGGGCAGAGGCAGGTGAATTCAAGGCCAGCCTGGTCTACAGAGCTAATGCCAGGACAGCTAGGGCTGTTACACAGAGACTATCTCGAAAACGAACAGAAGACAAATGCCTCCACAGGATAAGACTGTAGGACATCTTCTTAATTAGTGATTGATGGGGAGGGTCCAGCCCATTGTGGGTGGTGCCATCCCTGGGCAGGTGGTCCTGGGCTATACAAGAAAGCAGACTGAACAAGCCATGATGAGCAGAGCAGTAAGCAGCATCCTCCATGGCCTCTGCATCAGCTCCGGCTTCCAGGCACCTGCCCTGTCTGAGTTCCTGTCCTGACCTCCTTCAGTGATGAACAGTGAGTGTAAGACAAACCCTTCCTCCCAACGCGCTTTCTGGCCATGGTGTTTCACCACAGCAACAGCAATGCTAACTAAGACACAAATGCATGAGAAATGTAAAAAGCATTGATTACGACAGCAGTTTTTATTACCATCGTAAGAGAGTTCTGTTATAATTACAATTATTCTCAGCTTTTTAAAAAAAAAAAATGCCAGGTGAGATAGATATGTGTAATCCCAGCACCCAGGAGGCTGAAAGAGGAAAATTTTAAGCTCTAGGCCAACATGGGCTATATAGCTGTGAAAAAAAGAATCAAACAGCTGAAAATTAAGGGGAAAAAATTGTAGGGGGTAGAGGTTTAGAGGTTAAGATCAGTGGCTGCTTTTCCAGAGGACCCGAGGTCCAATTCCCAGCACCCACATGGCAGCTCACAACTGTCTATAATTCCAGTTTCAGGGGATCTGACACCCTCATGCAGACAGACATGCAAGCCTAACACTAATGCACATGAAATAAAAAACAAAAACAAAAACAAAAAAAAAACTTTTAAAAAGAGAAAAGAAGGCCGGGCGATGGTGGCGCACGCCTTTAATCCCAGCACTCGGGAGGCAGAGGTAGGCGGATCTCTGTGAGTTCGAGACCAGCCTGGTCTATAGAGCTAGTTTCGAGAAACCCTATCTCGAAAAACCAAAAAAAAAGAGAAAAGAGTTTTAAAAAAAAGAAAAAAATTGAAAATATGGGTTTCCATTTGGGGTACTACATAATTGTAATGTTAATTTATCAGTTTAAAAGTAATGCATTCAGTTTACCATTCCAAAGAGAAACAATGCCTGAAGCAGAGCATCACCTCCACTTCTGCCTTTCAGACAATGTCCCTCTCTACCAGCAATCACTGTGAGCTGTTCCTCTACATACTCCTAACATACATAAACACATGCACTCACCACACATTAGTATAAACACAGCTCACACCTCCAGGAAGACCAGAGCACAGTCACACCAGGCATGGCATAGAAGAACTCCCAAGACTCAATGCCTCCCAACCTTGACCTCACCAGGGACTCTGGACTTGTCTCTGTGCACTATACCTTGCCGCATTATTCGGTCTCTCTGGTCCAGAAGGCGGTACTTCTCCTCAGATGTCTCAGCCACAGTTCCTATCAGGATGCTAAGAGATGACACGCATGAACCAAGGCCCTCAGGGCCCTCAGATCCAGAGTCAAAAGGGTCTACCTCAAACTGGTGGATCTTTAGAAGGCTTGGCTTCTTCACTGGAGAGCTACAGAGAAAACAACACATTCATGGCCCTTGTACCATTTCCACTTCTGAATCAAGATTTTATGGTCCTCTAAAGCTAAGAAAGTACAGCATCAAAATTAAAGAAGCCAGCCAGGCATAGTGGCACATGACTTTAATCCCAGCACTAGGGAGGCTGATTCAGGGAGATTTCTGAGTTCGATGCTTGCCTGGTCTTCATAAAAAGTTCTAGGACACTCAAACGCCCCTCCCCACAATAAAACAAAATAAATAAAACAAAGCCTAAATAAAGGTGATCATGAGATTTTTTTTTCACTTTAAATTAAAATAAAAAAAATAAATCTGCTGCTTCAACAACTCAAGAAGACTGACACAGGATTGCCTGAGCCAGTCACCTGAGGTTAGGCTGAGGAACTAACAAGACCCTACGAGAAGGGCAGAAGTGTTGAGAACAAAGATGTTAGATTTATTGGTTTTTTTAATAATTCTGAAATATTTCATACTTAAGAAAATGAGATAACGGATTAAAAATGTAACTCAGGTTAGAAGAGCAGAGTCCTAGGTTCAAGCCTCGGCATCTCATACATGGGGTGTAGTGGTGCATGCCTATAATCCCATTTCTGAGTAAGTGGAAGCAGGAGATAAGGGAACTTCAAAGTCATTTTCCACTACATAATGAATACAGACAGTTTGGTATAGGTGAGACCCTGTACCAAAAAGGGAGGTGGGTTGGACCGGAAAGATGATACAACAGTTGAGAGTATTTGCAGATCTTGCAGTGGACCCAGGCTAGTCTGAAAGAGATAAGTCCCCATGTCTCAGAAAGAGAGAGGCAGGGGGTGGGAGGGGGAAGAGAAAGAGAAGGAGGAGGAAGAGAAAGAGGAGGAGGAGGAAAGAAAAGGAAGAAAGAGAAAAGAAAAGGGGGTGGATGCTAGAGAGAGGCCTCAGTGGTAAGAGTACTCACTGCTCTTACAGAGGACCAGGTTTGGTTCCCAGCACACACACAGTGGCTAACAATTATCTCGTAACTCTAAATTCCAGAGGATCTAACACCCTCCTTTAGCCACCTTGAGCACTGAATATGTTTTGAACAGACATACATACAGACAAACATGTACACATGTACATAAGCAATTGAAAACTAAGGCAATAGCCATGGCGCACACCTTTAATCCCAGCACTTGGGAGGCAGAGGTGTCTGATCTACAAAGTGAGTTCCAGAGGCCGGGCGATGGTGGCGCACGCCTTTAATCCCAGCACTTGGGAGGCAGAGGCAGGCGGATCTCTGTGAGTTCGAGACCAGCCTGGTCTACAGAGCTAGTTCCAGGACAGGCTCCAAAGCCACAGAGAAACCCTGTCTCGAAAAACCAAAAAAAAAAAAAAAAAAAAAGCGAGTTCCAGGACAGCCAGGGCTACAGAGAAACCCTGTCCCGAAAAAAAAAACAAAAACAAACAAACAAAACACAAATACACTACACTCCAGCACTGCCAGTTCAGTTGGACATATAAAAGTGAAAGTTATTCCGTGTGGATTTACATGCCAGGGTGTGGGACTGAGAGAGACAAGAGAGGAGTCGTGTGAAGATCACTTGCATAGAGCACCACATTCTATGCTCCATATAAAAGTGAAAGTTATTCCGTGTGGATTTACATGCCAGGGTGTGGGACTGAGAGAGACAAGAGAGGAGTCGTGTGAAGATCACTTGCATAGAGCACCACATTCTATGCTCCCCTGGAGTGGGCAGCCCTGTACAGACATGCAGACACAGGCATAAAATGAAAACAAATAATTTATATTTGTTTATTTTTTGAGACACTGTTTCTCTGTGTAGTCCTTACCTAACTTGGAACTTGCTTCATAGACCAGGCTGGCTTTGAACTCCAAAATCCACCTGCCTCTGCCTCCTGAATGCTGGGACTAAAGGCATGCACTGGCACCACCCAGCTAAATATTTTTTTTTAAATAAAGGACTAGGACAAAATGGCAGTTTTGTAATAAGGCTTTCCCTAAGAAAATCTCCTAGAAGTCAGACCCAGATTAAAGAGGGCCTTCCCAAAATCCTAGGTCCTGGGGAATATTAAAACAAAACAGAATCACCAATCAAGCTGGCAACTGCTCAGATCGGCTGTCCTAAACCATCCCACTCCATGCTCACTGTGGGGAAGGGGATGCAAAAGCAGCTCTTCCTTGTCCCTACCCCATGGCCCCTCAGTCCCTACTAGAATGTCAGAGCTCTCCCCTACTTCTTTTATGACAGTTACTAAGAAAGGTAAACCCCACCTTTTATTCATCAGGCTGCCAGCTGCAGGCCTCACTATGGGCTTGCCAAGAGGGGAATGCTGAAAGGGGGGATCCTCTATGCCTTGACTGGTTTCACCATCACCAAGCTTCTTCTCCTTCACAGAAAAGGGTTTTTTGCTGGGACCTGAAGACACAAGGGTCAGAACAAGGTTAATAAAAGCTTCCAGAAACAACGATGAGATGCAGGATGCAGTTGGAGCTAGCCACTCCACTTGAATGTCAAGGGCCTGCACAGAGCATCAGACTATGGAATCAGTAACTGAAAACTCACTTATTTTCTTCTTGTGCCAAAAGATAGACATATCCTTATGCAGACTTTTCCCCTTCTTCCTAGCCAGGGCTGCAGATGCCTGAAAAACAGTTCAGAACCACCGACTATGAGGACATGTAGAGACCAAAGAAAATGAGACTCAACACTCAGAGGCTGCAATCAGAACAGACTACTTAAAAATAAATCGGAGGGCCAGCAAGATGGCTGAGCAGGTACAGCTACCTGCCACCATGCCAGAAGACTGGAATTCAAGCTCCTGGAAAAAAATGGCCCTCCGGAAATTATTCTCTGACCTCCACATCACTCACCATGGCACACCGATGCCCCCTACTCCAGTCCCCTGCCCTCCCCACACACACAGAATGAAGACATAAATGTTAGGGCTGGAGAGATGGCCCCATATTCAGAGTGCCTGCTGCTCTGCTCTTCTGGACTCAAACTGGGTTCCCATCACTGCATCAGATGGCTCGCATTACATATAATTCCAGCTCCCTGGAGATCCAACCCCCGCCCCGCCCTCTTCTAGCTTTCTTGGGCATACTCACAGACACATACACACAACATTTTTTTAAAAAAGGCTAGATGAGGTAGTGCTCGCCTTTCATCCCAGCACTTAACAGCAGAGGCAGGCAGATTTCTGAGAATGTGAGGCCAGCCTGGTCTACAGTGCAAATCCCAGGACGGCCAAGGCTACACAGAGAAACCCAGTCTTAAAAAGGAAAAAAAAAAAAAAAAAAAAAAGAGTAAAAGGTCACTCTCAGCAACACAGCAATTATGAGGCCAGCCTGGACTACATGAGACTTTGTCTCAAAAACAACGATAATTAAAATATATACACAGATACATACATACATATTACATTTATTATTTTTAGGTGTTACTTATTTTTACTTTATGCACAAGTGTTCTGCCTGCATGAATCTAGGTGGATAAAACTCCTCAGTATGCAGTACTGAGGAGGCCAGGAGAGAGTACTGGATCTACTGGATCTGGAGTTACAGAGAACTGTGAGTCACCATCTGGGTGCTATCAGCTGAACCTCAGCCCCCTATAAGAGCAGCAAGTGCTCTTAACCACTGAGCCATTTCTCTGACCTCATATATAACATTTTTCAAAATGTAGCTCATAAGATATAGCAGTTCGCCAGGCAGTGGTAGCACACAACTCAACGGTCCAAATCAGGAGTAGAAGGAGAGAGAGTACGAGCATGGAACTCGGGACCGCGAGGGGTGCATCCTTCTTAAATTCTTATATGATTTAATCTTTCTACAAGAATATTTAGAAAAATAGCAAAGATATAAAGTCTCAGAAGGTGAAACCACACAGCCAGTGCTTTAAGTATACACTGGAAGCAGGCCACAAGCCCAACAGCTTTTCCTAGGGAATAGGATTCTAAGAGATTCCTTTTCTTTGTATTGCTTGAATGTCTACACTAATCATGAACTTATCCAAATGAAACAAACCAAAACCAGAGAATCTGAGCTTGGAAAAGTACTCCGCAACTACACGCAACTCTCAAGGCTTTCAGAAGAACCCGACTCCACCTGCGCCCACTCACACTCCCCAGAAAACTTCGCTCTACAGAGGCCTCAGACACGCATACCCCAAGTCAGGAAAGTAAACACCATCACAATCTCAAGTGAAGAATGAGATTCTTAAAAAATTATTTTAGTAGGCATATCTACTATGGGATAGATATATAATAAGTATAATATATATGTATATGTAATACATATTATAAACAATAGACATATTACATATCATATCTCATTATGCCATTTCATGCACATGCTCCCTTCCCTTACTCCATCCCTGTGCTCCTGTTGGCTATTTCTCTACATTCCCCCAGTCTCCCTTCTGTTTCCACAACACATGTCCACCACCTTCTTTATCATTCTCCCCTGACCCTCTTTTAGGATCCCTTTTCTAACTTCATGACCCACCCCCCGACACACACACACACACACACACACAAAATTTTAAACTTCAGATGAGACAGTTAAGGAGAAGAGAATGTGATGCCTGGGTGCTTTCCCTACAGTCTGTCAAGCAAACCACTTACAGGTGGAAAGGGAAAAAGTTTAAAAGGCACAAAGTTGGCACTGCAGAGAGTCAGCAGTTAGGAACGCTGGCTGCGCTTCCAGAGGACTGGATTTTATTCCCAGCACCCACACAACAGCTTACAACCATCTGTAACTCCAGTTTCAGGGGAACTAAGGCCCTCTTCTGGTCTCTAGGGCAACAGGCATTCAAGTGGTGCATAGACAAACATGCAGGCAGACACCCAGAAACATAAAATAAAAATAATAAAAAGAATCTTTCGAGAGACCAGGCTGAGGCCTCAGAACAGCAGCTCAGGGGTACAGTGCCTGCAAGCACTGGGTTTGATCGTCTGCACGAGGGGAAAACACATCGCTGAGTTCAAATCTGGAGTAACAAGAGGCAAGATGGGAGAACTCACATGATCAAAAAAATGCACCACTGCCAGCTTTTTGCTGCGCCGGGTGAAGACCCGCTGTACTTTGGCGATTTTGCCGAAGTGGTTCTCCAGGACGGTCCTGTTGTTGAGATAGTCAGGGATGTTCTTGCACTGGATGGCTGTGGACTCCAGGGAAGACAAGCCCCCGAGACTGTCTGTGCTCTCACTCCTTTTGCTCGGGCGCGCAGATGCTCCCCTGAGGGAATCTAGAAAGTCAGAAGGCAGACATGTAAGTCCGTGGGGTAGAACACGTCTAAGCACAAGAAGTCGCTACTGTGTAAAAGCAAAGGAAATGCTCATGGACGCAAGGCCGGCCCCAAGGTGCTGTTAGGATCTCCAATGTTTTGGTGGGGACTTAAACCAAGCCAACACCGGGAAACAGAGAAGAGTGCGGCAGCAAGGTGTCCTGTGCCGTGCACACCTAGAGCTCACCTTCTTTTTCATCTCTACCTTCTGCCTCTTCCTCTTTACTCACAGCAGGAAGCCGGGAAGGTACCAGGGCAGACTGATTTCCTCCTGGGATGGTCATGTGGTCACTTTCCCCAGATTCCACAAAGCCTGTTTCCTTTTTAGATTCCTTGCTGCCCAGGCGACCAACTTCTTTATTGCTTTTGAAGACATCCTGTATAGTCCGACCAAACAAAGTGCCTCCCCGGGGTCTATTTAGGCGGACGGGTCGTTTATCTGGAGGATGGTCACCCCGGGACAGGGGGTCGGAATCTTCTGCTGTCTCATGGCAGTGTCTCCTTGGGGAGCGATCCTGGTCCTCTTTCCTTTTTAGGCCTTTCATGGGGGTAGGAAGCGGTTCCACCAGGGAAATGGCTTCCTCACATCCTTGATGGACACCCGTTTTGTTGCCTGGGAAGTGCTCTCCCAAAGATCCAGATGACATGGGGAAAGTGGCGAAACCAGTATTCGAACTTCCAAATACTGACTTAGGTCCCCTCTTCTCTTCCTCCACACTCTGGCTGGGCAAAGGAGGGATAAGGGCAGATGTGGTATTACTATCAGCTGGCTTTGAAAAGGCAAAATTTGAACTAGTCACTGAACTACTTGTCGCCTGAGGAAAAGGAAAAGGGGTGAGGCCTCCAGAGGCACTACTAACAGGCTGGGAAAACTTGAAAAAGCCAGACACAGCTTGACTCTGGGTTTTCTCTGGCTCTGACTCCGCCCCCAGGATTGGTCTGAATACTGCATTTTCCAGGGGTTTAAACTTGAAATCTGTTTTCCTAAAACTAGAGCTTGCTACTTCTCCAGTCTCTGGCCCAAAAGTAGAACTGCTTGGGAAAACCCCAACGCTAGAGGGTGATTTAAAACTAAATCCTGTATTTCCTGACGCAGATGAACTTGAAGGCCCAGAGGTAGCTGGAAAAGAAGGTGTGGATTCAAGACTAGTAAACAGTCCAGCACTAGAGGTTTGGGGAAGTCCAAACATTGGCAACGAGGAAGAATGACTTATTCCAGAGGGTGCTGCAAAGCTCGATGATACCTGTGAAAAGCCAAGGTTCTTGCTCAGCGTGGTGTTTTGTCCAAAAATGGAAGGCTGGCCAAATCGAAATGGTGACTTCGTCTGGAATGTTCCCGTGGTACTAGAAGATACTGCAAAAGCACTGGGCTGCTTCCCAATGAAGGGGTTCCCTGGGTTCATCTTTGAAGGCAATCAATACAGTCTGTCCACAACTAGTCCTCTTCCTTAAACTGCCTATGGCCTGGGGAAGCTCTCCTTCATCCCTCAGGATAACCTGAAAAACAAAAGTTCAGAACATTCCAGCACACTGTTACAAGTCTTAAATCACGAATACTCTAAGGATAATTTAAAAGGCACGTTCACAATGGACCAACCACTCACAGAACCAATAGGTTCTTCCTGTTTTGGACACAGAGAAAGAGAGTACAAATAAATTACTGTAATGGAGGTTTAAAGGTTTGGTTTTGTTTTAAGACAAGGTCTCAGCCCAGGCTTGCATCAAACTTATTATATACTGCCAAGCACAGCCTTACATTCCTTTCTCCTGCCTTGGTTTCCCAATTGCTGGGATCACAGGCATGCCCCACCAGGTCTAGCTAAGGCTAAAAATCTCAGCATTAAGACGGAAAACATCACTTACGCCTGATTCCTGCGATCTCCAAGGCCAGAGAATGACAGCGTAATACTGTTAAAATGTCACCGTTCTGATTTTCTACCATCTCATCTTTCAACCAGTAACTCGAACTTGAGATGCCTTGGCCTGGCCTAGACCTAAGTTTTGTTGCCTTCGCCGGCAGCTCTTGGTAAACGGGTGGCACCGCCGACAGAGACCTTCGGGCGAAAATGGCGAAGCCAGGCCTTCAGCAACTCGGCAAGAACTCAGTGAACCGCGGAGGCCGCCGCAGGAGCGTTTCCACCAGATATGACCCTGCCGCGAGGGCCGATGCTCACTCACTGCCAGCATCCGTTCACCACCAGGCCCATCGCACTATGGGTTCACTATAGACCACTGGTACAGTCCCTTAGATGTGTGCGGCGGACGACAAATTCGTCGGACCGACTTCCGGCCCTCCGCATCCGCCTTCCGCTCTCTGGGGTGTGCTGCTATTGATCTTCCGGCAGGCGAGCTTTCTAGTTCCCAGCTTCCCACGTTACTTGCTTTGGTAAGTGTGCGGCGATTTCTCCTTGTGCGGCGTAGAAACACCACGCTCGAGTGTGGATCCACCCTCCCAAGTGTCAGAGAGACCTTGGACCCACAGAGACCCCATCTTTTCACCCATACCTGGTCCTACACCATAGCAACTGCCCCAAACCGCCTTATTCCGCACACTGTGCCCAGCCTACCCTATTTCATAGTTTCCTATGGTAAATGTAAATTCCCTGACAAGTGCAGATAAATTCCACCAAATAAAATTTTTGTTTGTCTGTTTTGGTTCGTTCGTTTGTTTCTCAGGACGGTTTCTTTGTGTGGCCCTGGCTGTCCTGGAACTAACTCTGTAGATCAGAGTTTGAAGTCAGAGATCCGCCTGCCTCTGTCTCCTGAGTGCTGGGATTAAAGGCGTGCGCCACCACCACCCAGCAATAAAATTGTTTTATTGTGAGTGTGTATGTATTTTTACATAATTTATCACTTTCTAGAAATGATGGGTCTTTTCTCGAACTCTAACCACAGGTTCCTTCCAACCATTTTTAAGGGGCTGGATGATCTTCCCAAAATGAGTTTGGTGATTAAAAATCTGCAGCGGGTGGTCCCCATCAGAAGAGTGCCACTTCGCAGCAGGATGGATGTGGTCAGGAGTATTTTAGGAGTGAAGGATTTTGACCTGGGGATCATCTGTGTTGACAACAAGCGTATTCAGCACATTAATAGGATCTACAGGAAGAAAAACGTCCCGACTGACGTGCTGTCTTTCCCATTCCATGAGGTAAAAAAATATGTTCCTCACGTGTAGCCCACCTTTCTTCTAGAACAGTTCCTGTTAGTTACAGATATGGTTTTGGAATTTTTCAAAAAGTGCATTGACATCTGGCCTGGTATACATGCCTTTAATTCCATCTATTCAGGAGGCAGAGGCGACCACAGCTTTGTGAGTTCAAGGCCAGCCTTGGTCTACCTGGTTAGTTCAAGGCCAGACAGGACTACATAATAAGCCCCTGTCTGAGCCAGGCAATAGTGGCCTGTGCCTTTAATACCAGCACTTGGGAGGCTGAAGCAGGTGGATTTCTGAGCTCAAAGCCAGGCTGGTCTACAGAGTGAGTTCTGGGACAGCCAGGCATATACAGAGAAACCCTATCTTGAAAAACTCCAAAACAAAAACCCTGTAGCAATCATGATTTTCTAGAGTCATAGAACGTATGGAATGAATCTCTTTGTGTTTGGGGTTGGGGGCATTTATTGTCATGGACTTACAGGCTGCAGTCCAACTAATCCAACTGTGGCTAGCCGTAAATGAAAATTCCAAGAATTTAGTAGTTGCCTACAAGGCTGGGTGTCTCCGCTGGTCTCTGGAATCCCAAGGAGTCAGCTGATAGGGCGAGGACAAGCAGGCAAAGAAGAACAAAACCTTGCTTCTTCCACGTCCTTATAGAGGCTTCCAGAAGATGGTGTGGCTTAGATTAAAGGTGTGTCTTCTCACTTCAAGATCAGGATTAAAATCGTGTGTATTCCAGCCTCGAGATCTGGATCACAGGTGTTCCCTCCTTTCCTGGATTGTAGTTCAATCCAAATATAGTCAAGTTGACAACCAAGACAATCACAAGACTCTGCCTCAGAAACAAGCAAATAAAAACAAAAGAAGTGAAGCAATATGACCTATGACCCATGCCCGTTAAGTATGTCTGTCCCTAAACATCACAATTCCTCTATGCAGGAGCTGCCTTCCTCCCTCTGTGCTGTCAGGGAATTCAAGTAAGGGCCTTTCAAATTATAAGTGTACCTCAGTAGTAAATGCTTGGGTAGAAAAATGCACAGTAAAAAGTGGTAAACAGTTTCAACAGATACCTTGTGATAGCTACAAGTAGCTACATTATGTAAACACCTTTACCCTTCGTTAGCCGCATAAATTGGAATAATCCTTTTGGAAAGCAAATTGAAAGTTATCAGTGTTACAAAGACTTAAAATGTATATGTCATGATCTACCCATGTCACACCTACAGAAGAGAATCCAAAGAATGTAGAAGGTACAGTGTAACGCGATTTCCTTAGCAGGAAGAAAATAGAGGCAGACAAGTGGGAAAGAATGTAACTGTGTCCATATGCCAATTTAACGATACAGAATGTGAATTACTTTGGTAAGGATAAAAGAAATGGAATAATGCGATGAAATCAAAGCATGTGAGGGCCATTGTGTGTGATAACTATGCAGTCCCTCCCTCGGCCTCTTTGATGGTATTTAGCCTCCATGACATGGTTAGAGCATCTGAGCATCCATCTTGTGGTCAAGATTTCCATGTCCTCTGCTGGGCAAGTGAGCCAAGTCTTTGGGGTTAGGCTACTGTTTGAAAGGCCTCCAACTCTCCTCATTTTCAGAATCTGCAAGCAGGGGAATTTCCTCAGCCACACTCGCCAGATGACTATAATTTGGGAGATGTTTTTCTGGGTGTGGAGTATATCTTCCATCAGTGCAGAGAAAACGAAGATTTCTATGACATCCTTACGGTAAGTGGCAATGCAAAATGGCATATACTCACTAACAAAACTCAAGCCATAGAGAAGGCTGAGAAGGTACGCTAGTATCTACAGGTACCATGGTATTATAGATTAGCAATTGTCAGCCCTGTTCCCACCTTCCCCTTTCTTCTATTTAGCCGCTCCTTGCTGTTTAACTTTTTTTTTTTAAGAGATATAGGTTCAGGCTGGAGGGATGGCTCAGTGATTAATAGGACGCACTGTTCTTCCAGAGAACCTGAGTTCTAGTCCTAGCACCCATGGGGTGTTTCACAGCTGCCTGTAACTCCAGCTCCAGGGAATCCAGTGTCCTCTTCTGGCCTCCCAGGGCATCTGTACTCATTTGTACATACACAGACACATACATACAATTTTAAAATAATAGATAGATAGATAGATAGATAGATAGATAGATAGATAGATAGTCACTACATTGCCCAGGCTGGTCTTGACCTCTTTGGTCCAATCAGTCCTTCCCTCAGCATCCTAGATCTGAAACTGCAACCATAAGCCACCCTTCCCTCCTGCTTAGTTCTAATTGGATAGCCAAGATTGCCCTACCAGGGACAGTCAACTCTCTCTTTACCTGTGTGCAGTCCCAAGCAGTGATGCTCCACACTAATTAAATGAACTGTGTAAAATGTTCCATATTATTTCATCTTACTTTTTTAAGATTTATTTATTATGTATATAGTGTTCTGCCTGCAGATCACATTATAGATGGTTGTGAGCCACCATGTGGTTGCCGGGAATTGAACTTAGTGTTATGCCTGCACCATGAGCCCCCCAGAGACCACCAGGAGTCTGAGTTCTTATGCAAAAGCAAAAAGCCTTTATTGCAAGCTTGAGCTTGGTCCCTCCATCCGTTCTGACACAGCAGTTGGATCATTGAGCTCAGCTATGGCAGGGTTTTAAGGAGTAAAGGATAAGCAGGTAGGGGAATTCTGGATTCAGATGGGGCTCGAACTCCCAATTGGGCAGGAGTAAGGTAACAGAAATCTGGTCAAACAGGGATTGGTACTGGCATTGCTGTAAGGAAATTGGCAACCTATATGCAGGTTAGGTAAGCTATTCTCAATGTTCTGGAGCATCTCATACTTGTTTGTCTCAAGTCTGTTTGGTCCCCTGCAGGGTACAGTCTGTGGCTTTTCCTGGTTATTGTAATGATGAGGCCCAGTCCCAGTATTGTTACTCTGTAGCCTGTCATGGCCTCACTGATGTTAAGTTTAGCCTCTTCACTCAGGACTTCTGGAAGAACAGCCAGTGTCCTTAACCTCTGAGCCATCTCTCCAGCCCAAATGTTCCATTTTAGACAGAAGGAAACTAAGGTTGGAATGTAGCTCAGTGGTGAGCCCTTGCCTAGACAGGAGGGAATTGAGGTTGGAACGTAGATCAATGGTGAGCACTTGACTAGGCAGGGGGGGAAACTGAGGTTGGAACGTAGATCAATGGTGAGCACTTGACTAGGCAGGGGGGGAACTGAGGTTGGAACGTAGATCAATGGTGAGCACTTGACTAGGCAGGGAGGAACTGAGGTTGGAACGTAGGTCAATGGTGAGCACTTGACTAGACAGGAGGGAACTGAGGTGTTTTAACTCCTGCACAGTGAAGCGACTAGCTACCCCATTGTCCTGGCACAGGATAACTCAGTCTTACAAGGGTAGTCTGTGACCCTCAAGGGGCAGGTTTCTGGTAGATCACCCCCTGAGCTGACTTCTCATTTGCTCCAACAGGTGACAGCCACTCATGGACTCTGTCACCTCCTGGGCTTCACCCACAACTCTGAGATCGAGTGGCAAAAGGTAGGGGCAATACCTGTGCAAGGGGCCATGTGCTATCCACAGATGTAACCCTAACCTCGAGGCATCCAGCCCCATGAACCCTATGACAAGAAGCAGAAACTATGGCTTCCATCCATCTGGCCTAAAAAGATGAGGTAGTAGGTGGTAGTACACACCTTTAGTCCCAGCACTTGGGGGAAGGGAGGCAGAGGCAGGAGGATCTCTGTAAGTTCAAGGCCAGTCTGGTCTACAAAGCTAGTTCCAGGACAACCAGGGCAACGAAGGAAACCCTATCTCAAAAGATAAAGATGACATACTGTTTTAAGTATCTGGTTCCTTAAACAGATTAAATGTTAAATTCCCTGAAGTGCTAGCTATGCTAGCTATTATTAGTGGGAGTCAAGATATATTTAATGTTTAGAAAAACCTCACACATAGAAAAACAACAACAAAAAAACCTTTCCTTATCAGTTGGCTACAGGTAATTTGAAGTAATGGTTCCTTTGGGTTTTTGTTTTGTTTTTGTTTGTTTGTTTGTTTGTTTGGTTTTTTGATTTTTTTTTCCAAGACAGGGCTTCTCTGTAGCTTTTGGAGCCTGTCCTGAAACTAGCTCTTGTTTACCAGGCTGGCCTTGAACTCACAGAGATCTGCCTGCCTCTGCCTCCCAAGTGCTGGGACTAAAGGCGTGCACCACCCCCCCCACCCCCCCCACCCCCCCCCACCCCCCCCCCCCCGGCGTATTTCCTTTGTTTCTAAAGGCTGATGAGTGCCACGTTTATAAAGCCCACTATGGCATCTAATAGGCTTAGGTTATATCTGCAAGCAAATAGTCTATTACTTGAAATAAACTTTAAAAAAAAAAGATTCTCTGTTTATGTGTCTGTACCTTCATGAGTCTATGCGTACTGTGTGTGCAGGTACCTGTAGCGGCCAGAGGAGGAAATTGATCTCCTGGAACTGGAGATACAGTGGTTGTGAGCTGCCTGATGTGAATGCTGGGAGCCAAACCCAGGGCATCTGTAAGAGCAGCAAGTGCTCTTAACTGCTAGGCTCTCTCTCCAGTCCCCATGAATGAACTGGTTCTTTCTTCAGTTAAAAGTAGACCGCCTTCTGGCTCTGCTCCCACCCAGTCCTTTCTTTGCCCACTCCCTCGCTTCCCAACACTTCCCTGGTACTCTTGGGTATCCAAGCTTCTCCCCCAACCCTTTGAGGGTCCCCTCTCTGTTGTCCTTATTCCTTTGTAGCTCCTGTCCACCCATAGCTCTTTCAGTCTCTGTTCGGGTGTTGCCCTTAGACTTGTGTGGTGTTGAGATGGGGGCCTCTGCAGGAGGTACAGGGAGGAGTGTGACTGGGGATAAGGGTCCCAGAAGTGCCCTCTTATCAGCTTGTGTGCTGCTGTGTTCTAGATGTACAACCAAGAGAAACTGGTGCTGGAGGAACTGAATCGCTGCACCGGAGCCAGCCTCCAGCCCCTGACCAAGGGCCTCTACTAATGTTTCAATACTGTGAGCTGGAGACATTGTTGGATGGAGTCCTGCCCCTCCAGAATGGATCTCTGCTGATCATGCTGGCCTGGGTGACTTTGGCCCACACGGAAGCTCAATTCCATGAGTGGAAACTGGCTTCAGGAAGTACCAAGGAGGTGTCAAGTTGGCTCTTGCTCTGTTTAAAAAGCTATCTTAGAACTGGGCAGTGGTAGCGCACGCCTTTAATCCCAGCACTCGGGAGGCAGAGACAGGCGATCTCTGTGAGTTCGAGGCCAACCTGGTCTACAAGAACTAGTTCCAGGACAGGCTCCAAAACCGCAGAGAGACCCTGTCTCGAAAAGCCAAAAAAAAAAAAAAAAGCTATCTTAATTATTATAAACAGCAGTTCTAGGCCATTCCTAAGAAAAGAAACATGTAAGTTCTATCAATGTGTTGCCATCAAACTAATAATTATATGAGAGAAAGATCATGTCAGAAATCATCATGAAGAAAGGAAACTGTGTGAGGTCTTTAATTGATGCTTTTAACAAAAACAAAATTCTCTGGAATCACATCCTAAGGGACACTGAAAGATGGTTCTGTAGGAAGTGGATGTCACCTCCCTGAAGCTCTTGGGAGTGTGTTGCATTGACTTGTTCATCCACAGGGACATCACATCACTGTCTTCACTGTGTGGTAGCCAGGTCAGTCACAGGGAAGGTCCACCCGGGGCTAACTGGCAACTCTGAATCATCTTGCCTCTGACCTGTAATGATCCAAGGATTCAAAAGTAGGGACCAGCTTTTTGGTGAGGAATGTAGCAAATGAGAGCTTCCTTTAATACTTGAAAATAGCATCTGTAAAGGCAGGTGGAATGTAGCACTCCAGTGATCCCAACTACTAGAGAGGCCAAGACAGCAGAATTACAAGTTTGAGGCCAGCTTGAGCAACTCAGTGAAATGTTGTCTCAAAATGGTAAAGAGGAGATGGATATTAACTTAGTGGAAGAGTACTTGGCTAGTGTGCTCAAAACCTTGTGTTCAATCCACTATCACAAATAATAAATCTTTAAAAACAAAACATTAAGCCAGGGGTGGTGGTGCACTCCAAGCTCTCAGGAGGCAGAGCTTGTGAGTGTAGACTGGCCTGGTCTACATATTGAGTTCCAGGACAGCCAGAGCCACGTAATAAACCTTGTCTCAAAAAACAAACAAACAGCTGGGCGGTGGTGGCGCACGCCTTTAATCCCAGCACTCGGGAGGCAGAGGCAGGCGGATTTCTGTGAGTTCGAGACCAGCCTGGTCTACAAGAGCTAGTTCCAGGACAGGCTCCAAAACCACAGAGAAACCCTGTCTCGAAAAAGCAAAAAAAAAAAAAAAACAAACAAACAAAAACCATTAAAACAACTAGGAAGCTAGGCATGGTTAGACATACCTTTAGTCTCAGCACTTGATGTGGGATTCCCCTCTGGATGCTGTGAATATGTTTTATTACCATTGGTTAATGAATAAAGCTTTTTCTGCTTAGTGCAGCAGAGCCGGGAGGGAAATCCAAACAGATACAGAGAGAAAGTGGGCAGAGTCAGAGACGTCATGTAGGTGCCAAAGGAGATAGGTGCTGGTTCCATACCAGTAAGCCACAGCCTCATGCCGATACATAGATTAATAGAAACAAGTTAATTCAAGATGTAAGAGCTAGCTAAAAATATGCCTGAGTCATTGGTTGAACAGTGTTGTAATTAATGCAGTTTCGAAGCAGTAGGGGAAACAAACGAGCAGTCTCCGCCTACAGATGGCACTACACGCTCTCAGAGGCCAGAGGCAGGTGAAGCTCACTGAATTTGATTTAAGGTCAGCCTAGTCTACTTGTAAGACCCTGTCTCAACAAAGGAGACAGGCATGATTGTACATGTCTGAAACCCTAGCAGCAGCCAAGCTAAAACAGGATTGTAAGTTTGTTGTCAGCCTGGACTCAGAAACCAACCAACACCAAAACCAAAAAGGAAACCAATTTTACCAAAACAACAAAAGAGACACCAGAAAATCAAGGAAGCATGCACACACATGTGAAAAGAAATCTACCAGGACCAGAGTACAGACGGGACGGGGAAAACGATCATCTCCCTCGAGGAGGCACGGGCCAGGCTGTTTGCGGCTTTTAGAAAAATTCCTTGTAGACAGTGTATGAATCATCCTTATTTATTTGTTTATATATTTATTATTACTTGATTCTTTTTTATTATTATTTTTATTTTTCAAGACAGGATTTCTACCTTTGGAGCCTGTCCTGGAACTAGCTCTTGTACACCAGTCTGTCTTCAAACTCACAGAGATCTACCTGCCTCTGCTTCCCGAGTGCTGGGATTAAAAGCGTGCACCACCACCGCCCGAATCCATCCATATTTACTCAGCCTGCAGGCCACACATGTTCATACCTTACACATGTTTCTTGTTCTTAAGATTTTAACATTTTATGAGTATGAGTATTTTACTTGTGTGTGTGTCTGTGTACCATGTGTTTGCCTGATACCCATGGAAATCAGAAGAGGACATTAAAGACCCTGGAACTGAGTTACAGACATGAGTTGCCATGTGCTGGGAATTGAACCGGAGTTTTCTTCAAGAGCACCAAATGGCCTTAACTCCTAACCATTGAGCCATCTCTCCAGCACTTTCTTGTTTTCCGAAACAGGGCTTTTCTGTGCAACTCTGGCTGTCCTGGAACTATGTAGACCAAGCTGGCCTCGATCTTAGTGATCTGCCTGCCTCCACCTCTCTAGTGCTGGGACTAAAGGTGTGTGCCACTGTGCCCAGCTCCTTATTTTATTTTGAATTGCACTTAATCAGCGATGGTGTTGGAGTGTATGCACACCACAGTGCAGCAATGCAATGCAGTCGTAGAGGCAAGAGTGACAGCCTGCAGAAGTTGGTCCTCGTTCCCCATCTCCCACCCACCATGTCCTGAGGCTAAAACTCAGTTATCAGACTTGACTGACAGCGAGCACCTTTAACTACTATGCAACCTTGTTGACCCTGGATATTTGAAAAGAAAGCACATCACACATTCTTCAGCTTGCTTCTCTCACATTGGAATGAAGTGATCACTCCAGGCATGATCATCAGGTCTTTCTCTTGGTTTGCGAGTGGGCAGGTGTAACACATCAAGGACATAACACAGGGCCTCACCCGTGTTCAGCAAGCTGTCTACCACTGAGTTATGTCTCCGGCCTCACTTTACTCTTACTGCAACCTTCCACAGGAATGTTAAAATGGGTTTGCAGCTGTAATGATGGATTCTGATCTGGAACTGTTTTTCTGACAAGTCTTTCATAATAAAATGTTTGTGTTTCCCCTGGGTGAGGCCTCAGTCTCCTAGCTTTCCCAGATGGCCATGGAGAGTAATCAAGCCTAGAAGACCATGATGCTTACTGAGATAGGCGAATGGCCTGGCACACCTGGAAAGGCAGCATGGTTTTCAGTGCAGCTCTGTGAGAAAATCAAGGGTGTCGAATGAGGGGTGCTGTGGGACCTGGGCTGAGGTGAAGGACACTTTATGGGACCAGTCCTGCTGGACTGCCCAAAGATCTAAGGCATAGCCTTCCCAGGGGTGACAGGCTCTGCAGGCTTGACAACTGGTGCTGAGATCTGCAGCTGACTTTTTTTTCTGGCTCCTTCCAATCTGCCACAGTGCATTGGCTTGACCACAGGATGCGTGTGCTTGTTGGCATACATGGAGGAGAGGTGGCCAGGCCCATCCTTCCACTTACCTGCTGCAAAACACTAGCTTTCTCCCTCCAGGCGTATGTGCTACGGGTAGCTGGGATGGGAAGTAGTTGGCTCAGTCAGGTGGCTCACAGTGGGCAAGAAGCTGGCTGCATGTGGGAGGGCGGTAGCCGCCACCACTGGAGGCCACCCCGGATATCCCGAAGGGGCGCCAGCTGTGGAGGCAGCCTGCAGCGGGGCAGGGGGTGCATAGTGGTGGTGGTGGTGCACTGGGGGTGGCTTCTGCTTTTCAGCTCGCAAGACTCCGTGGTGCGCCCATCGTGGGTCCTGGCAGAGTACACAGCCAGGTCAGGACGGCAGCATCCTTTCCCTATGCCTGGGCCCACATTGGTGAGAAGGGCAGCAGACTGTGATGGGAGTACATCCTGGGCTTAGGGTTCTCTGTGCCCCAGCTACCTTACCTGCTCCCCATCACCTTCACCACATACCCACAAGCCAGAGATGCATGCACAGGTACCCAGGAGCAACCCCGCCCCCAGCCAATGACTGAATCTCAGCCCCCAAACCTACCTGGAGGGTAGCGGCACGTGGCCCTGTGGGCCCAGGGGGCAGGGCTTTGAGCATCATGTTCTGCATGAGGATCTGGTGCATCTGGGCATTCTGCATTAGCATCATCTCTACCATGTCTGAAAGGAGAGTCAGGGCTTATTCATATGTTGGCACCTGATGATAGTCTCTGCTCTAAAACTGATTGCTCCTTATGTTTGTTAAAAACAGGCACCAGGCAGTGGTGGCATATGCCTTTAATCCTAAAACTCATGGGGTAGAGGCAGGTGGATCTCTGTGATTTTGAGGCCAACCTGATTTACAGAGCAAGTTTCAAGATAGGCTCCAAAGCTACACAGAGAAACACTGTCTTGAAAAAGAAAAAAGGAAAAAAAAACACAACTCTTGCTGGGCAGTGATGGAGCACGCCTTTAATCCCAGCACTTGGGAGGCAGAGGCAGGCAGATCTCTGTGAGTTCAAAGCTAGCCTGGTCTACAAGAGCTAGCTCCAGGACAGTCAGAGTTACCCAGAGAAACACTGTCTCAGTAAAACAAAAACAAACAATAAAAAAAAACCTCTTGCCGGGCGGTGGTGGCGCACGCCTTTAATCCCAGCACTCGGGAGGCAGAGGCAGGCGGATCTCTGTGAGTTCGAGACCAGCCTGGTCTACAAGAGTTAGTTCCAGGACAGGAACCAAAAAGCTACGGAGAAACCCTATCTCGGAAAAAAAAAACCCTCTTAATTGTTCTTAATTGTTTGCTGTAGTCAACAGTGCCATTTTATTCACACCACTATAGTATGCATCTGTGGTCGTTTGAATGTAATTGGCTACCATAAACTCCATGGGGAGTGGCATTGTTAGGTGTGGCCTTGTTGAAGTAGGCATGGCCTTTGAGGAAGTGTGTTACTGTGGGGGGCGAGCTTTGAGGTCTCCTATGCTCAAGATACAGCCTAGTTCAGATCATGTCCTGTTGCTTGTGGGATCAAGATGTAGCTTTCTCCACTTTCAGCTCCTTCTCCAGCACCATGTCAGCTTGTATGACACTATGTCCCACCATGATGATAAACAGACTAAACCTCTGAAACTATAAGACACTCCATTAAATGTTTTCCTTTATAAGAGTTGTTGTGGTCTGCTGGGTGGTTGCAGCGCACACCTTTAATCCCAGCATTTAGGAGGCAGAGATAGGTGGATCTCTGTGAGTTCGAGGTCAGCACAGTCTACAAGAGCTAGTTCCAGGACAGGCTCTGTAGAAACCTACAGAGAGCCGGGCGGTGGTGGCGCACGCCTTTAATCCCAGCTCTCGGGAGGCAGAGGCAGGCGGATCTCTGTGAGTTCGAGACCAGCCTGGTCTACAAGAGCTAGTTCCAGGACAGGCTCCAAAACCACAGAGAAACCCTGACTCGAAAAACCAAAAAAAAAAAGAAACCTACAGAGAACAGAGAAAGTCTGTCTCAAAAAATAAAAGAGAGAGAGAAAGAGAGGAAGAGGTGTGTGCCATGAAGCCTGGCTGTTGGGTTGGTTTTGATGTTTTGCTTTTTTGTCTTCTAAGAAAAAGGTCTCATGTATCTCATGCAGCCCAGGTTGACCTCAAACTCACTATGTAGCCAAGGATGACTCTGAACTTTTGATTCTCCCACCTCTAGAGCCTAAGTACTGGGATTACAGATATGTCACTATTGTAAACAGAAGTTTCTGTCCTGCCAGTCCCACAGCTGTTTAGTCCCAACACAACACACATAGGCCTATATTAATTATAAACTGGTTGGCCTATTAGCTCAGGCTTATTATTAACTAGCTATTACAACTTACATTAACTCATAATTCTTATCTATGTTTAGCCATGTGGTTTGGTACCTTTTCTCAGTGTGGCATCTTCATCTTGCTTCATCTCTGTCTGAGTGGCAACTGACTCTCTGCCTTTTCTCTTCCCAGAATTCTCCTAGTCTGGCTGCCCCACCTATACTTCCTGCCTGGCTACTGGCCTTTCAGCATTTTATTAAACCATTTTATTACGATTGACAAATCTTTACAGGGTACAAGAGCATTATCCCACAGCAACTGTACCTGGTTTATATAGTGCTGAGGAGAAAGTAATAGCTCAAACTAGGCTTTTAAATTCTTTTCTAGGCCGGGCAGTGGTGGCACACGCCTTTAATCCCAGCACTCGGGAGGCAGAGGCAGGCGGATCTCTGTGAGTTCGAGACCAGCCTGGTCTACAAGAGCTAGTTCCAGGACAGGCTCCAAAACCACAGAGAAACCCTGTCTCAAAAAACCAAAAATAAATAAATAAATACTTTTCTTTGGATTTGAGTATGAAGGAATTATGGTCTTTTATAGGAGTTATTTTGACTATGCTCTCTATTTCCAGAGAGCAAAGAACAATTGTATTGGAATTATTATTGAGTCTGATGTCACCAAGGTAACCTGCCTGGCTTTCCATTTGGCCTTCACTTGTACAATGTGGTATGAATACACTCCCGCCCCCATGGCTAAATAAATGTAATCAAAAATAAAACATGTGCCTGGAGAAATGGCTCAGTGGTTTGGAAAGCTCAGTGGCACTGTCTGTTCTTTCAGAGGGCATGGATTTGATTCCCAGCATCCATATGAGAGCTAACAACCATCTGTAATTCCAGTTTCCGGGAGACCTGATGCCCTCTTCTAGCCTCTGAGAGCAATGCATGACCATGGCACACTGTTATATATGCTGGCAAAACACGCAGACACAGAACAAAAATCCTTTCAAAAAATTGCTTAGGGCCGGGCGGTGGTGGCGCACGCCTTTAATCCCAGCACTCGGGAGGCAGAGGTAGGCGGATCTCTGTGAGTTCGAGACCAGCCTGGTCTACAGAGCTAGTTCCAGGACAAGCTCCAAAGCCACAGAGAAAACCCAGTCTCGAAAAACAAAACAAACAAAAAAAAATTGCTTAGGAAGTGTCAGGTCTCAACTCCTCTAAAAGGACAATCTGGGCTCAATTCAATCTGGCCTCTGACCAATGCTAAACACTCAGTGTTCCTCACAAACCTTGTGAAGTGGGCTTCTGTTTGCCTGGAAAAGCCGTTTCTTACCTGCTCCTACAGCCCCCAGCCTCCAGAAAAGGCATCTAATCCTCTGTTAGTTCATACAAGCCTCCAACAGATCAAAGCCCGACAGAAGCAGAAAGTAAACAACTCACAAGTCTCAGGAAGTCTTCAAAATGTGCTAGATACACAAAGTACCTCCTTCCACAGTTACATGAGCAGTAAGGACTGCTGAGGGGCTCAGACCAGCCAAGCTGCCCGGAAGAGACTCTTTGACCTACTGATTTCTAGAGCTCTGGGATCCAAACTTTCATGAGTCATTACCCACCCTGGGATGAACTTTTGGTGATCTGGCTGTCCTTTTCACTGTCTGTAAGTAACTCCAATAAACTCATTGATTCATCAAGTTAGACCTTAGTGGTATTGTCTGTTAGTGGTTCTCCTTCTGGTGTGAATAGATATTTCTGTTGCACCTCACCAGGAAAAGTATCACACAACACCTACTTACAAAAATACGTTCCTCGCCGGGCGATGGTGGCGCACGCCTTTAATCCCAGCACTCGGGAGGCAGAGGCAGGCGGATCTCTGTGAGTTCGAGACCAGCCTGGTCTACAGAGCTAGTTCCAGGACAGGCTCCAAAGCCACAGAGAAACCCTGTCTCGAAAAAAAAAAAAAAAAAAAAAAAAAAAAAACCAAAAATACGTTCCTGTAGTGATATTTTATATGTATTTTAATAAATAAAGCTTGCCTGAAGATCAGAGAGTTAAAAAAAAGCCCCGCTGGTCAGCCTTACAGACCAGGCATTAGTGACACACACCTTTAATCCCAGTAACCACACTAGTTTGCCATAGAAACCAGGTGGTAGTGGTGCAAACCTTCAATCCCACCCTAGAGAGGAATATAAGATGGGAGAGGGCAGCTCTCACACACAGTCTCATTCTGAGATTCCTGGAGGCAGGATCGCCATTTCAGACTGAGGTAGAGGGAAGAGCCAATGACTGGCTGTTTTGTTTTTCTGACCTTCAGGTTGGACCCCAGAATCTGTCTCTGGGTTTTTATTAACCATGCTATACTTTTCCTTTCAGTGTATAATTTCACAAACCTAAAGTAATAGCAAGGGGCTGGAGAGATGGCTTAGTGATTAAGAGCACTGGCTGCTCTTCCAGAGGTCCTGAGTTCAATTCCCAACAACCACATGGTGGCTCACAACCATCTGTAATGAGATCTGGTGCCCTCTTCTGGAATGTGGGCATACATGGAGGCAGAATGTTGTATACATAATAAATAAATATTAAAAAATAAAGTAATAGCAATGTAGAACACATACGTACCTTCCTTGATACTTCCCGATCTTTGAGTGGGAAAGACCTGAGGAGGAGAAATCTGTGCAATCAATGGCTGCTGCTGGGGTAGCTGTTGAATGATGGTGGCAGGAGGCTGCAGGACCTAAGAAGGCCAGTTGGTTAGCTATGTGAATGTACAAACTTCACAAGGCTCCTCCATCCATCCATCTGCACACTTAACTAACTATCCATCCACCCAGTCAGTTATCAGTCTACACACCCCTTCCATCTATCTGTCCTCCTACCTATCCACCCCATCCACCCACCCATTCACCCATCCCCCCATCTATCATCCATCTAAAGAGAAATTTAAATGATTAACACTGTAAGTTAAATAAACAATTGCATAGAATTTTTTTTTTACATCTGGTTAGGACTTGGTTTTGTTTTGTTTTTGAGACCAGGTCCCCCTGTGTGGCTCCACCTGGCATAGAATTCACCAAGTAGACCAGACTGGCCTTGAACTCATACTGGTCTTTCTGCCTCTGACTACAGAGTATAAGATGTAAATATATACCACCGCATGCAGCATGTACATGATATTTTTAATGATTCTCATATTTCCTACCTTCAGGAAGGTAGTTAATGCCTGGTTAATTTCGCTTTAATAGATTTAACATTTGATGTGTCCAGTCTGTTAACATTTATGCATTTTAAGAGGAGTATGGTGGAATTTCATGGTGTCGAGAGTCTAGGGTAAACCTGCTTGATGAAAGTCGGGTGTTCACAAGTCTCTTCCAGTGGCTGGTCTATAGTAGTGCCGTTCCCAACTTTGCTGATTGCTACAGCTCTCCATACACAGGACAGGAATGTCAACCTTGTGCACTCTTAGCCTCTAGTTTCTCTTCTGAGTGAGGTAAATAAGTAGCAATTTCAAGCAAACACCAGAAAGAATTGTTTACTCCTCGTTGCAAGTCTTGAATGAACTTGCCTCTTCTATCTATTCAGAGTCGGTGGCCTAGACCAGACTTGGGAGTTTTCTACCCAGAGATGGAGTGAATTAGGGCTCATGGGCCACGTGGGCTCAGCTGTTAAAAATGCGAGCAGTCACAGACGGACATCAACATGCATCCTAACCCGTAACTTTTTCATGAAAATTGAACTGTGTCTTCCTGTGTTACAAAGTGTTTTTCCTCTATTTGCCTGCAGACATGTGAGAACACGAAACCAGGTGGTGGTGCATGGTTTTAATCTCAGCACTTGGGAGGCAGGGCCAGGAGGCATGGTCTATACGGTGAGGTCAGCCTGAGTGAGTTCCGGCTAGCCAAGGATATACAGTGAGACCCACCCTGTCTTTGTGTGTGTGTGTGTATGTGTGTGTGTGTGTGTGTGTGTGTGGCTGTGTGTGGCTGTGGCTGTGATTTTTCGAGACAGGGTTTCTTTGTAGCTTTGGAGCCCATCTTGGAATTAGCTCTTATAGACCAGGCTGGCCTCAAACTCAGAGATCCGCCTGCCTCTGCCTCCCTAGTGCTGGGATTAAAGGCGTGCGCCGCACAAACATGATGTTCCTGACAGCAGGTAGAAACACAGGCTGGAACATCTGGAACCTGGGTACAGATAGCTCACCAGCAAAGGGAGTTCTGTGGGATCCATACCCTCTGCTAAGTGCTGCTGCCAGTTTTCCTGCCCATAGGGAAGATGTCTTCCAGGTCACTAACATGTCTAGAACGTTTTCTTCTGTGCCTATTCTCCTCATTCCTGCATTCCCTCATACTGATCCCAAACAAAGGCCTCACCTGAGCCTCTTACCCCTTCTGCTTAAGAACATTCTTTCTGAGCCAGCAAGATGCTTAGTAGATAAAGGTACTCAGCAAGAGGCTTGGCCACTTGCCTTTGATCCCCAGAACCCATATCACAGTGGAAGGACAGAACCCATTCCACAGTATTGGCTCTGACTTCCACATACACACTATGGTGCGTATGCCCCATAGATGCATCACATGCACACACTAATTATACATACAATTAAAAATAACTATCATTTGCTTAAGATGGTTGAGTTTCTTTTGCTTGTGACTCAGAATGCTGTGTGGGGGCCACACAGAATGGTATATTCTGCTGTTTGTAGCTCTGTCCCTAAGCCAGGGTCTCAAACATCCCGAGTCACCGAGAAGTATTAAAAGGCTGTGAATTCAGGGCCCACTGGGGCTAAACTCCCCCAGTCCTTCCAATGCAGCTGTTAGGTTGGTCTAGTAGGAGTCTGTCCTGAGAGGGTAGCCATCCCCACGCCAGTCCTCCAGTCTTTCCCTGGGTGACCTATGGTGCCATGGGCAGCAAATGAAGCTGCTATTGGCTCTGAACAGAGTGAGCCTCTCCAGAGCACTGGCATCCTGCTGGGACCCCTGGAAAAGACATGGGAGAGTTCTCGGCCTCCCTCCCTGTACGTTGGAGGGATGAGAGAGAATTACCTCTGCCCTCCCTGACTGGATGGACTGCGGGCAACACAGTGTACTTCTGCATTGCTCTGAATTCTCAGTTCTGACCCTCCTACCCTGCTAGAAGCTGCTGTGACCCAGGAATCCTACCGGGTGCTGGATGATCCTTTGTGGCTCTGGGGGTTGGGGCAAAGGCAGGGAGGCAGCAGGGAAGACATCCACGGGAGGCACCTCTGGGTTCAGGGCTGGCGCCATGGTTCTTTCCTGTGCCCTCCTCCAGGCGTGGACTGGGGAGTGCTCATTCACCAACTGCTGTTCCTAAAAGATCGGCAGCCTGTTGGTTATAAAGCCACCAGCAGAGACCTATGAACCTCACTGGGTGAACAGGCTCTAACCAGTATGCTTTTCCCATCCTCATCCCTGCCAGGGACTATGGCACCCAAATGTTCAGTGTGGACCCTGGAATTAGGGATCTCCTTGTCTCTCTTCTCAATGAGACCATAATGAATAAATCATTTTTTCTGCTTTCCACTGATAATTTGACTTTTAATTGGCTTATTGAGAATGAATGGCCAAGCTGAACTTGAGGCACAGGTTGTGACCCCAAGTTCAATAATACTCCTTGGTAAATATTTGGAAATTCTGCTTCTCTTAGCATATACCAAATACTTGTAATGAGTTTCCGGTTGTTGCTGTTTCCCAGCCAACAATCTAATGGTTCTTCATGCATTTTGGCATCTGCCCAATGCAGAAAGAGCAAATCTCTTGGCTAAGGGGATTATGGGGATAACACCCATACAGATGCTTCTAGGCACGGTCTCTTCTTGCTGCTGGCCAGTTTAGTTCATGTGAGCTCCACGCCCTATGGCAATGGACCTTGGCTCATTGCCTGCTCTGTGGCAGTGGCCTAAGCAGTTTCTAAGCTCACATACTGCCTATACCTGACCCTTTACCTCAGGGAAGTGATGGGCTGGGAGTGTTAGTCTCTTAATGCTCACCATTCAGTTACCAGCCCCCAGTGTGTAAACATTAGCTAATTGATCTCAAGAGTTCAGACAAACATTAATTGGAGTCTCCGAGCCAGTGTATTAGCCCACGGAGAGTCAGGCCCAGGCTTAGCTGAGGGTGCAGGCCTACCCAGAGTCTCTGTAGAAGGTCCTTCCTTCTCCTCAAAGCATTCTGCAGAGCAGTGTCTGGCTTTTCCTGTTGTCCTGGGTGGAGAAGGCACACATCACTGAGAAATATTCTGGCTGCTGTCTCTGGTAGAGTGCCCCAACTTTCCTGCACCCTAGGGTTCAGAGTAGCCTGGAGCCTCCTGAGCTCCTGAGCTCAGGTCTGTTATAAACATCCATCCCAAAGAAGGAAGGACCAGGGCTAGGGAGGGTAAAGAGGGGAAGGCTTGGTTAGAGTCAGCCCAGTGGATCTTCTTGGTTCTGAAAGGCACTGAAAGTCAGTAGAACAGATCTCTCTAGCCTCCATAGCCCTGGCCCTAAGCTGTACAAAAGACAAGCATGCTCACCAATGTGGAGGAGCGGGTCTTACTCCAGAGAAAGCTCTGAAAGGGGTCGGCTTGCCCTGACATTCTACTGGAACTGGGATATTTGTGATGCCAGGGCTGGCTTCTCTGGAAGCTTTACCTGGGATGCCCTCTGGTACATTTGTGGCCATTGGGTTGTGTGTAGGTCCCCTGGATCATGTGGCCTGGTTTGCCATTTTCCATCTAGATTTGAGGGCTCCCAGGTTCAGCTAGCTGCCTTCAGTGTTCCCAGAGTTACCCAGAACCATGAATATTCCATGTTCTAAAGAATAAGATATGCTCCTCTAGCCTCGGATCCCCATTCAGATGTCCATAAACCTATATTCCGGTCCCAGGTGTTGAGAAGGATAAGACTGAGGCTCTGCCCATCCCTGGAATTAATTGGTTGGGACAATTTCTGCACTGAGCAATCTGAGGTTTGTCACCTGACCTTTCTGTGCCTACATTTTCTCAGCGACAAGATACATTCCCTCTAAGAGCCAGCTGGCTAAGGGGTCAGCATGTGTGCTTGCCAGCGTGGGTGTATTCGTATGTGCGTGTGTGTGTGTGCGCACATGCGTGTGTGATTGCGAATGTGTGTGCATGTGTTCGTGTGTGTGTTTGTGCATGTGTGTTTGTGTGTTTGTGTGTTTGTGTGTTTGTGCATGTGTGTGTTTGTGTGTTTGTGTGTTTGTGCATGCGTGTATGTTGTTTTACAGGTAAAAACAAAAGCCAGGGCCTGCTCTGCCTGCCGCTCTTCTGGTTGGTTCTCCTTCCTACCTGTATGTGCCCAGGCATCTTAGAACACTTACCTGCTCTGTCCATGCTTTCTCGTTCCTGTTCCAGCATCTGTGAGGAAGAATCTGTGATGGGGACTTGGCTCCAGGTTGGTGAGTGGAGTCTGCACAGCCCACCCGCCTATGCAGCAGATATTCCGAAAGCTCTGGGGGTGGTCAGCACCCAAAAGGAAGTACAGAGGGCAAGAAGCACTCTTCAAGTGGGTAAATGGAGCAAGGGTCACCATTCTCTTACGGATTCTTCTGGTCATGTTCTCGAACATAATGTATGCTAGCCATCTTAAACCCAAAAGGGGTACCCTGAGGGGCCCCAAGGGATGGGCTGATGGGATACAAGTAGAGCATCCTGGCGCACAACAAGGGGTACACTGATGGACCCCATGGGGTTTCCCTGCTGGGACCCAAAGGGGACACTCCGGTGGGTCCCAAGAGGGAACGTTTATGGATCCCAAGGGTTACCCTGAAGGACCCCAAGAGGGATACTCCAGACATATTTCTGAGTAGCAACCCTTGCAGAGACTACCCTTGGTTTGTATCCAGGGCCACTGGGGCCTTGAACTAGGGGTTCCGGGATTGGTAATAGGTAGGAAGTAGAAGGGAATAATGCAGGCAGAGCATATGGAGAAGCTGCCCACGGGCAGTGTGAGTCCCCGTGGGCCCTATGCATCATTTCTTGCAAGGACAGACATGTTGGTCACCGATCACTCAGAATGTCATAGATGGTTGAGAAGGTAGAGAAGACTGGGTGGGCATGACCAGGTTTTTTTCCAACCAGGATGTTGGTTGCATCTCCATAGGAAGCAGTCAGCATCCCTTTAAACACGAGCCTGTAGGTACAGGAGTTTTATAGGGATGTGTCCCAGAAGTATGCTTGCTGGTAGGCACAGCCTGCCTCCGGCCTTTGAGGCAGGAGATTAGAGCGGAACTCCAGGTTAGAGCACAGCAGTAGGTAGGCTCTGTCTTACCTGTTCCAGGAGTCGCAACGTCAGCCGGGTCATCTGATCGGCACTTGAGGAGTCCAGCATCCTAACAACTGTGTAAGAGGCCTGCAGAGAAATAGAAATAGAAGGCTGAGGTCCCACCTGCTTTGGCCCCTGCTTACCTACAGCAGAGAACCCCCTCGGGGGTCATGGTGCCACAAGACAAGAGAAAATAGGAGAGTGACCAGCCCCTCCCTGGACTCCAGTGCCAGAGCCCGCTCTGGAGTTATGACAGTTGCCAGCCTGTGGAAAGGAGGTCTTGGGTTGCCAGGATGGGTTCTGTGTCCAGTTAAATGTGTTGCCTGTAAACACTGATTCACAGGCGTGGCCAGGCACAAACAGATCAGTAGGGAGGTAAACAGCTAGGGGGCAGGCTTTAGATGGCGCCAGACACCACTTACCCAGGGAAATAGAGCAGAGGGATGAGTGGAGGGATGAATGAGTGGAGGCCTCCCGGGCTCCCCTAGACCCACACCCCCTGCTGTGGTCAACCCCTGCCGCTCTGCTCTAATCTCCTGCTGCCGCCTGCAGACTGCCAGGAGTTCCTGCTCTCGGAGCAAGCCTTTCCCCAGAGTCTGGCTTCATGTGAAGAGCTATGACTTCTTGTTGGCTTTTTTTCTGCAATGTAGTACCAATGAGATTCTAGCAGTTTCTAAAGTCGGCAGACAGGCTCTACCTACCAGCAAGTGTTCTTGTGGTGCACAGCCCTAGAAACCTGCCTCGGTGATGCTCTTGTCTTTATCTGGAACCTTCAAAGCAAAAAGGCAGAGTGGCCGGACACCCAGGAGGACCATAGGAAAGGAGCTCCCTGGGGGTCTCAGGAAATTTATTTGTGGCAGAGACTTTGGCCAGAGAGGGGTCAAGTGCACCTCCTAAGGGGACAGCAGGCCAGAGGGTGCGCTGGCATAGAGGATGCAGACAGGGTGCGCTGGCATAGAGGATGCAGACGAGAATAAGGAAAAGGAAGTCACATATGGGAACGGAGATTCTGAACTAAATGGGATCTAAGTCAGTGCCTCTGCTTGAGAAAGGAGATGAAGCTGGGCCACAGCAGGGGCTAACTACAAACCTAAGAGACAACCAGGGTACGGTCAGCACCCCTGGAACCCAGGTAACTCTGGAAACTGCATCAGATTGCAGGAGAGTTAGAGGATAGCAAAGGCAGGCTCCCCAAGATGGTGGCTTCTTTTCCCAGAAGACATGCTAGAAGAAACAGCAGGGCATATGAGTGGGTATCATAAACAGGACCAGTAAGGGAAAGGGGACACTATCCTCAGTTGGGACGTCTGTCATGTTTTCTCTCAGTTTGACTTGGCTCGTGGCTTTCTGGGAGTTGGTGCCTTTCTTATGATGTTGTACCGAAGGCACAACCTGTCAACACCACTTTCCCCTGCAATGCTGGCCCTAGAAGCAGCTAACCCGTTTCTCTATTGCAAAATGCCTTCCTGGAGCGGTCTCTTTGGTAGGCAGTTGCTAGGCACAGTAAATGTTTACAGGGTAGGGAGCCATGTCCAATGCCTGGGAGAGCATCCATGTAACTCGCTTCAGTAGCTTTTAATACTAAAAATAAATTGAAATAAGATCCAAGTGCGACGCTTGCGGGGCTTCTTTCGCTTGTCTGTGTAAAGGACTTTCTGCGGATGTTGGCTCGGGTGAACTGGGCACATGCTCCCCTACTGCCCTTTGTAAATAGATAAAAATAACATTAAAACTCGAGATTCAGGTCTGACTCAGGGCTTTGGTCGCTCTTGGGAAATCTGATCTTGCTATCCTTCTGGCCCCTTCTTCTAAAGAGCCTACCCTCACATTTGCACAAAACACCCGACTCCGAATCTGGAAGTCAAGAGGATTCCACTCACCAAAGGGGACGGCGATTTGGCCCAGGGAGGAGTACTTCTCTGTGGCTTTGGTTCCCAAACCTCCTGAAGTTTTGTTTATGTTGTCATCACTTAGTCACTTAGGCGCAGGGCTTCCCCTACAGCTGCCTGACAAGTCTGTTGGTGAAGTGTCACTCATCACTGTGAGTCCAGGGAAGGAATTGTTTCTGATTTTGTCTGAGAGGAGGGAGCAAACCCAACCGTGCAAACTTCCACAACAAGCCATGTTCAGCTGGAGGTGTGGAACAAGTAAACTGAGCAGAAAGTACCGCAAATCCCACTGATCTATTTTCAAGAAGGCATTCAATGTGTTAAGAGAGTGGGGTTTATCTGAAGACATGGAGAGGAAAATGCTCACTTAGGCCTGTCCTCCCGTGCCCCATCTTTCTTTCCAGGTCATCTATCTACGGACATACAGGGGCTGTTATCCTACTAGCGTCACCAGGTGGGGCTGCAGCATGGTTAAGTTTTGGGGGCATCCACTTTTCCTTCACGGGGAAACCACCAGAAGGTACTAAAATAGCTTAAGAAAGGTCAGGCTGCCCAGGCTCCACAATTCCTACCCTAGGAGCTACACTTGCCAATAAACAAAAGACCTCTCATTCCTCTTTCTAAAGATTTTGCACCACCCAAAGGGCCCTCCGTCTCTGCTGAGATATGGTCCTGATTGTTAGGAATATTTTTTAACGCGAGCTCTCTGCCAACGCAAAATAATTGGGAAATCAAGCCAAATCAAACCAGATTAAAAGATATCCAAGTTTAATTAGACAGCTGTGCTCCCGGGTGGCCCAGAGAGGAACGGAAAGTCACCAACGCAACCACTACCGGAGAGGAAAAGGGAAGACCACGTGTTTATTTTCTGGGGAGCAGTTTAAATAGTGTATGGGAGTGGTCTTGACCTTTCCTGGGGAGGGGTCAAGGTTCGAGAGGCACAGGGGAGGGGCCTCCAAAGATGGAGGCGGGAGGCTGGGATTTACACTGAGGTGTGAAAACAGTCTGGAGGTGTGGCCTCACATGATGTTTACAGTATCAACGGTTACTTGTAAAGACCACCCCCCAGCTGCACAAGGGTGGTTACAGAATTTTGAGTTTAAAAGCCTTACGCTCCTTTGTGTCCAGTCCAAGAGTCCCAGACACCAGCCTGTCCTGGTGAGCCAGCCAGAGGACTCAATATTTACTGTCAGTTAGCTTCATAAAGCATGGTGATCTGTCCTTTCCTCTAGTGGCTTATTTTAGTACAACTGCTCAGTGTTTTCTGTTTCCCGTTTGCTACTCCCGCCCATCCTATTTACAGCTTCTGTGTGCATGCATGCATGTGTGTGTGTGTGTGTGTGTGCGCGCGTGTGTGTGATTCACAAGGAAAGGTTTTAATGAGATGAAAAGCATCTACAGAAGTATACATGATTACAGAGAAAGGAATCAATTACGAAAGAAAGGCATCAATTACGGGGCTCTCAAATCTCCTTCTTTTGCAGATTTAAAGGATGGGAATGAAGCCTCATTTCTGTCTTCCCAGCACAGTGGACTGGAAGGAACATTTCCTTCATTGGGAGTACTATTCTTTCAGTCAGTTGAGCTTAATTTCTCAGTTTTGACATACACCCCAGAAAGGGACATGCGCAAAGTCCTCCAGCATCACAGCCCTGCTCAGGGCCTTCTGAGCAAGTGTCACCTGACCCATTTCTGCTTAGTGTAGTGCACAACCACATCTTCAAAATCATTGATTTGGGGGTTCTGCTGAAGGAGGCAACGTCCATCATCAAATCCTTTATTCCCATCGTAGATAAAGGTAACAGTTTCAGGGCCAAGGGCTCCGAATGGCCTTGCTTGCTTTTCGGCAAGTGGAGGATGAGGACACCACACAGCCACCCTCACGGATAGCATCCGCAGACCTTAATACTGTCGCCTTAAGCCCCACAGTTCTTCAGCATTGGTAGGACGCTAGCCTTCCCTTTAGTGAATTATTTGGTCCACTGCAGTCAGCCTGTAGGTGAGTTAGGGCTGTCAAGGTCAGAGGCATTTAAATTGCCCTGGAGCTGGCATCATAGGCAGTTGTGAGATGCCTCTCATGGGTGCAGGGAACCAAACTCTGGTCCTTTGCAAGAGCAGTATGCAATCAGCGCTGGCTCCTAGTTTTATGCCAACTTGGTATAAACTAGAGTCATCTGAGAGAAGGGAACCCCAGGAGAAAATGTCTCCATAAAATTAGGCTATAAGCAGGAAAGTCTTTAGTTTCTATGTAGGCAGGGTCTCTCTGTGGAGCCCTGGCTGACCTCAAACTCAGAGACCCACCTGCCTTTGCCTCTCCAAGTGCTGGGATTAAAGATATACGCGGCTACACCCAGCAGGGATTTTCTTAATAAGTGAGTGATGGAGAGGCCCCACCCATTGGGGGGGATACATCTGAGCTGGGGGGATACACCTGGGGTCTGTAGCAGGTTGAGTAAGTCAGTAAGCAGTACTCCTCCATGGGCTCCACGTCAGCTCTTGCTCCCAGGATCCACCTGTTTCAGTTCCTGCCTTGGCTGGCTTCTGTTAACGGACTGTACGTGATTCAGGATATGTAAGGCAGATAAACCCGTTCCTCACCAGCTTGCTTTTGGTCATGGCGTTTCATCAAAGCAACCTTACCACTAAGACATACTCTAAACCACAAAACCAGCTTTCCAGCTTCTGACATTTTTATTTCTTATATTTATTCTTCTTTAAGACAGGGTCTCATTATGTAGCGTTAGCTAGCCTGGAATTCTCTATGGAGATCAGGGTGGCCTCAAACTAACAGAGATCCACCTGCCTGGGTCTCTCAAGTGCTGGAGTTATAAGACTGAGTGACAACACCCAGCTCTGAGCTCTATACACACACACACACACACACACACACACACACACGAGAATTTAGGTCTCAGAGCACACATCTGGCAACTCAAAACTGCCTGTAACTCCAATTTTAGGGGATCCAATATCATCTTCTGGCCTCTGAGGGTATCTGCTATTTTCACACAAAGACACGACATAATCATTTTAGTTTAAGTTTTTTTTTAATTTTTTTAAATGTTTATTTATTATGTATACAATATTCTGTCTGTGTGTATGTCCTCAGGCCAGAAGAGGGCACAAGACCTCATTATAGATGGTTGTGAGCCACCATGTGGTTGCCGGAAATTGAACTCAGGACCTTTGGAAGAGCAGGCAATGCTCTTAACCACTGAGCCATCTCTCTGGCCCCAAATTTATTTATTTTTTATTTTTTTTGATTTATAGTTAGGTGTGTGAGTGTTTTGTTTATGTGTATGTATGTGCACCACATGTGTGCTTAGTGCCGTCAGAAGCTAGAGCTGGACATCAGATCCCCTGAACTGGAGTTACAGATGGTTGTGAGCTACCATTAGGTGCTGGGAGAGCGTTCTGGAAGAGCAGCTGGTGCTCCCAACTGCTGAGCCATCTCTCTAGTTCCCCAGTTTTTAATATATAAAGTGCGCCCTCCAAACAGTTTAGAAATACTGCTCTGCCTGGCAATGGCACACGCCTTAGTACCAGTACTGGGGAGGCGGAGTCAGGTGGATCCAGGCCAGCCTGGTCTATAGAGTGAGTTCCAGGACAGCCAGGGCTACGTAGAGAAACCCCATATGAAAAAAACAATCGCATTGCTCTAAGATACCAACATATCCGGAAGGACAGGTCAGCCCAGAGGGAACACCTCTCCCTGCCACCATTTTCATCAGTGTGAGAAACACTTCATTAGACTCCCGGAGATTCTGAGTAATCAAAGTGAAGCAATTTATTTGATGAGAAGGTTAAAAATGGCTGGCATGCAGATTTAGTATAAAATAGTTTTTATAACCCTAAATGCATTTCCATGCAACCGAATTCCTCATTGCTGAATCCTTTAGGGGATACAATCTTCCAGGAGTTACCCCATCTCCAGATTCCCCATCCTATTGATGCAGGATGCAAAGCCTTATCTAACACATATTCTGGAACTCAAGATTCCCTCCGTTTTCAAATACATTGGCTTAGTCACATAACAGCCCATAAAAGACAAAAAGAACTCAGGCAAGCAGGCGTCAGCTGTTGGCTAGGGAAGACAGGGGCCTGATCTTTCCTGATCTGATTATCTGTGATTCATTGATGAGCTCTAAACGCGCCTCTTATTTAAAGTGGACCGTAGCTGATTGGTTTTCTTACACCAGGGAGGCTGTTTCCAGGTAGAGGTGGTGGAGTCACAGTCGGGAGCCGGAGCACACTGTAACTCTGTGCATAGAAGAGTGTGCAGGTACAGAACGGCCCTCTCAGTGGCAACTCCGGGCCCACTGGGGACACCAGTCCAAGTTTTTTGTGTTAGACAGGAGTCCGTATTTAGGAGGGGCAGAAATGGTCAAAGCAGGGCCAGGGAGGTAGGAGAAATCTAAGTGAATCTACAGGCTGACTGCAGTGGACCAAGTAATTCACTAAAGGGGCTAGCGTCCTACCAATGCTGAAGAACTGTGGGGCTTAAGGTGACAGCGGATCATAAAAACGACTTTTGCAAGATCCATGGAGAGTGGAGAGAGCGAACCCGAGGCTTGGACCGCAGCTCGCTTGTGAGTCCTCCTCCTGTCGGGAGGGGGCGCCGGGTAGGGCCGCCGCGGGGAAACGGTTTGCCCGAACCTTCCCGCCGGACAGTTGACTACCAGCCGCAAGCCCCGGGCATCTTGCATCCCGCTTATTGGTGTTGCCGAAGAGGGTGGGAGCGGTCAAGGAACCAATGGAGGGTCGGAAAGATGGCGCTCCGCCCCGGGAGCGTCACCGGAGCGCGCGTGCGCAAGACCGCACACGGCTCCGGATTGGCGGTGCAGCGGGGCGGTGCTGACAGTTGCGTGTATGGGGGTGGGGAGGCGAGTGGGTGAAGGGAGGGAGTGTAAATAGAGCGAGGGAGGCTTCCCGGCTGCCCGGCCGCTTCCGAGCGACTCCTGAAGAGCCCCGGACGGAGATGGAAGAAGACGAGCAGGAGGAGCGGCGCAGGAAAGTGGAGGCCGGGAGAGCCAAGGTAGCGTCCTTCTCTCTGCTTTGCTGCGGGGAGAAATCCTAAGGAGGTTCTGGCGCTCAGACCGCCGCCTGGCCAAATCCGGCGGTGGCGGAGCAGTGGGAGCCGCCGAGTGCTCGCCCTTCCCGCCGCTTCTGCGGAATTCACTTCCTAGCCGCCGCCATCTTGAATCCACCGCCCTCGGTCTCGCCCCGCCCTGTTGCAGCCGCAGCCAATCAGCGTCGGAGACGCGCGATGCCTCGTAGGCGGGTCGAGCGCCGTGGGCGGGTTCTGGTCACCTAGCATTCCTCGTTGTTGTGCTTCCGGTGCCCAGGGTCGAACTGTCCAAAGCTTTTTAAAGAAATTGCCTTCAGACTTGGTTTTCCCGGGAACCGAGAGCTTCTGCTCCCGAGTGGTGCCCTGGCTGTGTTTGGTTGTTCGCTCTCTGGCCGGGCCTTGCAGCTACGATGCTTCTGATGATGTTCTTTTCACCTCCCTCTGTTCCCGATTTCGATTTTGTTTGATTCTCCACCCCGGGAACGTTTGAGACTTTTAAGATAATTGTGTGGAAAGTGATGGGGACCTAGAGGAAGAGAAGGTGCAAACATTTTGGAAGAGGCTCCCTGGCCACCAACCATGGCTGTGGCACCACAGTACGGTCCCCCACTCTGTCATCCTAGGACTGGGTATAACCACCTTGAAACGGTTGTGTTGATTTTGTGGTTGGCCTCGTTACCCAGTAGGAGCAGTCTTTCAATTGAATCAAACACCTTCTCCTCCCCTCCCCTCGCCCCACCACGTGGACGCGCTAACATACAATATGTACACAGTGGAAATAACAGCACAGTAGTGTCAGATAACAGGTGATGGTCAGAAGACATGGTGGTCTTTTTCCCTCTGGTAGGCAGTGGGCACGAAGAGGGATGCAAAGGCCACCTCCCCCTTTTATAAGTCAGATACTGAGAAATGAGAGAGTACAGAGTTTAGCCCTTCAACTCGGGGCACTAGTGTCTGCACTTGGGTGGTTTGTGAACACCAGTAGATGTAACTAAGGGAGATGAAGGCCGACGAGACGAACCAAGAGGCCACCGTTGAATGACCATAGCCAGAGACCAGGTCTGTGCTGCAGAGGAGAGCTTTCTACCAGATGGTTGCGTCTGATGGAGGAAGGTAATAGACGAGAACAGAGTTGGTGCTGCAGGCTGTGCCTGTTCTTCCCATTTCTGCTCACACAGATAAATGGCCTTATTTATTTTCTCTGCCAATGAAATTGTGTTTCGGTTCTCATTGACAGTGGCACTTTTGCCTGCGTGGCCGTGACTGTGACTTGTGGGACTAGGCGGTCCCCTGTGAAAGGCTCGTGTGCTCCAGCTCTTGCTTTTTGAATGGGGTGTGAGCAGGAGATGGTGCGGGAATGCAGCTGACAGCCTCACATTGGAGGGACGGAGAGAAGCCTGGCTGTGCCTCTGACTGGCAGGCAGCATTCCGCGATGGTCCCTAGTGCTTTGCTGAGCCGTGTCATGAAAAATAGAACATCTGATTCCATAGAGGAAGATGCTGGGGTGACCTGGCTTGATTAAGTTTTTGCTATTTCTGTACCTTGTCTCAGAATCTATGGCAAGGAAGTTTTGGCTGGGCGATACATTACTTCGATTAGGGAAGAATGGGGGCAAGAAGGGAAGGATCTAGCTTTATATAATACTTTTAAGGCTTACATGTGCCTTAACTAAGCTCTCAGTGTGTTAAATAGATACATTTTTAATTTTCCGAAACCGCCAAGTATTAGAATAGCTATTCTTCTAACCAGCCATGTTTTCTTTTGTCTGCATCTACGCATGATTAATAGTCATTAGTAGACTCGGCATAATTTTTGAGCTTAATGCCAAGGTCATAGATGTCAATGAAGGCAGTGTTTGGTGGAAAAGTGGTCTCTTGGCCTCCTGTGGCTGAGTGGCCTGAGCTAGCTCAAACCTCATGCTCCCCACAAGCGTGTTGACTCTGTGGTTTTGTTACTTTTTTCTCGTTTACCTCTGTTTCTACTACTTCTC
Source organism: Microtus oregoni (assembly GCF_018167655.1). Taxonomy (NCBI): domain Eukaryota; kingdom Metazoa; phylum Chordata; class Mammalia; order Rodentia; family Cricetidae; genus Microtus; species Microtus oregoni. The sequence goes on from NW_024543220.1 coordinate 18,953,676, forward strand.
TAAATTTTTTCGCAGCTTGCTAGCTTCCGACAGAGAAAAGCAAAAGGTGACGGTCCGAATTCGAAGAAAAAGACGGCGAAGAGGAAGGGTTCGGCTGTCAATGCGCCTGTCCAGGAGGAGGGTTCGGTAGCCACTCAAAACAGCGAGCTCCCCCAGGAAGGAGCTGGTTTTGAAAGCAAGTCATGCAGCAGCACCCTGGAGGGGACCCGAGGGGCGTTTGCAGCTCAGGTGGGTTTGCTCATCATTATCTTAACGTGTTGCCTATCTTCTAGTTATTGTTGTAGTAATTTACTAAAAGTGGCCTTCTGGTTTTTGCCTTTCAAAAATGGGGAAAGAGACACTTTAGTTCATAATAGGGGAGCAAACAGGTTTTGCGTAAATAAATGACTTGTCTTTAAAGTTTATTTATTATTGTGTGTGTCTGGGCACTCATGCCGCAGTGTGCACGAGGAAGACTTTGTAGAGTAGGGGCCTCTCCTTCCAACTTCATGTGAGTTTTGAGAATTGAACGTAAGTTGCTTGGCTTGTGTGGCAATGGCTTTACCCGGCCATGACTTTAACAGCCAGTGCCTCGTCTCTAATATGATTTTGAAGAGTTTTGGACAGCCGTTCAAAGACAGATGTCAGTTTGGCGCTGGGGACCTTTATGGGTGACAGCAGTTTGCGTGTGTGTGGTGTGGTTCTGTGAGTTCCCTGCGTGGGACATTCCTTTGCCTACTTTTAGATGCAACACGTGCCCCCTCTCTGCTTTACTACCTTCCTGAAGGTAGGGTTAGGGGAAAGGGAGGACATGTAGCAGAAATGGTGTGTGGCAGAAGAAGCTGCCCTCTGGCCGCTTAGGTCTGTGAGTTGTAGGGAGCCCACGCCATGACTCCTCCCCTCCCAGGCATCCAGACTGCTCCTCAGTGGACTCTCCTCGAAACTCCTGTGCAGATGGTAAGCCAGTGTGCCGCTCAGACTGGTAAACTCCAATTTCTCTTAACCAGAAAAGAATTTAAAGGACAAATTACACAGGCAGCAACAATACGTTTTGATTGTGGCCAGCATATCAGATGTAGGATCTACCTACAGATTTGCAATTTTGTTTTAATTTGAAAGCTCTAAGACCTTACTTTCACGCACCCTTGTCCTTTGGCAAGCTGGAGCTCTCCAGGGGTTTCTACTTATGCCGGGTTACTTTCTCTGCACGGTGTGCTCTGTGGGCCTGCGTTGGCTATTAGCTGCCATTCACTGTAATTTTTCCCTAGCCTCTCTCAGTGGTAGAGAAACGAGAAGCAGTGTTGACTGGCCCCTGCTTACTATCTGCGGTACTGTTTTGTATGTCTCCCACTCAGGCTCTTTGAGGAGAAGCTTATAATGTACAGCTAACATTTTCTGGTTTTTAAAATGTTTAAATCAGGCCTGGAGAAATGGCTCAGTGGTTTGGAGTACTTGATGTTCTTGTGGAGGACCCAGGATCCTAGCTCCTACCCCAGCCTGGATCTCTCTTCTTTACTAGACTTTACTCATTCAGATTGTTAAATTTCTAGTTGCTTTCTAGTTAGCTTGTTTCTTCTTCTTTTAATTCCTTTCTAAGGTAATTATTTTCCTTATCCTCAGTACCATTTAAAAAAAATTTCACTTGGGAGGCAGAGGCAGGCGAATCTCTGTGAGTTTGAGGCCAGCCTGGTCTACACAGGAAGTTCCAGGACAGACTCCAAAGCTGCAGAGAAATCTTGTCTTCAAAAACCAAAAACCAAAAATAAAATAAAATAATTAATTAATTAAAAAATTGTTTTTGATGGGGTGGTGATGGTGGCATACACCTTTAATCCCAGCACTCTGGAGGCAGAGGCAAGCGAATCTCTGTGAGAAACCCTGCCTCAAAACAAAACAAAACATCTTTTGGTGAGTTCTGAGGGTTAAGGGCTGCAAGTATGTGCCATGGCTCAGAGTATGAAGGCCAGAGGAGGACCTTTCACGGGTCAATTCTGTCTTTCCACCTTCATGGGACGATGTTGCTCTCGTTTCTGCTGCTGTACTACGTCCGTGAGCTCCCAGCAGCTTGTCTGCCTCCTGTCTTGCACAGCTCTGTTGGGACTACAGTTGCTGCTGCATCTAGCTTTTTCACAGGTTCCAGGGATACACACTCTTGCCCACTGCACCGTGGTGCTGGCCCTCCTAGGTCCTCTTTTATTTTGATAGAGTCAGGGTTTTGCTGTTATCCAAGGCTAGCTTTTGAGAGTTTGCAACTCTCCTGCCTCAGCTCCAGTGCTAAAATTACAGGTGTGCCACTATCCTTCACTCTTTAATCTGAAGATTGAGTCCTGCTTTATATCCTATCCTGGTCCAAACCACGTAGCCCAGGGTGGCCTTGAACTCCAGATCCTGTCTTTCAGTTGACATGTTTCAGTTTGCCTGTACTGTAGTGTGTGTTAACAGTTTTTCCTTTTTAGCTCTGTAATATTTCATTGTACTGAAGTCAGCATTCCACATCCACAGAGCCAGCCAAATGCAGACTGAAATATTTGGGGGAAATTGCATTTGTGTTGGGTGTACAAACATTTTTTTCTGTTTACCTAGCATCAATACTGTTAGGTGTCACAAGTAACCTAGAGAGACACCTGGGGATGATTTGTCTTTTGTAGGATATACTATACTATTTGCCCATTCCTGAAGATACCAAAGACACCTGTGTGCTATTTTGCTGATGTGTTCATTCATCCCATACTGTGTCATGCGTAATGCTGCTGTGACTATTTACATACCTCCCCCTCCCTCCACCCAGGACATGGTTTTTCAGTTCTCTAGTCTATTAATCCTTTTTTAGACACTCTTTTCTCATGTGAATTCATTCTCTAGGCTACATTCTTTGCTTTGCTTCTGTAGGAACGACAAGACTGTGAACTGGATGAGACTGGTCTGCAGGCACAGCAGCAGCAGCAGCCACAGCTGCAGCTACAGCCACCCCAGGTGATCTGCTTGGCCCGCCTGTGGCTCTCAACCTTCACAGGGTCATAGCCTGCGTTCTGCCATTCTTACCAGGTCACAGTGGGTCCTGGTTGCCGGGGATCATTGCAGGTGGGAGAGACTCATTCTAAGTAGACAGGTGGGGGCTGTGGCATGTTCTCTCCTCTTTGGCTATTTCCACACTGTCCCTGTGAGTTCATTCCCCAAGCAAATGGAGGGTCACATGTGGACACCTGGGGCTGGGAGTCTGGCACGCCTGTATGACGTGTGAGATAAATGTCCGGTACGCGCTGTCAGTCATAGTGTTTTAGCATGGAGACACACGCCAGCATGGAGGTGGGATGGTATCCTTCTTGTGTTACACGTCACTTTTCTTCTTTGTCTTTCTCTTCTTTTTTTCCAATTTCTGCTGGGCGTTGCCCTTACCAGCCCGGTTTCTGACCTGGATCTCATCAGGCCTGGTTCTTCTCTGCCTGCAGACAGCCCACAGCCTTGAGCTCGAAGCTCTGCGCCTGAGCCTGAACAACATGCATACGGCTCAGCTAGAGCTGACACAAGCCAACCTGCAGAAGGAGAAGGAGACAGCGTTGACGGAGCTACGGGAGATGCTCAATGGCCGGCGGGCACAGGAGCTGGCGCTGCTGCAGAGCAGGCAGCAGTGTGAGCTGGAGCTGATGCGAGAGCAGCATGCCCGTGAGAAGGAAGCGGTGATGCAAGAAACAGGTACCGAGCAGATGGAGGGCGTGACCCCGTGTCCCCACTGTCTTCATTTTTTTTTTTTTTTGTTCATAATTTCTGATCCCTCCCAACATACACACACACACACACACACACACACGCACGCACGCACGCACGCGCGCGCGCACACATACACACACACACACTTGAAGCAGCGGGCTAATTTTCCAAGTAAGTCTTACTTAAGTTCATGCTTCTGTTTTTTCTCTCGGGAGGGAGGTGAGCCGTCCAGGTTCCTCTGTGTTGGCCAGTCCTTTATAGTATTCAGACCCAAGGTCCCCTTCAAGCACAAGGAAACCTGACTGGGTCTATGTTGCTAGCTGGGTACTGCTTGGGTTTGGCCTGGCTGTTCATCTTAGGTATGGTAATGCTATAGGTCCTCATGATGGTCAAATGCATTCTTAGTCTGCTGCCTGCTGCCCATTGGCCAGCCCACAGTGGACTTTTCCCTTTAGTTAGATAGTTGATTGGATTATCAATACAAGATCTTTTTAGCCTTTTATGCTTTTCATTCTAGTTGCCGAGACCCCTCTTCTCTGTGGCCCCTGGTTAAGCCTGCCGTTCCTAGGAAAGGAAAGGAAAGGAAAGGAAAGGAAAGGAAAGGAAAGGAAAGGACTTAGTGGCATTCTCAGGTGATAGCACCTTGCTCTTGAAGGATGGATCCCAGCCCTTCAGTCACCTTTAGACTTGTCTGCTGCCACCTTGTCCTGCCCCATGCTTCCTGCCGCTGCTCAGTTTCTTCAGTCCTATCCTTCCCTGCCCTTTACAGCAGGCTCTCCCTGGAAGGCTCATCAGCTCCGGAGACACTGCTAGAGCCTGTCTGCTTGAGTTGGCAGCTGTGGGACCATAGGACAGTTTCTCATGTCTTAATATCCAGTCCTTTGCCTTGACCCTGACACAGTGGGCACATGAACTAAAACACCTGCCTTTCTCTTGTCCGGAGGTTCACATGGCTTTGGGGGTGTCGGTGATGGGACCCCTGCCGCTGATCTTCAGCTGTACTCTTAGGGGAGCCTGAGTGCCTGGGAATTTCAATATTCTTTATTTTCATATGAATACATTTTTTACTTAAATTAACCATCGTCTGGACATCTTGTCCAGTGTGCAGTGGCAACTCTCACAAGTGGATAGTGGATACTAGAGCTCCATGTCTCCTGAGTGATGAGATCATGAAGAAGGTTGAGGCTCTGTGGTCTGAGCAACTTGTTCTGTTTGTCTTGCAGCTGAACTGAAGGAGAAATTGCGTTCAGAAATGGAGAAGAACGTCCAGATGATAGAGGTGCGTAGTGGACTGGAAATACAGTCTGTGTGTGCACTGTCTTACTTTCTTCTCATTCCACTGATCTGCCCCGCCTTGATGCAGACAGCATCAGTCCGAGGGAATTGGAATGTGCTGGTAGAAAGTCAGTTCCATTATCTGTGCCTTAGCAGACTTGTTTTGCTGTTTGTGCTGATTCCTGAAATGTGAGGCTTCTCAGCTGCCCTTTTACATAGTGTTCTGGACCCTTCCCGTTTTTTTTTTTTTTTTTTTTTTTAAATATTTATTTATTTATTTATTATGTATACAATATTCTGTCTGTGTGTATGCCTGCAGGCCAGAAGGGGGCACCAGACCCCATACAGATGGTTGTGAGCCACCATGTGGTTGCTGGGAATTGAACTCAGGACCTTTGGAAGAGCAGGCAGTGCTCTTAACCTCTGAGCCATCTCTCCAGCCCCCAGACCCTTCCCGTTTTTATGGACTTAGTCTGGTGGGGAGAGGTGAATGTAGCCAGTGGTGTGAATGTGGTGGATGCACCGAGGTGCTGGCCAGGTTGCCATTGACCCCGTGTACGAAGATGGTTTCGAGAGCCTTTGAGTCTGTGAGATACCTAACATGCAGAGGTTGGTTGTGTTGTACCACAATCTACGGTTTCTTTTAAATTAGACTCTGAAGCAAGACTGGGAATCTGAAAGAGAGTTGTGTTTGGAAAATCTCCGCAAAGAATTGTCCGCAAAACACCAGTCGGAAATGGAGGGCTTGCAAAACCAGTTTCAGAAAGAATTAGCAGAACAGAGGGTTGAGTTGGAGAAGATTTTTCAAGCCAAGCATGAGGCTGAAGGTGAGCCCCTGATTAAAGTGAGCATGTCTGGAGGGGCTGAGGGTCTGCCATGAGGCCAGAGTGAACACCATTGCAGGTGGACTTGCCTTTCCCACCTTTGCTTTCCAGCGCACGCTGCTGAGGACATCCGCGGTCATGAGTGCCCAGGAGGTGCTGTGGTTGTTAGCTAACTGCCCAGCCTCTGTTTCATAGATCCCTCTTACATATTGAATTACTAAATTATTACTGAAGCAGTAGTATGCGGCTGCTCACTCTTGCTACTCCAGATGTTATGTAGCATGGTGATTCTTGTGAGTTGAGATGGTATTTCTTGTCTGTGCCTGTGTACTTCTCCCTTCCCTCCACGGGAGGAACGAGCTGGCTCCTGCGGTGGTGTCCAGGTGGAGCCTGCTCAGCTTTGCCTCTCTGTTTTTGCCGTTGGTATATACCCCTGTCCAGACATCCCCGGGTGCCCAGGATGGAATGTGGTGGGCACAGTGCTCTGCATGGGAATTGTGGCTCTGATATGAAATGCCGTTCAGAAGTGCTGCTGGAGAAGCGAGCACCATTTCGTCATAAGCTAGGTTTCCTCTGTGCTGCTTTCTAGTTTCCCTGAAGAACCTGGAGACCCAGCACCAGGCAGCAGTCAAGAAATTACAGGAAGACCTGCAGTCGGAGCACTGCCAGTATTTACAAGATTTAGAGGTCAAGTTCAGAGAAAAGGAGAAAGAAAAAGAGTTGGAGGTAGGCAAAAACGTAACGTCTTTTTGTTTGTTTGATTGATGTGGGGATGGGGTATGCGTGTTTGGGCATTTGTGGGTGCGGGCGTGGGTGTGTGTGGCTATGCACGTGCACACGGAGGTTGATGTCAGGCGTCCCCTCTTTTGCACTCCGTCTTCTGAGACAGGATTTCTCACTGACTCTTGAGCTCACTGATTGGCTGGACTGCCCGGCTGGCAAACTTAGACTCCTCCTGTCTCTGTTACTCTAGCGCTGGTTTAGTGGTGTTACAGTACTGGTGTTACACCCAGCCTATTGTTGTTGTTGTTCAGCTGAGACAGTGAGAAAGATGAGTTTTTGTACATGAGTACTCTCGGCCACAAGTGAGAACAGAGTTGGTCCAGAATGGCAGAGGGCCAGAGGAGCTGCAGTGAAAGCAGTCAAGTCTCTCAGGTGGTCTCTGCGAGCAGATGGTGGTGTTCCAGGTTCACTGAGACTTATACCGACGGTAGCACACAGTTCAACATCTCGTCCCAGCGTCCCAGCCCTCAGCATCCCTTACTTCTGCTCCTTCAGCCTTTGTGGGTGCACAGTACCCTGGTTTACTTGGACCTCTGCCTCATCTTTCTTCTCTTGTGCTTCCGCCTACGCATTTGCTTCCTGCTCCTGTTCACTCTCTTGCTGCAGGAGTTTCGAGGAAGATGGCGCTGAGGCTGACAGTCCACCCAGCTTTTTACATGGATGCTGTGGATCTGGACCCGGGCTTGAATAGCTGATCTTTTGTATACTAAGCCAGTTTTCTACCCCAATTCTTTGGTTTATTAGAGAAGTTCTAGAAAGGTTTGGAGTTGGTCCACTTCATATTTTGATATCTACTGAACCTAAGTCCTGAATCTGTTGAGACATAAAGTGCATAAGGCATAGAATCTGCCAGGCCCATGAAATAATGTTCAATCTTGAATTCAGAAATATATTATTCTTTTTTTTTTTTGGTTTTTTGAGACAGGGTTTCTCTGTGGTTTTGGAGCCTGTCCTGGAACTAGCTCTGTAGACCAGGCTGGTCTCGAACTCAGAGATCTGCCTGCCTCTGCCTCCCAAGTGCTGGGATTAAAGGCGTGCACCACCACCGCCCGGCTGAAATATATTATTCTTTACACAGGTTCCTGATGTAAAAATTCTGAATACTAGAAACATAAAGCTACATTCTCTGACTATACGTCAATAAGCAAAAAGTTTCTAAAAGCAGGGTAACCAAAACCATTTCTTGTGCTTATGTATTCAAGCCTTTTTCCTAGTGAAATACTACAAGTCAGACAGGAATTTGGGAAGAGCCTTCTCAGAGGTCTCTGCTGCAAGGAGAAGCTTCTTTGAATGGGGAGGGGGGCCGAGAGATACACTTAGGTATGCATATACATGTAAGTATTTAGAATACAGTTAGGAATTATGTTGGCCTTGTCAAGTGATGGTAGTAGGTTTTCCTCCCAAATCCATGCCCGCACTAGCCGCAGGTAGTTGGCTAGGTTTCTAGTCGCAGGCAGGATTTCCCTCGTGTTGACATTTGGTTGGAGAACTGTTGGTTACCACTGAACTGTGGGTGCCGCTGTTGCACCTCAGGAGCACCTTGCAGGCCTGGTCGTTCCTGAGGTTCAGAGGTGTCACATTTGCGTCAGGTTGCTGGTTGCTTCCCACTTGGGGAGCTTGTGTGGCACCTCCAGGGACTATGAAAGCCAGGTCCCAGGAAGGAAGCTTTCTGGTCAGATCCCGTTGTAATGTTCTGAGTCATGGATCTGGAGTCCATGGTGTCAACAGCAGTCTCAATCCTTAGTTGTCTTCTTCTCTCATGGTGAATTGGCAGATCCTTCTGCTGGTGCGGCTGCTAGCAGTGGAGGCCTTTGTGTGGAAACATAGAGGTGCATAGCAGCCTGAACCAGGGCTTCACTTTGGCCTTGGTCCTGGTGACATCTTTTTTTGTTTCTGACACCTGAAGATTAATTCCACAATAAGGAATTACTTGTGCTGTGTAGGTGTGTGAATTCTTTGCGATCAAAAGGTTGGAGGGAACCTACTTCATTAATGTGAAATGGGGGAGCCTCCTTATTTGTGTATGGTAGGTATTGTGGTTCATGCTGTTTTCTTAGACTCCCCTAGGTAAACATGGAGTGGAACCCATTGGAATGCTTGCCTTGGAGTTCCACGAGTAGTTTCAAAGTGACCCTGTTGGCTCTAAGTGGGGACCTATGACTTGAAGTGAGCACACATCGGGTATGTGATATAAAAACACACAACCCTAGTCCAGGTCAGTAGTCAGGAGGCATGTTGTTCCCAGGGCATGGCCCAGGTTAAGGCTGCTTTGTGAACGAAGTTACTTTAATTTTTATTTTTGAAACAGTGTTGCTTTGTTGGCCAGGCTGGCCCTGAAGTGCTGGGCTCAAGCAGTCTTTCTGCCTCAGATTCTTTAGTAGCTGGGACAGCAGTGTGTGCACCGCTGCTGCTCTTTAACCTTGGCCTTGTTTGGTTGAAGTTAACACTGCGCTGCCATTTGAGTTGTAGGCTCAGGATCTGAGCTCTCATTCTCTGTGTATCTCATGCTTTCACTCCAAGTTTGCAGTAGTTTCAGAGACAGGAACAGTAACACAGAGCCTTCCACGTGCTGCCTGTCCGTCTCCTTTGCGTCTCATGGGACGTTTTTCTTCTTCAGTTAGAGACTCTTCAGGCATCCTATGAAGACCTGAAGGCTCAGTCCCAAGAAGAAATCAGACACCTGTGGTCCCAGCTCGAGTCTATGAAAACCAACAGAGAGGAACTGAATGGTGAGGAATTTTGTGGGGTGTCCTTAAAAGCTAAGCTGTGAAGATTTTCATTTATTCTTTTATTTATCTATTCATTCATTCATTTGGAAGTGGAATATTAGAACCTAAGGCCGTGTACATTCTTAGCAAGGGCTGCATCACTCACTGATCAAATCCCAGCCCTGAAATTGATTTCTGATTGAACCATATTGAGAGAGGGGGGGGGGGGGGAGGGAGAGAAGGAGAGAAGGGGCGAGAAGGAGGAGAAATGCAAACTTGTGAACTTGCTTGTACATCTTATTTTGGGTTTTTTTTTTAATATTTATTTATTTATGTATGTATGTATACAATATTCTGTCTGTGTGTATGTTTGCAGGCCAGAAGAGGGCACCAGACCCCACTATAGATGGTTGTGAGCCACCATGTGGTTGCTGGGAATTGAACTCAGGACCTTTGGAAGAGCAGGCAATGCTCTTAACCTCTGAGCCATCTCTCCAGCCCCCTTATTTTGGTTTTTTGAGACAGGGTTTCTCTGTAACTTTGGAGTTTGTCCTTGTAGACCAGGCTGGTCTCGAACTCATGGAGATCCACCTGTCTCTGCCTCCCATGTGCTGGGATTAAAGGTGTGGCTTGTGCATCTTGAAAATGATATATGTTTTGTATACAAATAAAAAATTTTGACATCAGAATGTATTTGCTGCTCTTGCAGACAACATACACTTGGTACCCAGCACCTTTATTTATGGCAGGTTCACAACCATGTATAACTCTAGTTCTGGGGAATCTGATGCCCTCTTCTGGCCTTTATGGGCACTGTTTGCCCATACATATGGGCAGACAAACACTAATAGACTTAAAGTAAAGATAAATCCTTAAAAAAGGAAAGGAAATTTGTACATTAGAGAGGTTTCAGTTTTTCTTTTCGTCCCTCAGTGTATCAGCTGAGTGGTGATCACATGACTGTGCCTCCAACGGTACAGGTTCTTCGGGTGTACAGTGTCCTTCATGTGTTAGCTGTACCTGGCAGTGCTATTGGGTGATGCAACAGCAGGGTCCTTCTGTTAGTAGAGACTAGACAAGAGGTAGGTTGACTAGGACTAGTGTGGTCCTCCGTGGAACTTCATCTTCAGGAAACTTTGATATAAAACCTTTGGGGATGTAACTTGTCAATCTCCATTGTTTGTTAGTGGTTGCCTTAGTTTGTAGCAGACTTTCTTTCAGGCCACCAACCAGCTCCCAAATCATGACAAGGAGAATTATTATTTATGAATGCTCAGCCTTGTCTTATTCTTGTTTCTTGCTAGCTCTTTTAACTTAACCTGTTTCTCTTCATCTCTGTTTAGCCTCCAGGCTTTTTACCTCTCTTTTTGTAATTCCTACTCCATTTCTGCTGGCTGGCAGCTGCCTGATTGGCCTTTAGGGATCTATCTCTCTTTCTCCCGTTTTCTTCTCCCAAGCCTAGAATTCTCCTACTTATTTTCTCTGCCCTCCAGCCCCACCTATCCTGCTACTGCCCAGCTATTGGACAGTCAACTCTTTATTAGACCAATCAGATACCTTAGGCAATCAAGGTGAAACAACAACACATCTTTACATAGTTAAACATATGCAGCATAAACAAAAGCAACACACCTTTATATAGTTAAGCAAATGCAGCATAAACAAATGTAACACACCTTTACATAGTTAAAGTAATATTCCATAATATTCCACAATACCAGTTGGTAGCATTCGCTGGGTTGCAAGCTTACATGTGTTTTGTGTTGCTGTGCAGAAAATGATCACTTTGATAGCCTCAAATATAAGCTCAAAGAAAGTTTGGGGTGCTGTGTCTGTGTTCTCTGCTCAGGAACTCTCTCAGCTCAAGTCCAGGGGTCAGCAGCTGTGCCTTGCTCCAAACCTGTTTCTAGAGTCACTGAGATGATGACAGGATACAGTTCTCTGTTGCCAGGACCATGTTTCTTGCCACAACCAGTTGTCCTGCTTCCCAGGTGCTCAGCTTTCTAAGGGGTTGCTGAGATGCTGAGTGACCCCAAGGCAGGAGGCTTTTACCTACTCACAGTCAGGAGGGGTAGGCCCTTCTCAGAGTCTGCTCAGGGACCTGGCTTTCCCTCGTGATTATTTGCTTCCTTCTGCCGAAGGGTCATGGGAGCCACCGCTGGCCCGAGACGCTCACCTGGAGGAGCTGGAGCACCTGCGGGCAGACTTCGCTCAGCAGCAGCAGCAGGAGAGAGCCCAGCACGAGTCGGAGCTGGAGCACCTGCGTGTCTATTTTGAGAAGAAGTTGAGGGATGCTGAGAAGACATACCAAGAAGACCTGACCTTGTTCCAGCAACGGCTACAGGAGACCAGGGAGGATTCTCTGGAGTGTGGGGAGATCAGGTAATGGAGACATTGTTCCCATTGAGTAGCCTTCTGAGATGTGGGGTGTCTTGGGCTATGTTTGCTCTTCTTCCGTTTGTGATCTCATACTAATGGAGTACAGTAAAGCTGGGCTTTTTGCTGTTTTTATTTTATTTTGTTTTTGTTTTTATTGCCTTGACTGGTGTGGAACTCAGAGTCCACCTGCCTCTGTTTCCCAATATTGAAATTAAAGGTGTGTACCACCACGTCAAGCCCAGGAGAGCCAGCGTGTGTCCCTGTGATCCAGTCCCACGCCCCTGTGTTATATAGTACTGGCTAAACAGCATATAGGCCTGCATCATCTGGGCCTTAACGCCAATTCTTACCTCTGTGTGGTTGGGCCCAGGAACAGAGTGGGCAAGAAAGGGGTGCACTAAAGCTCTTATTTTTTTAACCTTTTTAATGTTTTTTTATTTTATGTGTATGAATGTTTTGTCTGCATATATGTATGTGTACCATGTGCTCATGGAAGTCAGAAGAATGTGTTGGCTCCCCTAGAACTGGAGCTACAGACCCCTTTGAGCCACCATGTGGGTGCTGGGAATTGAACTCAGACTCTTTGCAAGAGCAACCAGTGCTTTTAACCACTGAGCCCTCTCTCTAGCCCTCAAAGCTTTGCTATTTTACTTATTTTTGTTGGTTTTGGTTTTGAGAAAGGGTCTCACTGTGTAGCCCTGGCTGTCCTGGAGTTCACTGTATACACCAGTCTGGCCTTGCACTCAAAGAGACTTGCCTGCCTCTGCCTCCTGAGTGCTGGAATTCAAGGTATGTGCCACCATGCCCAGCACACTAAAGCTTTTCTACGTGTCTTCTCTCTCTAGTTCATCCTGTATATTCCCAGAGGAGACATTTGGCCCAGAAAGAAAGGAGCAACCCGAGCCACTTGATCTTCAGCTTGAGCAGCTGCAGGTGACAAGCTGTGTGTTTTACTCTGAGAGGACGCTGAGCGTCATTTGTCTTTACATTAGAAGTTGGCTGTCTTCTGCCTCATAAAATCTGTTCTGTTTTGTTGACTCCTCACTCAGGGGAACTTGATTTTCTGTCTTCAGAACACCTTTAACCTCTCTCTCGTGTGCGTCCTGGCCTGTCTGAGGCTGTGTCCCTCCTCCTCCTGCTGCTTGCTTACAGAGCTGCTCATTTCCCAGCTCTCACCAAGGCTTCCTTTGCCGCCCTGCACACCTGTCAGCCTCGACTGGACATACTGACAGGGGTGAGGCTAGGTCGTTGGGTTTTTTTTTTTTTTTTTTTAAGAAGCTGAAGTCTCACCCTTGCCCACCCTCTGTGCCTGTAAATGTGGTCCTATTTAGGTGAGTGTCTTTTTTTTTTTAAAATATTTATTTATTTATTATGTATACAATATTCTGTTTGTGTGTATGTCTGCAGGCCAGAAGAGGGCACCAGACCTCATTACAGATGGTTGTGAGCCACCATGTGGTTGCTGGGAATTGAACTCAGGACCTTTGGAAGAGCAGGCAATGCTCTTAACCGCTGAGCCATCTCTCCAGCCCCGGTCGTTGGGTTTTTAAAAAACGTGTTTATTCAGTGTGTATGTGTGTATGTGGGTGTGCGCCACAGCCTGTCTGTGGAGGTCAGAGGACAATTGTGTGGGTGTGATTTTGCTCCCTCTCAGCATGTGGGTCCCCTAGATAGAAATCAGGTTGTCCCAAGCTTGGCAGCAAGCATCCCCACCTGCTGAGCCATCTTGCCGTCCCATGGGACTGTTTGTCTTTAGTTATGTGTTAAGTATCTTCATTAGTCTTTGTTCTTCAACTGTCGCCATGCTTATTTCTGTTATTTTGATCCTCTGGAGTAGCGCTATCCAAACTGCTTCCTGGAGTCATGGAGCCTGCCCTGACTGCAGACTGCGCAGTGGCCTTCAACACGCAGCTGCTGCACATTTGCATGCGGCTGTACACTGAGGTCACCTGATGGTTATTGCCAGCTGTTCCAGCAACCCTAGCGCCTGCCGTACTGGGCAGTGTAGTCTTCAGCGCAGCGCTGCCCTGGCTGCAGGCATGCTCTGCCTCCTCTGTGATGCTGTGTTCATTGGCTTGAAGCTGCTGTGACAGTCACGGACTCGGGACTTAAAGAACAGATAACATCCAAGATCAAAGTGCTACAGCTTAGTCCTCCGTGGGATGCTGCTTCTTGACGTGCAAATGAAGTTTTCCTAGTTCTTGTGTGTGTGTGTGTGTGTGTCTGTCTGTCTGTCCTGATCTCATTGATCATCTCTTCATCTTTTGATTTTTTTGTCCTTGTCTCTCAAGTGTTAGGATTACAGGTGTGCACCATCACACAGTTTTATGCGGTGCTGGGGATCAAACCCAGGACTTGTGTATGTTAGACAAGCGCTCAGTATAAACCGGGTTATATCTCCCGGCCCTTGCTCACGTCTCCTTGTAAAGATGCAGTCGGCATGGATTATGGCCTCTCTGATGTTTTACTTTAGTAACCCCTTTAAACCCTCCATCTTAAACAGCCCTATCCTGAGGCCTGGAGATATAACCCCCCTATCTTAAACAGCCCTATTCTGAGGCCTGGAGATAGGACTCTTTATAGCGTGTGACTCTCTCTTGGGAGGGAGTCACACTTCAACCTATGACAGGTTTTTTCCAGCCCTTGAAATCCCTTTTGCCCAAATGTCTGTAATAACTGGTTTCTCCTTGCTCTGGTAAATGACAGAGCTCCCCTGTGCTCCATCTTATACCCCACTGTGTGGCTGCACCCTGTGACTCTTGTTAATCCTCTGGGCTTGAGAACCTCACCCCCTACACGTACCCTTTTTTCATGCTAGATGCAAGGCGAGGCCTCTGAATCTCGGCTCTCCTCTAGGGTGTTCAGTCTGGTTGGACTGTTCATTGGCCTGTGTTTTCTGTCATCCATAGCTCTTGTCAGCTTCATGATTGACTCTGAGAACAAAGACCAATGTTCTTATGTTTTCTCATTTAACTTATAGCTGTTTGGATTCTATTTTCTGGGTAGGGTTTTGTTTTGTTTTTCTCACTTTGCCAGTTTCTGCTTCTATGCCTGGGGACCCTGGTGTGTTCAGGGAGAGAGTGCTATCCACTTGGTGGGATCTGCCCTGGGCCTGCCTGTCCCAGTCTGAGGCCTTTGCATCCACCACGAGGGTCCATCCTGCCCCTGGTTCTTTTCTGGGAGTCCTGACTGCAGGATCTCCACCTGCCAGCAGTGGGTGGACATTGATTCACACTGCTTCTGCTTTTCATAAGTTTATGAATAACATTTTTCTTAAAAGTGTGTGTCAGGAGGGTGTAGAGCTAGAAATGATGGGTTCTATGTCTAATTAAAAAAAATGCTTGCAGGTGTATGTAAGTGTTCACAGACGACAGTCCTCTGCAGTTTTCCTGACTGGTCTCACCACAGCTGCGGAGTGGACATCACCAAAGTGTGCATGCTCCGTCTCTTGTGTGTTCGTGTCTTTTCGTTCTTCCTGAAGCTGATGTCTTTTCACTTGCTTTTCAACTATTATTCCATTCGTTGTGGCTTTCTTTATTCCTTCTCTTTGCCCATTTTGCTTCTGTTGTCTTTGTTCTTTTCTCTAGTTGACTAATTCCCAGCACTGTTCGCCTTTGTGCCCGGATGGAGGTGTTTGCTTTCATGCTTTTGCTTGTTGGGCCCTACCATCTCTTTCTTTGGAGTGGGCCAAGGGATCCTCGGTGACTCCACCCTTCTGACTCCCATTGCTTATCCCTTGTTTACCCTCAGTGAGACAGCACTGTCCCACATCTTCTTGTTGTCACAGGGCCAAATCTGTCTCAGCAGTTTCACGATCCTTATTTCTCTAGCAATAAGAACATAAGTCTTGTTTTGAAAGGTAGTTTTGAGGAAATGGGTTCAGTGGCTACGTTTTCCATATATGCGGATCCATCCGTTCTGTGCTGAAGAGAGTGCTCTGAACCTGCAAGGGCAGAGCCTGTACTTAGGGCTAGGGACTTGGCGGCAACTAGAAATCCACTTGGGTTGCCTCTTCCTTTTTGTAGGGACTGTATCGTTGCCCCACATCTGAACAAGTCCAGAATCGGGCCCTGAGAGGGATGTTGAGAGGCAGAGAGGATGCCATAGAAGTTGGAATGAGGAAGTGTGGAGGCCTATCCTACCTCCATGTGGCTCATGGTAGGTCTGAGGCAGAGAAGTGTCAGTCACAGCACCCGGGGGCAGTGAGCAGAGACCTCAGGCCAGAGCAGGTTCTCCTGAGAGACATGGGGATCGGCTTCAGGGAGACACTGATTTGAGACTGAGGCTGGCACAGGAATAGGACCTGATGTCAAAAGTGATTGTGTTATGTCCAAATCTGTGGGTCCCCACAAAAGCCAGCAAAAGAGACAGAGTCCCGTATATAAAAGCAAAGAGCCTTTATTTTAATCAAGTTTGCAAACTCAGTCTTTCCACATGTCCAACATATTGGAATATCCTGAGAGCCCTGAGCTCAATTAGAATTGGGTTTTTATAGTAGTAAAGGTGGGTGGGGGTGAGGGGGTCTCTGAGGTAAGGACCCCTGATTGGCTGACATCTGTCTAGGTGTGTCCTGGTGAAGTGCTGGTGGCAGGTGTTCCTATCTACAGTGCTTGGAATGCCAGGAATTTCCTTTGAATGGTCTGCTCTTGGGTGGGGGTCTGATAATGCCTGCCAGGCATTGTCTCAGGGTAAGCTATTGAGACTCCAGACTCCATTTAAATTTACCCAGAGTCCCAGGTGATAATGGTTGGAAGACTTAGCTTTCCGGGCTGGCCCCCACAATTGAAGCGGTGAGCTGAATTTATGGACTGGCTAATCTCAGGATGTGAGTGAGAGAGAGTGGCCTTTAGGAGAGCTCTGATGAGGGCGTGAAATGACTGCCAGAACGGCCTCCATGCTGCCTGGAACAGACTTGGGCCAGCGCTCTGAATGCTAGGCATCAGCATTGTCATTACTGGGTGTCAGATCACAGAAGTGCAGAGTTTAGGAGAGGCCTAGGCTTAAGATATGAGACTGGATAAAGGATGCTGGGGGTGGGGAGACAGCTGAACTCTGAGGAGGAGAGATGCCGACGATGGACAGTAGAGGAATCCCGTTAGATACTATAGACACCACTGCGATGGAATGAATGCCCATGGGGAGGATGGCTTCTATTGCTGCCATGGCCTCTTGTGCATGCTGTTCTCAGGCTGTAGCCACTGCTTCTGTGGGTCCTGGGATCCTGCCAGGACACTGGTGGATGGGAAGAAGTACTGTGCCGTGTCTGTACCAGGGTCAGTTGTGTGGCGTATGAATCTAGCTGGGTTTATATTTTGCTCCGAGCACAGCAGGAAATGTCCCAAGAGTAGTAGCAGAACAGGGTGATGGGGCTCACTGACTCACCTGTCCTGTGTGGTCCTTTAGGAGAACTCGACAAGTTTACATGTAGGACTGGAAGAAGACCCCAGGCACGAAGCAGGTGTGTTGAATTCTTCCCTCGATTTCCAACTCAATGAGGACAAGTCACACAGCCACCACCTGAGGCCCGAGGAAGCAGAACAGGAGAGACTCCCACTTGGATTCTCAGACCAGCACAGCCAAGGTGTGTCCCATCTATCCATCCAGGCTCCTTATTTTCCTGCCAGTGCCAGTTCTTGGGGCGTGTCTCGGGAGAAGGCTGCCGCTTTCCTCGTGTTTTCTGCCCATGGAGCACCTGGACACATGGCTGCTTCGGCTCTCATTAGTGATGTCCACACGAAGACCATGAGCCTGCCACAGTGTAATGCAGACCCCTGCTGTAGGGACTCATCCCTCACAGTTAGATGGGGCTGATTCGGGGAGTGCTGGCCTTAGCGCAGGACACCTGCCTGCTGTTGAATGCGCAGTTAGATGGGGCTGATTCGGGGAGTGCTGGCCTTAGCGCAGGACACCTGCCTGCTGTTGAATGAGGCTGAGTTAGGAGAGTGCTGGCCTTAGCGCAAGACACCTGCCTGCTGTTGGCTTGCTCTGTCTATAGAGATGGTTTTCTCCAGACCAGGGTTGGGTCTGATGAAGCCACACTCTGGTCTTAGGGAACTGACGTCACTTTTGAGAAGAGACTTGCAGGAACAGCGTGCAGCACCAGAGGTGACTGCTCACCTAGGGGTCTGATATTAGACTCCGCTCTGCTTCTTCAGGCCTAGCATAGTGGCTCAGCTGGTCAGACCAAGACTGCGGGTCACCCAGGGAGGGTGAGGGAAGGAGCTCATGTGAGGTGGCCTGGAGGGAGTAGCATGTAGCATAGAAAGACTCTGGTTATCTTAGAGGCGTGGTCCACGGGTCTGGATAGTGGTCAGTCCCAGTGACTCTAGAGGTGGGCAGCAGAAGCCAGCTGCTGTGAAACACGGTGACAGAGTGTGTCCATTGCTGTTGAGCCCTCCTGAGTACAGTGGTCCGCTTGCGGAGGAAGTGAGAAAGCCGAGTTGAGGGCCCCACTTCAAGCAGCGATGGGATCAGTTTTGGCCATCCCTTTCTGCGAGGTGAAAGCCTGTGTTGCTCTGGAGTTCCATTCAGCGTTGGACAGGGCAGGGAGAGAGGTGTACAGTCCCGCTTGAGAGCCAGGGGCCAACATGCTCCTGTCCCTTATTGCTCTCGTCCTTGCTGTACCAGGGACATGTTCTGTCATTTGTGCTGCTCATGTCCATGCAGTCCCTGAAGTGTAACTTGTTCTTACTCTAAACGCAGGGCTTGTGCCTTAGTTTCCATCTCCAGAGAAGAAGACCCAGGTCTGATTTAGAGGAGGCCGTGTGCTCAGCTCGCACACTCACTCCCTAGGTGTGCCTCAGTTCAGGCTCAGCCCAATGCCAGTCTCTGTGGGTCTGATGCTGGGCACAGGGTTCACTCTGGGTGACTGGCAGCAGGTCGCACAGCATGCCTGTCCTTAAGGAATACCTTGAGCTGCCTAGGTGTATGCCGTGGAGACACCAGGGAATGTAGGCCAGGGATGTACCTGCAGAGAGGACACTGAAGACCTGGCTTCTCTGCTGCCCTGAGTCAGCATCGGGGTGTTCGAAGAGTGGTGTCCTGTTAGCTGAATAGTGTGCAGGCTGCTGCCATTCTCTTGGTGCTGCTTGTGGAGACAGGGTCTGTGATTGTCTTCCCTCTCCCTTGTTCCTCAAGAGCTCACACAAGGACGTCTCCAGTATGAACAGGACATGGCTTTGGAGGTGGATGCTCAGGTGGCTGCCAGAATCCTGAGTTTGGAAGCTGAACAGAAGGTTAAACTTTCTCTTCTTCAGACTGAGCTTAAGGAAGAAATTGAACTCTTAAAAATAGAGAACAGAAATTTACAGGAGAAGCTTCAGCATGAGACCCACCTGAAGGAGGACCTGGAGAACGTGAGTAATGGCCCTCAGCAAGGCTCTGTTTTCTTGTGGAAGGCGTGTGGTCTGTGCACACCAGGAGGTCCTGAGGACACCCTGAACTATGCATGGCATTGCTGTCGGAGTGTGTGCACCAGATTCTTGAGGAAAGAAATGCAAGTGGGTTTTCCAGAAAACTTTTTTAAGGTCTGGTACCCAAGACCAGAGCCGGTTTAGCTCCTTAAGGAAATGGCCAGGCATCCTCAGAGACTCCCAGGAAGGGCACTGGCAATCTTCTGATCCGCATGCCACTGTCTTCAAAGTATTCCAGATTCTTCACAGCCTTCATGGTGATTGTTCAACTCCTGTGGAAAATTCAGATACCGAGCTTCTCCCTAGGTATTTGTCAGCTTGAGAAAGTCACGGCCATACCATTGTGGGCATGGGCAGAATGGAAAATGTCAGCCTCTTCACAGTTACAAAGGGGCCATCATTACGCAGCCAGCACCACTCGAGGAGTGGAAACTGATATTTGTCTTTTGTTTTCTGTATGTTAACCATGGTCTCTTCATCGTGCTTTTAACCATGTCTGAACACGTCTTTCACGCCTCTGCCCTCTTCATGCCTTTGTTCTTCTTTGTGAATGACTTCATAGATTTTCATTCTCCATCAGAAAAGAACTTTAGAGAAGTCTCTTTTTGCCTACAAGTTTGATTATCAAATTGCCTTTAAAATTAAGGACCTGGTAAAGACTTGGATAAGCTAGTAATAGATAAAGCTTTGTGGAAAGTTGTGTGAACCACCTTGCCCAAGTCAGCAGCCAATCATGTGGCCTTTGATCTTTCCAGACAGAGTTTCCTAAACAATAGATGTTTGTTTCCCAGGCCATATTTTTATCTGGAGAATCAATTCAAGAAAGAAATGTGGCCAGGCATGGTGGTACATGGCTTTAATCCCAGTACTTCAAAAGCAGGGACAGGCAGATCTTTGACTTTGAGGCCAGCCTGGTCTATATACAGAATTCCATGATAGTCAGGGTTACACACAGAAACCCTTTCTCAAAAAACAAAACGAGCAGCCAGGTGGTGGTGGCGCATGCCTTTAATCCCAGCACTCGGGAGGCAGAAGCAGGCGGATCTCTGTGAGTTCGAGACCAGCCTGGTCTACAAGAGCTAGTTCCAGGACAGGATCCAAAGCTACAGAGAAACCCTGTCTCAAAAAAACAAAACAACAACAACAACAACAAAAAAAACCCAACAAAACAAGCAAACAACAAAAATAGTAAGAAGAAGGGAATGTGGAATTCTCCTATAGTAATTTTGTTTAATTTTTGCTTTAAACATTTTGAAGTTCTGTTATACATTTACATGTTTATGATTATATCTTCCTGGAAGATTTACCTTTTTATTATTAATGAAATATCTCCTTATACTCTTTGCCTTAAAATCAGTTTTCTCTTTTTTATTAGTATAGTTATGCCATCCTTGATGTTCGTGTAAAAAAAAAGTTTTTGACATAACAGTCTTGCTGAATTATGGAATGCTAGGATTATAGGCGTGTGCCACTCTGTTTAGCATTGTGCTTTTTCTTAGCTTTTTGTTATTATATATTTTTTATTTAGGTTAATGAATATAAAATATATTTCATGTAGAGTGTGTTATATAATATTAACTTATTTTGGCAATCTCTGCCTTCAAATTATAGTGCGGAGTCTACGACCATTTAATGCAGTTACTGATGTTAGATTTAGGCCTGCCACTTTGTTGTTAATTTTCTATATGTTCCTCTGCCCCTTTTTTCTAATCTTTTATGCCGCAGTTTTCTAAGTGTTAACATCCATGTATGTTGTTACCTCAACAAGAACAGAGTTAAAAGATTTGCTCTGAAAAGTCAGGGATTTGAAGAAATTAAGGGAGCCACAGATGGTAGTATATACCTTTAACCCCAGTATCCAGTACTCCAGAGACGAGGGAGGCCTGTGATCAGGAGTTCAAAACCGTCATCCGCTATGTAGTGAGTTTGAGGCCAGCCTGACTTATGTTATGAGATCTCCATCTCATAGTAAAAATAAAAACAGAACAACAACAGAACCCAAAAAGTAAATTAAGAAAACTGAAAGCTATCATGGAAACTAATCATCTTGGACTTTCTTAGCATGTCTGATGCCCTTCACTCCCTCCTGAGGTCATAGGCCATGTGTGCATCGTTTCTCCCTATTTTTAGAATTTCCTTTACTATATCCTGCTGTTTGGGTCCTTTGTACAAGTTTTCTTTTATTTAAAGCCTTTTTTCCATCTTTATCCTTACTCTTCTGCTGCAGTGAAATGTCTTTGACAAGTTGTGTTGTTTTGGTCAGGGTTTCAGTTATAGGCTTGAACCCTGTTCTGATGATTCTATTATCTCTGCCAGCTTGGAACTGTTCCAGATTGATTGTATTATCTCTTTAGCGTGGGTCCCATTTTCCTGTTTTGTTTGCCTGTTTTATATCCTCCAGCTTTGTGTTACATCTGGATATTGTAGGCAATGTGTTATGAGATTGGATTCTACAGGGCTTTGAAATTGCGTTTCCCCAGTTATCTTGATGGATTCGGAGTCCACGTGTCATCTCTGTTTTGGGATGAATGTTTTGTTCAGTTCTTGTAGCTTTAGCCTGCCTGCTCTCAGAGCCCATTCTACGTCTGCATTAATTGGAGTCAGCCTGGGATTGGGCCATGTCTGGTGCTCTGCTCAGGAAGAGTTGGCCTGATTAGATTTGTTTCCTCGTCACCAGAAGAAAGGAACTTAGTCTTTAGCTTGATGGACAGGTCACACTCACATTCCTTTTTTGACACTGATGTGATTCTTATTGATGGTAGAGTTTATTCCCTACTCTTTTCTTTCTTAGAATTTAAGGTATCTGCCTAGCCTAAGCTTTTTTATTTATTTTCCTCTTCAAGCGCCCTTTAGAATTATTTTGTTTGTTATAGATCAGGTGACTTAAACTTGTCTCTCTTGGGTTTCTCCTCTTGCTGTCCTGGATGAGGTCCCCCTTGCAAAAGACCCATAGATTCGTCTTTGCTGCAGGCGCATGTGAATGCGTGCCCATGTGCTTGTGTGCATGGCTTCAGGTGTTGGGTTTTATGGCATAAAAGTTTCCAGGTGTAAAAGTTTAACTTTTGTCTATTTTAGGGTATTTTCATTCCCATCAAAATTGGATGGATTCCCACTGCTGTGTTTTGAAATAAACTGTAGAAATTTCCGTGTTCAGGGACACACTGGGGTCATCGCATCCAACAATCTTTTCCTGTAGTTTCTTTCCTCTTATATAAAACCTTCTCATCTTATAGGTCAAATGTAGTCTAGTTGAAGACCATCAGGTAAAACTAAATAAAGCTGAGGAGAAGATTCAGCTGTTGAAACAAGAATTCCAAAGAAAGAAAGCAGAATGGGAACGTTCACACGAGGCCCTAAAGAGAGAAGCCGAAGAGAGATTAACCTCCATGTTTCTCGAGCTAAGAGAAAAGGCCGAGTGTGAGAAACAGTCCATAATAAGCAGGTTTGAGCTTCGGGAGTCTGGCATGAGGCACCTGCAGGACCAGCAGGCAGCCCAGATCTTGGACCTGGAGAGATCTCTGATGGAGCAGCAGGGCCGCCTGCGGGAGCTAGAACAAGAACTCACTAGAGATGAAGCTCTGCCCTGTAGCCAGTGTGGCCAGGAGCCCCTTGTGGCCCCGGATGAGGAGCATGCCACGCTCCTCCGTGAGAAAGAAGACTGTGCCCTGCAGCTGATGATGGCCCAGAACAGGTGGGTAATGTTGTGCAGTGGTGGGTTTGGTGTGGCGCCTTCTGCCCAGCGTGCTGGCAGGGGTAAGAGGGACCTAGGAGGATGTAGAGAGGGGGCTTGGTTAGGAACCTGGAAGGAAGTGGAACAAGGTGTGTTATACCGCATTTTTACCAACCCAGAAGAGAAGGCTTGTGCTCCACGGTAGGTCTGCTGGGAGTAGCATAGTTACATCCGTCCTCTGGAGCTTGGGTACCTTGCACGGACATGAGTGTGCGTGCTCCTGGGTGTCTTCATCCTTGTTTGCTTGTTTGGTTTTGAGAAGAGGTCTCCTTTTGGTGCCCAAGCTGTCTTAAAGGTACACTACAGTCCTCTAGCCTCAGCCTCTTAAATGCTGGACTATAAGTACATCCTGCCATATCTAGCTTTTGTTTTGAGACATAGCCTTGTCGTATAGGCTTTGTTGACCGCATACTCTCTGTGTAGCCCTGGCTGGCCCCTAACTCCTAATCCTTCCACCTTTATCTTCTGCATGCTGTGGTTATATGTACTGTGCCCATATATGCTTTTATTCTTTGTTTTCATGTTTTAAAATCTCAGTAACAGATCTTTTTTTATAATAAACTGAATTTTATTTTTTATTCTTTTTAATGTTTTCATATATTTAAATTCTTGAAAGCTATTTTCTGTGTATGGGTAGTGTTCTGTCTGTATGTCTGTGTACTACATGCCTACCTGTTACCTCTGGAGGCCAGAAGAGAGCATCAAATCACCAGGAACTGGAGTTTCAGGTGTTTTTGAGCTGCCACGTGGGTGCAGGGAATTGAACCCATGCCCTGGAAGAGCAGCCAGTGCCCTTAACTCCTCAGCCATCTCTCTAATCTCTCAGTGACAAAATCTTTTTATTTGGTTGGTTTTTTTGAGACAGGGTCTTTCTGTAGTCCTGGCTTTCCTAGAACCTACAATTTAGACCAATCTGGTTTCCAGTGTACCGAGATCTGCCTACCTTTGCTTCCCAAGTTCCAGGATTAAAGTCATTGCCACCGTACTTGGCATGCAGTAACAGAATCTTAAGCCTCACTTATGAGGTCTTATGCGAATGTCCTTCATTGAGATGAGTGTTTTGTGAGTCTTTTCAGCTTTAAGCATATGGTTTTAAAAGTAAACATTTCCTTCTAAGTCAAGTTTCCTTGAAGTTACAGATTTAGAACAGAAACTGATTATTCAGCCCCCAGTCCTCAGGCTGGAGAGACTGATGTATGCTTGCCATGGGACTGTTGAATCTGCAGTGGATTGGCCCCCATCGTTCTCCACCTTCCCCAGCTTCTCAGCATCCGAATGCTAAGGACTCTGGGTTTGAGATTGGAGTTCAGGTGCAGACCTGTTATTGTCTGGGTTGGATCTCCAATTCCACAGGACCTTTGAGATCCTGTCTTACAGAGATCCTACAGCTCAGTACTCTGTGGAAGACCGAAAGCCCTTGGTCCTGGGAGGTGGCTCCATGGGGAAGAGGGCGTGTCAAGGCTGGGCCTGGCTGCCGTCCCTGTTAGCTGGGAAATGTAGTTTGTGACTCAGAGGGGCTATGTACAGTGTGCCCATATGCCCTATTGCTTGTGTTCTCCTTGAGTGTTGCCTCAGGTTTTTGGAAGAGCGTAAAGAGATTATGGAGACGTTTGCCAAGGAACAAGACGCTTTCTTTCGGGATGCCCAGGAGAAGCACACCCATGAACTCCAGCTCCTGCAGCAGGGACACCAGCAGCAACTTCAGGCCCTGAGGATGGAGCTCGAGACCAAGCACCACTCTGAGCTCGCCGAACAGCTTGCCTCCCTGGAGAGCAGGCAGCAGGTACTTCTTGAGACGCATGTGTCTGAACTGCAGGTAAAACACAATGCTGAAATCAGCGCTTTAGAGATGAGACATTTGTCCAGTTTGGAGGCGTTGGAATCCTGTTACTTGGCCGACATTCAGACTATTCGGGATGAACACAGAAAGGCTTTGGAGCTTTTGCGAGCAGAGCTCGAGGAACAGCTACAGAAAAAGGACTCTTCTCACAAAGAGCTTTTGACACGTGAGTTGGAAAAACTGAAACTGAAACACGATGAGGAGCTTCAGTCTGCGGAAGACAGCTTGAGAGTCAGAATGCAGGCCAGACACACAGGGACCAGGAAAGACCCGGCCACTGACCTTCCAGGCGCACAGCAGGTGAGGTGCCGGGGCCCCTTCCTTGATTCAGGACTGGATCTCCTGATTACTCATGTATGGGCCACATGTTATATGTGTCTGGGCGTTTGTGCACATGCATCTCTGTGTCTTGTTTAACACACCTGAATGTGTCTGTGAACCTATGTCTCTTGTGCCCGTGTCTGCCTCTCTGTGTATACACTCTGTGTTGGCACATACGTGTCTGTGTGTGTGTGTGTGTGTGTGTGTGTGTGTGTGTGTATCTGTATCTCTTATTGGTTGATAGCAGTGTTGATTTATGGGCTCACTGTAGATGATTGGAACAGTCAGGTAGGGTTGCATTGCTAGGTCTCGGAACTCCCTGAAGCCGACCCAAGTCCCTCCTGTGCATCCTAGTTTTGAGACCACAGTAGATGGATCTGATTTTTATGTTGTGCATGCAAAGCCTTGTTTCCCTTTTTGATTGATATTTCCTGATATTCAGTGGGTATTTTGTTTATTTGTTTGCTTTGTTTTTTGGCATGAAGAACATGGTGTGATAGTCCCTTTGGCTGGTACTTCAAGTTTTTTATATGAAGAGGAAATTTCTGGCAAACTCACAGTTGGCTCATGTCTGTTCACAAGACATAGGAGTTTGTTACTGTGAATAAGCCCTACCTACCAACTTAAAACCCATTTAGTGTGCTTTACACTTCTTTGCCCTTCCTAGATGGTGGATTCTATCTTCCTGAAATGGGTTAGGCTGTTGTGTAGTAATGCATGGAGCAACTGGGAGAGCCTAGGTGCATCCTACCTAATATCTAGACTGACCTACTGTGTGTAGTGCATCCGTCCTAATGTCTAGACTGATCTCCTGTGTATGGTGCATCCATCCTGATGTCTATACTGACCTATTTGTGTGGTGCGTCTGTCCTAATGTCTAGAATGACCTACTGTGTGTGGTGCATCCATCCTAATGTCTAGACTGACCTACTACGTGTAGTGCATCCATCCTAATGTCTAGACTGACCTATTATATGTGGTGCGTCCATCCTAATGTCTAGACTGACCTACTGTGTATGGTGCGTCCATCCTAATGTCTAGAGTGACCTAGAGACAGGAGCCATTCTGTTTCTCTGGACTAATTTGGAGAACTGTTTTGGACTGCTGGGAGGTCTTCAATACCATCCTGTACTCTAGAACTGCAACTTTGGTTAGTAGACATCTATTCTCCCTTGCCACAAACCAGTACAAGTTAAGGGACTGGACCTTATTCCCAGTCCACGGATCTGAACCTGTGGATCATCTCTTTTTTTTTTTAAAAAAAACTTTTTTTTATTTATTTACTTATTTATTTACTTTATTATGTTTGTTGGTGTGAAGGTGTCAGATCTCATGGAACTGCATTTTCAGACAGTTGTGAGCTGCCATGTGGGTGCTGGGAATCGAACCCGGGTCCTCTGGAAGAGCAGTCAGTGCTCTTAACCGCTGAGCCATCTCTCCAGCCCCGGATCATCTCTTTTTGTTTATTTTATTTA
Organism: Microtus oregoni; assembly: GCF_018167655.1. NCBI lineage: Eukaryota > Metazoa > Chordata > Mammalia > Rodentia > Cricetidae > Microtus > Microtus oregoni. The sequence continues at coordinate 18,980,110 of NW_024543220.1, forward strand.
TTTATTTATTTGTTTGTTTATTTATTTATTTATTTATTTTGTTTTTCGAGACAGGGTTTCTCTCTGGCTTTGGAGCCTGTCCTGGAACTAGCTCTTGTAGACCAGGCTGGTCTCGAACTCTCAGAGATCCGCCTGCCTCTGCCTCCCGAGTGCTGGGATTAAAGGCATGTGCCACCACCGCCCGGCTATTTTTTTTTTTAGTTGAAAAAATTTCCACCTCCTCCCCATTTCCCATTTCCCTCCCCCTCCTCCCACACATTGCGCCCCCCCCCCCCCCCCCCCCCCCGTGGATCGTCTTAATTCATTTGGTTTAAAGAGAATTGGGTTCTGGGTTGGAGAGATGGTTCAGCACTTGCTGCTTTTCCAGAGGGTCCAGGTTTTTGGTTCCCAGCACCCATGCCAAGCAGCTCACAACTGCCTGTAACTCCAGCTCCAGGAGGTTCAACACCTCTGACCTCTGCTGACACCTGCTCTTCTATACCCATACCCACATGCAGACACACACACCTTACATAATTAAAAATGATAGAAATGCATCTTAAAATTCTAAGATAAAGTTTATTTTAAAAGTAAAAGCATGCGTCTCACACAAATACTTTAAGTCGTGGTTGAACTTTATTGTTGACAGAATTTAACTATAGGAAGCATTTGGAATGATTACCAATTCCTGCACATATTACACTCCTGGGATGGGGAAATCTGGGGTATGCTATGGCTTGACACCATGGAAACTCTCTCTCAGCAGGAGGAACTGAGGGCTCAGAGGACCCTGCTAGAGAAGGACGGGCATGCAGCCTTGGGTAGCGTGGGTGCTGAGGTCCTGCTGCACCAAGCTGTGCCTGAGGATCTGGGAGCCCCACACACTGTTGAAATGCAGAAGCCACAAGCAGAGTTGGCCAAACCTCCAGAGCTGCAGGCATCTCAGGAACAGGCTGCACAGGTAAGCTTCCCCATGTATCATCCCATAGGGTAGCACATTGGTGATGCTGTGCTGTCTAGGGCCATTTGATGACCACCGTGGAGCCACACTGGCCATGGATACTGGGGTCTCTGCTGGAGCTCAGATCAGTGGGGAGTAATGTTTTGGTTTTGAGTTTGATTTGTGTGTATTTGTATATGCATGTGTCTATGTTTGTTTGCATTCGTGTGGATGCACTCAGTGTGTGTGTGTGTGTGTGTGTGTGTGTGTGTGTGTGTGTGTGTTTGTACATGTGTGGAGGCAGGAGGTTGACTGTCAAATGTCTTTCTCAATCATTCCATCTTATTTCTTGAAGTTGAGTCTCTCCCTTGAATCCAGACCTCACTGTTGGAGCTAGTCTAGAAGGCCAGATTGCTCTGAGGATTGTGTCTTTGCCTTCTGCTTGCTGCGATTATAGGCAAGTCTTCTTGCTTTTATGTGATACTGGGGATTTGAACTCTTGTCCTCAGAGTTAGGGCAAATACTTTACCTGCTGCTGTCCTATCTTAAGAGCAGTATTTAAATGCCTGCTCACAAAGACAGAACACAGGTAGGCATCGACTCAACTGTAGGAATCAACCATGTGGAGAGAGTAGAGGATGTGATGGAGTAAGCTGCTGCACATGGTTGATACTGTCGGCACAGTGCAGTTTGTGCACACAGGCACATATATGTATATATATAATATACACAGTCTGGTTTCTTCTTCAGAATATATATATATATATATATTTGGGAGGCAGAGGCAGGTGGATCTCTGGGAGTTTGAGGCCAGCCTGGTTTACAAGAGCTAGTTCCAGGACAGGCTCCAAAACTACTGAGAAACCTTTTCTCAAAAAAAAAAAAAAAAAGACAAAACAAGGCTACAATAATATATTTTTTAGCTATCAGATAGAGCCTAGGTTTGCTAGGTTAATAACTCATAGTCACTGCGACATGTGGCTTGATTTCTGAAATTAGAATTTGTAAATCACTTACTTTAAAGTCTAGGTATTGGCCTCTGGGTCCTGCTCAGGGCTCAGCCCTCAAGGGCTGTGATAAAGTGGCAAGGGATCTCAGAAGACGAGATCTGCTGCAGGGTAGTACTGTGCTTGAGAGCCAGAGAGAGTGGACGGGTCTGGAGGGCAGCCTTATACTTCGAGGCTATAGTCTGCCCGCATGCGGTGCTCTCTAGGTTGATTCTCACAAGTGTTGTCCCTCCTGTCTTGAGGGACCGTCCTGAGCTGCCAGTGTGCTAAGAAGCCAGTACCTTTTTAATGATTTGCTCTCCTGTTGACGATGGTAGCTCTTACCCATCCTTTCTGTTGCAACACATGGAATTGGCTTTCAGAGCTATGTATGAAGGTTGTTTTCTGGTTTTCCATGCTTGTTTTGGGCGGTAGTGCTGGTGAGTGCTGGGGACATTTGTGGTAGAACTGTCCTGTAGAGGGCTTGGGGCCGTCTGTGGCTGCACTGTTGAGTGCTTGGCAGTATCTGTAGTGATGCTGTCGATGCTTGAGGTGTCTGATCGATTCTAGGGATGGTGTAGCTTTGCCCCTGTTGGCTGGGTGCATAATTAATGCCTTTTTGCGTGGGTGCTGTGTACAGCTAATTTCAAAGACAGGAACAGTTGGCTGTGATGAGGTAGAGGTGCTATTTTACTATTTTATGTTAATTGAAAAATTACTACATTTTGCCTGGCAATAGTGGTGCATTCCTTTGATCCCAGCACTCAGGAGGCAGAGGCAGGCTGATCTCTGTTAGTTTGAGGTCAACATGGTCTACAAAGCAAATTCCAGGACAGCTGGAATTTGTGAGGCCTTGTGTCAATTTGTTGTTGTTGTTGTTTGTTTGGAGGGGGATTTCAGTATGCACAATATTGAACGGATCAATAACAATCAAATAAACCCTTAACCTTATTGTTCATCAGGCTGCATGCTGGCATTGGTGTTTGTATCATCGGCCCCTGTATAGCCTCTCCAGAACCCACACTCGCTGCAATAGACATTCCTCCATCTCATACCATCCCTAGCTTAAACTTCTGCTTCTATCAGGCTCTGCACGGCGCCTTGTGTGCACTGAGTCTTTAACTTTTGTTCCTATAAGGGTGATTGACTCTTTACCCTTAGCCCTGCATCCATGTGGCTGGGTCTCTTAAGCATAAGCAGTCTTGTCATGTGGTCAGTCTTGCCTTGGCTATGAGACATTTCTTCTGGGGTCTTCTGCTTTGACAGACATTTCAGAGAGCCTCTCAGAGTGCTCCCTAGGATGCCAGGACCAGTGTCCCAGAATAGCAGGGACGTGCTGTTCTTGCTGTCCTCCATGCTCTGTTGATCCACAAATATCTTGCACCTGTCTGGAGACCAAAGTCTCTTCTCAGCAGGCTCATTGAAGAGAACGCGTTAGTCAGGCGGCTGCTTCCCAGATTACCGCCCTTTGGAGTGTGCTTGTGAAAACTAGTCTCTGAAAATGTAAGCTTGATTTCTTTCTTTCTTTTCTGTTTTTGCTTTTCAGAGAGGGTTTCCAGGTAGTCCTGACTGTCCTGGAACTAGCTCTGTAGACCAGGCTGGCCTCGAACTCCCAGAGATCCGCCTGCCTCTGCCTGCTGAGTGTTGGGATTAAAGGCATGCGCCACCAATGGCTAGCTTGATTTCTTTTCGATAGAACTGTGTCCCATGAAGAAGTCTCCCTGGCTGTTGACACTAAGCAAGGACTGTGGTCCAGAGTAGCTGCAGAGTGACCACTGGTGACTGTATAGGGCGGTTTCATATTTTCTTATAGAAAAATCAGACCTGCTCATAGGCTAGTCTTTGGAAGTGGCAAGAGAACTGTCGAAGGTTTTATGTAGTCTGAGTGTCTGTACTTTTCTATTAGCAGTGTTTGCCTTCATTGTAAGTGGTGTTCTTTGTGCGCTGTCTCTCCCTTTTGTTCTTTCCGAGGCTGCTTATTCTAGTTTCTAGTAGACAGTACTTCACTGTATTTTTGTAGGTGGTTAGAGAAATCTAAGAGTAACTTTTTAAAAACATTTTTTGAAAGTTTTATTTTTACTTGTGTGTGTGTGCGTGTGCATGTGTGTATGCATGCGTGTGTGTGTATGCATGCATGTGCTCCACATGTGTGTGGTGCCTGTGGAGGCCAGAAGAGGGTGTTGGATCCTCAGGAACTGGAGTTATGAGTGGTTGTTAGGTGACTGATGGGTGCCGGGAACCACACTCAGATTGTCCAGAAGTGCAGCAAGTGCCGAGTCGTCTTGCCCACCAGACACCATTTTTTATATTGACCATACCAGCAAAATGGTTGTAAAGAAGGCCAAGGCAGCTAGAGGTGGGAAGAAGTTGCAAGGGTGGAACTTTTGGTTAGTCCCCTGTCAGATGAACGTTGTAACTGTGGTGGCCCCCGTGAGGTTCCTGAACATGTGCGGTTCTCCCAGTTGTCCTGAACATGTGCGGTTCTCCCGTTTTGTCTGCTGCAGGCTTTCCTAGGACACTGTGCTCTACTCTTACGGCTCTGCCTGGTGGCAGGTTGGGCTGCCTGCTGTGTGCTAGCCTCCCTTGGAATACGTGTGTCCTGTGTACAAGAAGGTATTCCGTGTGTGCCTTAAAGCCCTTCCTGAGACAGGAACAGTGAAGCCTACACTGAGCTATCCTCTAGCCAGGGGGGTTCCTGCGGCTCAGCTTGAAGGCAGAAGGGTCCAGTGTCAGCCTGTGTATACCTGGGTTCCATTGTTGGCCTTTCCTAGTGGGGTCCTATGTGAACCCCTTTATTTTTTCTGTTCATGGTCAGTGTCAAAGGACCACCAGCTGAATACAGGGGACACAGTTTGCTGGCTCTTCTGTTTTATTGCAGGAGAAATCTAAAAAGAGCTTTAAAAGCATCATTTCTTTTCCTTTTTGAAGATTTATTTTTATTTACATTGTAGGTATAAATATATGTATGTGTGTGTATAATTACAACCTGCTCAGTATGTATAGTTTACACACACACACACACACACACACACACACACACACACACTTTTATCTGCTAAGCCATCTCACCATTTTTTTTTTAATTGACTGGCTTTATAATCTATAAAAGTATAAATGCCTTTTCATACAATTAATCTTTGAAGATTGAGTACATCACATGTCTTCCGATAGCAGTCATGCAGGCTTGAACTTGCTGGTGCCATGGCAGGGTCAGTGTGCTGGTATGTGTATGTCAGGTGCTGTGTTATGTGCGACAGCGTGTTTTCGTTGCTGTATCTCTTACCCTGTGTTTGTACGCTGGGCACTGGGACCAGTGGGAGTTCCGTGATTTTCAAACTCTCGTGGCTACTGAAAGCTAGAGCCACTGTCTGTCAGCAGTGTCAGATGAAAGGGACATGGTCCCAACTGCGAGACCTCACTTGTGCTGGGAGGTGGCTTGACGTGACCGTGACTGCACAGGAAGGCGAGTGGCCAACAGGGCAGTCAAAGCCTCGGGGTGTAGTGAGTATTTTAATAAATAAAGCTTGCCCGCAGACCAGAGAGTAAAACAGCCCCACTGGTCAGCCTTACAGACCAGGCAGTGGTGACCCACACCTTTAATCCCCGTAGCTCACACTAGTTTGCCATAGAAACCAGGCAGTAGTGGCGCACGCCTTTAATCCCAGGCCTAGAGAGGATTATAAAACAGGAGGAGACAGCTCTCACACAGTCTCATTTTGAGGATTCATGGAGGCAGGATCGCCATTTTGGACTAAGGTAGAGGTAAGAGCCAGTGGCTGGCTGTTTTGCTTTTCTGACCTTTAGGTTGAACCCCAGTTTCTCTCTGGGTTTTTATTAATCGTCCCGCACATGTGCAGTTAAAATAACACTGTGAAAAGTAACCATGTCCTGTTACCCAGATTAAGTAGCTTATAGCTTATGCCTCCACAGTGTTTCTCTTTGAGCTCATACCCCTTTCCTTCCCATGGACGCTACCATCTTGTATTTTTAGGTTTTTTTTTTTACACTAATGCGTTTCATTTTTTCCTAGTGCACTTCTGAATAATACACTTGTGTAACTTTGTATTTGAATTTTGCACAAGGGACATATTTTTCACACACACACACCCCTCCGTTTATTTACTATTGGGTGGGCGGGCCTGAATAAGTGACATCATACATGTGGAGGCAAGAGGACAATTTGTGCAAGTTGGTTCTCTCTGCCCTGTGGGAATAGGGTTTGAACTCGGGGTGGCAGGCTTGGCAGCAAGTGCCTTCCTTACCCTTTGAGCTCTTTGCTGGCCCAGTGTCTCTATTGTACATTGAGGCTCAGCACAGCGTGTGAAATGCTCATTGCTGTGCTTCATTTTGTGATGTTACCTCAGCAGGGCCGTTGGCTTTTTCCATTTTCCTGCTTTAATCAGTTAAGTTACTGTGGTTTTTCTTTGGGGTCTCCTGTCCCAATGGTGTGAAACTTCTCAGGATCTGCAGTGCTCAGTTAGAGCCCTCTGCCGTATCCGACATGATTAGGAAATCGTAGCCTCCTCTACTGGGCTCTTCCCACACTTCACACCCTACTTGTCCGGTCAGCCCTACCTGTCCTGCTGGTTTTGGGGCTATGAAATGATGTCATGTTCCCAAGTTTGCACTTCCTTATTTGCCAACGAAGTGAGCATCTCTTCATATGTTTATAGTCAGTCCGTGTTTTTCAAATGTAAAATGCCTGCTTGTATCATTTGATATTTTTTCTATTTTTGAATTTTTTCCTTACACATTTTTGTGGATTTTCTTGTTTTGTTTTGTTTTTCAAGGCAGGGTTTCTCGTGTAACTCTGGCTATCATGGAACTTACTCTATAGACCAGGTTGGCCTTGAACTCACAGATCTGCCTGCCTCTGCCTTCTTGCTGGGATTAAAGGCGTGCACTGCCCCTGCTAGGCACTCGATTATTTCAGATTTATGATTGTTTTGTTCTGAACTAAGATTTTGTTGTTCAGATGGCTTCAAAGTCATGATCCTCTAATGATGTTCTTGTCTTTCGAGCGCTGAGATTACAGCATGTGCTGCTTTGCTGGACTTTCTGGGAAAGTGGGGAAGTGGGGGCAGTGCTGCAGCTCACGCATGCTAAGTGAGCTGTACGCCATCTTGTTCTTTCTGTATGTTTGGATTGCTGAATTGTCTTGCTACTTTTTCTCCCTTCAAGCTTAGACTTTGGGTGCTTGCTTGACAGACCTTCCCCTATTTTATACAGACATTCTCCCTCCATGTGGGAGGACATGCGATAGGGAAGCTGCTACCCAGGCAGCCAGGGTCTGTGTTCTCACGAGTGGTAGCTGCTGACCTTGCCCATGCCTTTCCCCTTGGGAGCCTCTGGAGTCTTGCAGCTCCATCCCTAATCGTGGTGCTCTTCCCCTCACTCCTGCTTGTGTTAGGACTAGCCCAGAATGCCTTGATAGTGGTGATCGAATAGACTTTGAAGCATTGGTTTCTTTGTGGAATAGAAGCATCAAAACTTTGGAGTGGCTGTTTGTAGTAATATCCCTTACTGGATTTTATAGCGCTCTCAGGAGAAATCTTACCCATCTTTTACAGGCTTGATTTGTGCTTAGAGATGTGGACAAGAGATTTAGGTGTTTTGTTTCTTTGTTTGAAACAAGACTTTACTCTGTAGTCTCTTCCCCCAGCATTGCTGAGGTTACCTGAGCATATAGCTGTACCAGGCTTTTTACCTGGGTACCTGAGATTTGAACTCAGATCCTTACAGTGTGCAGCAAGCACCTTTTCTTACTGAGCCATCTCTTCAACCCTCAGTTTAATTTTCTTTTAAGTTACCAATTTAATTTTGAAAACATAGCTCTATAAAAAGTATCAAACTTATTCTAACATTCAGTTGTATTTTTATATTAAGATTATTTGACACTTACTATAACTTAAATTCATTACCAGAGGTGTAGAAAACATTAATAAATGATTAAATGCTATATTGAATAAAGTTACTGGAGCATGCATGTAGAAAAGCACGCCGAGCACTGTGAAATCTGTTTACCATTGGAGAAACTCTGCACTTGTGCCATTTTATCCAGTTCTCAGTTACCGCAACACCACAGAGTTGTCCAAGTTTAAACCTTTAGCGGTTCCAGAGTGTAAGTTAATAAATATGAAATTTTAATTTTCACTTTGAACCTATATGAGTAAAAAGTACAGGGCAGGGCCGGGCGATGGTGGTGCACGCCTTTAATCCCAGCACTCGGGAGGCAGAGGCAGGCGGATCTCTGTGAGTTCGAGGCCAGCCTGGTCTATAAGAGCTAGTTCCAGGACAGGAACCAAAAAGCTATGGAGAAATCCTGTCTCGAAAAATCAAAAAAAAAAAAAAAAAGTACAGGGCACCATGACATAACGAATAATAGCTAGCTCACTACTACCTGTCGATAGCAACACACGGCTATTTCCAACCCCATAAGTTACTCGAGATTGAGTCAGAACATGGTTCTTTCATAGGGTTCGAGTTAACTTAATAATACTATCATGAATTCAGGGGACCCTCAGCGAGTCCTTCAGATGATTTTCTTCTATGTGCAGAGCCTGTTCATTCCTTCAGTCCTTTCCAGTTGTTTAGCACTTCCTTCTTTTTTGGACAGGGCACGTAGTCCAGATGGACCTAGGACTCCCACCACCTACTCAGTGTTGGCCTTTCTTTTTAAAATCCAGTTTTACTAAGATACTTGCTTATCCTTCTTTTCTTGGCTAATGTTGCTCGAGGGCCCTTAGCCTCCACAACCCAGATGTGAGTGGATGGGGTGAGAGAAGCAGGTAGACAGACAGAGCTCCGGGACTGAGTCAGCCATCAGCCATGGTGTAGCCACCTCCAGGCCACTTGTAGGGTCAGGCGTGGCTGTGCCAGGAGTCTGTTGCAGACCGGCTGTTGGAGAGTTAAGTTCCTCCGTAAACTGTCTTAGCACATAATTTCAAGTACCAAGTACTGGTAGCACTTGGTGTGTGCTATTCATTTTCTGTCTCCTGGTCATTGTTTTCTATCTTGAAACTTTTTTGCTTTTTTTTTTTTTTTTTTTAATTTCAGCTACCTATGCTTTAGCCTGATTCCGCCAGTGGTTTTATGGAGTCTGTGTATTTTTGTGGTCTCTGCACTGACACTGCTTCCAGTTAGCCTCTGTGTAGTGAGCAGTTACAGAATCACATTCCTTATTCCAGTCTGTTCTTCCTGCTGCCCTTTCTTCCTGTTTAAACATTCTTGTGCATGTGTGTGCACAGAGGCCAGAGTGTTAAATAACCCCTCCCCTTTTTTTGTATCACTCTCTACCTATTCTTTTGAGGCAGGATATTTACTTGCACCTGGAGCTCTTGTTTTCTCTGCTAGACTGGAAGCCACCAAGTCCCTGTGATCCTCCTGTCTCTAAGCCTCTTGGAGTGGGGTTTATGATAGATTGCCAGAACACCTGGGTTATATGGGTGCCGGGATCTAAACCCCAGGCCTCATGATTGCCCAAATGCTCTTAACTGCTGAGCCATCTCTCTAGCATGCCTGTTTAATACTTTTTTTTTTTCAAGACAAGGTTTCTCTGTGGCTTTGGAGCCTGTCCTGGAACTAGCTCTTGTAGACCAGGCTGGTATTAAACTCACAGAGATCCACCCGCCTCTGCCTCCTGAGTGCTGGGATTAAAGGTGTGCGCCACCACCGCCCTGCAATTTCTGTACTTTCTAAGTTGTTTACTTTTCACGGGCCCTTGGCCCGGCTGTGACCTGCTGCAGCACTTGGTATCATGGGTAGGTGTGCTCCCAGCTTGCTTCTGTGCCGCGTGCAGCTTCTCTACTTGAGACCACGTGTCTTTGGATCCTGACCTGGAGCATGTCAGCTGATCTCTGCCCTGACACAGATGTGCATATGCATTGGCGGGGGTGGGGTGGGGGGGGGTGGGGGGGTGGCGAGGTGCTTCTGTTTGACTAGAGGGTGATTATCAGATATGTTCCGTCTGGTGTCTCCACAGGCATGGATGGCAACTGTGGTCTCCTTTGAACTTTTCTCTTTCATTTGAGGTGCCCATGTTCATGTCAGCAGACCCATGGACTCTTGGAAAGTCTCTGCCACTCACAGCTGGCCTGCCCTTGGATTAAGGGTGCTCTGGCTGGTACCTTTCCCATGTAAGCTAAGAGCCATCAGATTACTGTGATCTGGCTACTACTTAGGACAGCATAGGAAGCCTTTGTAGCCAACAGCAAGAAAGCTGGCCTACCTGCTTCCTATCCTGAACTACTGAGGTGCTGAGCCTGCCTTGCTTGTTTGTTTTTTGAGACAGCATCTCTTTACATAGCTCTGGCTCTCCTAGAACTCATTATGTAGGCCAGGCTGGCCTCAGACTCAGATCCTCCCACCCTGTCTCCTGAGTGCTAGAATCAAAGGTGTGCATCTCCATACCTAGCTCGCCTCTATTTTTTGAAGAGAAACATGTAAGAAGGATCTTTGTCTGCGTGATGATTAATTTCGCTGTGAATGACTAGGTACAGGGGTTTTGTTTTGAATGATTATTTGATAGATGAATTCTATGAGTTTGCCCATTCATTTTTCTAGTATCAGGAACAAGTAGAAATTCTTTACATATATGTATTTGGTAAGTAATAAATAATGAAGGAAAAGCCAGTACTTCACCTTCAGTCACCCTTGTGTCCCTTGTTTGTCATTTTTGTCGAATGTAATATAAACTTGGGGTGGCGTCTTCTGCAGTCACCCGCTTTAACTGAGTAGTTTGATCAGAGCTTTCCCTTCTTCTCGACAGCTGAAAGGCCAAGTCTTCTCACTGAGTCGAGAGCTCGAAGAGTGCCGCATTGAGCTGGAGAGGCTGCAGCAGAGGCGGGAGCGGGAGAACCAGGAGGGTGCCACTCTCATCTGCATGCTCAGGGCCGATGCGGACCTGGCTCGGAGTGAAGGGTGCGTGCTTCCCTATCACATGGCTGCCTAGCTAGCAGCAGCACGGCTGCATCTCGCAGCCCGCTGCACTTGCTGTGGGGGGGTCTGAACATACTGACAACTGGGGTTTAGAGATACCACCATGTCATCGTCAAGTCTTAAAGACTTGACATTAAGTACCTGCATACCTGACACTTTGCCAGCTCTTCATATCACCAAACAGTAGCAAAATCCATTGTTTTACCAAAGTTTTGTTCCCTGTCACCAACTGCCGTTCCCTCCCACCAAAAAAAAAAAAAAAAATAGTTTCCTTGTGGAAGGCTTTCCTGTGTTAGCTTAGCATCAGGGTCAGGGATGGTGGTCTTTGGGATACTGTCTTATGGCTTTGGACTCTACCTGGCGTTTGTAGATGGGTGGTCAGCGTTTTGTGACGGGCCTGGAGGATTCCCAGAGCCAAGAGCAGCCCAAGGATGATGGTTGTTCTCTGTCTTAGGAAAGTACTCCGCGATGCTCTGAGGAGACTGCTCGATTTGTTTGGAGAAACACTGAAGGCCGCTGTCACCCTAAAGAGCCGAATCAGTGAGCGTGCGGGGCTCCTCCTGGACCATGTGGATGCTGCAGATACAAGTGATGCCCGGTTAGCAGGTACATACCAAAGATGGTTGTCTGTTAGGGCCTTGTGTCCTGGGAAAGGGTCTGAGAATATCCCCCAGGAGCTGTGTTCACTATCAGTTTCTGTACTCCAGGGGGACAAGTGCCAGGCCTAGGTAAAATTATCTGGTTCTCATCTGCCACCTCCCCTAAATTCTTCAACTGATGGTGAGCTCCCTGGGTAAAGGTGTGGATGTCTGTCTGTCTTGCAGCTGCAGCCCTTGGCGACATGTGGTCTGACGAGGGTCTACTTGAGATAGACAGAACTCTGCCTGAAGGGGCGGAGACGTCTTCAGTGTCAGAAATTAGCAGTCATGTGTGCGAAAGCTTTTTTATGAGCCCCGAAAACACATTGGAGTGTGAGCAGCCCATTAGGAAAGTCTACCAGAGCCTCAGCTCGGCTGTGGATGGCCTCCTGGAAATGGCCCTGGACTCTACTAAACAGGTGAGGCCCACGGCCATAACAGAGGCCAGTGGGGGAGTGGGTAGACAGGTGATGCCCTGACAGAGCTGGGCGGATGTTATGTTACCACCGTCACTGCCAGGTACCGATTCTCATTCCAACCTGCAGGCTACAAAGAGTATCTTCATTTCTCAGGTAGCTCTGAATCCATGGCGTGCCCAGTACCCCTTCTTCACTAGGTGTTTAGAGGCAGAAACCCCTGACTTTTTCTGGGTGCTGTTTGCTTTCCCGTCTTGATTTTAATCTTTGTTACTACTGATAGTGTTCTCATGCATGCTTCTTTTTCTGAACCAAAATTCTCAAGGAAGTATCCGTGAGAATGACAGCTAGAATCTGTGTTTATATAATCAAGTTAAAACATAGATTTCTACTGAGGATATGGTTCAGTTGATAAAGCCCTGGGCTGATCCTTAGTACTATATAAACAGGCCATGGTGGTGCATGCCTGTAATCCTAGCATTTAGGAGGTGGACACAAGGATTAGGAGTTCAAAGTCATCTCCTGTTTAACAGAGTTTGAGGCCCAACCTAGGCTATATGAGATCCTGTCTCAAAAGCAACACCAGGGCCAGGAGGAGCAGCACATACTTTTAATCCCAGCACTTGGGAGGCCAGCAAGTTCTAGGCCAGACACTGTCCTTTAAAAACAAAAACAAAAAATTGAAACCTGCAAATCCGCTTTTTTTGCTTTACTGAATACTAATGCTTTCTATTTGGAGATCACACTAAGAAATGGACTTTTTAATTAATTTCTTAAAACGTTTTTGGTAATTGGAAAAGATATTAACTAGAAATATGAGCAGGGTGGTGGTGGCGCATGCCTTTAATCCCAGCACTCGGGAAGTAGAGACAGGCGGATCTCTGTGAGTTCGAGACCAGCCTGGTCTACAGAGTGAGTTTGAGGACAGCCAGAACTTTAACACATAGAAACCCTATCTTGAAAAATGAAAAAGAAGGAAAAAGAGAGAGAGAGAGAGAGAGAGAGAGAGAGAGAGAGAGAAATGTGAAGATAGGGAAAGCAAAAGATGAGATTCTTTTTCTGAGGTTAGCGGGTGACAAAATCAATGTGCAGCATTGCTGTAGAGTGAGTGCCCCTCCTGGGTGCTGGAGACTAGAGTTTCTGATTCTTACTTCCCACCAAATGTTAAGCCCAGTTCTTTAGTGGGACCTACTGTCCTCTCTCAGGAACCAACATGTCTAGCATCTTATAATAGGTGCTTTGGGTGGTCTCCATGTGTATCTGTAAGGAAGCCCCCCATTCTGAGAGCATCTAATGGCCCACAGGACCAATCTTTGCAGCGGGAGCATCCTAGCAAGCACCACAGGGCTGCTGTTTCATTAGCTCTTGCTTTGTTAGATCTCTGAGTTCCAGGACAGCCAGAGCTACAGAGAGACCCTGTCTCGAAAAACAAAAACAAATGAAAAAGCATTGCCTTGTGGAAGATGTATCTTCGGGGAAGGATCTGGGGAGATGTTAGAGGGCCTATCACACCCATCATGGGAACAGCCTTGTGGGAGGTCCAGGAGCTCTCTAAAGCTGATGCAAGGCCGGTAGCAGAAGGCTGTGGGTTGGATTGCAGTCAGACAGGCCTCTTGGCAGAACCACGTTTGACCTTGGCTGCAGGAAGGGGCAGAACCAGGAGGAAGCAGCCTGTTGGAGGATGGGAGGATGGAAACATTAGAACTGGCCTCTGGACCATTTTCAAAGAAGAAGCAAAAAGACCTTAGAGGCCTGTGGACATCTTGAGCCTCAAGGAAGGCCCAGATTGTACTATTAGTGAGGAGCTAAGGGAAGCTTAGGCCTGGACGCTCTCTTGTGTGCTGGGGGCAGTGGGGTGTAGGTGTTTTGTGTTTAGAGGCCCAGTCCTATAGATGGCCTGGTTCTAGAGATACAAATTCTGGGAAGGGTGTGGTAAAGGAGGCTAATGAGGAGCTGTTAGCCATGTGGAGACGGCTCTGTTGCCATGGTACTGTCTCTCAGCCCTAGCTCTTCTGCTGGGGACCTGGGGTCTTGGTCCCTTCTTCCTCCTCTTCATACCCTCTGTATGTTTTATATGGAGTTGTGATTTTTAAATGTATTTCAAAAAAAAAAAACAAAAAAAAATAAAAATTAAAAAAAAAATAAATGTATTTCAACAGCTGGAGGAAGCACGCCAGCTCCATCGTTGTGTTGAGAAAGAGTTCCGTCATAGGAATGAGGAGATGGCGCAGGCTGTGCAGAAGCAGCAGGAGCTGCTGGAACGCCTGAGGCAGGAGAGTGCGGCCAAGGATGGGCTGACCCTGGAGTTGCACACTGCAGAGGGTGAGTGGCGTACTGTGTAACCAGACTGAGGCATGGAAGTAGGTATGCCCGTCCTGCAGGAAGCATGGGAAGCAGGGTCTTTAACAGCAAAATGTCTAACCAGAGCATGTCAGGGTGAAATACTGGCTTTGTCCTTCAGTAGACGTTTTATTTGGTTTATTTATCATTGGCTTGGAGATCCCATGTTGGTGACTGATCTGTTTGTGGGCTCCAGAGGGCCCTGCAATGCCTGCTCTCTTCTGTGCATCCGTGTCTCTCGAACTTGTGATCCTCTTGCCTCTGCCTCCTTCAGCAATTCCTCCTGGTGTGCACCACCACAACTGGCACATCTGTGTCTCTAGGCCATCAGATGGTGCCCAGCTCTGCCCATGGCCATCCTGTCACAGAGCATTTGGGATCTTTGCACAGGCGAATTGGCTCCCTGGAGTGCAGTTCTCTCCAGGGCTTTGCTTGTGTGGAGACCCATCCTCCTTCACTGAGTGTTACTGACCCTCTACCTGCCCCAGAAGTGACCTGCGCTGACCTTCTAGTACTCGGGCCACATCAGTGTTTTGTCCAGAGCCCCAGCAGCCTCTCCTCCTTCCCCGTGGGTAGCACTAGACAAAACCTGTGAACCATATCTCTGCGCTTGGCCTGTCTTTTAGGGCTCCTTGAAGGACTTAAGGTGGAGAAAGCAGATCTGCAGGAAACACTGGGGAAGAAGGAGGAGTCGGAACAGCAGCTGATCCTGGAGCTGGAGAACCTGCAGAATCAGCTGCAGCAAGCAGCCCAGGAGCTGGCCACGCTGAGGGAAGAAAACTCCGTCCTGTGGAACCAGAAGGAAACTTTCACTAATGAAGCAAAAGAAAGAGAAGCTGGTGAGAGCTGGTGATGGTGGAGGACTGAGTGGGACGGGGGTGCAGCAGCTGACCCCAGCGTACACATAAACTTGATCTTTGAGGAGGAGGAAATACAAAAAGCAAGGAGGCATGTCTGGGAGTCCATGGTTGGGTGGGATGCTTTATGGGAAGTGCAGGCCACGGGAAGGACAGCTGGCTAGGGTGTAGCATCCAGCTGCTGGTTCAGAGGGAGATGGGCCTTAAAGGCTACCATTGCTAATGAGCTGTGCCTCTGGGGAAGGAACTGCCCTTGGGGCAGCAGGTTAGTGTATCAAGCTCTGGAGAATGACTTGGCCTAAAATCTTACTGAAGATAAGTGTCTGGTATTGGTTCTGACTCAGAACACAACTGTATTTCGGACCATGCCTTCTAACATAGGAGCTTTTGAGGGAATGTTCAAGATTCAAACCACAATATACTTTCAAAATGAGATCTATACTTTCTGGAGGCACAGGGGCTTACTGTGTTGCCTAGGCTAGTCTGTTAGCCAGCCTCCTATCTCCGTGTCGTGAGTGCTGGGATTGCGGCATGCCACCATGTTCAGCCAGTTTTTATGTATATCTTAGCTGTGTTCAGAATGAAAGTGGATAAACAAGAACCACACCCCTCTGCTTTAGCAGGTTGTTTCCCACGTGTCAGAAACACTTCCACTTCGTGAGTGCCTTGCCCTCTCTATTTTCTTTTCCTATATTTTTTCCCCGTGCTTTTATTTTAATTTCCCTTCTCTGGGACATAGCTGGGCAAACATGACTCTTGGGCCATTCCCTCCTTGACACTGGAGGTCCTAAGTGTAACTGTGTCCTGCTTCACAGGTTTTCAGAAACCCCGGTGCTTCCCTCTGTCCCCACCGTGTGTGTGTGTGTGTGTGTGTGTGTGTGTGTGTGTGTGTGTGTGTGATGAGGTCCCTACTCCCTGCTCATTCAGTTAAAAGTCCTACTTTCTGTTAAGGCCCCTTTTCTATGCTGGAACATTTTTCAAGGACTGGCCCTTTCTTGTGTACCCTGTGCCTGAATCCTGTCCCTGGACACGTTGTATTTCTTTACCATGATGTAGCATTTAGAGCCTCAGCACCCACGGACTGGTTTGCAGCCTACTGATGTAGCTTGCGTGCCTATTCGGAGCTCTTTGGGAATCTTTTGGGGCTGTCAACTCCCCATCCCTTACACTTTTGTCTCCTGCAATCATCCCATCGTGCAGCACTGTGATGGCAGAGACCCCGGCTGAGGTTGGGCCTCTCCGGGAGCATGTCTTTGGCCGACTGTTCTCAGAGAATCCCTTCTCGTTGGGCTCTGTCACTGCAGGCTCTTGTAACTTTTCGGCTGGGAGTCACTTGGAATTGTTTCCACAGCCTTGATTTTTAATCTTGCATCTTTACCCTTCCACCCTGGGGCTGTGGTTCCAAATTGCTCATATCCCCTCAGCCTCTCTTTCTCAGAGCCAACACTGCAGCTGTGGCTTCCTTGGCCACAGGCTTCCTGGGATGACCTCAAGCCACCTGGGGTCCTGCAAATATGGAACAACTTCCCAGGAACCTTGAGAACTCCATCCTGCCTCACTTTTCTTGAGTGTTTCTTCATTTCTTTAGGTGTATGTCGTGGCTACTTTTGGGGTAGTGTTGTTGTCTTTACTGTCTGTTTTCCTAGTTTCCTCTAAAATGAACTCCTGAACCTCCCTGGGGGCTGGATTCTGTCCACTTGGGGACAGCCAGTGGTGTCCCAGATGTGCAGGCCTCGGTGCTGCTGGCTGGTTGGTCTGGGCTCTTTCCTTTCCTGTGATGGTTTGTTTCCTGTTGTAGGCACTCCTGACTCTTCCGCACACGAGGACACAGGTTTGTAGAGAGTGTGCCCTCTGCATGATCACTGTATGTTTGCATCAGATTTTTCCAGTTACTGACTAAGAGGAAAAATGCTTCAGAGCTTTTCTGGCAAATTATTGAATGATATTATGGTCTTTAATAATCACTCATTAAAAATGGCAGCATTGTTCCAGATGTTGGGGAACATTATTTTAAGGTGTGTTGCTTTTGTTTATGCTGCATTTGTTTAACTCTGTGAAGCTGTGATTCTTTGCCTGTCTAAAACACCTGATGGTCTTAAGGAGCTGAATAGTCCAGTAGCTGAACAAGGATAGGCAGGGCTGGCAGGCAGAGAGTATAAATAGGAGAAACGAGGAAGGGGAGGAGGACATCAGGTGCCAGCCCCCCAAATGGCCATCGAGGAAGAGCGAAACTAAGATACTAAAGAAACAAAGATAAAAACCCAGAGGCAACAGATAGTCGAGATAATTCAAGTTAAGAAAAGCTGGCAAGAAACAAGGCAAGCTAATGCCAGGCATTCATAACTAAAAATAAGCCTCCGTGTGTGATTTTATTTGGGAGCTGGGTGGTGGGCCCCTCTAAACACAAAATAAAGAGTAAAACCTTGCCCAACACAGTGGTATTTACTTTTTTCTCTAATGACTTCTGCAATTTTAAGTCCTGTTTGTGCTGTTTTGCAAGAATTGATGCTTTTTGTGACCATTTTGGAGTTTATTGGGTCAGGTCCCTGTGCAGGACTCCTGGCAGGTGACCTGGGGAGGGTCTGGACCTGCTTGTGGCTTTATGCCTTGTCTGCCTTCCATTAGGTCCTCATCTCCACAGCCCCTGTAAGCCACGTTCCCTTGCCTCCCGCTGAAGTCAAATGGAGGGTGCTGTCTTTGGCCTTTAAAGGGGTCTGTGTGTTTCTTTTTGATGAGGCAATGCCAACTGGCTGAGCTTACTTAAAGTTTGTAATTGATGTTATAACTGCATGTTTAAGGAGAGCTTACTGTAACTGCTGACTTCCTAGCATGGAGATTTGATGAGAATGTTACATTCATGGTACTAGTTTGTCAGAAAAGATGGACAGTTTTGAGTGCTGATGAAATGAAATTTGTGTCTCTGCCTGTCGATAGTCACTTAGGACTTGCCACTAGTTCTGAGAGTCCTGCAGAGCCACTGTGTCCCGTCCCCACCCCCCACTAAGCTTTACCTCCTGCTGAGTTCATGTCGAAGAACACACATGTGGACAAACATTGCAGAATATTGTGACATATTACTGGCTTACCAGGACACACTGTTGTTAAAGTGGTGCATGAGAGAAAGATGCTCAGGAGGGGGAAGAGAGGAGGGGAGAAGGGAGACCAGCCTCTGGAGACAGGAGTGGCAGAAGAGAAGAGAGACAGGCAGACAGAGAGATAGGCGGAGAAGCAGAGAGAGGGGAAGGGAGAGAAGGAAGGAAGAACAGGCAGAAAGAGATATGGGATGTGCGCCGGGCCCTTTAAAAGGGAACGCAGTGAATGTGCACAGGAGGTGCTCTTAGTGGCTGCAGCTGAGGGCATAGCCTGTTAGGATCCCAAGGGCAGGCCAGTACAGATGCCTGAGTACTAACAGCCCTGCCTGTCCTGGAATTCTGTGTGTAGACCAGGCTGGCCTTGAACTTATAGGGCTTCACCTGCCTGTGCCTCACAAGTGCCGGGATTAAAGGTGCACCCCCTCTGACTTCAGGACAGACTCAAGTTAGGCTTCTAAAGTTTTGCCATTTTTCATTTAAAAGATGATTTTTGTTTTTGGAAGTAATTTGTTTTTTTCTGAGAACATCTTACAGAGTTGTGGGTATGTTAGGTTGTGGGCTTGAAGTCTGACAGGAGGAGACAGGCTGGCTCAGCTCCCTTGTCATGACTCGGCAGAGGGAGAGGTTTTGGAGAGGGGTGAGGCTTGGCTTTTGTCATGGGGACCATGCTTGAATCTCAGGGCAGCCGGATGTGGTGACTGTTCTAAGTTGTCGCTGCCATTCCAGTTCCGGTTCCTATGAGCAGTCTGTCGAGGTCCGGCACTGACAGTCACCACAAGCCCCGGTTGGGTAAGTCCATGCACTGAGCTAGGACTCCATGTCTGTTTTCTTGGCATCCTTAGCCCTGCAGAAGGAAGTGGAATCTCTGACCAGAGACCAGTGGGAGGCCAGGAAGCAGTCTGAGAAGGACCATGCCACCCTACTCTCTCAGATGCGGGTCTTGGAGTCTGAGTTGGAGGACCAGCTTGTGCAGCACCGGGGCTGTGCCCAGCTGACTGAGGAAGTGACCACCCTGAAGCAGCAGCTGGCTGCCCTAGACAAGCATTTACGCAGCCAGCGTCAGTTCATGGATGTAAGAAGTTTTGTTTGCTTGTTTGTTTACATCACTTAACCAGCCGAGAGCACGGATAGCTTCTGTGCCATCATGTTGCAGACTGGTGTGTAGTACTCATCTCAGTGGCCTTGTCGCCTTGACTGGAGTGGGTACTTGGCATCCTGCCTGCATTTTGGAAGATGATTCTGAGTTATCCTGGCATCTTCTTGTCTCGTATTCCTTCCTATGGTCTTGGGAGAAATTTCTAGCAGTCCAGCAGCATTCTTGCATCAGTCTGTTTCTACAGAGACTAAAACTGTCTTCCTGCCCAGCAGTTTCAAAATACCATGACTCTTTCGGAGATCTCCTTTGCAATTTAGCATTAGATGACTTCTTAGCTCCATTTTGAAAGTTGACCATGGCGAAGGGGATGTTACGGGGTCGGCAGACACGCTTAATGTGTGGTTGGAGCCTCATTCCTTGGCTTTGGTCCTCACATGTGACTTCTTGTTCAGGAGCAAGCTGCTGAGCGTGAGCACGAGCGTGAAGAGTTCCAGCAGGAAATCCAGAAGCTGGAGGAACAGCTCCGCCAGGCAGCCCGGCCACGGCCTCCTGGGTCCCGTGACCGCCAGGTAGGTCAGCATGTGGTGTCCGGTGTCTGTGGGTGACTAATTACTGCGACATTTTAAAGTGTTGTTTCTCTTTACATTTTGCCTTTCATGGATGTGGAAACAACAGTGTGCACAGCTAGATGAGGAGGTAGGATGACGGCGTCTCCTTTGCTCTCGTCCTTCTGTCAGCTGATGGCTTGCAGCTTCCTAGCACAGCTTTCCCTCACCCTGCATGGCGGTTTGGGGCTGTGCGCACCGCCCTGTTGCTTACTCTTTGTGCTTTCGTTTCGTGCTGTGGAGGTCTGCAACCCCTTGACTGAGGTAGCTGTAGCTGATTTGCTTGTGCTGTTTTAAAAAGTAAACTTATTTTAAGGAAAGAATGGGTTCCCATGAAGTTGTGAGGAGTAAGAGCCAGATCTCGTTGAGTGAGAGTCCTGCTTTCCAGCCTGGTATTGAAGGGATGCAGACAGGCCGGGTAGCCCTCGGTACCACTTCCTCCTCATGCTTTCCCACAGTGTTGTACATTAAATATCAAACAAGGACTGCAACGGTTGGTTCAGAAAAGAGGCGGACGTGTAACATGCAGTTACCTGTAGGGATGAGGTTTGTTAGATTGAGCAGGCTTCTAGGCTGCGATTGGGTCTCCAGGTGGGATCAAGAGCCTTTGACAGAAATACGTGGAGATAATATGTGAAATGAAGCATGATGGGACCTCAAACGGGAAGAGACGCTTCCCTTAAAACCTGGAGAGGACCTTCAGTAAGAGTGAGAATAAGGGGCTGGAAAAAATGGTTCAGCAGTGGGGACCACTGGCTGCTTCTCCAGAGGACTCGGCTTCTGTTCCCAGCATCCGTATGATGCCTCACAGCTAGCCATTCATCACAGCTCCAGGAATCTGGTGTCCTTCTGCCTCTGTGCATGCTGCACGCATGTGGTGCACAGGCAGACATATGCAGACGAAACAGCCATACACATAGATAAATTTAAAATTCTCTTTCTTTCCTTCCTTCTCTTTTCTTCTTTTTTTTTAATTTTTTTTTATTGCGAAAAGAAGAAAAAAAAACATGAACAAAAAACAAGTTTCCACCTCCTCCCAGCCTCCCATTTCCCTCCCCCTCCTCCCACCCTTCTCCCCCTCCTCCCACCCTTCTCCCCCTCCTTCCACCCTTCTCCCCCTCCTCCCACTCCTCTCCCCCTCCCTCTCCAGTCCACAGAGCAGTCCGGGTTCCCTGCCCTGTGTTAAGTCCTAGGTCCTCCCCCCTCAGTCCATGTCTAGGAAGGTGAACATCCAAACTGGCTAGGTTCCCACAAAGCCAGCACATTAAGTAGGATCAAAACCCCCTGCCATTGTCCTTGGTGTCTCATCAGCCCTCATTGTTCGCCATGTTCAGAGAGTTCGGTTTTATCCCATGCTTTTTCGATCACAGTCCAGCTGGCCTTGGTGAGCTCCCCGTAGATCAGCTCCACTGTCTCAGTGGGTGGATGCACGCCTCGTGGTCCCGAATTCTTTGCTCATGTTCTCCCTCCTTCTGCTCCTCCTTGGGACCTTGGGAGCTCAGTCCAGTGCTCCTGTGTGGGTCTCTGTCTCTATCTCTATCCATCACCAGATGAAGATTCTATGATGATATGCAAGATATTCGTCAGTTATCAAAAACCTCCCTACCCAAAAAAGCCCAGGACCCAGATGGTTTCAATGCGGAATTCTACCAGAACTTCCAAGAAGACCTAATACCTATACTCCTTAATGTATTTCACAATATAGAAACAGAAGAGTCATTGCCAAATTCCTTTTATGAAGCTACAGTTACTCTGATACCAAAACCGCACAAAGACTCAACCAAGAAAGAAAATTATAGACCAATCTCACTCATGAACATCGATGCAAAAATCCTCAACAAAATACTGGCAAACCGAATCCAAGAACACATTAGGAAAATTATCCATTATGATCAAGTAGGCTTCATCCCAGGGATGCAGGGCTGGTTCAACATACGAAAATCTATCAATGTAATCCAGCATATAAATAAACTGAAAGAAAAAAACCATATGATCATTTCATTAGATGCTGAAAAAGCATTTGACAAAATTCAACACCCCTTTATGATAAAAGTATTGGAAAGATTAGGGATACAAGGGTCATACCTAAATATAATAAAAGCTATATACAGCAAGCCGACAGCTAACATTAAATTAAATGGAGAGAAACTTAAAGCCATCCCACTAAACTCAGGAACACGACAAGGCTGTCCACTCTCGCCATACCTCTTCAATATAGTACTTGAAGTTCTAGCAATAGCAATAAGACAACATAAGGGGATCAAAGGGATTCGAATTGGAAAGGAAGACCCCATAAGCGACCCCAAAAACTCCACCAAAGAACTTTTACAGCTGATAAACACCTTTAGTAATGTGGCAGGATACAAGATAAACTCCAAAAAATCAGTCGCCCTCTTATACACAAAGGATATGGAAGCAGAGGGAAATCAGAGAAGCTTCACCTTTCACGATCGCCACAAACAGCATAAAATATCTTGGGGTAACTCTAACCAAGGAAGTGAAAGATCTATTTGACAAGAACTTTAAGGCATTGAAGAAAGAAATTGAGGAGTATACCAGAAAATGGAAGGACCTTCCTTGCTCTTGGATTGGGAGGATCAACATAGTAAAAATGGCAATTCTACCAAAGGCAATTTATAGATTCAATGCAATCCCCATCAGGGTCCCATCAAAATTCTTCACAGATCTGGAGAGGACAATAATCTTTTCTTCTTTCTTTTCTTTTCTTTTTCTTTTTTTCTTTTTTAAAACATAGCCCTGGCTGTTCTGGAACTTACTGTGTAGAAAGCTTGCTTCAAATTCACAGAGATCCCTCTGCCTCCCAAGCGCTGAGGTTAAAGGCATGCACCACCACTACCTGGCCTTTCTTTCTTCCTATTATATTTTTACAACCCTCTTTCTTTCTTTCTTTCTTTTTTTCTTTCTTTCTTATATGCATTGGTTTTTTGTGTGCACATATGTCTATGTGAGGGCATCGGATCTCCTGGAACTGGAGTTCCAGACAGTTGTGAACTGCCATGTGGTTGCTGGGAATTGAGCCTGGGTCCTCTGGAAGAGCAGCAAGTGCTCTTAACCTATGAGCCATCTCTCCAGTCCCCCTTTGAGAGTGAGAACAAGGAGTTGGAAAGATGCCTCAGTGGCTAAGAGCACTTGTACATGGTGGCTCATAACCATCTGTAACTCTAGTTCCAGAGGATCCAACACCCTCTTCCGACACTGGCACAACTGTGTGGGCTTACATACATGTGGACAAAACATACATAGACACATACATACACATACATAAAAATCTGAAAAATTAAAACAAACAAAAAGAGTGAGAATAAGCAGGTGGGGAGCCTTCCCGAGAGGGATGAGGTGGGCAGATGAGTCTCTCCCCGTGAGCAGCTTCCCTGAAGAATCTCGAACTCTCTTGGACAAAGGAAACACTAGGTTCTTCACAGCTTTGTAGGGGTGGCATGAATTTCACATCACCTGATGTTGTTCAACATGATGTGTGAATGACAAAAAGCATGGAGCAGGTTTATAAACAGAGCTGCCAGGGCACAGCACTGATGACTTTTTGTCTTCCAGAGAGAGCTGTAGGCTGTGTAGGGGGTGTGGCTCAAAGGTGTAGGCTCCTGGTCTAGCATTTTAGAGCTGAAATTATGTGTCATCTTTTTTTTGTTTGTTTGTTTTTGTTTTTTAAAACAGGGTTTCTCCATATTTTTGGCACCTGTCCTGGAACCTGCCCTGTGTGTCACCTCTTAGGACTGCTTTATCACTCTTCTTCCCTTAGTTCCTTTCATGTTGTTGCTCTCTTTTTATCTTAACTGCTAAAGCGGTATGCCATTCTTTTTGGATTTTTTTTTTTAGTTTATTTTATGCGTAAGGTGCTGTATCTGCATATATGCCTGCATTCCAGAAAAGGGCATCAGATCCTATTATAGATGGCTGTGAGCCACTAGGTGGTTGCTGGGAATTGAACTCAGGATCTCTGGAAACTGCTAATGCTCTTAACTGTTGAACCATCTCTCCAGTCCCTGTAGTATTCCGTTCTTTTCTGTCAAAATAAGTTTTATTTTACTAATACATTCGAGGTTATATTCTGCTTAGCGTGTGCTTCTTTTTTCTCCTTAAACAACTGTGCTGATCTGCCTGTAGGTTGCATAGTACACCGAGATTTGAAACAACAGATCATACCTTAGTTGGTTTGTTATAGACTGTTTTATTTGCAAGATTTTTTTAACTCTGTTACGTTCCTTCTACATTTGCTTTTGTGTTTAGGTTGAATTGTTACAAGAAAAATTGAGAGAAAAATTAGATGGATTTAATGAATTGGTCATAAAGAAAGATTTTGCAGAACAACAGTTGTTAATCCAAGAAGAAGAAATTAAACGTCTCGAGGAGACAAATGTCAACATACAAAGACAAATGGCCCAGCTCCAGGAAGAACTGGAGAGACAGAAAAGACACATGGAAGAATTCAAAGTAAAGTCCTGTGCATCCTAGTTGGGGCAAAGCACCAACCTGGGGGTGGTGAACTGTGGACGGGTCGGACACTGTGTAGATCAGCTCGTACGGAAAGAAGTGTTGGGTCTCTTGGGCATGTGGCATGAGATTAAAACGGGACTTATATTTTGGGGGCCCTGTAGTAAGCCTAGACAGGTCCTCAATTCCTTGTTTTCCTAAAATAAATATCTATTCTCCCCACTCCCCCAAAATAGGATAAAGAGGTGCTAAAGCAAGAGCACGTGGGTGACTTGCTGCTACCCCCTGTACCCCCTGTACCCCCTGTACCCCCTGTACCACAGTGTAGCGCGGACGAAGCTGGGTTTCCTGTGCCTTCTCAGGACAGCCCTCCTAGGGGTCCTGAGACCCAGCCAGAGGTGACAGAGAGAGCACTCCTGCAGGATGAGAATGAGGTAAGTATCATGAGCTTGCGCCACCACCGCCAGGCCTGAAGTTCATTTTATTTGTGCAGTTTTGATTTTGTTTGTTTTTAAGCGCCATCTGGCCTTGAACTCAGCGATCTCTTGCCTAAAAATATATACCACCATACTTCTCTAATTTGGGGAAAATTTTTGATAATTCAATTTTTTAAAGAGTTGTTTGTTCATTATGTATATTGTTCTGCCTGCCTGTATCCCTGCAGGCCAGGAGAGGGCGCCAGGTATCACTACAGATCTTTGTGAGCCACAATGTGGGGGGGTTGTTCACTCAGGTGACTGGAGGGACAGACAGGGCTAGAGCTGGCCGCTGTGTGTGCAGTGTTCCCCAGACGGCTGCAGAGACAGACAGGGCTAGAGCTGGCTGCCGTATGTGCAGTGTTTGCTCAGACGGCTGCAAAGACAGACAGTGCTATAGCCAGCTGCTGTGTGTGCAGTGTTCCCCAGACGGCTGGAGAGAAAGACAGTGCTATAGCCAGCTGCTGGGTGTGCAGTGTTTCCCAGACGGCTGGAGAGACAGACAGTGTTATAGCCAGCTGCTGAGTGTGTAGTGTTCCCCAGATGGCTGGAGAGACAGACAGGGCTAGAGCTGGATGCTGTATGTGCAGTGTTTGCTCAGATGGCTGCAGAGACAGACAGTGCTATAGCCAGCTGCTGTGTGTGCAGTGTTCCCCAGACGGCTGCAGAGACAGCAGGTGTGGTTCATTCAGTTCTGCTTGCAAACCCTCTGGCCTGTGTTCTCACTTCAGATGTTAGCATGACAGACACCTAAAGTCTAAATGCTGCTTGAGGAAAATCAGACAAGTGAGTTAGGGGTTACAGAGTAGGGAGTCTCATGAGTATAACTGGCGGTGTGTCAGCCCCATGAGTAGGCACAGAAGAATATAAGGCTGAAGAGAAACTAGAGTTTGAGTTTAAACCCAGATCATTGGGGTAGGGAATATGTGCTATGTTGAGATTTGTGGGCATCCTTTCTCTGTACCCGAAGAGTGGGCATAGTGTGTTTGGATTTCCAAATCCATCTGAGGATAGTATTGGCTTATTCCTGTCTCTGTGCTTCTCTGCTTCTGTATGTTAGTATTCAGACATCTATCTGTACTGGCCTGCCCTTGAGATTCTGGCAAGCTACATCCTCAACTGTAGCCACTAAGAAGACCTTGTGCACATTTGCTACATTCCCTTTTAAAAGGGCCCTGCCCAACCCCCCCCCCCGTGTCTCCCTCTGTCTGTTCCTTTATCTTTCTCTCTCCTTCTTTGCCTGTGTCTCTGTCCCTCCTTCTCTCCCTCTGCCTCTCCTTTCTCTTCTGCTCCTGTCCCCACAGGTCCATCTTCCCCCCCTTCTTCCCCCTTCTTACGTTCCCTTTCCCCTAATAAAAACCCCTCCACGTGAACTCTGTTGCATGGTGTCTTTCTCTCACGCGCCGTTTTTTTAATTACAGCACTATGTACTGGGAAGGAGAGGCTCGTGCTAATTCATTCATGTGCTTACGACATGTGCTTCCTCTTCAGGTTGTCCCCAGTAGGAACTCCGAGATTGAGGAGCTGAAAGCCGTCATCGAAACTCTGCGGGAAGACCAAGAACAATTACAGAAGAATAAAGCAGAAGAAATTGAGCAGCTCCACGAAGTCATCGAGAAGCTGCAGAGTGAGCTGACCCTCATGGGGCCCAAGGTGCATGAACTCAGTGATCACCAGGCTAACAGTCTCCACGACGAGCTGTCCTGCCTCCACGCAGAAGACCGGCGTGAAAAGGACCTACGGAACGAGCTGGAAGCTGCACAGGCTGCCAAGGAGGTCTTTGGCCAGCTTCTGGCAGACCAGGCACATGGACACAGCCAAGTCCTGGAGGCACTGCAGCAGCGTCTACAAGATGCCGAGGAGGTTGCTGCAAGACGCTTGGCTGAACTAGAACATTGTGTGGCCCTCAAAGAGGCTGAGGTTGAAGGCATGGCCTCCCGGATCCAAGAATTTGAAGCTATCTTGAAAGCAAAGGAAGCAGTCATTGTGCAGAGAGATTTGGAGATTGACACCATCAAGAAGTGGAAAGTAACTCATTCCCTTGAGCTGGAGACCATTCTCTTGGCTTTGACACACTTCTGTCATGCTCTGGAACAGCAGACCTTGGCCGCCCCTGAGGAGCCTCCTGAGCTCCAGCAGCTGCGAATGCAGTGCGCTCGCCTCAGCCACCAGCTGCAAGTGCTGCACCAGCGCTTCCTGAGTTGCCAGGTGGAGCTGGACCGGCAGCAGACTCAGGTAGAATCTGTTGGCTGCTCATCCCCTTGTGCGGATACACAGGCGAAACATGATGGTCAGTTGGAGCAGGACAGTGTCAGCACAGGGCTGGCCTTGGTGCCCCACAGCTCGCCTCCACAGGTAGGCCTTTATCGTTGGGGGCGACAGTAGGGAGCTTTCTGTGTTGGAGTTGGAGGTGGGGGGGTGTCCTGGGGCCAGGCAGGATGCTGGGTTGTCATCGTCATCCTCCAAGGCTTCTGTCTTCTCAACTTTAGTGACTTCTTTTTAGTCTGGACATTGGGCTCCTGCTGTCATTAGTGGCTCCTAACGGCAGAGATGAGAGCCTGGAGTTTGGGTCACTTGGGCCATCAATTCCAGTGAATCCTACTGGGGTCACGCCAGCTTCTTAAACCAGTTCTTTTAAAGTTTGGGTACCGTGTGTAGTGACATAGATGTCTCAGCATTAATTTCATGGGGTTTTATTGTGTCTCTAGCCAAATGGTTTGTTGTCAATAATCCTAGCCCATGGAAACCATTTTAAGCTCATTTCACTTTGGAACAGAAGGTCCTACCCAAGGTGCCTTTTAAATGTTCTTTTATTAAATGGTGGCGCACACCTTTAGTCCCAGCACTTGGGAGGCAGAGGCAGACATCTCTGTGAGTTCAAGGTCAGCCTGGTCTACTGAGTGAGTTCCAGGACAGCCAGGACTGTTACACAGAGAAACCCTATCTCAAAAAAAAAAAAAAAAAAAAAAAAAAAGTTCCAGTTTGACTTTGAGTCAAACTTTTGGGATTAGCCGCTCCTTTCCCAGCTGCTCTGCTCTGTGGCTCCTTGCTAAATCCTCAGCCTGATGTTGTGCCCGCCACACTGGTGGGTAGTGAGCGGCCGCTGAAGCCCCTTCCCTTTGGTGTCTCTGCTCGTTGCTGTGCGGCGTGAGTGCTCAGGTGTCTGATGGGAAGCCAGGCTGCACCTGAGTCCCTGACTAACCCAGCTCCAGGTTTAGAGGCTCTCTCTGTTTCTTCTGGTTCAGGATAATCTACAGCCTGCCAAGGTCCTCGTGACACTAAAGGATGCCAGTCTCCACAAGGCGGAAAGTGTGATGTCGGTGCTCGCAGTCTGTCAGAGGTGGTTGGAGACAGAGATGCTTTTAGTGAAGAATGCAAAGCCTTTGAGCCTGGAGGATGACAGCAAGGCTCTGGAAGGGGTGCAGGTGCGTGGGCTGGTTGGCGGAGTTGGTAAATGCTGCCTGGGATAAGGTCTGCTGGGTGAGACTCAGCACAGGGGTGTGCATCATGACAGAGGGTTGTTTTAGCCAGGGGTGAGAGTATCCCATAGACTGTTATTAATTCTCCGCGTTCAGCTTTATTTAAAGATACGTTTCCTGTAATGCGAGTAGATGTTTTGTTCATGTGAACACCAAATTCCCCCACTCTCCATCCTTGAGATTTTTACCTTTCCATTGTCCCTGCCGGTGTCTTTCCAACTTTGAAAGTCTTGAGATTGGTTTTGAGCCTTATGCTCCCCCCACATCTTTTACTCTATGAAAGGTCGATTTTTACTTTAGGAAAGAAGGGCCCCTTGGGGAACTTTGGATTGTTGCCGGGTCATGGTTTAATGAGGAAGCCTTGGGTTGGCCCTCAGGTCGAGGGGCTGCTCCCTGTCCTGGACGTGTAGGATGTGTCACGCCACCAGTGCCTCTGTTAGAGCAAGTTCATCCTGGTGTGTACGTACCTGTGGCCTACTCGTGGATGCTTTAAAACAGGCCATGATTCCTTAGCCATCTGTAGGCCCCAAACGACTCTTGAAGCAGGTTGTTCTCAGTACACACGTGGCACAGGACACAGCAAAGACCATGATGGCCCCTCTGACGTGAGCATTGTGTACATGGTGGAAACCCAGAATGCTTGCAACACTCCTGCATAGAACATGAAAGACTTAGGACACCACACTTGGCTGGACCCAGGCTAAGAGCAGGACCTGGGTGGGCTGTGATTCTGAGAGATGTTTCTATCCATCTCAAGAGTCCTTTGAACACTCGGGGAACACATTCTATGCAAAAACTCTTGCCAGCTTGCTACAGCAGCCTCTCCCTGTGCCCAGCTCTGTGGCATCACAAACAGTGCCAGCTATGCGCTGATAAGGAAACTCCACATTCATTACAGCAATTACATTTTTTTGTTTTCTGGTGTTTGGATATAGAACCTTCTAGTTCCTTTTTTCCTGAAAACAAAATAAAAAGAAAAAACAAACCAAGACCTCGAGTCTTAGTAAATCAACACTGTCCTTGGTTGTGGTGTTACGATGCTTGTTATTTAGGCAAAAACAAACCAACAAACACAAAAACATAAAACTTTTAAGTTTTAATACTGTTTCTTCATGGCATTAAATAAACTTGACATCTTAGTTTCTGGAGACTTCCTCATGGATCCTACTCATAGGTGTTTACTGCCTGAAAAATAGTTGAGAAATTCTAGAGAGATAATGGCGGGGTGTATCATAACTCTAGAGACATAATGGCGGGGTGTACTGTAATTCTAGAGAGGTAATGGTGGGGTGTACCGTAACTCTAGAGAGATAATGGCGGGGTGTATCATAACTCTAGAGAGATCATGGCGGGGTGTATCATAACTCTAGAGAGATCATGGCGGGGTGTACCGTAACTCAGCTGCTTCACTTGGCGTGTTCTCTTCACTCGCAGGCTAAGGAAAAGCATCCGGAAGCTTGTCAGCTGGGCAGTGCGACTCTCATAGCCCAGGTGAAACAACTTCAGGAGAAACTGAACCACCTGGTGCATTCCATGGCCTCTAGGGACACCAGCACGGAAAATCCTAAATTACCACAGCCAAACCTATCAGAAAATGGTTCCAGTAATAATTGTCATAACGATGAAGAAGACAGTGTGTCCCCTCCTGTTGATGGATTTAATATTGCTAAAACAACGTGTGATCTCATCGATGTCATTCAAAGTCAGGATTTGTTGACCCAAAGTGAAATGCCAAGTTTTCCCCCTCAAGAAACATTAACACTGCAAGGCGGCCCTCTTTCCTCTCAAATCAGTGTGCACACTGACCCCCTCCACACTGAGGAGGCTAAGCCCCACAAGGACCCAGTAAGGGCCCTGGACCTGTCTTCCTGGAGCTCCCCTGAGGTCCTCCGGAAGGACTCAAGCCTCGAGCCCCAGCACAGCCTCCCCCTGACACCCCACACAGACACAGTGAGCCTGCACAGTGTGGACACCTCCTCCCAAGGCTGGACGGACTCGCTGCTGCTGGCCGATGCGTCAGGGCTGCTTTGTTACCCGGGCAGGTCAGCAGCAAGACAGGCCCCGCTGTGGGTGCTGGCTCCTTCGGCTGAGAACCGCCATGTGGAGAGGCCAGCTGCGGTAGGTGTCTCCCCGCACTCCCTGCTGCAGCATTTGTGGGTGGTCATGGTTTTCGTAGGGATACATCACAGCCAGGCTATTGTTGGCTCATTTGACTGTAGGTGCCTCCTAGGTGCTGAGGAGCCTGGTTTTCCAGAAGAAATCAGTCCTACATGTGACTGATTTAGGGGCATTTAGACCGTGTTAGTCATACCTGAAACATGAAGGTTGATTGTCATCCTCAGAAATACACATGGTGTGTCTATACACATGTTGATTCTGAGTAGCACAGTCGTAATTCTTGTGTGATTCACCAAAGGACTCGTTGTCTGAAATGGTTTAGATTTTGTGTGTGTGTGCATACACATACACATGGAGGCCAGAGGGCAATGTCATGGCTTCCTCCTCGGTCGCTTTCTACCTTATCATGAGACGGTGTCCCTCTCTCTGCCAGAGCTTCCTGTTTGGGCTGGGCTGGCCGGTCAGCCAGCCACGGGAATCCTGTCTCCACCTTCCAAGTGCAGGGATTCTAGATCCGCGCCACCCCACCTGGGTTTCCATGTGGTGCTGGGGTGGAGATGCACACACAGCACTGGCTAAGCCATAGCCACAGCCCTAGGTTCATCTGTAGGTCCATGCGCTTACTGCATTGGTATGCATGTGATGCTGATTCCATTTAAGAACCCTTCAATTTGCTGTTTTTTTAGTTTGATTATATTTTTCTATTTTGAGATACTTTTATATGAAAATTCTTTGGGGAATACATGTTACCTAAGATCCATATGCTATCGTTTATGCTCATATTTTAAGTATCTGAGGTATTTGCTAGTGGCTACTTATAAAGGTTATTTTTAATAGTGTCTTTTTTTTTATTACATTTTATTTATTGTGTGTTTGTGTGCGGCACATGGAAGCCAGAGAACATCTTGTGGGAAACGTTTTTCATTTTGCCACGTGGGTCCCATGCCTCGCACTCAGGCTACAAGTGCCTTTACTCACGGAGCCATTTCTCCACCCCTTAAAAACACCCCTCGTGCTGACGGAGTTGTGGGCAGCACGTGGTTCCAGTATCTCCATCATATCTGCGTGTTCTGAGTGTTTCGAGCTGGGTTCTCTGTGGGAAGCTGACATGTTCTGACCTTAATGATTTTTCATCTGTTGTTTACTGTTGTGTGACCATCTACAAATCTGCCTGTCTGAATAGGAGAAGGATGTCGAAGACTTTATTGTAACATCTTTTGATTCTCAAGAATTATTAACATCCCTTCATGAGTTAGCAAGAAGAAGTGATGGGAGTGGGAAAAGTGAGTCAGTCTTTAATTTTTTTTTTATGATGTGTTTGTGTGTGTGTTTATGCATGTGCGTGCATGTTTTTAGGATTCGGAAGAGTCTAAAGATTCTGCCATGTCCTCCTTGTTGTCCAAGCTCTGTCACCTACTTGTGCCCTGAGTATAAGTTGCCAACATGCTGCTGTTTGTCTCCTAAGAATGTCATTGTGTTTTTTGAAGTCGGGGTCTCAGCACAGTGCATAGCACCTGCACTTCATCGTGTCCTTGGATCCTAAGCAGATTGTGCCAATTGTCCCTGTAGTGTCCTTCACAGATAGACATGAGAAAAAGAGCAAGTCAGGTCTTAGTCTTTCGTGCCTCCCCAGTCTGCATGTGGAGTAATCCTTTTGTCCCTCTCTGGGCTTTAAACACCAACGTTTGCAAAGCGCAGAAGTGGGAATTGTTCACAGGGTCTGGCTTGTGCAGAAGTGGGAATTGTTCACGGGGTCTGGCTTGTTCTTGAGGTTGAGCATGGGCTATGGCGTCATCATATCAGGGTGTTAGTGGGGTCAGTTCGGACCCCATGGGCCACAGTTGTGTCTGCCAGGTCCTCTTTTGCAAAGAGTAGCTGTCCCCGAAAGAGTCTTGGCGACATGTAAATGTTCTGTATTCCTGATCTACTGTCCTTGTTCCCTTCTCTCCAGGTTCTTGTGGGGTTCAGTTTTATTAAAGATGTTGGGCCAAAATTTGATCATCTAAATTCTCAATTTAATTGCTTTTCTTTTTCCAAGTCAGTAATGTAGGGTGTTTCAAATCATCATTATCTCTTTCAATAATTTTAAACAATGAGATAGATCATAATGAAATGTCGTTCATTAGCAATTTAATATTTGTAAAATGCTAATGCAAGAAACTTTTAAAATTTAGATTCCATTTACTCAGTTGGAGCATATGGCTTCAGCAGTTGAGGGGTCTGTGTTGCATTCCTTAGTTGACTTTCTTTCCAGCCCCCAGCTTGGGTTCAGCATTTCCTGGGGACATCTGTGCTTTAGTATTTGATGTATCTTCAAACCACATTTGCTATTTAAAATAGCATCTAGCCAGGCCTGGTGGCACATGCCTTTAATCCTAGTACTTGGGAGGCAGAGGCAGACACATCTCGGTGAGTGAGAGATCCATCTCAAACAAAACAAAAATAAGTCAAAATAAATAATATAGCATTTAAGCATAGCACGAATTCCCCTTGCTTCGCTGCTCTTGTCAGCCTCGGAGGTCGGTGTGCCTGTGTCCATCTCTGTGAGGGTTAGCATGTAAAGGCGGTGAGCTCTTGGCTGTCCACTCTGGTTTTCCTACCTCATGCTTAAGAAAGTGTCTGGGCTTTCTCTGTACATATTAAGATTTCCTTTTGTTGTGCTTTCCTTCCCAGTATATTTTGGTGTTAATATTTCCCTTCTTGTCTGAGACCGTAGAGTGACTTTCCTTAAAGTGGAGATCCGTTGCGTCCCTATAGGCTGGGCACTGGTGGGAGAATTCTCTCCCCGGGCACCAGACCTCACTGTACCTCATTGGCCAGTGTGTTCCTATTGTAGGCTGGAGGCCTGAAGATCCAGCTTACATGCTCCCAAGAGCTTGTAAAGCCCCTGACTGGTGCCACAAGTTCTGGATTGTGTTCAGTGCTGTTCCTGCCCCACCTCATGTCAAGTCAGACACACTTACCTTTCTAGACCAGATGCTGCAGTTCATCCAACTGCTCCCACCTCCGCTAGGCTTGGTGCCCTGGCCGCTGTATTCTTTGTCCCTGTGCTGGGTGTGAAGTACCTAGACCTTAGGTATAGTCCGGTTGGTTGCTCCTCAGTCCTTTCTGAGATGCAGTTGTCAGCGAGGGTTACCAGGTACACACCCATGTAAGGAGCTGAGATAACTCTGAGCTATATGTTTGAGTCACAGACAACACATCAAACATACAAAGTAGTGTTCCCTTCCTTCCTCTTCTTCCTCCTGTTTGTGTTTTGTGTTTGTTTACCGCCTTTGCCTGCTGCACACCAGTGTTTGATGTGGCGGTGACTGTAGTTGGAAATGGACACTGTGGCTTCGGCTCCTGACCCTGTGTGCTCCTAGGCAATGGCCCGAGCAGTGCTCTGATGCTGACTTTGGGCTCAGGAGGATCCGAGACTCCCACCACCAGTCTTGCAACTGCTGATGCCCTTCCTCTCTCTGGAAGATTTGTCCACTCCCCAGGAGCAATGAAGGAAAAGGAAATCCACACAAAGCACATGAAGGTAAGAGCCAAGAGCTACAGTCCAAGAGCATTGTCAGCCCACAGCGAGGTGAAAGGCCTGGCCCTTCCTTCTTCACTAGCCTGCGCCTACACCTATCCAGGCGCTCAGCCTTAGCCCGTTGGTGGGCACACTCATCCTGAGCCACCACTGTCATGGGAGTCCCACCTGAAGGCCATCTTCTGTGGTCCTGTGCCAGTCCCGCAGGTGGTGGTGTCCCCCTAGGTAGGGACCTTAAAACATCTTACTTGAGGGTCTCAGAACTAGCTTGTCCTTGTGTGTGTGTTCTGGGGCAGAGTACTGTTTTCTTCAGAGAGAGAAAGGCTACTTGCTGCCATTTGTGCCAAAGACATTCTTGTCAACAAGGCTAGATAAGTAAATGGTATCATGCCAGTATGGTGTCTTAATAAAATAATAGAAGTATCCCAAAACAATATTTTTTTTTTGTAATAGTCTCATTGTGTAGCCCAGCCTGACCTCTAACCCAGCCCGTCCAGTGCTGAGATTGTGGGTTGGGCCATCTTACCTAATGAAACTTTTTTGTGTGTGGATGTTTTGCACGCCGGAAGAGGTTATCATATCGTATTGTAGATGGTTGTGAATTGCCTGCGAGTTGTTTGTATACCGTTTGTGTGCCTCTTGTCCACAGTGGCCAAAAGAGGTGGTCAGATCCCCTGGAGTTAAAGTTGCAGCTGGTTGTGAGGTGCCATGTGGGTCCTGGGAACGGAACCTGTGTCTTCTAGTAGACTCGTTAGCACTCTTAACTGCTGAGCCATTTCTCTAACCCCACCAGTAGATAGAACAATTTTAATGTTCTTAAGAACTCTGAAATTATATTAAGGTAAAACTTTATCGCTTTCAGAATGGAAACCAAGGAACTGAGGAGAGTATTCAGAAATTCCACAGTGGCGTGAGGGTCTGAGGGTGATCCTAACACATAAACCAGGGCAGGGCCCCTTGTACCCATCAGCAGGGGGCAGTCAGCGACAGGAGGTCCCTGGGGTTCACTGGCCAGTGGTGTAGCTGAGGTTCCTGAAGCGGGCTCCGGGTTAAGGGAGAGATTTCATTTTGAAAAATAAGGTGAGGAGTGATTGAGGAACACACTGGTCTCTATACGCATATGTATAGGACACACACGCACGCGCACACACACACACACACACACACACACACACACACACATGGGAATTGGAATAACTGATCTATGTTTTATTTCTTTGTGTCTTTCCAAATTTTCTATGGTACAAACCATTGAAGGGGGGTTTTTAGTATTTAAGCAACCTAACAATAAAATAATTTTTTTAATTTTCAGTTAATGAATTGAGGTGTTGGTAGTTCACTGTGTGGATGGTAGGTTTGTGCTGCTCTGTCCCCCTTCCTGATGTGTTTTTTCTGCTGTAGGCTTTGCTGCAGATGGTATTTGATGAGAGCCACCAGATACTGGCCTTATCAGAGAACCAGGACCTCCCCAATTTGCTGAACAAGGGTGAACCGCTGGATGGCCTTCCAAGGGACAGGCAGGCCCTTTTGGAGGTGACAGCCGACAGAAGAGAGAAGGTAGGAAATTGTTGATTCAGTCAGTGAGAAGGAGCCAAGTGCAGCAGCAGAGCTACTTACAGGCCTAGGACCTGTTATAATGTGGGCATGTCGCTGTGTCAGCATGCCTTTTCCTGGCTGGAGTCCCAGGAAGCACAAAACACCTAGCAGAGCAGGTCCAGATAGCTCTGGCCTTCCCAGACCAGGGCCCATCAGGTGCAGCAACAGGAAGGGGAGGAAAGAGGGTTGCCCATTATACTAGCTTTTCTTCTGTAGCTGTGATCAAGTACGGCGACCAAGGCAACCTACAGAAGGAAGAGCTTCGTTTGACAGTCTTTTTTTGTGTCCTTCTTATTCAGTCTGGACACCATACACTTTGTCAGTGGTCAAGGTATGGGCAGTTCCTTGCCCAAAGGCCAATTGTGCCAAGAAGAAAACAAACTCCAAGTGAAATGTCTTCAGTGCTCAACAATTTCTTGGGAATAGATTGGTGTGTCAGGATGTCTCAACAGAATCCTAAGTTATTTAAATGCCATGTTTTACAGATCCTTGAAGTGGTTGAAGATTACCTATCTAGGCAGAATACAATCTCCATGTATTTAAAGAACCTAATTAATTTGACTGTATGTATAACAAACATGAATAACTATAGACCTATAATACTTGATACCTGTATAACTTAAAGACTAAGACTACATATCAGAATATTAAATAATTTGTAAACAATTGTGCAGTGAATGAGGAAAATGACCTCAAAATGTAAACAGTGTATACATATCTTGATCAGAGGTAGAAATATATAATGCAATATGATAAATATATCCTAAAATTGTATCAGTATATAAAATGCCTTAAACAGAGATAGAAACATGCATGCATACAATCTGACAAAATAACTTTGAATAGGTGTACAAATATTGTAAACAGAAATAACAAATATAATTTGAACTTGTATCAATATACAAAAAATTATACCAATGTAAATTGTCCATAAGTAATAGGTCACAAATATTCACTCTATTACCCACTATTATTATTATTAGTGTGAATAAGTTCACACTAAATTATCTATTATCCCATTCAGTTTTTCCTTTTTTTTTTTTTAAATCTCTGGGCCTACATAGTTTCCACGGTGTCCCCAACTCTGAAGACAAACTTTGTCGGGGGATGTCATCTTCTAGAATTACTTCCTACTGTCATTTGGGGGCGTTGTTGTTTTTATGGGATCCTGTAAAGTGATGGTTAAGTTTTAAGATTACTGTCTAGTATAATTGCAAATGATTTCTGAGTACTTGATAGGGATTTTCAAAGTTCTTATTTGGAGTTTTGGCCAGAATGTTGTGAGAAGGTGCACCATTGTAGCAGTTGGCACCCAAAATGAAAAATATGATATAGACAAAATAGGCATGGATAAAACACAGACTGTATGGGTGTAAGCGTGCGTGTGCAGGTGAGGGTGAGATTTTAAAGCAGGTGCCTTGCACGTCCTAGGCAGGCCTCTGCCACAGAGCCTGCACCCCAGTCCCGCACTGAGTCTCTGGTTTCTCGTCCACAGGAATCTTTGGAAACACACCTTACATGGAGTGAGGAGCTTTTGCGGGCCATACAAGAAGTGTTTGCCAGGGAGCAGGAGAATGCCAGGCTGCAGTCTAGACCTTACGGCTTAGACCTAGGAGATTATAACGCCCTGTTCAAGAGGCTGGAGAAGGTTATTCAAGAGCGGGTGAGCAACAGTTCAATCTAGGCTTTGATTTACCACCTTCTGGAAGGTGTAAGGGATGTGTCTTTTAGGAAAGTTTTGGTTTACATGTTTTTCTAAACTTTGGAACGTTGTGTCCCCTGACCAAGGACACTATGTGGAATATCATGCTGTCACTTGTTAAGTGCTGTTTTTAGCAAAATCTCAATTGTTCAATTTTATCAATAAAGACTCTGGAGCCAGTCAGATGCTGGGGTGAAATCCTGCTAAGCTCTGAGAGGCAGGGAAAGCACCTGACTGAACTTTCTCCTCCGCCGACTCAACATCTGTCCCTTCTTCTTCCTGTGTCCCTCTCGCCATCCTCATGACCCCCTCTTACCTGCTGTTGTTTTTTTCTTGATCTCTTCCTGTCAGCTGGTCACTCGCTCCACCTCTTGACCTGTGGTTGATTTTATTTAATCCTGATTACAGTATTCAAGAGAAAGTGTGTGCCGGGGCTGGGCTACACTGCAGCTAGAAGCAGGTTTTTCTAGGAAATGGCACAATCTCATGGTTCACAGTGAGCAAGTGTCCTGCAACAGTAAGCACTGGTGTGCTTGGTGAATTCGTCCCTGAGTCTTTCTCCCCTGGACCTGGCTGGCAAAAGGAACAGGCTGTCTGGGCTTGCCTGCACGGCCAAGCACACTGCTCATAGGCCAGGGGACGTTAGCATGGTGCAGGACACGAGGAGTCCTGTTTGTGGCAGTGCTGATACAGCACTGCCCGGGCCAAAGCTGTCAGGAAAGGGGCTTGGAGGTAAGGTCCTGGGCTACTGTGCTTCTGTTACACCTGTGTGGTCGTCCACCTTGGTCCTACAGCACCGGGGCTTGGGTTTGAAAGGGCGTAGCTATGCAGAGTGGACCACGCCTGGCTTCCCCCTCCAAGCTTGGGTGCTCGCCTTCCAACACTCACACCTCATTGTCCTTCCCCGTCCTCCAGGGAGACCTGCAGAAGGTCCAGGAACACCTATGTCTGCCAGACAGGCACAGCCTGCTCTCTGAGGTTCAGGCTCTGCGTGCTCAGCTCCGCATGACACACCTCCAGAACCAAGAGAAGCTACAGCAATTGTGTGCAGCCCTGACCAGCACAGAGGCCCGTGGGAGCCAGCGGGAGCACCAGCTGCGGAGACAAGGTGGGTGCCCCTGCTCCTGTCACTCCACACCTGGCCCACACCTGCGCACGCTACCTCGGGATGCGTTAGGCAAGTGGGATTGCCAGACCCTCACGTACAAAGGCCCAGTGGTCCTTTGAGACTCTGCGATCTCTCAGTGGAGTTCAGGAATTGTTAAGGAATTTTTTTATAGGCAGCATCTGTGAACAAATGGAATATCTCCTTTTTGGCCATTGTATTGATCCAGCCTTAGCCTGACAACCTTCCTGACGTTCAGTTATTTACTCTTGTGTGGGTCAGTGTCTCTGTTTTCGTTTGGTTTCTGCTGAGTAATCACCGTTATGTTGGTTCATGTGCGTGTCTGGGCTATACTCAGTTTTTTGTGTATTTACAAGCATCCTGGTCTGCAGTCTTGGAGTCTTTTTGACTCTTATGTTGGCAAAGCACTGGCCTTTTGAAAACCAGTATCGCCTTCTCCTGTATTTCAGAGGACAGCGCAGAACCAGGCTACTTTCTTCCTGAGGTTCGGGGAGAATTTCTCAACCAAACAATGAGGGCCATGACTCGTCTCTGTTGTGGACGTGTGTGTGGTTGGCTAATGCCTCAGGGACATGCCCTGACCAGGAGATTAGGACCTAAGAAAAAATGGTCTCAGAAGACAAAGGGGCGTGTCCCTGAGTGGCTTTGACTCCCTTAGAGACAGTGGCTTCAGTTCAGAGAAATACCATTTCTCCCTTAAAGGAGCGCATCTCCACCAAAGCAGCATCATTTGTAATTTGGTTTGTGTGGTACACTGTGGACTTGTGGGTAATGTTGTCTGATGCTGATCTTTCTTAGTTGAACTATTGGCGTACAAAGTTGAACAGGAAAAGTGCATAGCGAACGACTTACAGGAAACCTTGAGCAAAGAGCAAGAGAAGGTGAGCGACGTCCGGAAACTCCTGATGGTGGAACAGAGTGCAGTACAGGATCTGAAGTCGGAGCTGCATGCATGTAAGCAGGAGAACACACGGCTGTTGGAGTCCCTGGACAAGGTGCAGCAGGAAGTCCTGCGGCTCAGGTATGGCCATGCACTGTGACTGTTGAGAGGACATACAGCGGAACTCACCTACTCTGGCTGGCCAGTGCCGGGGGAGCTCTTGGACTTAGATGTGAGAATAGAGGGATCCCCGGCAGGATGCCCCCCTGCACAGGCCTCATTGCTACCTGTTGTCTCCCTCCCAGAGCCATGCTCGACGGGAAGGAGAATGAACTGAGGGTTGCCCTTGAGGAGCTGGAGTGTGAGCGTGGAAAGGAGCGAGCCCTTCAGGCCCAGCAGGAGGAGCAACAGCTGCGGCACCTGCAGAGGGAGGGCCAGAGCTCAAGGGCCCTGGAGGTGACTGACCTTCTTAGTCTTCTTTTATGGCAGCCGAGCTGAAAGGAATTGAAGACAAAATAAGGCTATTTTTTTATTTATTTTATTTTTGAGATTATGATATAATTATGTCATTTCCCCCTTCCCTTCTGTGTGAAACCGTTCCATGTAATATACTTCAGTTTGCTCTCTTTCAAATCCATGGCCCGAATTCAACCTGCTCACTCTGCATACTGTTTCTTGTATGTATGTTTTTAGGGCTGACCATTGGTATTGGATAGCCAGTTTGAAATATGCTGTTTCATGAGGAGAACTTCAATTCTCAGCATTCCTTAGTTGCCTATAGTTTTTTGTTGTTTTTTTTTTTAATTCCCCCTCCCCCCCGCCCCTGCTCCTGTCACGCCACTCCTGCCCCACACCTGCAGTTAACTCTGACTGTTTGGAGCTGGGAGCTTCAGATGAGAAAGAACCTGTGAGTTTGTGCTTCTTGTCGCCTTGCTTGATGTGCGTGATCTTTTCTGTTCCATCCATTTACCTACTAAGGGGGTTTCATCCTTCTTTCCAGTTGAACAGTATTTCATAGTCATGTGCCACATTTTCATTACCTGTCAGTCAACTGACGGACATGTAGGTTGTTTCCACTTCCTGGCTATTAATACAGCAGTGTCTGGAGTGGGATGTCGTGTCCTTTGGGCATGTGCCACACAGTGGTGTAGCCGCGTCGTGTGGTAGGTTTATTTTTAGCCCTTTCAGACTTTCCCACGCTGATTTTCATAGTGGCAGGACCAGTTTTCAAGTTGAGGTTGTTGGGTTTTCCAGTTCCGTCTTTATTTTGGCTTGAGTCCTCTTCAGTGTTTCTGTCTCCTACTGAATTCTTTCCTCAAGTCCCGGAGTGTCTGCATCATCTCCACCAGCCCGTTTGTGTTTTCCTGGGCGCCGCTCAGACATTTCTTCTCAAGTTCTTGCTCCACCATTTCGTTGACTTGTATCTTCTTCAACTCCTGGAATTCTTGTAAGAAGTCAGTGATTGTCTTTTAAAGTCTGTGTTCTGGAGTTCATCAGATAATTCTCATTTCCCTATTTCCGGTGGGTTTGGAGAGAAGATGCTGCCTTGATCTTTCATGTTGTTCCTCCAATGAGATCTGGCCACGTGGACTCATTAGTTCTAAGTCTGTTACGGACAAAGCCGGTTGGGGCAGGAGAGAGGACATGCAGCATGCAGCAGGCTGGGCCTGGAGGTTGCAGATGGCTGGGGTGAAGTAAAGACAGGGGACTGGGCTGACGTACAGGATGCGCCTCCTGGTCTAATCCTGGAGTGATTGATAGCCATGCAGGGTAGTCGGAAGAGTTCAGGGAGTTGTAGCTGGGATATGTGAGACCTGCCTGGGTAGAGAGGATGCAGCATAGAGGGACCTGTGGATGGTGGCAGGTAGAATCCTGGTGGTTCCTAGAAGCTGCAGGGGTGGTCAGACTAGGTCAGGGCACTGGAAATAGGACCAAGGCTATAGCTGCAGTAAAACAGTGCCTGACAGTGACAAAGGCTGTGACGCCTGGCGATGATTTATGGCCTTCTTGATTGTTCCCAGCTATGGTCTTTGAGTGTTTCCATTTATCTTTTAAAGTGTTTTTATTTAATTTTTGAGAATTTCATGCAATCAATATGCTTGATTAGATTTTTCCCCCTTACCCATCATCATGTTTTTTTTTCTTTTAAAACAAAACAAAAGCACAAAAACATGGAGTCCAATTGGTTTTGGTCAATTACTTCTGTGAACCCAGTGTCACACGGCCTCCTTGTGGCTATCTGAATGAGGCACAGTGTCTGAGGTCCCCATAGAGCAGTTAAGTGCTAAGCATGGACTATTGGGGTACCACA
This sequence comes from Microtus oregoni, assembly GCF_018167655.1. NCBI lineage: Eukaryota > Metazoa > Chordata > Mammalia > Rodentia > Cricetidae > Microtus > Microtus oregoni. Next base: position 19,021,677 of record NW_024543220.1, read on the forward strand.
TGTTCAGCAGGTGCCCCAAGGCTCACAGTCTTCTGCTGCAGTGTATGGCTTTAAACAACATGGGCCACTTGTGTCTTTGAGCATCCTGGTATTTTGGAATTTCTAAGAAAGGGAGAAAGGGACCCCCCCCACACACACACATCAAGATGTGTGCATGTGCTTGCTCACTACTTCTCCCAAACAGTATTTCATCCATGCCATCCTTCCTGTGCACGGTTTTACTCATAGGATAACTTTTGAAAGTTATGATTCCTGAACGAAAGTATAAATAAGAAAACCACCTAGTTCCTTTTCCTCTTGGTATCGATCATCACAATCTTGTTTTCTCTGTCAACATAGGAGTTAAAAATGTCTTTGGAGAAGCAGCGTGCTCAAAATAACCAACTATGCGTTGCTTTAAAACACGAGCGTGCGGCCAAGGACAACCTGCAGAAGGAGCTTCAGATTGAGTCCTCCCGCTGTGAAGCCTTGCTGGCGCAGGAGAAGGGCCAGCTCTATGAGCTGCAGAAGAGCCTAGAGGCTGAGAGGAGCCGCTCGCTGGAGCTTTCAGAGGCCTTACAGCACGAGCGGCTCTTGACGGAGCAGCTGAGCCGCAACGCGCAGGAGGCCTGTGCCCGCCAAGAGGCACAAGTGCAGCATGCCTTACTGCGAAAGCTGAAAGCAGAGAAGGCGCGTGCATTGGAACTGGAAGGCATGCTTGAAAAGGTGCAGAGACAGGCTGCACAAGCACAGAAGCAACTGGAGTCTCAGGCTCAGGAGCGCTGTATAGAGCTCAGGAAAGAGAAGGAGGTAAGTAGCCACCTGCGATCAGCCGTGGATGCCTTGCAGAGCCACAAACAGGAGCTGGGATGCTGTCTGGAGAGAGAGAGGGAGAAATCAGCTTGGTTACAGGCAGAATTAGAACAGTTATCCACAAGAGTGAAAGAGCAAGAAGGCCACAAGGATGCGAGGAGGATGGAGAGGAGGTCAAGCCAAGCAGACGTGGAAACGAAGACCTGGCAGACAGACAAGGAGAAGCTGGTGAGAGCAATCTTCCAGCAGATATAAGTCATTACAGGTCCTGAATGCTTACGCCTCCTCTCTTGGGGAGCTCCAGCTTTGTAGTGGTAGGAGCAGCGGGCTACGTCCCCGGCACCCGGCCGCCCCCACGGCTAGCTTTACCCGAAATAATTACACGGACACTGTATTCTTTTAATCACTGCTTGGCCCATTTCTATCTAGCCTCTTCTAGGCTAACTCTCGCACCTGGACTAGCCCATTTCTAATATTCTATGTAGCACAGCTAGGTGCGCTTACCGGGAAGATTCTAGCCTACGTCCATCCTGGGTCGGAGCTTCATCGCGTGTGTCTGCCCAGGAGCTGGGAGCATGGCGTCTCTCCGAGGCGTCTGCCCCCGAGAGGAGAGCTGTGGAGTCTGAGCTCACTTCTTCTTCCTCCCAGCATTCTGTTCTGTTTACTCCACCTACCTATGTTCTAACCAATAAAATGGGCCAAGGCAGTTCCTTTATTAGCCAATGACCTTCCTCCATCACAGCTTTCCACTGCTGTGTGTGATGTTAGTTAGGAAGTTTTGATCACTCCCGTGGAACTAACCACATGTTTATTTTTGTGGATGCTCTTGGTCAGAGGCAATTCTCTTAAAACTTGGCTATTCCGTCTTTTCAAATTCGTTCCAGAATGCAAAAGAGTATTAGATATGGGCAGTGATCTAGATCACAGTTCAGTGGGGAGAGCGTTTTGCCTTGGACGCAAGCGTGAGGCTTGGGTTTCTAATTCTGCCTCTTCAAAACAGCGTTAAAACTTTTGGTAGGTGTGTTTTCAGTGTTTCTTCATGTCTGCAGGTTAGTCTTTTACTTTGTGATAGCATGTTATGGTGACTGGCTTACACTGGATGACCCAGCCGTTCATTCCTGGATAAGTACCACCTGGGCACGGCAAACAGATCTGTTGATCTGCTGTTGAGCTATGACGATATTAACATCTATCCGCTGTATTCAGTTTGTTAGAATCCTGTTAGAATCTTTGCATCTGTGTTCAGAAGGGACATTAGCCTGTAGTTTTACATCATCTTTGGGTTTAGATCAGAGTAGTGATGCCTTTATACTGGGAAGTATTCTCCCTCTTACTCATTTTCCCTGAAGTAGGGGCTCTCTATGTAGCCCTGGCTATCCTGGAGATTGCTATTTAGACCAGGCTGTCATCAGACTCACAGAGATCTCCCTACTTCTGCCTCCCAAATGTCTAATACTAGCCCTAAGAAGCCGAGGTTAGTAGATCACAAGTTCAAAACCAGCCTTAATATATAGAGCAAGGCCCTTTTTGTTTTGGGGATCTTCTTGAGACAAGGTCTCACTATGTAGCATTGGCTGGCCTGGAACTCACTGTGTCTCTCAGAGATCCTAGCAAGGCCCTTTGGATTTGGTTTTGGTTTTTTGTTTGTTTGTTTGTTTGTTTTCTCTATTAGCACAGAAGTGTAGAACCAGCACCTTTGTCTTTAGTAGTTAAGAAGCACTGGTTTCTAAGGACAAAGCTGTACGTTTCTAAATGTTCCGAAGGATAAATCTGACTAACATTAGCTTTGGAAATGCCTGTCAGGGATGTGCTTAATACTCTACTCTGAGAGGGCTCCCTTCCATGGAGCCCCTAAGCTGTGGGCCGTCTGTGATGTAGAGATGCATTCTGTCAGAACAATTTAGGACATTTATGAAAAGTGACTACATTCCAGTGGGACTCCATGTTCTTGAGAAACTACTTGCCTTTCCCCATCCCAGCCCAAGGACTCCCTCATCTGTCTGTCTCTGTGAATTATTCTCTTTGAGACACTTTAGAGGTGCCTACCTACCTTGCAGAGGATCAGTGGGATCGTAGACCAGTTTCCTAGCCAGACAGCCATAGCCTGGCCTAGACCTTACAGGCAGGATGCTCTTTCCTAAACAGTGTACACTTTTCTTTCTCACCTGGAAAATGAACCATAATGGATCCCTGCTTGCTAATGGGGCAGAAACATTGACACAATGTTGGAAAGCTGGTTTCCTGTGAGCTGTGCCAGGTATGACCCTGCAGCCATTCTCCCCTAAGCCCTGTGTGGGCTCAGGTCCGACCCGGAACTCTCTCTAGTGAAGCAAACTCAGCTCTGTGTTTCTATCCTGAGCTCTTGCAGGTCCAGTCACAAAGTCAACAGTCCTTTCTCACAGAAGGTCCCCTGGCACCGCCAAGAGCCCGCAGTCTCATGTGATACAGTAGATAACTTCACCCCTGCGGCTTTCCTGGGACCTTCTTGGCCCCCTTACCTTACCTGCTGACTTGACTCCACCTCCTTGTCAGGTCCATTGGTTCTCTTCACCCTGTGCCGGTCTGAGGGCTTGCTCCTCTGTAATACTGTGGCACTGCTCACTTCATTGTATGAGGCTAGGTCGATGACCTGTCAGGTCAGGCTCGAGGTCGCAGGGCCACCAGTGGCAGGCGTGATTTGTCATGTGCATGCTGTCGTCGTGCTCTGCTGACTTGTGTGTTGGGATGCACAGAGACATAGATGTTTGGCTTGTATCAGTCTCTGCCAGCAGGCTGCTCTGCTCACTGCCTAAGGGCTGGCCTTGAACTGGCCCAAACCTGAGACTACAGCGTAGACTGTGCTGTGTGTGTGTGGGGGGGGGGGGGGGGGGGGGTGTGAAGGTGGTGGGTAGATTTATTGACAGGATCTGGGGAGAGGGCCAGTAGGTAGAGTGTAGACCTTCTCCACAGGTGCTGTGTTTGGTCTGTGGGCAGTTTCCCCTGTGACGTTTCCCTACATGACATTGCTGCTCTTTGGTCAGATAATCGTTGAGGACTTGTTTTGTTTTGAGATGAGTCTCGCTGAGTTGCTCAGGTGGGCCTTTGTTAGACTTATTCTGTACATGTGGGCTAGCCATCAACTCGTGATTCTCCCTGCTTCTACCTCCCCAGTGCCGGCTATAGGCATGCCCCACTATGCCCAACACCCAACAGTTTCTTTTGGAAAACTGTAACGGTCTTTCCTGTTGTTCTTGCCGGGACAGCGAGAATTAGAATTACAACGCCAGCGTGATGAGCATAAAATCGAGCAGCTTCAGCGGATGGTGAGAGAGCTGAGGTGGAAAGAGAAGGTGCCTGGCGGGGATGGCCCTTGCTGGAGCGCCCCCAGCCTTGGTTCTCCGGAGCCGAACCATGTCCAGGAGCAGCAGCAGGAGCTGGAGAAGATACGGCAGCAGCTCCTCTGTGCAGCTGGGCTCCTCACGAGCTTCACCAACCACACCATGGACAGGTATGCAGCAAGCATGACAGTCTGGGGCCACCAGGACCCACCCCCACCCACTCCACGACTGCTTATACTAAGAAAATTCTGGAGTTTAGCTAATGGCCTGTGCCTGTAATTCCCACACCTGGGAGTTAGAGGCAGGAGGACCACCTTACATAGTAAGTTCCAAGCCAACAAGGTTTGTATGGCAAAACTTTTTTTTTTAATATTTATTTATTTATTATGTATACAATATTCTGTCTGTCTGTATGCCTGAAGGCCGGAAGAGGGCGCCAGACCTCATTACATATGGTTGTGAGCCACCATGTGGTTGCTGGGAATTGAACTCAGGACCTTTGGAAGAGCAGGCAATGCTCTTAACCACTGAGCCATCTCTCCAGCCCCTGTATAGCAAAACTTTAAGTGGGAAAAAAAATCATGTGTTTGGCAGCTTTGGTTTCAGGACCATGTCTCAATGGTCTCCTGCACAATTCATTCCAGGAGTTTAGTTGAATTAGTGGGCAAGATCTTCTGGAGGATGCTGGTAAAACCATATCTTTGCATCCTAGTGTTACAGTCTTGTTATTCATAGTTTCAAGTTGTGCCGAGATTGGCTTTCCACATGCACTAGACGTGGAGAGTCCAGCCCTGGATGCTCCCTCAGCGTGTCCTCCACGTGTCCATGTCCACCAAAGTGGGCACTGTTAGCAGCTGGGATGGCTCCCCATCCATATCTGGATTCGATTCTCTGAGCAGCATGATTCCCAGGCACTTTTGTTTAGACAGCACTTTAATTTTTATTATTGTATTTCTTTATTTTGTGTATGTGTACTTTTGTGTGTGAGCACATAGGTGTGAAAGGACAGCTTGTTGGTGTCTGTTGTCTTCGTCCAACAAGTGGCCAGGCTTGGCAGCAAGCGCCTTTCTGTGGTGTACATCTTACTCCCCAGGAAAAACTGTCATTAGTTATCTGTCCAGCAGGAAGCAGTGGGGCAGCGGGATGTGGGCAGTTGGCCGCCACTGCCTGCTCACGTCTGAAGGGTTCTGAATCCCATAGATGTGTCTGTTTGCTGGTGTAGTCTCTTCCGCCCAGGCTCTGCTTGGAAGAGTGTTTTCCTAGACAGCTGATAAAGATGTTGAGTGAAGTGACCCACCAGCCTGGCAGACTCACACATGAGTGCAGAGCTGGGTGGGTCCCTGGGTTTCTCAGAGGAAATGCTGTACAAGTACTTTCTCTGTGCCATTAACAGAGAGTTCCTGAGCAGCTCAAGAGTGTAATCATTTGGGGTATACACAAACCCTTTGAACACCTGCTTGATTTCCTAGGACAATTAAAGATTGGACATCATCAAATGAGAAGGCGGTGTCATCCTTAATGCACACTCTTGAGGAACTGAAGTCTGAACTGAGCATGCCTACCTCCTCCAAGGTACAGTTGGGCTCCTCCATGCTGCACGTTTGCACTAAAACCAAGCTCCCAGCACATGTTATCTACCGGGAGTTGGTAGAGGATGTCATGGCTTCTTTGTAGCTTGTCTGTTAACCAGCTGTTCCTTGTTGTGTGAGCAAGTGAGTGACCATCTGCCCCATGTGTCCTTGTGGGTGCACTATGTACTGTATTCTGTATCTTAACATCTTGGGGTCTCAGCTGTACCATTTGCACATACCGTGTGATTATCTATGTGGGATGCTCACTGTCTGTGGCCCAAGAGCACCCTCAGAGGTAGAGACTGTGGACAGAAATGGGTCCTTCTGCTGAGGACAGATGCCTGGAAGGTAGAACCTGCGCACAGCCCAGCCTGTGTCCTGTCTGCTTCTGCTGGGGGCAATTGCAGGTCTTCTTGGGATGCTCTGGGCTCCCTTTGAGGTTGCTCACGGGTCCTAGATGTCCTAGATGTTGACACTGTTGCTGACTAATGTGGTGGTTATGGTTATGGTTATAGCCTGTTATCAGATGACAGAGAAGCTTTATCACTTACTGTTACCCACAAACCCCTTCTACCCACCCTAGTGGCCTAGAGATGTGGTATGTCCTGTCCCTCTCCTCTATGTGCAAGTTCTAAAGTTTCTCCATTAGGACTAAAGGTTTCAATTGTGAAGTGCACAGACTTATTCTAAGTGAATTACATGTGTGACCTCTCAGCATGAACAGCAATAATTCCTTATTTTATTCAGCACCTGGGTATGGGACTCTTAGACTAGTGAGACCAGGGTTACGTTAGTAACAAGCCTGTGTCACTTTATATACCAGAATATCTGCAGTCCAGTTTATAAAGGGTGAAAAAGAAATGTGATTTGGTGGCCTATTTCCCATCCCAAAAGCCCAGCCCCACAAGCCTGGTATCAAATGCCAAACTTTCTTAAAACTATAGTCCCTGAAGCAATCATTAGTAACAAAACACAAAATTCTTACAATTTGTTTGCTCTTTTAAAGAAAAAGATGGCTGCGGAACTCCAAGTCCAGCTCATGAACGAACTGCTGAAAGACAACGATGCCCTCACAAAAGCTGTCGGCATAGCAACCCGAGAGAAAGCAGAGCTGTGCAGGACCGTCTCCCGGCTCGAGAAGACCCTGAAGCACCACACGCAGAAGGGCTGCCTTCTCAATGTAGGGATCTTTGTCTCTTCCTGGCATAGTACCTGCCCACTGTCTCTATCACAGTGCTGTGTCACATCTATCCATTCTGCTCGGTAGGGAACTGGGCTTCTGCCTAGACCTGGGGCCTCTGTGCCGCTTTTTCTGGTCGACCCTATGGACTCCATCCCTTCTAGTGTGTACAGTCTGACTCAGGATTCCAGGATCTTGCTATGCTGCCCAGGCTTGTCTCCAACTCCTAGGCTTAAGTATTCTTCCTGACTCAGTTCCCCACAGGTACACCCTGCCACACCCAGCTTGATGGCTTTTTTTTTTTTTTTTTTGATTGATTATTTGAAGGGAGGCGGGAGGTTAAGACAGAATCCCAGGTAGCCCAGACTGGCTTCAGACTCCCTATATAACTGTAGCTGACCTTGAACTTTTGATCCTCCTGCCTCAACATTTCAAGTGCTGGAGATACAATGATGTGTCATCATGTCATCATGCCCCATGTTCAGTGTTTTGGGGTGTGTGTGTGTGTGTACGTGTACGTGTACGTACACGTACATGAGCACACTGCCTGTGTTACCAGCTCAGGTTGAGGCCAGAAGTCAACATTAGGTATCTCATTTGCTCTCCATCTTATCTTTTTTTTGGGGGGGGGGGGGCTAGTAAACACTTTAGCCAGAATGCATCTGTCTTTTATTCCTGATGTAGCTGTTAACTGTGTCTCATCCCATTGGTTGGGAGTTCCTCTTCACAATCTGTCACAACTGGCTAATCGGTATGCAAAGTGGAAGGGGAGGGCCCTTGTTAGGCTAACTACTTTTGATAGAAAGGAACCAAGCAAATAAAATTTCTCACATTGTCCCATTCGGCTGAGCTTTTCTTGAGTGGTTTGATGGCACTAGAACAGAGCTATGCGACTAAGTTTGTCAGCCATCGGCATTTCTAGAATGAGGAACTATTATTTTTTTAAGATTTATTTATTAATTATATAAACAGCATCTACTGCATGTATCCCTGCAGGCCAAAAGAGGGCACGAGATCTCATTACAGATGGTTGTGAGCCACCATGTGGTTGCTGGGAATTGAACTCAGGACCTCTGGAAGACGAGTCAGTGCTCTTAACCTCTGAGCCATCTCAGCCCGAATAAGACTAGTTAAGATTTAAAGCTTTGAATTAGTAGGTATTTTGCAGATATCTCTGGCTTTTTCTTATTAACATGTATCTTTAGTGCAATGACATTTCAGTAAATGAATGATAATTACCTGGAAGTGCTAGCTTTATAACATGACTTGAGCACTGCTGAAAATGATGCCCAGTGTGACAAGGGACAACACATGGTATGTGATCATTGGCAGCAGTGCCTCACCAGATCCTGGCCTTGGAGAGGCATTTTCCCAGCCCCTGCTGTCTCCTCTGTGATAGGCCACCCCACAGCATCCTCGGCTGCGGTGGAAATAATGTGTTCGAGTGTGCCCCCTCCTTCAGACCACCAGCTGCTTCTGTCTCTGTTCTCTAGCTTGTCTTTCTCAGGGTGTTCTTTCTTAAGAACACCTCGGTAGAGGCTGGGGAGGTGGCTCAGTTAGTGAAGTGCATGTTCTGCAGATGTGAGATCCTGAGCTTTGTCCTCCGCCAGTTGTGAGCTGCTGCATGGTGACACACCCCTCTCATCCCAGCGCTCAGTAGGCAGAAGCAGGCAGTTCTGAGGCTAGTCAGGTTTGCATATCATGTTCCGGGCTAGCAAGAGCTACATAGTGAGACTGTGTTTCAAAACCAACAAACCAAAGACAGGTTATGGTGGCACATGCGCTGTAATCCCTATGCTTGGGACGTGGAGATGGTGCATCTCTGGGCTAACTGGCCAACTCGCCTAGCCTAATTTGTAGACCCCAGGCCCCAGTGAGAGACCCTGTCATTTAAAAAAACAGCTGATAGCTCCTCAGGACTAACACTAAGGTTTGCTTGTGACCTACACCTGTAGGCAAACCGCTGCAGCCCTCCCCCATCGAAAAACAAAGCTCTATATTGCCAGCTGTGTTTTTGTTTTTTGGTTTTTTACAGAGGCAAAGCAAGTCTTCATGGAAGCAAGACGGGACGGTTTTGCAGAGTTCTCCGCGACACGCAGATCCAGAGTGGCATACACCAACTGCAAGTGTGGAAGCAAGTTCCTGCAATACCAAGGTGAGCCGTGCAGGGTTGGGTTCAGAGTGTCAGCGTGTCTTAAACCAGGGCTAGTTAACTGCCGGAAAAGGGTCTCCACTACAAGGTTCTTGTTTGTTTGGTAGAGCTGTTGACACACAGATCAGAAATACTTCTTCATAGGAGACCCACTGCCCTGTCTGTCAGATCACTGTGAGAAAGGAAGCTTGCTCAAACTGGATCTAAAACTTGATGTGCTTGTGGGCAGATACCATGTTTTGCCATTCGTGGCTGAATGAATATGTAATGTTCATGTTGTTAGGAGATTGTTTCTGTAGGCTAAGAAAAGGTTTTTTATGATTTGCTCCCAAAGGACAAATGCTTCTCAGGGTTTGGATCCAAGCTCCGTAGTTTCCATGGTTTCCCCATCACCCGTATCATATGTGGACCCCATCATGATATCCCAACAACCCCCCCTCCACACACACATAGCCAGTTTAGACTGTACTTGAGTGGAAATCCAGTGTTCATGGGGGCTCACTTGAGAGTGTTGTGGAGAAGGTATTTCTTTCTAGATTTTACCTGATAGACGGGGGCTCTTCAAGAGGAGGTTACAGATGTGCGTGGGATTTGTGAATTACACTCCCGTTTGGACAACTAACCATGGCAATGTACGGAGAAGGGTCTGTCAGGACTGTGCTTTGTTTTCTCTGATTCTCGCCCCATCTCCTCTTAGATGGAAAAACTGTACCTGCACTATCTGAGAGCGGAGAGCTTCAGAAAAGCTCTGATTTATCAAAAGAAATATCTCCTGCTGCTGATTGGTGGATTCCAGGACTCGGAACAGGAAACGCTCTCCATGATTGCTCATTTGGGGGTATTTCCCTCCAAAGCAGATAAGAAACTGACGACATCTCGTCCTTTTACAAAGTTCCGCACTGCCGTGAGAGTTGTCATCGCAGTATTGAGGTGAATGCGCTGCCTCCAAGCCAGCTAGCAGTGCACACCTGCTCGCTTCTGTGGTGGCTGTATTCCTTGAAACTACAGTGTTTTTCTCTTTCAAGACCAATGGCACTCATGACCCTAAAGAAAATATGGCGTTTGTCTTGAAGTCATGCTGTAGGGGCTGGAGAGATGGCTCCCAGACCCCCATGGTCATTCACAACCATTTGTCATTCTAGTTCCTGGGGATATCATGCTTTCTTCTGACCTTCACGGTGGTGCACATACATAGATGTAGGAAAAATATACATACAAATAAATAAGCGAATTCATGCAGTGCCTGGGTATGGTGCCATAGGCCTGTCTGTCAACCCAGCACTCAGGAGGCAGAGACAGGGATCAAAGTTCTAGGCTAGCTTGAACTATATATGAGACCCAGTATCAGAAGGCCTGAGAGAAGTTTCCAGGGCCTTGTGGTCTTTTTTGGAATAATCTGTGGTTTTGCCACACCACGAAGAGGAAAGTTACAGTGGTGCTATTAGGAGAGCTATGCTGAAAGAAGCGGGAAGCAGCACCTCCTGTCGCCCTGCCTGTGGCCTCCTGTCGCCCTGCCTGTGACCTCCTGTCGCCCTGCCTGTGACTTCCTGTCGCCCTGCCTGTGACTTCCTGTCGCCCTACCTGTGACTTCCTGTCGCCCTGCCTGTGACTTCCTGTCGCCCTACCTGTGACTTCCTGTCGCCCTACCTGTGACTTCCTGTCGCCCTGCCTGTGCCTTCCTGTCGCCCTACCTGTGCCTTCCTGTCGCCCTGCCTGTGACTTCCTGTCGCCCTGCCTGTGCCCTCCTGTCGCCCTGCCTGTGCCCTCCTGTCTGTGCCCTCCTGTCGCCCTGCCTGTGCCCTCCTGTCGCCCTGCCTGTGACTTCCTGTCTCCCTGCCTGTGACTTCCTGTCGCCCTGCCTGTGCCCTCCTGTCCCTCTGCCTGTGGCCTCCTGTCCCTCTGCCTGTGGCCTCCTGTCCCTCTGCCTGTGCCCTCCTGTCGCCCTGCCTGAGCCTTCCCTACACTCTTGGTGCTATCTCGTTGATGGCCCAGCCAGGCAGAAGCAGTGTTTTCCCAGTTTCTGGTGACACATACAGGCTTGAATTTTGTAGTGTGATAGGATGCAGGTAAGCTGTGGTGGGTGTGGGCAGAACCAGCTAGTTGTCAAACGTGAGGTGCCCAGGGGACTTTTTTGTTGTTGTTTGTTTTTCAAGACAAAGTTTCTCTGTTGTCCTGGCTGTCCTGGAACTAGCTCTTGTAGACCAGGCTGGCCTTGAACTCACAGAGATCCTCCTGCCTCTGCCTCCCAAGTGCTGGGATTAAAGGCATGTACCACCACCGCCTGGCAACCAGGGGACTTCTTTTTTTTGTTTGTTTCTTTTTTTAAAAGATTTATTTATTTATTTATACAGTATCCTGCCTGTAGGCCAGAAGAGGGCACCAGATCTCAGTATAGGTGGTTTTGAGCCACCATGTGGTTGCTGGGAATTGAACTCAGGACCTCTGGAAGAGCAGTCAGTGTTCTTAACTGCCACCAGGGGACTTATTTAGATGGTGATGTAGCATGGAAGTTCCTTGTAGGAGGAGGCTGCTTGTTCTTCCCAGCCGCCTAGAACCGAAATAATCACACAGAAATTGTATTAATTAAAACACTGCTTGGCCCATTAGCTCTAGCTTCTTACTGGCTAACTCTAATATTAATTTAACCCATTTCTATTCATTTGTATATTGCTACGTGGCAGTGGCTTCCTGGCAAAGATTTAGCATATCTTGACTCCGGCGGCTTCATGGCATCCCTCTGACTCTGCCCTCTTTCTCCCAGCATTCAGTCCAGTCCTCCCCACCTGCCTAAGTTCTGCTCTATGAACAGGCCAAGACAGTTTCTTTATTCATCAATGGTAATCACAGCACACAGAGGGGACTCCCTCATCAGTTCCTACGTGATATGAAAGTACAGCTAGATTGTGGAGTCTGTCTCTCCTGTGGGCAGGGAGGGCGAGCTCTGGTGGTTTGGTCACATCAGAAGTGTCACTGCTTCCTTCGTTCCTGTTTTCTCTTGTTTTAAATGTATTTTGCCACTTTTCTGTATAGGTTGCGATTTTTGGTTAAGAAATGGCAAGAAGTGGATCGGAAAGGAGCGTTGATCCATTGCAGAAGCACCCGCCAAGGTGGGCCTCCGGTGCCACTGCCCTCCCTGCTGCTTGTGGCATTTCCTTGAGCGTTTTGGTTTGGGGGTGTCGTAGAACACAGGAAGAAAGGAAACCGTCAGTGCAGCTACCCTTGAGTAGTGAGAGCACTGGCAGACCAACCAGGTCAGTCAGGAAGGCGAGCTGAGCGCGATTCTGGAGAGTCGGACAGACTCGCCCTTGCTGCTCTCCAGAGTCGCCCAGAATTCTGCTTTACGCGGCCTTACTTGTCTGCGTGAGCCCTTGTGGTTGTTTTAGCTCTCTCTGGAGCTCTCTGCTGCTGCCTGCTGGCAATCAGAGCTAGCGTTATCCATGTAAATGTAAAAGTTGTTTGTGTAAGCTTAGATTTTTGGTAGGTGGGTCCTCCTAGAATGTGCGTTTCTTTTCCTAATGATTTCTTGTTTGATCATTCTTGGGAAGGACATCGAATGTCCCGGAGACAGCATTCTCCATCAGAAACCAGAACATCCCTGCCAACCAGAGAAGTTTCCTCAGGCCATATCAAGGACTCTAGGCACAGCCCCCGATCCTCGGCAGCAGTCTCACTGGGCAAGGAGGACAGGTCAGTTGGGATGCTCCAGGGTTGCCTAGAAATCATGCCAATGAGATCCTGAACCTGTTTAGCTGCCTAGAGAAATGTGGCTTGCACTTACTGTCTTGGTTCTGGCTCAGAGCGAGGCAGTGGATGCAGCAGAAAGCCTTCAAGAGCCTGGGGATCTTGTTCTATCCAGGAAGGGCTATGATCCTGTGTTCACTACGTGAGGCACGCTCTCCACTCTGAAGAGGTTTGGGAACTTGTTTCATGGAAAGGGAAAGGGACACTGTCCCAGGAGGAAGGAAGATCAGGGTGGGAATTAGACAAGCTTGGGTTTTACTCAAGGAAGTATAGGCTGATAGGTAGACCATCTTGGTCACCCAGTGAATTGGGGTAAAAGGTATAATCTCAAAATTTGGTGAATGAAAAAATACATAATTGTTGTTGCCACTTATTCTGACTACAAAGTGGGATATAGAAGTTGTTTCATTTTTGGTGTTTGTTTTATTTTGAGACCAGAGTCTTACTATGTAACTCTAACTGCCCTCCAGCCTACTGTATAGACCAGGCTAGCCTTGAACTCTCAGAGTTCCGCCCTCTTACTTTCATCTCCCATATCCTGGGATTACAGGAGTATACCAATGTACTGGACCTTAAAAGTTGATTTTTTTTCCAAATAAAAACGTGTTTTCTTTGTGGTAAATAATGGACATGAAAATACTAGCCCTAGTGGAGACCCATCCCAGATCCGTCACCTGATCCCGGATCCTCCTCTGGATCTGGTCAGCTGATCCCAGGCTCTCCACTTATGCGCTTTTGATGTAACACCACCTGTTAATTTAATGTTTTTGTTTTGATTTTTTTCTTCCTTTCTTTTCTCCTTGCTGTGGTCCTTTGTTTGCAGATCAACTTCCTCACCAAATTCAAGGTTAGAAAGATCCCTGGTTGCTTCTCAAGATGCAGAACATTCCTTGACAGAATATATTCATCATTTAGAAATGATCCAGCAAAGACTCGGGGGGTTGCCACCAGGTGAGAAAGTGCTTGTTACAAATAGTATCACTGTACCTTAGAAACATAACAGCATAGAAAACCCTGCTAGTAAGTTGGTACAGCAGTACTCATGAGTAATCCTAGCCCTAGACAGGCTTTGGCACGAGGGTTGCCAATAGTTTGAAGCCAGACTGGTCCACACAGGGAGTACTAGGCTACCCAGGGTGACAGAGCAATGTGCTGCCTCAAAACAAAATAAAAATCTGCTAGTTTCAGCTTAGTAATTTTTAGTTTGGATGAGTACACACAATACATACGCACTTAGCAGCTTGTGGTGGGTAAGTCCAGTTCAGTCGCTAGGTGGGTCTTTTTGTCCTCTTACACTGGTAGGGCAATGTAAAGATAATTGTATTGATTACTGTCCCATCACTGTGATCAAGCATCTGAGAAGAAGCAGTTGACAGGGAGGGCACAGCAGAAGGAAAGGCTCGTGCGACTTTTTGTTCAGATCCAGGTGAATCAGAAAGTGGTGCAAGGGCAGGCAGCTGGTGGGCTGGAGAACCTCAAGGCCTGCCCCAGTGACCCACTTCTTCAGCACTGCTCAGCCTCCCCAGGCAGCACCGCCAACTGAGAAACTAGTGTTTACCACGTGATCCTGTGGGAGACCTTTCGTACGAAACCGTAGAAACCCATGACCCAGCTCGTGGTCATCTCTTAATGCAAAATGAAGTCTACCTTTAGAAGTCTCCAAGGTCTTAAAAGTTTTAAAAGTCCAAAATCTCCTCTTACTGGGTTTGTCCATTAAGCTCTGCTTGCAGCATTCTGTTCTTGCAAATTGTTGAAAGGGTCTGGCCAGTGGCCTTCCCAGCCGCGTAGCCATGGTTTTCACAGGGTCTGGCCAGTGGCCTTCCCAGCACATAGCCGTGGTTTCACAGCAAGGGCTCCACTCTCTAGCACCAATTCTCTGTGTTAGAAAATGATCACTGGCCAAATATCCTGATAAGAGGTAACTCACGGACAATTCGTTTTGGAGATAATCCATCATGGCAGGTGCACCTGCTGCCTGGAGCATCTTGTGGTGGGAGCAGGAGTGTGTGGCTGCCTGCAAGCTTGCTCAGATTGGGAAGCAGAGATGGGACAGGAAGTGAAGACAGGCTGTACAATCTCACTTCCTGCTTCCAGTAAACTACTTCCTCCAGCAAGGCTTCATCTCAAAAATGGTACACACCCTCCTAAACCTGTCCCCGCCTGAGACTGAGTATTAAGACATGCGGTGAAGGATATTTTACATTCCAGTCATTACCAATTAGGATTTGCTCTCTATAATAATCTATGGAATAGTTTCTTAAACCTAACCTATTTTCATTATAACTCAATATTTTTCCCAAACCTCTGAGGTGCTGGTGTTTTGAACTTATTAAAAATTAAAAATTCGTAACAGAAGTTTTATAACAAATTTCTATTCTGCTTTAATTTTAGATTCTACTCAGAAATCCTGCCACCAGAAGATTAAACAATGAATAAAGTCTTGTGGCTCTTAACCTGTGATGGTTGTATCTGAGGAGAGATGGTTTTCCTAAGGAAAGCTCATGGTATGGTCTGGGACACTGCAGGAGTCATGATACCAGCCCGTAGCAACCGCCGAGTGTTTCCAACTCAACACACTGCTAAATGGAGCACTTTTGGCTCCTTCCCTCCTCCCAGAGAGCGATGGCTGTGTTGTACTCTGTGCCTGTTGACAGAGCCGTCTGCCTCCTCCGTGTCAGAGTGCAGAGTGGTTCCTGTTGTTTATTTTCTTAACGTGTGAGGTTGGAAAGTTCATTTGAAAGTGAGCACACAGGAAGGGAAGAATAAAGTTTAAGTATTGTTGTTATGTGTGGTCGTTTTCTTTTTTAATTCACTTAACTCTTAGATGTCAGACTTGTTTCTCATGGCTATATCCTCTATATAACTTACTCATATATATATATACACACACACACACACCACGTTCGGTTCTGGGACCCTTCACCAGAAATGAGTAGAAAGTCGGGTATATGTGTAAGTGTGTCGCACAAACAGCCACATATATACGGATTCAGTAAAATGGCAAAGTCTTTTTGAAACAGTAAATATAGTTAGTGGATATAGTGTTTAAAACTTTTTTATAATATAAGAAGGGCAAAATTCATCATGATCAATTAAAGTTATCCCAGAAATACTTAAATCAAATATGTGATATTTTATTAGTCAGAGCCCAGGTTAGACAACAAAGCAGTTCTGGTTTTCAAAGGGAATTTAATGTATTTGGTTACTCTGACTTAGAAGGGCTGGGACAAATGGACAAGGTAAAGCAACCCAGAGATGAGCCACTATACTGAAGCTCGAGGAACAACGACACTGTTCTTAGGGCTCTTCAGTCCCCTATAGTAAAAAGATAAGCCCTAATGTCAGAGATACATATATAATGCATGTGTGTATGTGTGTGTGCATACACACACACCCCCACCTACCTGTGAGTGATCTGTTGTTTTCATCTTTTCCCTCCTTGAGTGCCTGGGCACAGTCCTTGAAGCAGTTAGCACATAGAGCCTATTCTCTGGCTAGTCTGGGTTTGTTCTCATTTTCCTCCCCCATTTAATTACTGAAATAGAATTTAGTGCAATTGCCTGATGTAAGATATTTTCCATTAGAAGATGCTTCGTCTTCTGGGAGTCTGGTAAGGTTCATGTTCAATAGTCTAGGGTGCCCAGGTATCACACAGATCTCTTCAGGACTGAGGCCGGCTCTGAGATCTGGCAACAACATTTTTAAGGCCAGTGTGCTGCCAACACATAAAATAGAAGAGGAGGTGTAGGTGGGGTTTTTCTTCAGAACTCCTGGTCAGCTTTGTCCCTTCAGCCACTCCCAAATAACCACACAGAGACTTGTTAATTATAAACACTCAACTGATAGCTTAGGCTTATTACTAACTAGCTCTTATATTTTCAGTTAACCCGTATTTCTTATCTACACTCTACCATGTGATGGTGCCTTTTTTCAACATGGCGTGTTCATCTTCTGTGTCTCTTGCTGACTCTGCCTTCTACTTCATGCTCTTTTTGTCTGCAAGTCCCACCTAACTTTTCTGCCTAGCTATTTGCCAGTCAGCTTTCCATTAACTAACGAGGGTAATGCACATTTACAGTGTACCAAAAGCTTGTTCCACAGAAGGTGAGCAGTAGGAAGCAAAACTTCCTCCAGTGTTACTCCCATCTTCATTCTCCAGGTTCCCAGGTGTGTATTCCTGTGGGAGAAATGACATGAATTATTCACTCAGAGCATTTACTACCTGCCATTATTTCAGCATTCCACACTAATAGGGCACTGTCTTCACCTGCCTTTTTACCACCCACAAGACAAAGTGGCCACCACACCTTCCTAAGTCAGTCATTCTTGGCATTTTAACCAGTCATAAGTCTCTTGAGTAAACTTGAGTTTTCTTACTATCAGGACAGACAGTAACAGTACTCAAAGGCAATTTGGTAGGCATATTACAGTCATTAAAGAAGAGCAATTGCTTCTCCACTGGGACCTATGACCTGCTTTGTTGCAGATCTCTGTCCAGGTTTACAGTGCCCCATGCGAATTCCCTCTGGAGAAGGCTTTAAATCCAACCAGAAGGTTGTTTACTGTACCCATAGCTGTTGTGCTGCTATTTCTCCAGCAGTCCAGTCTGCCCTGGTGTCTTGGTAGTGTAGTGGACAGTGTATGCAATCAAATAGGTGTAAGCCCACTGCCAACAGTTCTGCCTCAGCAGCCTGTGTGAGGCTTAATGTAATTGACCCCCATCATCTCATTGGAAGTGGAACAGTAAGGAGGTGTGGGCTTGCTGGAGGAAGTGTGTCACTGTGGGGGTGGGCTTTAAGGTTTCCTATGCTCAAGCTACAGCCTGGTGTCACAGTCTACTTCCTGTTGCCAGATACCAACATGTAGCATCTCCTTCTCTAGTACCATGTCTGCTTACACACCACCATGCTTCCTGCATGGTGATAATGGATTAAACCTCTGAAACTGTAAGCTGCCACCTCAAGTGTTCTTTTTTATAAGAGTTGCAGTGGTCATGGTGTCTCTTCCCAGCAATAGAAACCCTGAGATAGCCTGCATAGTATCTTGCAAGCACTTTAAAAAGCTAGCTGAGCATAGAGGGGCCTTCCAGTGCAGTCCTGACATGAATTACTTATGTACTACAACAAAAGCATATGGTGTCTTTAGCAGCAAGGATTTACTAATCTAGTTCTGACATGCAGCAGAAGTGGTGCCTTTATCCAGGGGTCTTCCTGGATATATCAATGGTTCATCCCCAGCTATGGGGATTAACAACTGTGTGGCTTCTGGGGGAGTACGGGTGCCGTCTTCCAAATCCTTTAACTTGTTTAGACACCTTTACAGATCTCTAAGACCTTCAGAAACCAGTACATGTAATCAAGAGCCACTGCTCTCCATTCCAGGCAAGTGCCAGCAGGTCTCGGAAGTTGGCAGTTAAGAGGTTGCTGAAGAAAGCTGTTAGCAAAGCCCAACACAACATGGAAAGAGAGCATTGCTTGTATCCGTGGTCTCCCCAGAAGAGCAGTGGTAGGGACAATGGCACGTATGGGAGGTATCCTACTTAGTGTTCTGTCATCCATAGTCATTTTCTATAAACCTCTGCCTTCTCATCCTGGGCACTGCATCGGCAACATTTCACCTCCCCACGCCCAGTGGAGCCAGCTGAAGCTGCTTAGCAGTAGGAGGGTGTGGCTACACCCGCTGCTCAGGAGTCTGACACACTCTGGGCTGGCACTGCGCTGTTGCTGCCTCCCTTGGCCCCACCTGACTGTTGAGAGGTCCTCAAGCTGGGTAAATAAAGTCTCCCCTCTGCATACATGCTTCCCCATACCCACCCTAATCTGAGGATTATCCTCCTCAAGGGTAGCTGCCCACCAAGTGAAATGTATTTACTCTCTTTTACCTACACCCTGTTGATCATTTATGCTGTCCGTGAATTGTTCTTACACTAAAGCCTTATAGGCGCTCAGTAGCATAGCATTTGGCTTTTTTGTTTGTTTTTTTGTTTTGTTTTGTTTTGTTTTTTTGTTTTTTTCAAGACAGGGTTTCTCTGTAGCTTTGGTGCCTGTCCTGGAACTAGTGGAACTAGCTCTTGTAGACCAGGCTGGCCTCGAACTCACAGAGATCCACCTGCCTCTGCCTCCCGAGTGCTGGGATTAAAGGGGTGCACCACCACTGCCTGGCACATTTGGCTTCGCATCTCTGCTTCTGCTCCCAAGAATTTTCATCTTGCCAGGCATGGCAGTGCATGCCTTTACTCCCAGCACTCAGGAGGCAGAGGCAAGCAGATCTCTGTGAGTTCCGGGTCTTCCTGGTCTACATAGTAAGTTCCAGAACTACATAGAGAAATCCTGGCTCAAAAAAACAAAAAATTGCAGCTCAACACAAATCTTGTCATATTTGATTTTGAGCGACCCGGATAAGACCCCTTTGCTTTTTATTTGTTGCTTGCTTTAGCATGCAGTGAATTGGCTTATATCCTGGTCTCAGTCACTCAGATCCACCAGAGCATCCCGTTCTTTTTATAGGTCAGCTCTATCTTGGGGTTCAGAAAGGTCATTAGGGTGCTTTACCAGTCCAGGGATGCCTACTGAATCAACCCTCCCCCCAGCTCCTGTGCCAAACACATCTCCCATTCTCCATTCCCTTTGTAATGCCTGTCCCCCTCCCTACTGTCATCCAGGTCCCAATTGTAGGCAGGTTTTCCTTTGGACCACCAGCTCAGACTTATTTTTAATTATAAAAGCTTGGCCTATAGCTTAGTCTTGTCCCACTACTCTTAGAACTTAAGTTAACCCATTTCTATCTATTTAGAATAGACGTTTACCTCTCCTCCTGCATGTCTTGCTCCCTCTGCATCTGACTGGTGATTCCCCCTTCCCAGAGCTCTCTGACCAAAAGTCCCTGCTGTACCTCCTTCCTAGCTATTGGCCATTTAGCTTTTTATTAAACCAATCACAGTGACATATCTTTACACGGTGTAATTAAATATTTGCAACACCCGATATTCATAGAGAGCTCAACCAGTGACAACCGAGTGTCCCTAATGGTCTATTTGAGCCAAACCACCAGGATTTCTGTTTTCTCATGTGATACGTCATCTGTCTTAGGAGGGATGCGTAGTTACAGTACTCAACTCCTGTACCTTCACATCGCCCAGACAAATCCCATCTGCTCCCGTAGTTTCCAAGCTGGGCTGGGAGAGGGTCTTTCATTTCCTGCTTTTCGCTTCCCACTCAAGCAGTTCAAATGCAGTCTGCCCCCTCTTGTGGTTTCATTCACTGAGCTATGCTGAATCGTGGATTTTTCCTCTCCGTGTTAAAGGTCAAACTTGAATGCATCTTCTCCTGCTTTAGCCTCATTTTCCTTCTCGTCCCTACCTGACTTTTCCTGTGGGTCCAAATGTTTGGATCCCAGTAGTTGCTCTCTGACACAGATATAATTTGTGCTTGTCTCCCTTTTGGTGTCCCAGCCATTCATTATAGAGAAAGCTAGCACTGCTATATTCATCTCTTATCCAATTGTCCTAAAACCCTTGTCTGTGGCGTGTCAAGGTCTTGGCTGCGCCTGAGTGGCAGTTTCTAAGAAGTCCTCAGGCTATACAACTAGCAGTGTCAGGCTGTGTCTCCTGCTGCTGCTGATGGCAGGGAGTGCAAGGGGTGGTAAATTTCTTACTTTGGGGTGTCCTGGAGCACCCCTGATCAATTAGGATACAGCAAGCCTTTGAGTTCTCTCAGGGTTTATCTCTGAAGCAACTGTGTATCGCCAGCTTCTAGCACCTTCTCCATGTTACCCATCTGACTGATCAATCCGAATGTAAAGTTCTTGACACATGAAGGAGTTCATTGCCAGGGCATCGAGGCTCATTGAAGATTCCTTATACGACAGTGGACTCTACTGCCCAAGTTTATGCTCTAGCTTGCTTCATTGATCAGTCCCATAACCCAACTTCACTCAGTCCTCCTCAGCTCCTACCAGTATATACATGTCTGTGTGTTATGATTTATGGGTTGAACTGTACTGCCACCCCAACCAAAGGGATGTTTCAGTCCTAATTTCAAATGCCTATGTATATGACCTTATTTGAGACATCAAATATTAGCAGTAGCTACCAGAAGCTGGGAAACAGCTATGGGACAGATTGTCCTTTGCAGTCCCAGATGGAACCAACCCTGTCGCAACACCTTGATCTTACTTAGACTTCTGGCCTCCAGAATTCTGGTATGGTAAACCATCTGTTGACCTGGCTCGGTTTCCAGTACTTTGCTACTGTTGTGTTAGCGATTGAATACACAGCTCTTTGGAGGGAGAAGTGGGACTAACAAGTCACTTTTCATCTTGTTATGTTCACCTGAACTACACTCAGAAGTAACCATAATTCCGTGTCTAGTATCCAATAGAAATTGAATTGGGTTGGAGAGATGGCTCAGTGCTTAAGAGCACTGCCTGCTCTCCCAAAGGTCCCGAGTTAAAGTCCCAGCAACCACATGGTAGTTCACAACCATGTGTAATGAGATCTGGTGCCCTCTTGAGGGAGAGACCTGGTCAATCATCCTCATCAACTTAAGACCACGAAACCCGATATGGACAAGTTCAACAGAACCGCCATATACGGGCTGCCCATTCATCTTCAGCACTGCCAGGGCATAAATTTCATTCATTTCATTTTCATCCAGTAGATGGGTGTATTAGTAAGGTTTATCTAGAGGAACAGAACCAATAGACTGTATATTGAAAGGGGATTTACTAGAATGATTTCTACAATACAATTATTTGGCCAGTGAAACACTGGTTGTCTGCATGCTGGAGCGACTAAGAGCCAATAGCCGCACGAAGCTAGATGCCTCAGCATTCCCAATCTGGTGCTCAAGGCCTGGAGGATACCTGGACAGTCACTGGTCATTAGTCCATCTTGGAAGAAGGACCTAGGTTCTGATGTCAGTAAAGGCTGAGAAGAGCTGCAGCAGCAGCAACAGTATATCTGAGCCACCCACTCTGGAACAAGATTGTGCTCTCTTGGAAATGCCCGCACAGACTCATTCAGAGGGTGTGTCTCTCAGCTGATTTCCAGAGCCTGCCAAGTTGACAATCGAAATCAATCATCACAGCGGCTAAGGTATGAGGAGGAGTTCCGGGCTTTGTTAGGAAATGAATCTGGCCATAAGGGTATCCAAGCAGTTTAAGGGGTCAAAATCTTTGACAATTTCTACACCGGTGTCTCCAATCTGTGTGTCACAGGCCCAGCTTTTCCCAACCAAGGTTCCAGACTCGGTTTTAGAAAACTGTTTCATTTCAGCATGTGTTTGGAGTTACTCTGGGACATTCCTTCTTGGCCTTTAATTATCCTTCCGTGAAAGACTCCTTTTGTTTGTTTGTTTGTTTTTGGCATGCAATTTCATAGAGTTTGGGCTCCTGATTTTCTGTTGCTTGCTATCAGCTGCCCATTGTTTCTATGAAGCGGTTTCCTTCCTTATAGTTACTATGTATGCCTGATATTTCACCGGCTGTGTATACAGTTTCACTAGTTCCCCTTACATCTGTCTAAACGGATGACTGAGTCCGCCTCAAATCCGTTTCATTGCTGGCGTTAACTGCAGTGGCATGAACTCACCAGAAATGGGATGCAAAGATAGAGTTTTGGGTATATCTTGTTTATCTGGGATCAGCACCTGTTGTGAAAAGAAGAGCCGGGCGGTGGTGGCGCACGCCTTTAATCCCAGCACTTGGGAGGCAGAGGCAGGAGCATCTCTGTGAGTTCGAGGCCAGCCTGGTCTACAAAGGGAGTTCCAGGACAGGCTCCAAAGCTACAGAGAAACCCTGTCTTGAAAAACCAAAAAAAAAAAAAAAAAAAAAAAAGAAAAGAAAAGAAGAAGGCAGAAAGGGGTAAAGTACGTGTTTTCTAGGCAAAATTTTGCTCAGCCTGTTGAGGAGCTGCAGAGAAAGACAGACAGAGGGATGCAACTCTCCCTAAAGCAGTGGCTAAATCCTTAAAAATAGATAAACAGGGAGCTGGAGAGATGGCTCAGCAGTTAAGAGTGCTTGCTGCTCTTGAAGAAGTCCCAGCTTTGGTTCCTAACACCAATATGGTGGCTAAGAACAGTCTTTCTGTTGAAGAGCGTCACACGCCCTCTCTGGTCTCCCTGGGCATTGCATGCATGTGGTGCACACAGACAAACATGCAGGCAAAGCACTCACCCATTAAATAAGCCTTAAAAAATTGTTAAATGCTTTAAAGCATTGTTAAATACTGTTTAAAATGTCTATATTTTTGTGTGTTGGAACTTTTAAGTCTTTCTTGTACACCGTTTTTGTTTCCACGTGAATAAGCAAAAGCTAAGGACTTTGAAGGACAGGTAGATGTGTCTGTCCCTCCTGCCTGGCAGCCTGGAGTGAGGGACTGTCAGCTGGGCAGCTGCTTCCCTAGCCACCTGCTGGAGTGCCTGCAAGTCTGGCTGTTTGCATACATTACAATCACTATGAAAATACTCCAGCAGCAAGATAACCTACTGCAACTGAATCCCGGATACCTGATCCAGGAAGCCTTGCTCCGATTACCTTGCTCTGGTCACCACCACTCCAGACAACCTGCACCAGCTCTGAAAGGCCAAATCCCAGGTGCTTTCTCACCAGCTTCAGGGAACTTGAGCAGCTATGCTCACTCAAGAGGACACAGAATCACTTCCTTCGGAAGAAAGAAACAGTGATTGAAGAAATGGGAAACCATCGACCGACTTTCATGCAAAGCTTGCGGCTGGTTCCTCTGTGAGCCAGTGATCTGTGTAAACAAATAGTCTTTCGTTTGCATACCACATATCCTGGCTGTATAACTCGATTAGTCAGCTGGGGATACCTTCCTAGGCGGTTTCCTGATGATGTGATGATATTAGGCCCACTAAAAGCCTCCAAAATGGTCTTTTTTTTTTTTTCCTACCTGGGCTTTTTAATGTCTGTAGAGAGGGCTGAATGATATGGCAGGCAGTGGCAAGAGGTTGGCTAAAGAGTACTAGAAAGGCCGTGAGGTGGTGGTGCCACACCTTTAATCCCAGCACTCGGGAGGCAGAGGTAGGTGAATCTCTGTGAGTTCGAGGCCAGCCTGGTCTACAAGAGCTAGTGCCAGGACAGGCTCCAAAGCTACAGAGAAACCCTGTCTCGAAAAACTAAAAAAAAAAAACCGAAAAAAAAAAGTACTAGAAAGAAGTGTGTATTGCGGGGAGGAGATTGAAGAGAGCAGTAAGAGAAAGCAGGCACTCTGGGCTGGGAGAGTTTCTGGGAGCTGCCAAGACCATAGACTGTGAGAGTCTTCATTCTCAGGGCTTGGGAACAACACTAGTAGCTGTAAAGACCACTTGGAGCTCCCTGAGTCTGTCAGCCCAGCTCATAAATCTTCAACATTCTAGGGCCCGCTATTAACACTAGAAGAGATCCTACTCAACTACTTGAAGTTGCCACCTGAGGGGAACTAAAGGGCCTGGCTAGATCTTAGTCACAGAAGTACAGCTCTGGAGACATTTAGTTTGGACTCAAAGGCCAGGCTTTTGTTCTCCTACCCTATTATTTAGGCGATGAGGTCTGCACCAGGACAGGACCTGTGGCAAAGTCTGGAATGACACCTGCTCCAGGCCACCAGGCTGTCCTTGCACCATGTATAAATGCCCCCCAGCTCTGGGAAGAGCTCTTTCAAAAATTCCTCTAAGGCCCGACAGGTCACGTCTAGGCTTCTACGTCCCAAGGTCATTTCAAGGTCTGAGACACTGCTGGAGATCCTTCTTGGTCACGGCTGAGCACGTCCTTCCAGGGTTATTGTGAAAAGCAATAAGCAAACACACTTTAAGACGGGAGAAAAATGCCAGAAGCAGTTTGCTGACTCCACAGCAGGAACGCCCACAGAGTTAAGCGTGCCAGCAGGGTTCCAGAGGAGAAAGAGGCCGGGGTCCGCAGGAGGGTCACCTGGGAGGACACTGAAGTCAGTTTTCACTGGGGGTCGCCAGCGTCCGGAGCCACTCTGTGCCCCCCCTTCCCCGCCCACCGCTCCTCTAGCGCCCCCAAGCTCCCCGTTTCTCCGACGTGGCTTACTGGCCAATGGAAGCGAGCCTTTAGAGTTGCTGGGCGGGGCCCTGCCCGACGTACCCGCGCAAGCGTTGCCCCGCCCCTCAGCCGCGCACGCGCGTCTCCGGCGCGCTCCCGAGTCGAAGCCGCCCGCGCTCGTGCCCGCGTCGGTGAGCAGCAGCCCCGGCCGCGCCCCGCCCGCTGCCGGCTGCGGGCAGCCGCTGCGGGTCTGCAGGCCTCGGGGGTGGGACCGTCTCAGCCACCGACCATGGCCGACCGCGGATGCCCTCTGGAGGCGGCGCCGCTGCCCGCCGAGGTGCTCGAGAGCCTGGCGGAGCTGGAGCTGGAGCTGTCGGAAGGTGAGAGCTGCGGGACCCTAGCTCGAGACCCCGCCCAGGGACCCCCGTCTTCGGGAGCGTCACCCCGGGAACCTGCCGGCTACCCTCACGCGGGATCCCTGCCGACCTTGCCTCGGCATCCCTTGCCCCGGGAACCTTGCGCCGCTGGGCCGCTCGCTGGATACCCCGCCAGCTTCTGCAGAGTGGCGGGTGCCCGGCCTCCGAAGGACACCCGGAGGGGCTGCCTGGGAGGTGGGCCTAGGCGGACTCTTCCGAAAGGCCGGCTGACTGCCCGAGCTGTGCAAGGCCGTGGTCTGTGCTTCCCGAGTCTGCCTTGCAGCCTGTGGGCAGGCAGGAAGCCCGGGATGCAGAAACCGAGCCCCACCCCTAGAACTCCAGACTGCCTCGTGAGCCTCAGTTTCCTCATCTATAAAACGGAGGCTCTAAGAACACTTGATTTGTGGCTGCGAAGCTAAAGTGCGTTCGTGTAGTAGATGTAAAACACGCTAACATGTAAGAGGAGGTTTGTTCATTTAGGGGATTTTGAGACGTTTATTTTACACTTTTAGGGGGCAGGCAAGGGCCACAGTGCATGTGTAGGGACGTCCGAGGTCAGTTTGCACGGAGCTGGTTCTTCCTTCCACCTTGTGGGTTCCGGGAATAAACTCAGTTTGTCGAATTAGAGGGCAAGTGCCCGCCGAGCCACCTTGTCAGCCCTCTACGTGAAAATTTTAAAAGTTAAAAAGTCAAATGAGTGAAACGAAATAGGGGAATAAGACAGCTTCAGAGATGGTGAGGGGCACCCTCGATTTGGATGCTATACCTCTCAGGAGGCCTGGGAAAAGAGTTAAGTTCTCCGTAAACTGCTCCCCCCCCCCCCCGCCCTGGGGGAAGTACATCTGATTACTAACTCCGATTTTGAGACTTCAGTGCATTCTGACCTTTTAGAACCCATTTTTCTATAATATTGTTCTTTAACTTTAGATTGGTATGTTTTGCTGAAATTGGTTTAGTGAATTTTTGACCTACCTTCCTTTTCTTTCCTCCCTCCTTCCCTCCTTCCTCCCCTCCCTCCCTCCCTCTTTTCCTCCCTCCTTTGAATGGGTATTTTCTCTGCGTGTTTGGATATCACATGCATGCCCGGTGAGGCCAGAAGAGGGTATCAGATCCGTGTGGGTGCTATGAATTGAATCCAGGTCCTCTGGAAAGGACGGTCTGTGTGATTAACCACGGGGCCATCTCTCCAGCTCCCCCCTTTGAGAATTCTTCATTCTCTTTGGAGGTGTGGTTAGGAGCGATTCTGAGAAGAAGTCTATTGTACTGGATTTGATATGGCTCCCCGGGGAAAACTGCAGAGTTGTAGCTAAGCTTTTACATGGCAACTGTGTTTTTGCAGCTCGCTCCTAGTCTCTGTTCCAGAATATCTGCTGCTTTTATTCCATGGGCTCATATGTGTTTGAGTTCGCTTGCTAGGAGCTGACAGTTAACAGAATTATTTCCTCGAAGCAAAAACTTGGTCACTTGTGACAGAACCAGAGTACATCAACTGAGGAAATATCTATTAAGTCAATTAACTCTACTTACACTGTTGCTTTTAGACATATATAGGGGTATATATGTAAGTAAAGGGTATAAGATTGTGTGCCCCGGAAAGAATATGAAAAAAAATAGCTTATAGTGGAGAAAGGAGGCAAAGGAGTGTCCGTAGAAGGAGATCGCCAAGTGCGCTGGCGGCCCCCGAGTCCATGTAGTCCCAGCTTTTAGCTCCCTCTTACTGGCACAGTTCATTTTGCCAGGTAGACTAGTGACTATCTTGGCAGAGCCAGTAACACTTGCCCTGCTCACAGAGACCTTCCACACCCTCACGTTGGAGTATAATTTGTGGTGGTTGTTGTCACGGAGCTTTCCTGGTGGGCTTCGAGGTACCCAGTGATAGAGACTGTGTTAAGCAGACTTTTGGAGTTTTCGCATAGATGCTGGCATCTGGCAAGACACTTACTAATAACATTTCTGAACTTGGGTTTGGCCAGCTGTAAAAAGGAGGTGAACGTTTTATTGACATTTCAAGGTTCTTGTAAAGATTTACTCAATGTATGTAAGTATTTTGCAACCGGAGGTGTTTTATTTATAAATTAAAGGAATGTGTTATTAATGAGTAATAGTCCTAAAACTAGTATTTCATTATTTTTTTTAATTTTAATATTTTTGGCATACAAAATAGTTTGATTGTGACCTTTTCATACATATTTGTTATACTTTGCTTATATTCACCCCATTACCCTCTTTTGTCCCCCAACTTCTCGTTCCTTTTCTCTCCCTAAGCAGTTCCCCTTCTGCCTCCAGTGTCACATAGATAAGTGTGTGTAGAGAATTAGATCTGGAGTCCACATCTAAGTGAAAGCTTAGACAATGTTTGTCTTTCTTTGTGGCCTCACTTATCCTCTTCCTAGGTTGTAGACCCCTTTCTTTCTTGACTGGGTTCCTCTTCTACTTTCAGAAATCGTGAGTGCGTGTGTGTGTGTGTGTGTGTGTGTGTGTGCGTGCGTGCGCGCATATATATTCCACATTTGCCATTATTTTTTACATTTTGCTCAACCAGAGTTTGTAGGAATGGGAATCTATCTGTCCCGGAGCTCCCTTTTCCCCATATTCAGGGCAGAGAGATAAACTTCTGGTTTAGAATGGAGTAATGTCAGTTTCATAATGCTTACATTTGTATCAGGGAGAAATTCCTTA
Organism: Microtus oregoni; assembly: GCF_018167655.1. Classification (NCBI taxonomy): domain Eukaryota; kingdom Metazoa; phylum Chordata; class Mammalia; order Rodentia; family Cricetidae; genus Microtus; species Microtus oregoni. The sequence goes on from NW_024543220.1 coordinate 19,049,528, forward strand.
GCACTTGGATTTGACACTGCTGGGTACATTGGAGGGAATGGGAAGAACTCAGTGCAGATACGGAGCTGCCTTCGTGGGAAGCAGTAGTGAGAACCAGTACCGGGACAGTCTCGGAAGTCTGTGTCCCTCCCTCAGCCACACACAGGCAGGGAATAGTTAGTGTTACCTGGATAATCTTGAAAATCCTGTGTGTCTCCCCTCAACATCATCAGTGACTAGACCGAAGGAAGCAATTCTCTGTCTTTATTCATAAAATATGGCCCATTGTCCAACATTATCACGGGTTCTTATCATCTACATTCTGATTGGGGTCAGCCCTCAGGGAAGGTTCTGGTCTTAAACTCTATCTTCTTACAGAGTAGGTGTGCTGAACGCTGCTGTGGAGTCCCCAAAATATAATAAGGCACACCTATTTTCTTGCTTCTCCTCCTTCTCCTGCAGAAGTTTCCCTTCTGCATTCAAGACTACTGTTAGGTGCATGTATATGTTTGTGAACACTGTGTGTGTGTCGCGGTGGCTGAATGTGCACATACAGTGGCCTGCGTTTAGAGGTCAGAGGACGACATTTGGGAGCCAGTTCTTATGCCACCATGGACTTCAGGGGTTGAACTCATCTCGTCGGGCTTGGTTGAAAAGCACTTCTGTCTGCCGAGCTGTCTTGGCAGCCCTGAAACTTGAACTTGTTAAAATAAATCTTAAGTCCTTTTAAATTGTCTTAGGTATGTGTCACGGCAGCAGCAGCAACAACAAAAGTGGATCAGCAGCGGTTAAGAGCACTTGCTGCTCTTGAAGAAGACCCTGGTTCCTTTTCCAGCACCATGGTGGCTCACAGCCGTGTAACTCCAGTTTCAGGGGACCTAACTCTCTTCTGGCCTCCGCAGGTACCAGGCACACAAGTGGCATACATACATACATGCAGGCAAGACACTCACACACATAAATTAGAAAGAATAGCAAGAAACAGAATGGAACCAAAGCAATAAAAAAAATTCTCCTAACACACAATTATATACACTTTAGCTAGTGTTCTACAGAAAGGCATGTTTCGTCCCATCCTTTTGCCTTCCTTTATTTGGTAGAGAGAGAGAGGGACAATGGGAAGTTACTGCAAACTTGTGGTGGACATCTCGGGGTGGCAAGAGGGACACCCCAAGTAGGTGGCTTAGTTAGGTCATGGTCACAAGAGCAATGGGATAAATGAACTTTATAATGAGCAGATGTGTAGCTAGCAATGAGGCTGAAATAGGAGTAAAAAGTCTCCCATCTGAGAAAGCCCAAGACTAGATGGATTTACTGCAGAACTTTAAAGAACTGATATCACTACCACTCAAGTTATTCTATAAAGTAGAGAAGGAAGGGAAGCTTCCAAACTCTTTATGAAGTCAGTATTGCTTTGATATGAGAACCACATAAAGCCATCGCCTGATAAAGAAAATTACAGACCTAACTCCCTGATGAAAAAAGATGCAAAATCCTCAATAAAATTCTCAAGAATGAAATTCAACTTCACATAAAAAGATCATTTATTGTGACTAAATTTGCTTTCTTCTAGCATTGTTCGGTGTACATAGATCAATCAGTGTAATCCAACACATTCATGGACTAAAAGAGATACCACATGATCATCTCCGTAGGTGTAGGGAAAAAAAAAAACGCTTAAAACAAAAAAATCTCACAACCCTTCCTGATAAAAGTCAGGGAGAGCCTATAGACGGAGGGGCCATACCTCAGTATAATGACGTTTGTATATGGTATATCTACAGCCAGCACCACACTAAACGGGCAAAACCCCAAAGCATTCCTGATGGTATCAAGGACAAGGCAAGAATGTCTGCTCCCTCCACTTCTCTTCAATATAGTGCTTGAAGTCTAGCTAGGACAGTGTTATAAGGGAAGCAAATAAAAGGGATACAAGTAGGAAAAGAAGTAATGTATCCCCGTTTTTCAGAAGAAGTGATTCTTTATGTCAGAAACCCCAGAAGACTCCACCCAGAAACCCTTAAGGGCTCAGAAAGACACCAAAGTGGCAAGGTGCAAAATCAACATACAAAACTCAGTAGCCTTCTCATAAACCGGTGACAGAGAGGATCAGGGGAGCAAACCCGTTCGCAGTAACCACACAAAAAGCGAAGTACCTGGAAATAAATTTGACCAATGAAACAGAAGACCTCTACGTGAAAAATTGGAGATACTAAAGAAGAAAAAATGAGAAAAACACTAGAAAGTGGAAAGACAGCTCATGCTGATGGATGGAAAAAAATGAATATTGAGAAAATGACCGTCCTGCCCAAAGTAATCTGCAACCTCAATGCAATTCTAATAAAAATTCCTGCACTGTTCTTCACAGACACAGAGAAAAGATCCCAAAACTTAACATGAAGGCATAAAAGAACAAAGATCGCCAAAGCAACCCTGAATGAAAAGAGTACTATGGGAAATCTGGGTTTCAAAATGCACCGAAATGAAACTAGATCCTTATCCGGCCCCAAACGGAACTCCAAATTGATCAAGGACCTCAACTGTCTGGGCTGGAGAGATGGCTCAGGGGTTAGGAGCACTTGCTCTGCCAGAGGACACAGGTTCAGTTCCCAGCACCCACATGGCAGCTCAGAACCGTCTGTAACTCCTGTTCCAGGGGATCCAACACCCTCACACAGACATAGATTCAGGCAAAACACCAATTACATAAAATACAAATAAAATTTTAAGAATATGATACTGTGAGATTGTTGGGGGGAAATAGGGAGTACACTTCAACTTATAGGCATGGGGTCTCTGAGCAAAAGCTACTGGGTTCCTCCAGTAACCCAGAAAGTAAGACCAACAGTCAGCAAATGGTACCTCATAAAGCACAGCTAAGATAACATGAAGCGAAAGAGGAGGCCGCTTAAGCCAGGATGGGTGTGGGATATGGGGGAAACCAGAGAGCAGCAGGGAGGGTTAACCCAGAGGCAGTGTGTATTGTTAGCCTACGGTCTAACAATCCAATTGGAAATCTGGTAGAATACACGCAATCAAAGAGGAGGGAATACTGGAGGCTAAGAGATGAGCTGGAAATCAGGGTGGGCACATGAAGGAGAGAAGCAGTTGCGGGTGGGTTAACCAGGACTAGTGATGTATGGGAAGCCCTTAGTAAGCTCATCTGAAAACGCAGCTCTCAAAGACAGTTTGAATAGAATTTCACCTCATGTGTGGACAGCATTACTCCCAAAATATATGGATTATTAAATGAAAATCATGGTGGAAGGCATGGGTTACCTTCCTACTAGTTATTGATCAAAAAATGTCCCAGAGGTCTCCAAAATGACACCAGTTATTTCCATTGTCCTGGGTTGCCCGTTGTAATTACGTGGTAAAAACACATTGCTGAAGACGCTACTATGTGTAGGACATAGAGAAATCGATTTCAAACTGACCAGGGACCTTTCTCCCTACTGGCTACCTTCATAGTTCCGGAAGGTCCTGTGCAGCCTGCTGAGGGAAAAAGACACCAATGGTCTTACCAGTGCTTGGCCTCACAACACCAACTGGCCAGTCAGGGTGTGTCCGTTGGTGTGGTAGCGTCATGACTGGCTTTGGAGGGTACGCCACAGGAGGGAGTTTCCTGCTTGGTACTGTAATCCCCATCAAAAGCCCATGGCTGAGGAGGTCACAGGTCCTAGGGCAGAACCGACCTGCTATAGTTAATTTGCTAAGTGGTCATACTCTTAAGAGTCCTCTCAGTATTTATGTTGATAGCCATAGATCCCCTGTTCTTAGCTGGCCAGAGAGGCTTCTTTTTGTAGCGGGTGGCAGTCAGTGGAGAGATGGGTACTGAGAATAAAAGACCGAGTTGCTCAGCACTAAATAGGGCCTCTGCATCACGACCCCTGCTCCATCCATCATCTCTCATAAGGCTTGGAGAGGCAGAAAGAATTTAGGCACCAAAAGCCGGGGAGGGGGGCTTTGCAGGGCTGTGCTTTGGACATGGGCTGTTGTTGCACTCATGAAATGTGCAAGCCCTGCCGGTCAAAATTCTGGCATAGACGGGGTGGGTGATGTCTAGGCCACACTCCCTACTGCAGAGCTGTGGGCAGCGGCAGTTTGTGGGGAAGAGCAGCATTCTTTTTGAAGATGTATACTGATAGGAGCCCTGTGATCCCGCTGGTGACACCTCACCAGTGCACACAAAGGCAACAGCAACTGGACTCAGTGGGCTATTAAAAAAATGAAATTGGAGTGGGGAATGGGGGTAGTGTGATTATACTTCATTGTATACATGTATGATCTTCAAAAATAAAGAAAAATTAAAAAGAGAAGTTTTGTCTAAAAACCAGTGGCAATTGTTGAACAGTGACATCCACCAGTATTCCATATATTAACTTCTCTTTTTCCTCTTCTCCTCCTCCTCCTTTTTTTTTTTTTTTTTTTAGACAAGGTCTCATTATGTAGCTCTGACTGACCTGAAATTCATTATCTAGAACAGACTGGCCTCCAATTCAGAGAGACTGACCTGTCTCTGCCTCTGGGATTAAAGGTGTGTGCTACCACACCTGGCTTCATTTGCAGAAGAAAAACAAGAAAAACCAGCTGGGAAGCGGTGTTTCCAGATGAGAATGGCTGCTCTGATTGGGTCGTGGCTGAGAGGAAGCGGGGATATTCGGGCTTTCCGTGACTGCCGAGGGTGGAGTTGGGGGTGCAGAGTGGGTGGTGAGAAATGAAGGCTGAAGACCTAGGCCTGTAGGTAGAGTCACAGATGGCAGAACTTGAGGGGAAAAGGCACTGGAAGATGTGAGCGTTTCAAGAAAGAACCTGTCTGAACAGAACCCTGGGGAATCGTGAATTACAGAGTTCCAGTCTGAGTTCTAAGGAGAGGTTTGGGCCACAGATGGGTGTTTCGTTCATTGTTGCCCTGCACTGTGTGCTGAGGGGTTGGCCCTGACGTGGATGTGCTGTCTGAGGGACCGTAATGTTCAGGAGATGGGACGGGGGTTTAGGTCATGTTAAGGGTTGTATAGACAATGCAGAACAGGTGGGTGAGGGTGACTGCATCTGTTCAGGATCAGCAGACCTGAGTGTCCTTGGGGCTCAACAAGAAAGGCATTTAAGGAGTGACATTTAAACCAAAGGAGAAATCTCGGGGGGCTGGAGGTTGTTTAGGACTCTGCAGATGGGGAGTCCTTGTGCCGGTGAGGGTCTCTTCCATCGGAGAACCATGTTCATGGAGCACAGGTAACCTCCTCGGGACTGGTGTTTCCTTGAAGAGGAGGAGAGCAGCAGAGGATGGTTATTCTCTAGTAAGTGCTTGTGTAGGAGAAACCCCATTCCTGTGATGAGACTGGCCAAGCGGGAAGAGGCTGGCAGCTGAATTGGGGCTAGACTAAGGCTGATACACCTAGGCAGCTTGGTGGTTTGGGTGTTCTGAGAGTGTGCCTGTTACTGTATCCTGTGTATGTTAGTTGAATGCCCTTGCGTGTAACGTGCCAGTTTGCCACCCTCGTGATATGTCACTTGCGGTTGGTGGTCTTGAAGGTGTTTGTACGTGGACCGGCTCTCGCATGCTGGTTACAAATCTTTGAGCTGAGAGCGACTAGCAGAACTGAGGGACCGTCTCACTCTCATTCAGCTTGCTGAGTCTTCCTGTGTGATTGTAGCACCCTCTTCTCTCCCCTTTCTTTAGGAGCACCCATGTTTATCTTCCCCACACAGCAGCACTTGGACTCGGAGGAGAGTTTCCGTACTGTTCTGGTGGTGTTGGCCAGGCCTGGAGATGGCCTAGGTTTCTCACCTCAGGTCCTTGCTGACAGAGAGGAAGGAGTGTCTTATTCAGGGGCCTCTCTCTTAGGGGAAAACCCTGTTGTCTGTCCAGGCCAGGCCCTCTGCCCGGGTGGTGGAGTATGGATCCGGCTGTGCACTCTGAGGGCTTCTGTTGGCTTTTAGGCTACCTTTTATCCTGAAGATCAAAGTTCATTTCTGCCAAGAGAGGGAAGATGCACCTAGGTCTTAGAGATTTGAAGAGATTTAGGGGTAGGGTGCTGATCTACTGGGGTGAGGAGCCTTTGCCAGAAGACGCATCCCCATGGAAACAGCGTGAGGGACCAGCATCACCCTTGTGCCTCTTGCCTGGCGCCCCATTCCTGTAGTGTGTCCTCAGTGAGCAGTGGCCATATGTTATTGTGAATCCTCCTCTCATCAGGGCAGCGCATCATCCCGCAGTGTAGCTGGGACTTAGAGCTGCATCCTACAACATTAGCTTCCTGAGGGCATTCTGAAACAAACAGAAGATGCGCGGTCTGCTGACCTGGCCCCAGCATTTTTCCACAGTCCACTCAGTAGGCTAGAGAGAGCACCTAGCAGCATAGACACACTGACACAGAAGAGCCCAGGAAGAGAGGGGACTGGACTTACTATCATGGGCCAGGCCCCGGGTGGCAGCTGTTGGTATGAAGTAGAGGCATCAGCTGTGGACACATCGCTGGAGGGAGAAGAACTATGGCACCCTGGGTTTTTCTCAAAGCCTCACTTTTACTTTATAGGTTGATGTATCTATAAATATGTATCTAGAAATGTGAAGCTGGTATAAACCATTAATAAGAATTGGTCGGGGGTCAGCAAGGTAGTTCCTTGGGTAGAGGTGCTTGCCACCAGATGTCTTGAGTTCACATGAGGAAGGAAAGGTCAGAGAATTGGCCTACATGTGCTTGTCATATACACATGTATCAAATCAATAAATGTTTAAAAGTAAGAATTTAGGTAGGGAGATAGCTCAGAGGTTAAGAGCACTTGCTGTGTTGGCAGAAAATCCAGGTTCAGTACCCAGCTGACTGACTTGTAAGTTGTAAGCTTAATGACTGCTTACAACTATCAGTAACTTCAGTTCCAGGGGATCCTGTGCCCTCTTCTGGCCTCTGGGAACCCAGAACATAAAACAGTGCTCTTACATACATGCAGGCAAAACACTCATACACATAACATAAAAAGAAATCTCTTTTAAAGATATGATTTTGCAGAGTTTGGTAGAGTGGATGTGGTAGCATTAGTTTAGGGAAGCTTGCCCGAGGCATGCCAGGGAAGGCTGTGTACCCTTTCTAAGATGCAGGGGAACTAAGACTCCAGCTGTGTCTACATCTGTATGTCCACGCTTACATCTGAATCTGTGTCATTGGGTGCTCACGTTAGTATACTTAGGACCTATTCCTGGGTCCAGTTATTAGTTCCTAAACCCTGGAACCTGCAACCAGTAACTTTGTGGATGTAGCTAAGAGTCCTGACTTGAGTTATGCAGGGTTCGTGTTGGGTCCTACATCCCATTACGAGTGCCTTTGGAAGAAAGAGGCAGAGGGAAGGTTAGACACACACAAAGGTTGGGGAAGGCCATTTAAGTGTCTGGCTAGGTTGCCGTGATGCAGGCACAAGCCAGAGAATGTCAGCATCCTGCAGATGGAGGAGCCAAAGCAAGACTTCTCCCAGAGCCTTCAGAGGGAGGGAGGTCCTTCTGCCACCTGCTTTTGGCTCATTAGAACTAATTTTGGAGCCCAAACATCTAGAGCCATGAGATGAAAATACTTTTCTTCTGTTGTCTGTCTCCAAGTTCATGGTGATTTGTTACAGTAGTCACAGGAAGCTCATCTAGTCCCCTCCCGCCGCGACATTTCAGAGAGGAGAAAGACTTCCCATGGTTGTATCTTTCCACCGCTGAGATTATTCACTATATTAGAGGGCTAACGTGTTTTATCTTTTCCAGTGTGAGTAGTGTCCTTTGTGTCCAGGTTTGGAGTTCTTTCCCTGCTCCTGGCTGTGAGGGTAACTCCTGTGTGGGTTTATTATTATTATTATTTATTTTTATTTTTTTATTTTATTTTATTTTTTATTTAGAAGCTCTGATCTTACCTTTCACACTTCAGTGTGAATGGAAATTAATTCTGTGTATGGTATGGAAGAATTTCATTTCTGCTCCAACATGGCTCTTCAGTCACTGGACACTCATGGAAGTGACGATGTTTCCCATTGCCGGGATGACTCTGGCCCTTGTCTCCCGCTTGTCTGTTTTAGTAGCTACTCTAATCTCTTCTGTAGCACAGTAAGTCTGTATTCAGAGCATTAAATCTGTCCTTTTATTCTGCTTTGATCTTTAAGCTTGATACAACTAACTTCGGCCCTTTGTGTTTCCACATAGCGGTTTAGAGCCAACTTGTCAGTTTTCATGGGAACCGCCCCCAACAGCTTTAATAGAATTACTTAGATTGACTCCAGAGAGCCACGTAGATCTTTGGTTGTTTTGCTGGTGGTGTAGGATTTAACCTAGGACCTCTACAGGTATGAACTCTGCCATTGAGTTGTAACTCCAGCTCTTTTTAATTTTCCCCTGAGATAGTCTCCCTAAGTTGCCTAGGTTAGCCTTGAACTCACTGTGTAGCTTAGGCAGACTTTGAACTCATGATCCTCTTGCTGAAGCTTCTCAAATAGCTGCTACTAAAGGCATCATCCATCTTTGCAGTTTTGATGGCGTATCTGTATGTTTCCTTGATCATCTTTAATTTATGGTTTGCCTGTATCATTAAATTCATTCTTGGATTTAAGATGGCATCTTTTAGCTCCGGGTTTAGGTATTTACATTCATAATCATGCTTTTTAATTTATTCATAAAACATAGTGATCATGGTTATTTTTGAATTCCATGGATTTTAGCTGTCGTTTCATCCTGCTGTATCTGCCTAGTCATTTCTATTCAAATGCTAGACTTTGTATCTGTGGTGTGAATTTTTGCTTCTAGTTAATGTCATGTTCTCTCCATAGCAGGTTCACTTTTGCCTTGGCATGTGGGTGGGCACAGGCAAGCCAAGATCTCATTATCTGCTCATGGATAAAGTTGGCTAAAGTGAGCACCAGACCGTTTCTGTCTGTCTTGTCTGTCTGTCTGTCTGTCTCTCCGTGTGTGTGCATGTGCATGCGTGCCATCCGTGTGTGTGCATGTGCATGCGTGCCCTGGAGTGTGTGCATGCGGAGGTCAGGGGATACCTTGTAGAGCTTTGTTTTCTTCATCCACCATGTAAACTCCAGGGATCGGATTCAAGTCACCAGGCTTCACCCACTGAACCATTTTGCTGACTTGGATCCTCTTTTTCTGTGTACTTCCCAGGGCTCCTTTTCTTTGGTGAGCTTGGAGCTCTGTGTGTATCTGTTACAGCTCAGCCTAGCCCAGTGACCTGCTTTTGACTTTTTTTTTTTTTGGCAGACTCTCGCAGCAGGAAATTAGCCTCTGATTCTTTACTTCTTTTCTAGTTTTATTCTTCAGATTAAAAAAAAAATTAAAATGAAGTCTTCCTAGTTGTTTCAATGAGGAAGCCTTTTTTTTTAAGGGCCCAATAATTCTGCCGTTACCATAAGTGGAATCCCCTGTGTGAATATTCATTTGGTGAATACATTTTCCATGTCTTTAAAAACTTTGAGATAAAAGAAGATGCTTATTAAACTTAACATGTACAAAGTCTTTTCATCAGAAATGGATGAGCTAGACCTGCAAGAGCTCTGGAAGCATGCCCAGTCTTCACGTTTCAGTATTGACCCTCTGTCCATACCGCAGCTGCGCAGAAAGGTGGATTCTCCTTCTGGGTTCTACGACTTTCGACCCTTGTATTTGGAACTAGCCCTCGGCCACCCTTTTACAGTCCCAGCCCCCAGCCCAAAGAACCTGCAGCTGTGGATGTCTTCTCTCTCCTTGTCATTTAGTGTCACGAAGATACGCCTTTCTGAAAATGATTTATTTGTTATAATATCTTAGAGATTCATCCATATCCATCCATCTATCCATCCATCCATCCATCCATCCATCCATATACATATACATGTAGTTTTAAGCTGTCTGTAATCCATTCCTTTTTATTGCTGAGTCATTTTATACGGTGTATATACCAAGACACCAATTACCAATCAGGGATGGAAGTGGCAGTGTTGCTGTGGACCCAAGTGTAAAGGGGTTCTTTATGTTAAAGAGCTCTGCATGTTCAATAGCTTTTGATAAAATGAATCAATTTCTGATAAACAATGACTGCTCAGACTCAGTGAAGTGATAACTAGTCCCATAGTTATTGAAGAAGTCACATTTATAATGTAAATGTCTCCTGAAACCTAAGTCTTCTATACTATAAGGTACTGCTGGCAGGTGTCAGCAAGCATATTTTTAAAAAGAAAGAAGAAATGTGGGACTGAACGGCTGGTGCAGTGGTTACGCACACTTGCTGGCTGCTGTTGCAGAAGATCTGGGTTTGATTCCCAGCACTCACATGGTCCTCACGAACGCCCTTAACTAGTTCCAGGGGATACAATGCCCTAATCTGGCTTCTGAATGCATCGAGCACACACATGGCTCACATACATACATGCAGGCAAGCATTCGTACATATAAGATCAAAGTAAATTTTAAAAAGAAATAATACTAATTCTATACAGTTTTCCACAAATATTTTTTAACTTTTTATTTTGAGAAAAAATAGGTTCACAAGAAGTTTCAGAAATGATACATAGAATTTACCTAGTTTTCTTCAGTAAGTTCTTGTGTAACCAAAGCATTGCCAAATCATCTGCCATACATTCCTCCATACAAAAGGGCACATGGTTATATGCTAAAAATTACAGAGGTGTAGAAGTATATGAAATAAAAATAGAAACCTGTCTCACACCCTGTCTGCAGCCAGATAGGCAGGATTAATGCTGTGTTGTTCCTCCCTGCAATAGTCTCTGCCCATGGCACATAATTCGCATTGACGTGCATGTATATGTGTGTATATATATATCATGTCAGTGATCATCTGTCTTCATATGTAACCAGCTGCCACTGTTTTCATATGCCCAACATGGTGGACATTGGTCCCATGCACACGCTGTGGCACAGCCACACAGAATAGGTAGGATTCTATAATATATATGTGTGTGTGTATATATATACACATGTATATGTAAACACACATATGCTTACTTTTTTCAGAGAAGGATCATTTTATGTTGTTGTTCAGCTTTCTCTTTTTCTTGATTGGAGGTGATGGATCCGTGATATCCATCCTCAGTATGGCAAGTACCAGGATGTTTTACATAGCCAACAGATTCTGTAGCAAAGATACGTGACAGGATATTGATGTCTTTTTCTGGTCGTCCAGTTATTTGCTATCACCACAGCATTTACTACCTGCCTTTGTAGAGTCATTCAGTGCTTCTGGTAACGACTTTTTCGAAACACGTTGATGAGTTAGTGCCTTACTGGGCTTTGGGATCTCAAGTCTGTTTCTAAAGCAGTGGCGGCCTGCTGAAGTTTCATGTTGTCCCTACCTGGAAGCCTGGAAGAGCAGCTGCCTGCCCTGTGACCACCAGAGAACAGCCCAGTGGTAGGCTGGGATTCTCTCCAGAGCCCACAGATGCCTGGATGTTCCGGCATAAACAGTGCTATCTGCCTCCTATCAGGGCCGCGCCAGTTTTGCGCAGTGGTTGGGGAACAAGGCTCTGTTGTTTGCCTTTGTTTGTGTGTTATTGTTCTCTGTGAAAGAGAATTGAACTTGGGTTTAGAAAACTTGTACAGAGTCCCCTCTTCTCCGGGGAGCCAGCTTTGTGCCAGGATTCCATTCTAGTCCATTCAGACCCTATCTGCTCTTTGTGGCTGTACCCCGATGTCAGTCGTGGTGGGCATGTGAAAATGAGGGCAGTAGGCCACACGGGAAAACAGAACACAGGTGATCATGGACGTAGTGGTCTGACTTAGCATGTTTCAGCTGCATGTTGGTTTGAAAGTGACCCGTACCCAGTAGCAACCAGACCTTTTGCCGCTTGGTCTTTTTCCATTTGTGACACTCTTTTACAGCAGCCTGCTGAGAGCCACTGTGCTTGAAGCCCAGGCTGAGGTGCAATACTTGGAAGTCTCTGTGTTAAATTAATTTTTGAGTAAGGTTTCGTCTAACTTCGAGTGGGTTCATGGGATGTATCCTCACTGTGATGTGAGCATTTGTGGGTTCATGGGATGTATCCTCACTGTGATGTGAGCTTCTGTGGGTTCATGGGATGTATCCTCACTGTGATGTGAGCTTCTGTGGTTTCATGGGATGTATCCTCACTGTGATGTGAGCTTCTGTGGGTTCATGGGATGTATCCTCACTGTGATGTGAGCTTCTGTGGGTTCATGGGATGTATCCTCACTGTGATGTGAGCATCTGTGACTGGTTCTGTGTCAGGTGACAAAATAAGATTGCTTTTATCTTATGGTGAGCATCAAGTAGGCACCTGACATGTTTAATCTCTGTGCCCTTTGGTACTCTCACCATTGTAACCTTCTTTTAAGACAGAACTATAGCTGGTATGGTGATATATGCCTTTAATCCAATGTTCAGGAGGCAGAGGCGCATGGTTCAAGGCCAGCCTCATCTCCATAGGGAGATCCATGGCTGCATAGTGAAACCCTGTCTTAGTTTTTTAATTTTTGATTTAGTCACATTTGAATATATTCTAGAGTAAATATAGTTTTAATATATGTTTAAAATATTTATGCTTTAACATTGTACATAAGTTGAATTTTGGGGGGGGAGGGGTCGGGACAGGGTTTCTTTGTAGCTTTAGAGCCTGTCCTGGAACTAGCTCTTGTAGACCAGGCTGGTCTCGAACTCACAGAGATCCACCTGCTTCTGCCTCCTGAGTGCTGGGATTAAAGACATGCACCACCACCACCCAGCATAAATTAAAATTTTAATAATTTAAATCATGAAGTATTATCTTGAACCTAGTGAGACTAATCCCCATGACCCTATGTGTGCTGTAGTGATGTTGGTCATGGGAATTGGGGTTTGAGTAGCCAGTAAGATGATGATACCCTTCTAGAAGATACTATGGGTGTGTTCAAGGCCCAATGTCGTCCACTGATGCACCCATCAGGTGAGGATGGTGGCTCTCCAAGTATCCTCGGGTCAGAGCAGTGAATCAGATTTGCTCACCCATTGAGGATGGGTTGGTGTTAAAAATGGAGCACTTAGGGAAAAAAACAACAGCAACAGGAGAAAGATTTATTTGTGGAATAATGCCAGCTCAAGGTCAAGTGAAAATATATAAGCACAAAGAAATACACATGCACATGTGTGTGCACACACATACCCGGCAGGGGATAGTCTACTGTGCACACAGGGCCACAGAACAAGCTGCTTGTGAGGGTGGGGCAGAACCTCAGGACAGTGACATCTCCAGATATCCGACTGCCTGATTGCCCAGGCTGCTCTTCAATAGGCTGTAGATGAGGGACTGGCTAGTGGGAAGGGCTTTGTGGTGGCCCAGCTTGTACTCTAGCGACTGCCTGTCTGTCTCACAGGACTGACCTTCCCTGGCATAGGCCTCCCTTGTACAGGAGAATATATTACTGTACGCCTAGAACTTTAGTGAGCCTTAATGGAAATGTCTGCCACTCCAAGGTGTCTGTTTCTATTCTGACACACCCTAGTCACGATGAATTCTGCTCAAGGAAATACTTGGCTGGGCACTCAGCAGCTGTGTTTTTTAGATACTCAGCATCCTTCTACCTTTTTGTCTGGAAGGAAGTGGAAGATGAAGGAGGAGGGCTTAGAAAACACTAGAAAACCCCCCAAAGTGGTAATAGTTAAAACTGTATTAACATTTGAACTATGATTTAGTAATCAGGATTGTTGCACTATACATTTCTGGTCTAAAATCTTCATAAAAATAATGAAGATTCCCTGTTAGCACGCGTAGTTTTGTGTAAGAACCAGGTACTATGCTCTCTCTGATTCCCACTGCATCATAGGAATGCTGGGTTGAAGTTATCTGCTACAACATCAAGCTTTTGGTGGGCTCTGGGGATCCAAATTCAGGTTCTTGTCATTGTTCAGAATTTTACTCACTGAGCTGTCTCTTTTAATTAAAAATCTTAGAACTGGCTAGAGAGATGGTTTAATTGGTAAAATGCTGGCTGCACAAGCACGAGTTACTGAGTTTGATCCCTAGAACATACATTAAAAAGATAGCTGTGGAACATGCCTAAAATTCAGTGCTGGAGAGGCAGAGAGGAGAAAGAATAGTCCCTGGGGTCCCTGCGGCTCACTGGGCAGTCAACCAGCCTAGCCTTCTTGGTTAGCTCCAGCCTACTGTGTCTCCAAACAGAGGGTGAGTAGTTAGGGGTGCTAAGGTTGACCTCTGGCCTCCATGTATACACACATGTGCACCCTCACACGTACACACAAATCTCTTTGGAACTGTATGAGTAATGACATTCTCTTTTCCCATGGCTGTTTTAGGTGACATCACTCAGAAAGGATATGAAAAGAAAAGGGCGAAGCTGCTGGCTCGTTACAGTCCCCTCATTCAAGGTAAGGCCAGCACTTTCTTTTGTTTTAGTGACAAATACACTGTCCTAGAAAACATGATATAAAAGCTGATTTAATGGCCTGGGGGTGTGGCTTACCGGTAGAACACTTGCCTAATGTGATCTTGGGGATGATTCCTAACACTGCAAACTAATAATAATAAATAAGGACTAATTTTGTATTTTAAAAATTGATATACATTTTATATTTTATTAAGGGCTGAATAATATGTCTGTTATTAGATGATAAAATAAGGGATGTAGATTATAATTTACAACTTTGGCTTGATACCAATCTCACTACCAAACAGGACTTTTTGTTTTATGGTTTTTCGAGACAGGGTTTCTCTGTGCAACAGCTCTGACTGACCTGGAACTCACTTTGTAAACCAGGCAGGCTTCAAACTCACAGAGATCCTCCTGCCTCTGCCTCCCAAGTGGTGGAATTAAAGGTGTGCACCACCATCTGGCAGCTTATTCTATTTTTGTGGTCATAGAGTGTGCCTGATATATTTCCTTACTAGACAAGGACACATAGTGTATATTTTCTAATTCTTTGCACATTAATTTATAGATTTGATATATTCATTATTTTGATTTTGTTTTGTTTTTCTGTTTGTTTGGTTGTTTTTTTGAGACAGGGTTTCTCTATGTAGCAGTCCTGGCTGTTCTAGAACTCGCTTTGTAGACCAGGCTTGCCTTGAATACAGAGATTTGCCTACCTTTGCCTCTCAAGTGCTGGGATTAAGGCATGCACCATCATGCCCAGCTGCTATTTTGAATATTTTTTAATGGAATTTCACAATGTCTTGAGTACAAAAGATCAGGAGATCCAAAAACGTGATGGGAGAATTTGTCTGGCGAGTTACTCAGTTATTATAAGGCTGTCATCACCGAGAACAGGTCACTTTGCAAGGACAGGTGGCACAGGAAGGCCAGCTCAGATGCACACATATTACACATGGTCTTGGTTTGGGAGAGATGGCACGTGACTAGGGTGCTGCCATAGCTGCCTGTACCTATGTAAAATATATAAAACCAGACACCAAAGTTAACTTCAGGTTTGTTAGGCCCAAGTGTGAGAGGCAGAAACTGTAGCGTCCTTGGGAGATCTTACAGGGAGGTGTTGCCATCTCAAAATAGGAAGGGTTTCTTAAATTGCCAGAGATGTGACTAGTACAACAATAGCCATAAAAGAAAAGATTTATAAGTTGGGACACTTTAAACTTCATGGCTTCTCCTCCTCCTCCTCCTCCTCCTCCTTTTTTAATCAAAAGATACCACAGAGAGATTGAAAAGTCAAACTACAGACTGTAAGAGGATGGTTATGACGTCGTGGTTTAAGAATGGCCCCAGGATGTACAGGCGGCCTAGTGGCTCTTTCTGCAGCAGAAGACATGCTGTCCATCTGCATGGCTAGGGGGATAGCAAGAGGCACGGGGACAACTGAGCATGAGGAGTCTAGCCTGTGCCACCAGGAGCCCAAATTTCCTAGAGTGATGAGAAAAATGGGCAAAGACTTAAATAGGCATTTCATAGAATGAAATAGCCAGTAAACGGTAATCATGAATTCTAACCTCTCGGATAATCAGAGAAGCGCAGATTAAAACCAGAGCCTGACATTCCACATTGGAGTCTGTGTCACATGGTGCCACAGTTCTCCACTAGGTACACAGGATGTCCATCGTGACCCTCAACTCCAAGATCTCCAGTCCTGCTCAACAGCACCGAGACCATGGAATGCCACAGCATCTAGACAGCATCAGTGATGAGCCTCAGTGAGATGATGGTTTGGAAGGGCATCACAGAGCAGTGTGGCCAGCATGAGCTTTAAAAACACATCAGACACTGGGGAGGCAGAGGCAGGTGGACCACTGTGAATTTAAGGCCAGTCTAGTCTACATACTGAGTTATAGGCTAGCCAGGGCTGTCCAATGAGATCCTGACTAAAAAAGTAGCAATGATAATATAAATAAGTAAGCTGTGAAAAGCCATACCAGGGACCCTTATGAAAGTTGTTAAAGAAGGAAAAGGAAACAGATTTATACAGAATGGAAATTGATTTCTAGGACACCATTTCCTGGTAGAGGTGAGATTGGATTGGGTAGGCCATATGTGATCTTCAGCTACCTGAAAGCTGTACTTCTTTTTCTTTTTTTAAATGAGAGAGAGAGAGAGAACTCTGAGTGTGCCCAAGTATAGTATGTATGTGCTAGTTAGAGGATAACTCTTGGAAGTTGCTTCTCTCCTTTCATTTGTTGAAGCAGGTCTCGCTTTCCTGCTGTGCTGTGAACTCCTGTAGCTAGCCAGTGACCTTCTAGATGACTCTCTTATTTTTACTTCCTGTCTATCCATAGACGTGCTGGGATCACTGATGTGTGCTACCACATCCGACTTTTTTATATGGGTTCTGATGATCAAATTCAGCTTGTTAGCATGGTACAGTTAGCACCTTTACTTGCTGGTCCTTCTTGTTAGTCCATGCTTAAATAATAATAATAATAATAATAATACTGTTGCTGCTTCTTCAAAAGATTTCTTTTTTATGAGTGTGTTTTGCTTATGTATTGTGTGTGCCTGTGCACCACATACTTGCCCTGGAGACCAGAAGTTCTAACTTAGAACTGGAGTAGAGGTGCTTGTGAGATGTCAGATGGGTTCTGGAAACTGAACTCCAGTCCTCCGTAAGAACAGCGAGGACTGGTGAGCACTGAGCCATCTCCACCCCCATGCTTTAACCTGTGCAGTGACTGCATTTTCCCCTCTGTAATGCTTCTCAAATTGCACGTGCTTTCTGCTACCTATAAGTACTATAAGTACTAGTATACTTATAAATAACAGAAAAAGAGTGTTAAAGATTGGTATTTGCTCATTCAAAGCAAAAACTGTAAATTGGTGGTGTGGTGGTGCACACCTTTATTCCCAGCATTTGGGAGGTAGAGCTTTGTGAGTTCGAGGACAGCCTGGTATACATAGTGAGTTAAAAGCTAGCCACAGCTACATAATAGAGAGAACCTGTCTCAAAAAACAAACAAACAAATAAAAAGCCACACTAAAATTGGCATTAATAGAAACTGTTAAAACTTCTTAAAGCCTATTTTTCCAAAAATCACAACCAACCATTAAGCATGTCTTAGCTGTTCCCAGTCCTGGCCAAGGTGTAGAGCGTGCTGGTTTTCCTCACACCACGTAGTTTTGTTGGTCACATTGATATCAGGAGGTGTGGGGGCAAAGCTGGGTAAATGCTAGAGAATAAAGGCAGTGATCTCTGTGTGCAGGACATCGCTGTGTGCTTAGAAGGCTGCTTAGTTAGCTGTGGTAATGGTAAGAGTTTTGGGTTTTATTGCTATTATAACGAGAGAATATGTGATAATAAGTAGCTTTTATTTTTCTTTCTGTTTTTGCTTTATTTTTGAGATAGGTTTTTTTCTGTGTAACAGCCCTGTTTGTCCTGGAACTTGCTTTGTAGACCAGGCTGGCCTTACATTCAGAGATCGGTTTGCCTCTGCCTCCCAAGTGCTAGGATTAAAAGCATGTGCCACCATGTCTGGCTCAGCTTTCATTTTTCAATAGTTCTATTTTGAAATGTAAAAAATTCATTTAAAATGAAAATACATTGTAAAATACTTACTAATGTGCTTAGCAAGAAAAATAGAGAACCTACATTGGGATCATAAAATATATTTGGGCCTGGCGTGGTAGCGTATGCCTTTTGTCCCAGCACTCGGGAGTCGGAGGCAGGCAGAACTCTGTGAGTTTGAGGCCAGCCTGATCTACAAAGCTAGTTGCAGGACAGCCAAGGCTACAGAGAAAAACCCTGTCTCGAAAAAAAAAAAAACCATATATATGTGTGCGTGTGTGTGTGTGTGTGTGTGCGTGAATATATATTATACATATAATATATATTTAGAAGAAATAACCAATATCCAGACATATGAAAGAACATAAATTTCTATGTGGAAGAAAGAAATTCAAAGAACAGGAAATATAAGTGGGTAATAAACACTAAATCATGTCCAACTTTACTAGTGGATATGGAAATGCATAAAGTGAACTCTCCTCTTGGGTTGGAAGAATCCTTAAGCTCTCTCTAAACTCAGCGCTGAGCAATGTGTGAGGATGTAGCACTTCCACATGTTGCTTGTAGGAGTGTGAATCCCTGCAGCCTTACCGGAAAGTTATCTCTCGATACCTGCTAAAATTAAATGTGTACCGTGTGAGGGCTGGAGAGAGAGAGAGACGGCTCAGCAGAGGAGAGCATGCCCTGCTGTTCCTGAGGATGAGAGCTCTGCTCCAGAACCACCTGTAACCGCAGCTCCAGGGGATCTGACGCCCTCTCTGGCCTCCATAGGCACTGCACTCAAACCCCTCCACCACCACATATACATAATTTAAAACAAAGCAAACTTAAGGCTGGTGTGGTGCCTAAGGCTTTTAGTCCTACTACTTAGGAGGCAGAGGCAGGTGGGCCTTGGTGAGTTCCCTGAATTCAAGACCAGCCTGGTTTACATGGCAAGTTCCAGACTGGTTAGGAATGCACAATGAGATTCTGTCTCTGTCTCAAAACAACAATAACAACAAAGTAAACCAGGTGATGGTGATGCACACCTTTAATCCCAGCACTTGGGAGGCAGAGGCAGGTGGATCTCTGTGAATTTGATACCAGCCTGGTCTACAGAGTGAATTTCAGAACAGCCAAGGCTGTTACGCAGAGAAATCCTGTCTTGAAAAATCAAAAACAAACAAAAAAATCAATCAAACAAAAAAACCTCACCTTTATCCAGTAATTTAGATCAGTTTTTGTTGTCTTTGATGAATATTTTATCTATCGAAAGGATAAAGGCATCCACGTTTTGGAACGTACATATACACCTCTGTGCAGTGTACTGCTTCGTAGTCATGCCTGGGACTAAGTGTTCTTCAGTGAAACTCTAAAGTAGTTCTTTAGCCCAGTAGGGCCACTGTTCAGTATTGTCATGTATTTGTATATGTGCATGCGTGTGTGCGTGTGTGTGCACATGTGTGTGTGTGTGTGCGCGTGTGCGTGCGCCTGTGTGTGTGTAGGGCGCACCTGCACGCTCAGATTTGGAAGAGTTAAGCATAGGTCTGTTTCTGGAGTAGCCTTTCCCCATTCTCCAGGCTGTATAACCAGCCACACTAGACAGCACCGCAGATCTGTTGTGCTCATAGACCTGCAGCTGGGCCAGCTCAGACGCTAGCGCTTGTGGATACTGCCAGAGTCCAGCGATGAGCAGGTGGGCTGGGAGGCCCCCTCACCTCCCTCCCTCGCCTGTTTTCTCACCTGGTGCTTTTCATGTGGGAATCAGCACGCCGGGATTCACAGGCATAGCCGAGTCAAGTAGATAGTTGTGTTGCTTCGTGTGACCAGCCTTAGAAGTCAGGTACTACCACTTCTGTCACTCTGTTCCCGTGAAGGACACTGACCCAGGGTGAAGTCGGGATGGACTCTGCTTGTATTGGGGGTGTGGTCAAGACTGGAGGAGCCAGTGAGACTGGAATCTCCGCTGGCTAGTCTTATAAGGCTTTTCCGAACAAAGGCTTACAACATCAAACTTATTCTTACTGAGTCTCAGCTAAAGGTTTTTGCTCTGTGCTATTTGTAGATGTTAGCAGATTTGGATTGGAATAGTAGCAGAGACTTTGTTTAGTGACCATGCTATTTGTACCCCGCCATTTCTCACTGGTATCCTGGGTGGCTCTGGTCGGCATGCTATCACTGTGAGCCGTGGGCTGGCTGAGGACGTGTGAATAGGTGACGTGCTCTCTGCCCGTCCCAGGGAAGCAGAGCCACAGAAGTGTTGCCGACTAGACCAGCTTGCTACCTCTGGACAGTTTGTGCACTGGAGTTGTGCAGTATCATTCTTGGTGTTTTATTCTCTACCTCTCTGCTTTTTCTGCGTATTTAAGGGCCACCTGTGATGACGCTGTGGACTGTAAGAGTAACAAACAGCACAGGCCGTTTTAGATTTATGAAGGGGCTATAAACGCAGGAACCACTCTCGGAGGTCGGTGACTCACGTCAGACTTGAAGTGATGGTGCCATGTTGCCAAGGGCACCCTGAGGGTGCAGTCATAATGATGATTATGAACTAGAGGCTGGACGAGGTCTAGTGATATGGGGAGAAGGTAGCTTGGATGTGGACATTGCCCTGGTCCGTGTTCATGGCCCTTAATCCCAAGCCAGAGGCTCTTCTGTGCTTTAAGGGCCATGCCAGGAAGGGTGCAGCACACACTGTATGGCCATATAAGAGAAATGCACGTTGTTTTATATGGGGTTTTTATAATTGGAAATGCAAATTGTTCACACAAGGTATAAACTGTGTTTCAGGAGTAGACCCATGTCTGCAAACAGAGACTAGACTTCCTGGGCCCTTGATGGCTGCAGCTACACCTAAACCACAGAAGTCTCGGGCTACCAACTCAAGGGATGAGCGCTTCCGGTCAGGTAGGTTCGTAGCCCTGGAAGTGCGGGAGTAGGAGGTGGGGTTACTGAAGGCAGGACTCTGTTCTGGCTACCGAGGCTTTGGGTTGGGTTTTCTTTGCTAGAATGTCCACCGAAGAAGTAGTTATGTTTCAGCCAGTCGTGTTGGTACACACCTTTAATCCTAGCACTCAGGAGGCAGATGCAGGCAGATCACAGGGAGTTCGAGGTCTATCCTGGTCTACAGAGCAAGTTCTAGGACAGCTAGTATTAGTTTTTAGAGACGGGTTTTTGTATGTATGTGTGTAATAGCACTGGTTGTCCTGAACTTGCTCTGTAGACCAGGCTGACCTCGGACTCACAGAGATCTGCCTGCTTCTACCTCCCGAATGCTGGGACCAAAGGTGTGCACCACTACACCTGGCTCAGATAGTTTGTTTTCATCTCTCTCTTTTTGTACATGTTGATTGCCTTAGAGGTTGCTTGCTTGCGACAATTGTGTGTGCATGTGTGGGTGCGCATGCATACTTATACATGCAGGTGCCATCTACTCGTTTTTTTATTTTTAAGCTTCGAGTTTGAGCTGGCTAGTGAGCCCAGTGTGCCTCTCATTTCTGCCTCGCTAGCATTGGGATTGCAAGTGCACCTAGGTATTTTTAGACAGTGAGTTCTGAGGGTCAAACTTGGGTCCTTGTGCAAGCCCTGTACTGATTACGCGTCTCTCTAGTGTCTAGAGAACCAGTTCTTTCCTGCCTACCAGGACAGCATGCGTACTGTTTGTATCTATTTCTCCACCAGGAGCTCTGGGACGACTCAGTGATGGCTGTGTATATGGAAGTCGCTGTATGACTGGTGTAACTTAAATTTTATTTAATAGGTCTTCTCACTATTTGGCAATGCTTTTTATAAATATTTAAGTTTGGTTTTTTTAAAATTTTATTTTACTTTAAAAAACCGTTTTGCTTATTTGTTTATTTGTGTGTGTGTGTGTGTGTGTGTGTGTGTGTGAATGTGTGCATGCATGTGTGCCACGGTTCACACGTGGAGGTCAAATAACAACTTGCAGGAGTTGGCTTTACTTTCACTTTGTAGATTCTAGGGATCAAACTTAGGTTGTCAGGATTGGTGGTCGTAAATTCCTTTACTTGCTGAGCCATCTTGTCCTCTTCCCCTTTATTCTGAGATCAGTTCTCAATCCCACGGAGCCCAAACTGGCCTGGAACGTACTATGCAGCGACAGATGGCCTTGAGCTCCTGATCCTTTCGTTGCCATCTTGGGGACTAAGAGCATGGTCATGTATCAAAATGCCCTGTGATGTGGTACTGGGGTTGAAACGCAGGGATTCATACTTGCTGTTGTAAGCATTCTACCAACTGAGCTCTACATGTGTGTTGACCGACCTGTGCATGTATGTTCAGAAGAGCATGATGTGGAGACCAGAGATGATGTCGGCCATCTTCCTCAATCACAATACACTTAATATTAAAAAAAAAAAGCAGATGAATTGACTATTACCTATGCTTCGTATCATTGAAACATCCTCAGTGGGACCTCACCACAATTCTGACAAGCTGACATTGATTTCCAGGCTGCCGTTTTCAAAACATTTCAACTTGATTTTTATTTGTTTGTTTGTTTGTGTTCTTGTTTTGTGAGCCTACTGATTAGCTAGAATGGCTGGCCAGTGAACCTCTGGGGGTCCACAGCTTTTTATTTTTTAACTTATAACTGGAAATATTTATCAAGTTCAAAAGTTGAGTCCTCAAAAAAGCAACATCTAGAGAGAAGCTGAAGTGCAGGGGCGAGTGGGAAGGCAGATCATTTTCTTCTGTTCGGGGTAAGGAAAATAAACACTATTGTAACCAGTGTAGTAAAACATCTATCGCTACTGTTCTTCTGTGCAGATGTCCACACAGAAGCCGTGCAAGCAGCTTTGGCCAAATACAAAGAGCGGAAGATGCCGATGCCTTCAAAAAGACGGTCTGTCCTTGTGCACTCGTCCGTGGAAACCTATACTCCCCCAGGTACTGATAAATGGTTTCAGGATGGATTTTTATGAGTGTGTCGTAGACCTGGTGCTATAATATTTATTTTCATTGAATTGGAATACCCTGTAACCTGTAATACAAGTTTGAGAAATGTAGAAATTAAAAAGTTTACATATGTGCATATTCCTCACCTAAGAATCTGTATTTTTCTGATATTTTTCTTATCCAAGTGAATATTTATATTATTGTGACATTTTTGTATGGGTTTTACTTTTTAAAAAAACTAAGATGGTATTTATACCTTTTAGTAAAGAGATGAGCCTAAAACAGGCACTTCGTGGAGTGCAAACTAAAGGAACTGAATTTTAAACTTATTCTAATTCGTGCCCTTTGACTGTTGTGCAGCTGACCTCCAAGCCAGGTCTCCACTGGGGCCACTTAAGATGCTTATTTGGAGGGTCGGGTATGTTTTTTCATTTGTTGTTACTTCTGGAAATGAAAATGTGTAGATAGGTTTCTTAACGTCCTGCTGAGCCGGACTGAGCTGCTGATGTCTGGTGGCTTCATCCATGCATTTCCATAGATGCCCCTCATGTCACCAAGTCTAAACGTGCTGACCGTCAGTTAGGCTTGACGCGCTTGGATCCGCTAAGATGGCATATGCGGGCTTTGCAAGGTGACTGGCTGCTCAGTGGGTGCTTCTTCCCTCTCAAGAAAAGTTTATTGTTGGACAAGGTCTTCAGAAATTAGTGTCATATTACTGTTTCTATCAATAACACTATAGGCACTGTCCAACAATAAAAAATGTTTTAATAACTGTAATAAAATAGAGGTGTGCTGACTTGATGGAACCTTAGTTCACAAATAATTTTATGAGCGGAAGCAATTATGTTGCGGAAGGAATCCTTCCCAGAGTTACTTCTCTTGCTTTCCCTCTGCACATAGATGTAGCCAGGGCCGCAGTCTCCCATAACACCCGCAGGGCTGCGGCATCCATACACAGGCTAGGCTATTAGGTGTGGGCTGCGGCTGCGCCATGCTGCTGTGTGGATGTGATCTTAGGCTGTGTGGACGGACAGCGGTGAGTGCTGGACACTCACTAAGCACATTCCAGTTGGGATTTCCTAGGTTTAGGGGACAAAACGCTGTTTCCATTCTTAGTGTATAAGATCCTGTGGCCAAGGCCTCTGTGGGGACGTTGGCACTCATGGAATCACTTCCCAAGAGTAGGACTTCTTATGTTCTCATCTGAAGGTGATCTTTAAGGTGCCCACTTGTCACATGGGGTAGCACTGTGCTTCAGGCCTGGAGACGAGTAAGAGGCCTCTCCCTCTCTTGACCCATCCCTACATCATGCTTCTCGTCGTTATTTCAATCACAGACACGTCATCTGCCTCAGAAGATGAGGGCTCTTTGCGGCGACCGGGGCGACTCACCTCCACTCTGCTCCAGAGCCATTCCAGCATCGAGCCCTGGCTCGACAGGGTCATTCAGGGCTCGTCCACCTCATCCTCTGCATCCTCCACTTCATCCCACCCGGGAGGGAGACCTGCTGCTGCTCCCGGTGCCACCACTGCGCTTACAGGCCTCACGGCCCACACCCACGTAGGTCAGTAACAGCTGCCTGGCCCCGCAGATCGGGCAGGGTCAGGAGTGCCTGGGACAGAGGACTGCTGTCAAGTGACTGAGGTCATGAGCCAGATGTCACATGGTGCCTTGTCTGCTTGCGATATCAGCTGGTTTTCGGCTTTTAATAATCGCGTTTGACACAATGGGGTCACACTTGGATAGCTTGGCACCCAGATTAACTTGAACAGAATGGCTCTCTTGCTAAATTTTTGGCTCCATCCAGATCCACCTCTTTCTTATCTGAAATGTGTCCTTTCGGGACAGAAGCAATTCTGTAATTCTGTGACCTGGCAGTGTCAGGCTGGTGGGGTGTGCCCCAGTCTTCAGCAACAGGCTGTTCTCTTGACGTCCTGTTTTCCTGATTTCCAGGTGATGGTAACGGCCACCCTGGGCCTGGCTCTAGTCACTGTCCTTCCTGTGGCTCTTTGTATGTGTGGCTGTAAGGACTGTCAGCTGTCCTTGTGCACGGGTCCTGAGACGTCAGTCAAAACCAGGCTCAGAGATACAGGTGTCTTCTTAGTCACGAGCTTTTAGATGACAGTCATCTTAGAAAGAAGTGACACCGTGAGCCATTTGAAGCCCTGCGTGTAAGCAGTAGTTGTGTGATTAGCTGTGTGGGAAGCCCACAGGCATTCATGTTCTCGTTCCTTAAATGTAGTCCATATTAAAGGCTCACCCTCATTTTCCCAGATGAAGAAAATTAAAAAAAAAAAAAAAAGTGAGCGTAGCTTGCAGGGATCACACAGCGGGGAAGAGCGCTGGTCCCAGTGTTGCTGGTGCCTCATTTTCTTTTCTTCTTGGCTGGACCTGGGGTGGTGAGCACTTGCAGTGGATCAAGACTGCTTGGAGCAGTCAGGGTCTGGGGTGCTGAGCACTTGCAATGTGTCTGGGCTATTTGATAGAGCAGTTAGGGTTTCTATAAGCCACTGTAGATGGTGCTGGGACCCTGTTCTGAGTTCTTCTCAGGTCAAGTTTGGGGGGCTGGCTGGATGAAGGTGAATGGCCATGTTTCTTCCAGTAGCCTGTGGTTTGTCTCAGCGTCCTCTGTGGGGCTTGTCAGTATAGCTCTTTGATTTTCTCCTGTGTGAGTTGCTATAGGATTCCTGTCTTTCTGCTCACATCTGCTTTACTCTGCCTGGTGTGTCAGGTGGGAACATGTGGCTCCCCTGCCACACCGCGCTTCTCACCCACAGCAGCCGCATGAAGAGCTGCAGCAGGAGTAGATAGGCATCATGAAACAGCCGCCCAGGGCAGCCGTGGGTGGCACTCCCTTCCCGTGCGGCTGATAACTGTGGCCTACCTTTCCTCCAGGAATCTGACAGTCTGGACCGGGAACAGGAAGGCAGCCAGTGCTGTGCTTTCCTGTTTATCTGGAGGCTTTTGTGTAGTTTTTGTTTTATACTTATATATTCAACTGTGTGTGTGCACACACATATACACACATCTCTATAGGCTTGTGGGGAGGTCAGACAAGAACACTTGACTGTCTTGCTCTATCTGCCCTTTTCCCTTGAGGCAGGCTCTCTCACTAACCCTTGTCCTGTTGCCAGCAAGCCCCAGAAGACTCAGTGCTGGGATTATAGTCATGTCCATCCCTGCTTTTCATGTGGGTCCTGGGATTCGAACTCAGGGCCTCATGCTTCCCCAGCTGCTTTCTTACCCACTGAGTCACGCTCATCCCTTGCCTCTGCTCTGTGAGGCTCCTCCTAAGGGGACAGGACACTGCATTAGAGCTTGTCACTGACAACTTTACTTCTGGGTCATGCCTAGCATGCCAAGCAAGCCATAGCTCGCAACCCTAACGGCTCCCGTGGTTGTGCTACGGATGTCTTAACAAGAACCCTCCAGTGTGTGTTGGAGTTAGCTGAGTTAGCTGTGTCCATTCTCCGAAGAGGACGACTCTGGGTATTTTAAGGTAGCTTTGCCGCCTGTGTTGGCAGACGATCCATCCTGTCTCCCGCAGCTGTGCTGTGAGGGCCCCTTTTCCTTTCTCACTTGCTTGGCCTAGCATAGATGTTCTGTTTGATTCTACTCAGTTTCAAAAAAAAGATCTCAACTTGGATTCTATTACCTTACTGCAAATGTAGTTTTGATATGCTATTGAGTTATTATTAAAGAGCACAGTTAACTTTATTTCTAAATTTATTTATTCTTTTAATTTTAAATACATTTAAAGTTTTTTATTTTGTGCGCATGTGTGTGAGGGCACCGTGGTGCACAGATTGTGGTTGGAGAAGTTGGTTCTTCTCTTTCCATCCTCTTTTCATCTGGGGGTTGAACTCAGGTTGTAAGGCTTGGTGGACGTTGCCTTTACCTGTGGACCCAGCCCACCAGCGCTTTGTTACTTTGTGTGTGTGGTCACATGCATGTGTCTGTGGAAGCCGGGTCCCTCCTTCTATTGTGTGTTCTGGGAGTTGAACTCAGGTCAGAAGGCTTGTGTGGCAAGTGCTTCTTTCTATTCACTGAGCCATCCCATTGGCTCTTAACTGGATTTCCAAATACATGTTTATCTTCCTTAACCCCTAATCCAAAATGTAGACAGCATGTTGGAACATTTCAAGGTTTCGGTGAGGAGTGCTTAAGTAGTGGAGTGTGTAAGTGTCCCAGATTTGTGCTACTCTGATTTCTGAAATCTAAAGCTTTAGGTCATTGGCACAGGGGATAGATACTCAGGTTGTACGCACCCTCCCCGCCCTCGTTACAAAACCATCATTTTGCTTCTAACTCCAGATAGATGAACTTCAGAAGGACAAAGAAAATATATTGGGGGCTGGAGAGATGGCTCAATGGTTAAGTGCACTCCCTGCTCTTCCAGAGGTCCTGAATTCAATACCCAGCAACCACATAATGGCTCACAGCCATCTGTATGAGATCTGGTACCCTTTTCTGGCCTGCAGGCATACATGTAGGCAGAACACTCTATGCATAATAAATAAATCTTAAAAAAATAATAATATATTAAATAAAAAATTTGAAATGGATCTTATTAGGTAAGGGTATTTTTTAAGCATTAGTTTCAGTTTTTGGATTAAGAACATAAAATGCTTTAAATATTTTGACATAGATATAAACTGTATTAAAAAACAATGCTTTTAGGGATAGTTTTTATTTGTTTGGTTTTTTTTGTTTGTGGGTTTGTTTGTTTTTTTTTTCGTTTTTTTGTTTTTGTTTTTGTTTTTTGAAACAGGGTTTCTCTGTAGCTTTTGGAGCCTGTCCTGGAACTCGCTCTGTAGATCAAGCTGGTCTCAAACTCACAGAGATCCGCCTGTCTCTGCCTACCTAGTTCTGGTATTAAAGGTGTGTACCACCATTGCCTGGTTAGGGATAGTTTTAAAAGCAGAGATTTTTGTTTTAGGACAAAGTTTCTCTGCATAGGCTCAACTAGCCCTGGAACTTGCTCTGTAGACCAGACTGGCTTTGAACTCTGAGATCCGCCTGCCTCTGCCTCACAAGTGCTAGTATTAAAGGCATGCGCCACCACTGCCCCTTGCAAGGTTTAGTATTATGTTGCTGTTTACAAAACTACTTTGTAGTATATAAGTTATCTTCTTTCTACATCTGCTTTAAAATCATTATTCTTTTTGTGTGGTTTGGAAGCACACGATGTTTCCTTACAAACTGAAACATCTTCCTGAGAGACAGACTAATTCTAGTCTGCTCATCCCCAGGCCTTTTCAAGAAGGGGCGTGAAAACTGTCACTGAAGTTTCAGAGTGTTTTTTTTTTTTAAGTGTATTCTGTCTTATAAGAAGTAAGTTTATGTTTTGTTCCTGTGCAGTTTCTTTCTCTCTACACATTCAGGTCTAGCTTTGAATTTTATCTAGGTTGATGAAGTGCTCGGCAGTCAGAATGGAAACATCGGAGTGTTAAGAGCCCCATAGTGAGCCTCACAGTGATTTAAATACTGCAGATCACCAGCCTCCACCACACACAAGCTCACTGCGTTAGCGGTCACATTCAGTGTGTGGTACAGCACCACATTCAACAGCTGTCCCATTGCCATTCTTTCATAGTGTTAGGACCAATAGGAATGAGAGTTCCTGCCAACTTACAGTCAGTACCTGGAACGGGTCAAAGTACTGTTCGATGAAAATAAAAAAAAATTATGCTGAGAGAATGAAAGGAATAATTTGTGTCTTATGTACTCTGTTTTAAATGTAGCATTAATTGATTATACATTAAGTTGGTTGTGGTCTTTTAGTTTTTAAAGTATTTTGATCGTTTGAGATGGGGCTGTGCCACGCTACACAGACTGACCTTGAGCTTGGGACCCTTCTGTCTCTGCCGCCCAGATAGTTGGACTTGTAGGTGTGCATCACTTATAGGTGTATCAGGATCATTGCAGGAATTTTTAACTAGTATATGGGACACTTAGTTTTTGTAGTTAAGTTTTTAAAATTGTTCAGACACAGGGTCTCAACATATATCTCTGGCTAGCCTAGAGCTTGCTGTATATACTAGGATAGCCTTAAATTTAGAGAGATCTGCCTGCCCCTGTCTCCTAAGGTACTGTTATTAAAGGCTTATTTAATGCCTGTCTAATTTTGTATTTTTTTAAAGATATGTTTTTATTTTATATGTATGAATGTTTTGCCTGCGTATATGTATATGCCTTTTGGGAATGCAGTACTCAGGAAGGCCAGGAGATGGCACTGGATTCTCTTGAACTAGAGTTACACAAAGTTGTGAGCTGCCACTTGGGTGCTGGGCACTGAATCTGGGTCCACAAGTGCTCTTAATTGCTGAACCATCTTCCCATCCCCTGGGTATGTACTTTTATTCTTAGACCTACAAAGATGATGTCTTCATAGCATCCAGCCTACTTTTAGGGAAGTTACAAGGCTCGTTGTTTCTCCACAGTGTAACAAAAAACATGTAGTAGCGTTTTATTTCAAATTAAATTTGTTTCCTCAAGAGAAACTTTCCAGCTAAGATCTTGTTAGACTGTTGTGTTAATAAACAAATTTTCTGTGCACTTTGTGATAGAGTTGGTGGTTCTAGGTGTGTCTTTAGTGCTTTCGAGGCAAGCACTCTGTGTCTGTCTTTTAAGGAGTTGAACTGAGACGCCTCCCAACACGTGCACACATTTCTACATGGTGCATGTTGGGGTGTATAGGGCCCTGCAGCCTTTGTTTAGCCAGGAAAACAAACTTTCAGGATAGCATAATTAATCCCTTGCTTAGAGCTCAGACAGTGAAACTCTAGACTGGCAGGTTTGGAGAGACACTTACTGCTTGCTGAACTAATCACTGTTATTCGGGTATGTTTTTCAAACATCAGATCTTCACTCTGCCCCACCCGATGTCACCACGGGGCTGGCGGAGCACTCCCACTATGAGCGTCCGCAGGTGGCGTCTGTGAGAGGTGTTCCTCGAGGGCATGGCAGGACCGTGCTGGAAACTGCGGGTGGTAAGAGCCGCTTCTCTTGCTCTTCTGAAACAGCAACAGGTTCTCTCTGTGATATTTGACATCGCCTTTGTCTTGTCCCTTTCTCTAATTAAGTCAGACTTCTATGATTCTTCTGTGCAAATAAACAGAAAACAGTGTGCAGTGAATGTTACCATAGAAAACATCATGTAGAAGAATAACTGGAAATAACTAGGAAACAGCTCCCCCTTCCAGTTTTGGAGAAGGGAAATAAGCAGCTATGGAAAGTTCCTATTCTCAGAGTTGCCATGGCAAGCTGGGTGCCAGCCTTTGAGGTTGGTGCAGACTTAGTGAAGGATATTTGGAGGGGATTTAGAGCTTTATTTATTTATTTATTTTTTATTAAGAAAAGAAGGAAAAAAAACATAAACAAAAAACAAGTTTCCACCTCCTCCCAGCCTCCCATTTCCCTCCCCCTCCTCCCACCCTTCTCCCCCTCCTCCCACCCTTCTCCCCCTCCCCCCACTCCTCTCCCCCTCCCTCTCCAGTCTACAGAGCAGTCCGGGTTCCCTGCCCTGTGGTAAGTCCTAGGTCCTCCCCCCTCCGTCCATATCTAGGAAGGTGAACATCCAAACTGGCTAGGCTTCCACAAAGCCAGCACATTAAGTAGGATCAAAACCCCGTGCCATTGTCCTTGGCGTCTCATCAGCCCTCATTGTTCGCCATGTTCAGAGAGTCCGGTTTTATCCCATGCTTTTTCGGTCACAGTCCAGCTGGCCTTGGTGAGCTCCCAGTAGATCAGCTCCACTGTCTCAGTGGGTGGGTGCACGCCTCGTGGTCCTGACTTCTTTGCTCATGTTCTCCCTCCTTCTGCTCCTCAGTGGGACCTTGGGAGTTCAGTCCAGTGCTCATGTGTGGGTCTCTGTCTCTATCTCTATCCATCACCAGATGAAGGTTCTATGATGATATGCAAGATATTCGTCAATATTGCTCTAGGATAGGGTCATTGAAGGGAAGGAGGGGGGACTTGGGGAATCAGGAGAATTGGGATAAAGGAAAGGTGGATAGGGGAGCACGGAACCACAATTCTTAGTTAAGGGAGCCACTTTAGGGTGGGCAAGAGATTTGACCCTAGAGGGGCTCCCAAGTGCCCAAGATGAGGTTCCCAGTTAGTTCCTTGGGCAGCTGAGGATTGGGATTTAGAGCTTTAAATAACAATATTAGAAAATAAAAATGTCTGAACTCAGGCTTCTAAAAGTTTCCTTAAGCAGAAAAGAACAAAATAAATCTAAAGTAGAAGGAAAGAAATAATATATATAAGATTGAACCTTAATACCCACACACAAGACAAGACAGTAGAGAGACAAGCTGAAAGCAAGCTCTCGGAAGACCAAGGCAGTTTAGAGTGTCTCGTGGCGTGGATCAGGATACAGCACGGTGAGGCTCAGCAAGGATTCCTACTTTATCTGCACTTCTACTCCACAAAGAAGTGAGAAGTGGAAACCTTAGCCAGAGAAACCAAGCAGAGAAAGGTAAACAAAAGGTATCCAAACTGTAAAGGAGGAAGTAAAGCTGTCCCTGTTTGTAGATGATATGATCTTGTCTGTGCAATTCCAAAAGATAAATGCATTCATACAGATATAATTAATAAATAGCTTCAGTGAAGTAGCAAGATATACAGCCATCACAGAAGGATCAGTTTCAAATTATGTTGAGTTAAATTAGGATTACCCAAAGCACTCTATAAATTCATCATATAATTCTTATGAAAATCTTAGTGAATTGTTTTCAGAAATAAACTCATCCAGAAATTCATAGGAGGGTAAGACCCTATTGTTGAAGGTGCCACATACTTTAGTCATAGGACATAGAAAAATTAAGATATTACCAACCTGTAGGGTTTTTTTTTTTTATCCCTTTTGGCCAGTTTTTACAGTGCTGGAAGGTATTCTCCTGGGAGAGAAAATTTATCAACAATCTGATCTACCTGTGAACCCTGCAAGCTAAAATAATTACTGACCTGGCAAGTCTTGCCCACTGGTGTAATAGTGGCATTAATGTTATGGGAATAACCAGTCTGATTGGATTTAAGGTAGCTTGTAGTCGGAGTCTGCCCTTTTGTTTCCCAGCCTCCCAGACCCGAATAATCACACGAAAACTATGGTATTTACAACACTGGCCTGCTAGCTCAGGATTCTTATTAACTGACTCTTACATCTTAAATTAATTCATTTCTATTATTGTCTGTTTTACAACAAGCCTCGTGGTTTGTTACTTCTTGCTTCTTAGGCAGCTACATGGCATCTCTCTGATTCTGCCTACTCTCTCTATCTCTGTTCTGATTTCCTGCCTGGCTTTACTCTGCTAAGCCATTGGCCAAACAGTTTTATTCATTAACTAATAAAAGCATCACATATGCAGAAGGACTTCCCACATCATCTCTCCTTTTCTGTCTAAATAAAAAGGAAGGTTTTAACTTGGACATAGTAAAATTACATATAACAAAATAGGTATGCAAGAATTTTAGTTACAATATTTCTTTGTGAGTCTAAAGTTTCATATCTAATTTATCTTTTATCATAACAAAGGAAAACTATAACTATAACTCTCTATATTCAACTCCACCAAAGACCCCAGAATATAATTGTAAGCAACTTCCAATACTCTAGAATTGACAGAGACATCTCCTTGCCTGGACAGTCACCCGAAGTTCTTCTGTACCATTGTCAAATGGATTAGTAGAGTATACAGTGACTGACAGGCAGTGCCTGGCTGGATTTGCAGATCTGCTACACTTAACAGTTTGTCGTTAAACCTCCCACCCAGTGCATGCTCCGGTGGGTGTGGCATCACATAGCTTCCTCTTCTCTGCTCTTCCCTTGACAGGTGTGCCCGTGAACAGCAGGGTGTCCTCCAAAATCCAGCAGCTCCTGAATACCCTGAAGAGGCCAAAACGCCCTCCGCTGAAGGAGTTCTTTGTGGATGACTTCGAGGAATTATTGGAAGGTAGTGTTCTCTGACTTGGTCTTCCATGTTTTTGTGACTACTGTGGTCACCAAGACTGGATGCAGGCAGCTGTGTATTTCCTGTGAGTTACTGTGTGATGTGACACAGTGAAATACGGGTCAGCATGTGCAGTGGGGAGCCACACTGACTGCTTCCAGTACACGAGCAGTAGGAAATTTAGGGCTCAGATTAAAGCGATGTAGCGTTTCTCTGTGCATCCAGTCCGGCCTATATTTTGTTTAATTTAGATTAGTTAAACTTTTCTTTCAGATTATCTAAATTTTGATTTAAACTTTAAACCCGAACTTCTACAGATTTAAATAAAGCATTTGATTTTTAACTTACCTTTGACTTCTTTTCCAAATTTTAGGTCCTCATTTATAAATGAGTATTTATTTAGAAAAGAAAGAGTGTAGATTTATTTCTTAAAAGAAAACTAGCAAAAAACAAGAGAAATAAGGCAGTGTTAGTGCATGTGTGCACATGTATATGAGTGTGTATGTTGTGTTCATGTGTATGCGTATGTATGTGTGTGTTCATGCTTGTGTGTGTGTGTGCATATTTGTGCTTGTGCGTGTGTGTGTGTGGTGCAGGCAACAGTCACTGTACAGCTGATCCTTAGTCTTTTGGGGGGCAGAGGGCTCACCCTAGCCTAAACTTGCAATTTTCCTAACTTCCCCAGTCTTTCTGGAGCTGGGATTGCAGGTGGGTACAACCACGCTCAGCCAGCAGTTTCCTCTTTTCTCTTTACATCAGGGCTGTTGGAAAGAAAAGTCCTGCCCCCACCCCAGCCTAGGTTGGAAACTGATCCCAGGCCTCACACACGTAGCTAAGTAGTCTACCACTAAGCTGTGCCCACGGCCTGTAGAGCAGTTTTATTGAACACTGGGCCAGTTCTCCTCTCAAATAATGCTGGTGATTGTTTTAAATTATTAAGCTTATTCACTTTATTTTATGTGTGAATATTTTGCCTGGTACATATGTGTATATGTACCATGTGTGTGGTTGGTTCCTACAGAGGTCAGAAGAGGGCATCTGCTTCCCTGGTACTGGAGTTAATGGATCTGAGACCTAAGAGCAATTATGTTCTTAACCGCCTAGTGGTCTCTCTAGCCCCAGTGCTGGTGGGTTTGCTGCCTGACTGCAGAGTTGGTTCTGCTCACATGATCTGAAGTGAGCCAGTCTCTAGGACCTGTTTCTCAGGCTCTATAAAGCCTTCCTGCTCTGCTTTGGAGCTGCAGGGTTCCCCATACCACAGTGCATCCCCCAGGGAGGAAAGCAGAAATGCTGTCCTGTGGTCAGCTTTATCAGATGGCTTTGTGGTTAATAGAATGGCAAGTAGGTTTTGTCTCCAAATTATTGTCACTAACCAACTTTCCTTTAGCCCTTTCATTAATGTGTCTGTGGCTGCAATGATGGAAAACAAAATCTAATCAGATTACTATCATTTTTTTTTATAAGTTTGACTACAATGTGAGACCACAAAGTACAGTCGTTAGTAAACAGATGTGTGCACAGCACTCTCAAATGTCAGGTTTAAAATCTTGATGTTGCTTTATAGTTCAGCAGCCAGATCCAAATCAGCCCAAACCTGAGGGAGATCAGATGGCAGTGCTGAAGGGAGAGCCTCTGTCGGTGGGGACTTCGGGGCCACCATCTCTGCTGGCTGCGCTGCAGCTCTGGGGCACAACCCAGCCCAAAGCCCCCTGTCTGACTGCCTTGGACACAGCGGGGAAGGCCACCTACACCCTCACCTATGGCAAGTATCAGCAGGCGCATGGTGTGTCCTGTTTACCTCGTACTGTTGCGTATGGGCCACGCAGTATTGGTGCACATCATAGAGCACAGAAGTGCGCCGAGATGGAACACCTTTTTTGTCTTTGCACTTGAGACAGAGTCTTACCTTGTAGCCCCGGCTGTCCTGAAACTCGATCTGTAGACCAGACCTGCCTCTGCCTCCTGAGTGCTGGGATGAGAGGCATGGATCACCCACACCTGCCCTGCCACACTCTTGATGTCATAGCTTTCTGTAACAAGTTCTGACACCTGAGAATCTTCCTCTCTTTTCTCAGAGGGCATCTTAGCTGTGTGCAGTCCATGTATTTCAGGGTCCGGTTTAGAAGTAGCTTGTTGGGTATCTCTGAATCTCAGACCTTGGTGGACATGGCTTTGAATCTATTTGAGAATTACCACCTTTGCATATTTGAGACTTTGTTATCAATAATGTGTTATAATTCTTCTTTCTTTTTTACCTGTGTGTGTGCACGTGTGCACATGCTTCTCGGGGCATCCACACGGAGGTCCGAGGACGGCTTGTGGAAGTCATTCCTTTCTTTCCACCATGCGGGTTCTAGGGATTGAATTTGGGTTGTCAGATTTATCATTTTCCATGGAGAGCCTTGTGTGTTTCTTGTGACACTTAAGTCTTAAATATTTAAATGGTATTGTACCTTTTGTTCTGTCTTTAAAAGTTAAATGGTGTTTGCGTGTTGATAAATCTGGCAGCCTTACTGAGTTAATTATAAAAGATCCTTGAAGAACATAACCACAGCATCCGCAAAGAGCAGTTTTATTTCCAGTTATTTTACCTTTGCTACCCTCTTACTGCTCTGTGTGGAATGTTGAGTCTGATGTTGCAGCGGATGTCCCCGCCTTGCCTCTGCTCAGAGGAAGGTCTGTAGTGTCTAACGTGGCTGTGACAGCTCCCGTCTGGCTTTTAATGACACCCTTAGCTCATTAAGGGACTTGGTTTCCCCTCATCCGTCGTTAAATCTGGTATAGTCATTTAAAATTGTGAATCATTATTAATTCTCATCCACCTTTTGAGATTATTACTTTATTTTTCATTTTTATTTCATTAACATGGCAAATTATGTTGATAATCTCAGAGATTGTATTCCCGGGGTAAAACTGACTTGGTCATGAAGCATTATTTATGACAGACAGCTAGATTCTGG
Organism: Microtus oregoni; assembly: GCF_018167655.1. NCBI lineage: Eukaryota > Metazoa > Chordata > Mammalia > Rodentia > Cricetidae > Microtus > Microtus oregoni. Next base: position 19,085,240 of record NW_024543220.1, read on the forward strand.
GAAATGTGCATGTATTATTAATATTCCAAATTGACCTTTAAGGCAGCCTGAAACAGTGTTTGGAGTTGAATTTTTTCTCATTGGTATCTCAGGTCTCTGTTCACACATGTCAGCATAGCACCTACTTCAGTGTTATTTACATGTGAGCATTCGTTCAGAAAGGGAGCGTGGCTGCCAGACTGCACAAGAACTGAAGGGGTCTAGCTGGCATCTGTGTTTCTTCTTTGAGATAATGTGGACAGTGAAGTTGAAGCTACAGTGGGTGTTAGCAGTGGACTCCGGGGTCTCTACCCATCAGTACCCTTGCCTTTCTGCAGACACATGCCAACCCCTACACCCCCCTCTCTCCTTTCTCAGTGAAGCCTTTTATTTTTGAGGGCTCATCAGGTCTGGGTGCTGAGCACAGCAACTGCTCACCATGCGGGGCAGCATGGTCCTTGGCAGCTGTCACGTTCTGTACCAAGGGCTCTCCCAAGTACACAGCAGAGAAGAAGATATAACTCATCTTGATGTTTACCACTCCAATGATGTCATTAATGAGCGCTTAAATTATAAGACTATGCCTACAATGAGCTGTTAGTTGGAAAAAGCAGTGTGAAATGTGATCACGTTCCTTAGAAGTTATACATACTCTGCATACATACATATATGTAGTATGACCTTTTTGCTGACTGGTTTTTGTAGTCAAACCCCATTTGTATAAATAAAAATAACTTTAGGATTTTTTTTTTAAAGAAGCTGTGATGGTCCTGGCAATATTGTACTAAACAGTTAATAGCTGGAAACTGAATCTACTGATAGAGAAATGGACATATATATATATAGGACATGTGCTCCTGCATTAAATGTTAGCTGTTAGATTCTTACAAATTAACATTGCTGTTACTTTTGTTTTATTTTAGGCAAACTTTGGAGTCGGAGTTTAAAGTTAGCGTATACACTACTTAATAAACTGACCAGTAAGAATGAAGCGCTACTTAAGCCTGGAGACAGAGTAAGTAGTGAGACTGTAACTGTATTGGGATGAGTCAAAATCGAGACCTAAATATATATCTTAATTGAAATTGGTGTTCTATCAGTTGTTTAGAATTACAGTTTAACATTAGAAATGGGAAAAACCTGTGCTAAGAATGATGTCACACCAAGGGCTCAGCAGCCAGCACGTGTGGCTAATGTGGATTACTAGATACAGAGTCAGGGTGGAGGATTGCTGTCGTCGGAGGACGCTCTGGTGGATCGAACTGCTCCAGGCAGGCTGAAGAGAGTTTACCCCTAGTTACCAGGAGGTCAGGGCGGAAGTTGGGAGAAGACGATCAAAGTGGGGTGTCTTGCTAGCAGCCCTCCAACAGGAAAGTGTCGATTGACAAGATCATGAGAATTCCAGGAACCATTCAGTGCTTTCCTCTGTCGTGTGAGCTCTGTTCCCTGTTTAAAACTGCTCACAGACAAAGCAGAGAGAAGACAGGCTGAATGAGAAAGGAAGGAGGAAAACAGAAAACTAGGTACACACAACAAGGTTTCTAGGGCCGGAGAGAGGGCTCAGAGGTTAAGAGCACTGGCTGCTCTTCCAGAGGTCCTGAGTTCAGTTTCCTACCAGTCAGCTAGAAAACTCAAGCTGCTATGATAATGTCCAGAGTGCATAAACATCCCTCTGCAGAGTGGATTCCCCCCAAACACCCTTTCTTTACCAAATGTCTTGTCTTACAATTATAGCTGAGGCATCCACTGTTAAATCATCTTTAGGAGGAAAGGGTTTCTTGTCAACAAACTTGGTAGATATGCAGCTTGTAAACCGGAAGTACAAAATGAAGGTAAATAGATACAGCTTAAATTTTGTCTTACAAGTTGAGGGCTAAGGTAAGCCACTGTTGTCGTCTCAAAGCTCTCAGTTAAGTGCTATTCTGGCTTAATCCAGAATGATCACAAGACCAGTTATTATATCTGGGTCTTGCAATTCTCTCTCTCTCTTTTTTTTTTTTTGTCAGAGTTTCTCTGTGTAGCCCTGGCTGTCCTGATCTGTAGACAAGGCTGGCCTCATGCTCACAGAGCTCCGCTTGCCTCCAGAGTGCTGGGATTAAAGGCGTGTGCCCCCACTGCCCTGCTCAGATAATATTTTTTAGTGACAGTTGGGATTATGGTGAACCCAAATAAAGATTTATATGATTATAGGAAACAAATTAGACACCTAAATATTAAAAAAAAAATAGAATGCAAGGGAAGAAGTATTTCAAAAAAATTGGACGAGCAAGTTGACATAGTAGGTTATGACACTCGCCACCAAACCTGGTGATGGGGCTGTGGATGTCAGTGCCTGTCAGCGGATGGGTGTGAGATCTGGCTCAGTCTGCATGCATTGAAAGGCCTTGGCCTACAGCTCTAAATGTTTTTGTTCCGAGTGTAGTAAAGGCTGCCACCTACAACTGCTTACTCAAAGTTACATGAATGAGGAAATTTGAAGGGCAAGAATGAATTTTGACATCAGATTTTCTTTGAGACAGGTTATCTCTATGTATCCTTGATCAAAATTAGGTTTTCTGAAGTAAATGTGAAAAAAAACCCCATAAATTATCTATTCTTTAACTAACAGAAATTCTAAAAGATGAAAAGTCTCAATCATTCCTGAGCCTCACAGTTTTTGTTGCTTTCTTCTTGTAGGTGGCACTTGTGTTTCCAAATAGTGACCCTGTAATGTTCATGGTTGCATTTTATGGGTGTCTCCTGGCAGAGCTGGTTCCTGTCCCTATAGAAGTACCACTGACAAGAAAGGTACAGAAGTGGATCAGGCCCAGGACGCAGTGCCCCTGCAGGTCTCTGTGGGTGCAGGGTGACTAGCTTCCTCCTCACACTGGGGTGCTGGCTTAAGCAGGTGCTTGCACGGGGCAAGGCTCTAACAGGCCTCCCAGGGCCATAGAGAGCAGCTAGGAGTTTGCCCACAAACGCTGCTCTCGCGTGGACACAGCTGTCATTTCCCACAGACGCTGCTCTCCAGTGGGCACAGCTGTCATTGCCCACAGACGCTGTGCTTAGGTGGGCAGAGCTGTCATTGCATCTGTCTGAATTTCCCAAAAGAAAACATGAGTGTTTTGTCCTCCAATGAACAGCATTTGTGACTCGACAAGCTTTTCTGGGGTTTTATTTATTGAATTAATTGTAACGTCAAATAAACAGGACAGGAGTTCTCATGCATTTCTTGTTCACTTACGTGGCAGGCAGTTTCTCACTCATAAGTTGGCAATGTGAGGGACTAGGTTGCTCTCGATGGCTATACCATTTCAGATATGAATATCAGTAGTCTGATTATTGAAAAATACTGAGCAGAATAGTCACGTGTTCTAGAAAATCCAGCATTTCTGTCCACTTATTTTCTATATTCATGCAGTTGTCAACATGAACTTTATGAATAATAAACGTTCAAGAATCCCAAAAGTGAAATACATAAGTAAGACCTGTGTATCTCCCGGGGTCTAGTGTGATGACCAGGCACAGAGTACAATGATTCTTAGAGAGAAAACTCAAGATTTGTTAAGCTTGAAGGAAATGATGGCAATTGCAGGTCATGCATAAAAGGAGATCTGAGTGAAGGGAAGGTGTTGTTATGCACAGAGTGACTGTGATGGGCACACCTGCAGAGCCTTCTGTGTGCTGTGATGGGCACACCTGCAGAGCCGTCTGTGTGGTGTTGTGTGCAGTGTGAGTGTGATGGGCACACCTGCAGAGTAGTCTGTGCAGTGTTGTTACGCACAGTGTGAGTGTGATGGGCACACCTGCAGAGCCGTCTGTGTGGTGTTGTTGCAGTGTGAGTGTGATGGGCACACCTGCAGAGCCGTCTGTGTGGTGTTGTGTGCAGTGTGAGTGTGATGGGCACACCTGCAGAGCCGTCTGTGTGGTGTTGTTGCAGTGTGAGTGTGATGGGGCACACCTGCAGAGCCGTCTGTGTGGTGTTGTTGCAGTGTGAGTGTGATGGGCACACCTGCAGAGCCTTCTGTGAGTGTGATGGGCACACCTGCAGAGCCTTCTGTGTGCTGTGATGGGCACACCTGCAGTCATCTGTGTGGTGTTGTGTGCAGTGTGAGTGTGATGGGCACACCTGCAGTCATCTGTGTGGTGTTGTGTACAGTGTGAGTGTGATGGGCACACCTGCAGTCATCTGTGTGGTGTTGTGTGCAGTGTGAGTGTGATGGGCACACCTGCAGAGCCGTCTGTGTGGTGTTGTTGCAGTGTGAGTGTGATGGGCACACCTGCAGAGCCTTCTGTGAGTGTGATGGGCACACCTGCAGAGCCTTCTGTGTGCTGTGATGGGCACACCTGCAGAGCCGTCTGTGTGGTGTTGTGTGCAGTGTGAGTGTGATGGGCACACCTGCAGTCATCTGTGTGGTGTTGTGTGCAGTGTAAGTGTGATGGGCACACCTGCAGTCATCTGTGTGGTGTTGTGTGCAGTGTGAGTGTGATGGGCACACCTGCAGAGCCTTCTGTGAGTGTGATGGGCACACCTGCAGAGCCTTCTGTGTGCTGTGATGGGCACACCTGCAGAGCCGTCTGTGTGGTGTTGTGTACAGTGTGAGTGTGATGGGCACACCTGCAGTCATCTGTGTGGTGTTGTTGCAGTGTGAGTGTGATGGGGCACACCTGCAGAGCCGTCTGTGTGGTGTTGTGTGCAGTGTGACTGTGATGGGCACACCTGCAGAGCCGTCTGTGTGGTGTTGTGTGCAGTGTGAGTGTGATGGGCACACCTGCAGTCATCTGTGTGGTGTTGTGTGCAGTGTGAGTGTGATGGGCACACCTGCAGAGCCGTCTGTGTGGTGTTGTGTGCAGTGTGAGTGTGATGGGCACACCTGCAGAGCCGTCTGTGTGGTGTTGTTGCAGTGTGAGTGTGATGGGGCACACCTCCCCTCCCCTGGCTGGTGACTGATGGGAAGCATCTGACCAAGCCTCTCAAAGACTGGTATCCACTGGCCCAGGACACAGGGTCCGGGACTGCCTAATGTGCTTCAGTGTACACTGCTGTTGTGTAGCATTAACTAAAATGTTTACAAATTTCACTTATAAGAATAAGCTTTAAGAAATTAATCCACTATCCAGACCTTTATATTTCACTGTAAGTAAAACAAAAAAAAATGCTCTCTAAATTTCAAGACAATTGTCTTATTTCCACGATAATAAAATCACCTGCCAGTGATAAGCCTGGACGATTTTGTAAGTTTTCTGAAGGTCAGTGCTTTTGTCCCCTCCACCTCTGCTGCCATTGCTCTGTCTTCTGCAGGACGCAGGCAGCCAGCAGGTTGGGTTTCTCCTGGGCAGCTGTGGTGTGACCCTGGCCCTGACCACAGATGCTTGCCAGAAGGGCCTGCCCAAAGCACCAACAGGAGAGGTGGCGACTTTTAAAGGTGAGGTTCCCAGGCTCAGGAGGTCTGTGTTCTGGCTTTGCCTTCTAGGCATGCTGTGCAGAAAACCCCACGAGCCTGGTGGCTCTTTAGCAAAAGTGATACTTACTCAAGGCTTTCGTGATTGAGTATTTTCATGTGTTTTGCCCTAAGCATATCTATTTAAGTAAAAGGAAATGGAAATAAAACTTGACCCCCACAGCCCCGGGGCTGGTGACTGCCTCTTGGGCACAGGTTCCACATGTGGAGCAAAGCCTTCTGACTGCCTTCCCCCCATCCTGTTTACTGTCATAGGTTGGCCTCCCCTTGCCTGGCTGGTGATTGATGGGAAGCATCTGACCAAGCCTCCCAAAGACTGGTATCCACTGGCCCAGGACACAGGGTCCGGGACTGCCTACATTGAAGTAAGGACATGCTCATTTGGTGCGCAGATAACATCCCTCTCGGCTTGGGCCTGGTTATTATAAGACAGATAACTACTTAATCGTCTTCAGACCAAGTGTTCCTGTCTCACATCTACCCCAGATGTATAAAGTGTCACATGGAACCTTACTTGGGTCGTTTCAGGTTTCCCTCTGACCTGACTCATCCCTAATTTTCCTCCCTAGGATGCAGGCAGGCAGGATGCAGCTGTGAGCGCTCCTCCAGGTCCCTTAAGAGCTAGGCTAGAAGGCTTTGGATGGTAATAAGAGAGAGAGGACTCCACCTGCTTCTTCTTCAGAGTCCTCAGCCTCCTCTGTCTGGTGTGGTTGCAGAAATATATATTGCTATTTTTCTTCCTTGAAATTTTACAGTATAAAACCAGCAAAGAAGGCAGCACGGTAGGGGTCACCGTATCCCATTCATCGCTGCTGGCACAGTGCCAGGCGCTGACCCAGGCATGCGGATACATGGAAGGTAAGGTCGTACATTCAGGGTTGCAGCTCTTGCTGCCTGCTAGGCATCTGTTGCTGTGCAGAGCACATTAACTTTTAATGCAGCTGCCCCCAGCAGGGGGTACAGCTTCTCCTGGTACCCTTGGGAGAAAGTCTTAGCTTGTGCAGGACTGGGGGGTATAAGGTGCCCCTCTTCAGAATTTATGGCGTGTGAGCCTTGTGCACCAGTGGTTCATTGATGCATAATGGGCTGGATCAGTTGTGGATGAACTGAAGGGCAGTGCATTGTGCGTTATAAAAAGACATCCTTTGCTGCGACTGTGTTCACTTTCAGTAAATGTATTTGTGGCCTGAGCAATCATGCATGCAAATGCTTAAGTATAATTTTTAGGATCTTATATTATCTTTGTTAAAAAGCAGCCCCCATTTACTTTAAATTTTAAACTCATATTATTTTATATTACTAGGTAATAATTGCGTATGTTTAGGGGATCAATAGGAAATATATTATTTTAAAATCTAAAATTGAACTCATAGTAGTTTTCTTACATTACAAACTGAAATTGAGCAAAAGGTAAAACTAAATGACATATTTAAATACATAAAATGTGAATGTTTAATCTCAAGGGTTAGTTTGTGGACATAGTTAGAAAAACTTTGTGGAGATTTGGAGGAGGATTTCAGGCACGTTAATGACTTTTAAAAGTTAGAACTCTAGGGCTGGAGAGATGGCTCAGTGGTTAAGAACACTGGCTGCTCTTCCAGAGGACCCGAGTTCAATTCCCAGTAACCACATGGTGGCTCACAACCATCCATGATGAGATCTGGCGCCCTCTTCAGGCCTGCAGGCAGAGCACCGTATACTAAATAAATAAATAAATCTTCAAAATAAAGTTAGAACTATAAAGCCAACTCGTATTAGTTCTTTAGACTTAGTGCTAATCATTTCCATCATGGCCTCTTAATTTGGCTCTTCAGCTAACAAGGACAGGGAGATTGTCATTCATAGTGCAACAATGTTTCTGGCTTGCATGCCACTGCTTTGTGCAAGGAAGACTGCAGACTGTGGGTGTGAGAAGTGGGTTCTGGGTAGGAAGCTGAGAAATAAGAGTGTCCATGGCAGTTTGTTATCCTGTCTCTTGACTCTGAGAGGTGGCCACTGAGAATGATGAGGTCCTGCGATGACCTTTCCGTAGCTTCTCCTGTATGTAGTATGTACATAGTATGTGTAGTGTTCCTTGTGCTTTTGAACTGAAGATCGGCATGGTTCTCTCCTCCAGTCCAGAGCTGTGTTTCCAGTCATCTGCACAGACAGTTTAGCTTGGTGTGAACTGGTGCATGGTGTCCGGAAGTGCTGTGTCTGTTTCCTTAAGCTCTGGTGTGCCGGTTATGCACTCTTCTTGGGACCGCTCTAGAAGTGGGCAGAACTTAAAAAGAGCTGTTCATCAGTTTAACTTTCTGTGTCCGCTTTCAGCTGAAACATTAACGAATGTGCTGGACTTCAAAAGGGATGCTGGTTTGTGGCATGGAGTCTTAACAGTGAGTGTTGTTTGCTAGTGATTGGGGTGGGAACAAGAGATGCGCCAAGCCCGTGAAATGCTGCCATGCCAGTTTGTTGGGTTTGGTTTGCTTGTCGTGGCACCGATGGATCCTGCTTTCCTCTGAGCCGGCCCGTTTCTCTTTTGCAGAGTGTCATGAATAGGATGCACGTCATCAGCATCCCATATGCGCTGATGAAGGTCAACCCACTCTCCTGGATTCAGAAAGTGTGTTCCTACAAAGGTAGCAGAAAGCTTCCATTACTCGTTTCAACTTTCTTTAAAGAATTGTCTCTGAGCTGATCTTTAATAATTAAGAAAACATGAAGGCAACATAGAGAACCGCAGGTGGGGGTGGGAGAGCCTTATTGGGATGTCTCTGTAGGCCATCCTAGTCCAGATCTGCCCAGAGCCCCGGAAAGCTGCTTGCAGTGGAGTAGCTGGGCTTCTCACTGGAAGATCAGGGACTCCTAAGTTTATTCTTTGGAAGTTTCCTTCACGGTCACATCAGTATTCCTAGTCAGATGATTTGAGATGGTTTTAATGTGCAGTTTGAGCTTTTGAAGCCAGCAGTAACAAAGCTGTTGTTCAAATGATACAGTCTATGACAGGCAGGATGGAGTGGATCCTGGGCAGCCTTTGTTCCTGTCCAGTAGAGGTCAGCAGCTTCCCAGACTCTGACCTCCTGCACCCAGCCAGCGCTGGCGACACTACACACTCTGCAAAACCTCCAAATCAGCATTCCTCCTGCAGAATGTCTTGCATCCTGTTTTATGGAGGAAGACAGAGCCGGGTTGAAGGGAGTGAGGTTCGCTGGGCTCTGCACTTCCTTGAGGCTGAATTAGTTCATTCAAATCCTGGCTCATTGGAGCCTTGCGTAATTATCACCAGAGAGGCTTCATCTAGCACCCGGTAGGAGCAGGTGCAGACCACAGCCCAACATTAGGTGGAACTCGTGGGATTCCATGGAAAAGAGGGAGGAAGGATTGTAGGAGCCAGAGGGGTCAGGGACACCTTAAGAACACAGCCCACATAATCAACTAACCAGGGCTCACAGAGGTTCACAGAGACTGGGGTGACAATCAGGGAGCTGTATGGGTCTGACCTAGGGTGCCTGGCCTGTGACACAGAGACATCTGTACTCCCTTCTCTTTGTAGCCCGGGCCGCCCTGGTGAAGTCCCGAGATATGCATTGGTCCCTCTTGGCACAGCGAGGGCAGAGGGACGTCTGTCTGAGCTCTCTGCGCATGCTGATTGTGGCTGATGGCGCTAACCCCTGTGAGTAGACTGTGTGGCCTAGGGTGCCCTGATGGTGTTTGCTCCTATGGTTCTTGACTTCTAGGAGGACTTAGCAACCTGTTGAAATAGAACCTGTTGACCAAAATTAAAGCTTTATCACAGCTTTGATAAGTGTCCTATAATGTCCTGTGACATGTTGTCTATGTTGATGACTCAGTCACTGGCGGGTCTTATGCATGTTTATTAAGACACTAAATTTACAGGCAATTTTAATACAGTTGAAAACCTTTAATGAAAGTTATCATTTTTAAGAGATCACAAGATTGGGCTGGGCAGATGGCTCAGAGGTTAAGAGCACTGCTTGCTCTTCCAGAGGTCCCGAGTTCAATTCCCAGCAACCACATGGTGGCTCACAACCATCTGTAATGAGATCTAGTACCCTCTTCTGGATAGCAGGCATTCATACATACAGGCAGAACATTGAATACATAATAAAATAAAATCTTTAAAAAAAAGAGAGAGAGATCACAAGATTATGCTATAAATAGGGTCCCTGATTTGCTATGGTCCTCCCGAGCCCCCTGGTCTTTAGTGTCAGGCTCCTACCTATTTGACTCTCAGCCCCAACTTCCTTTATGGGGAAGACCCAACTCTTCTTCCATATGTCACTGACCAACCTAAGTCTTTCTGGGGGAATGCCTCACTGCTGCCGCCTAAGCACTGAGGACCCTCCTGTGTATAACAGTCTGAAGGGAGCTGCTTTTGTAGGTCTGGTGAGCTCTTAGGCCCAGGACTTCTAAGGCCTGTGTCAGGAGTCCTCTAGGAGAGCCCCAAGTGACACTTGTTGAGCAGCACCAATCTGTTCTCCCCATTCTTCTGTGTACCCCACCTTTCAGGAGAACAGAACAGGCACACGGTCCCCCTAAAAGCCTCTCATTCTCTTGGGGCTCACCTGAGACAAGCAAGGCATCTCCTTCCACACCCGTGGCTACTTACGCCTGCTCAAGCCCACAGCTGCCCCAGCTCCTGTTCGTCAGGCAGCTGCAGTCAGGGCTCACTTGAGTGCAACGTTCCCTCCAGGGCCTGGTGTTAGCCCTGATAGATTTGTCCTGTCTCCTCTCTCCGTCCACATTCCTCCAGGTACCACAGAGCTAGCTCTCCCTTCATAGGCCTTAGCTCGCAGCTCATGTGTTGGCCTGTAGAATGCTGTCCCCAGTCTTGGTAGCACGGAACAATGTGTTGTCTTCTTTTCTTAGGAGACACCACTCTCCCTGAGGAATTGAAGCCCGGAGGCCTCTGTAAATGCCCCTTGCCTTTTATGTACCCTCGTGGGGAGAAGTTTATAATGAGACTCTAGAGACCCCATGGATGTAGTTATTTGAGCCTGGAACAGGCAGAGCCTCCCTGTTGCCAAGTTTTTACATCTCTAGCACCCACTGATAAGGCCCACCACCCCTGAATGACCCGAGCGTACCCAAAGGAGAGGGAATAGAGAGAGGCAGGACATCCTCAGGGCCGTGCGTAGATCACACATCTCTAGGGCTGCTGCTAGGAGCTGCACTCCCTCTGCTGTGGGCCATCTAGTGCCAGGCCTGGCCTTGTTGGGCTGCAGATGCTCCTCAGTTACCTGGCAGGCTCTGTGCTGGTCCTGAACCAGAAGCACCGAGAGTTGTTCCTATCATTGGTCCAGGAAAGGTCCAGAGGGCAGGACCTCAGCAACAAACACAACACTAGAAACAGGCCTCTACTTAGAGGCTTCCAGACTCTCATTGGTGGGTTGAGAACAATCTTGTGTGTTTTACGGCAGTCACTCCTGCTCTAAAAGGTGTTGCTTGCCGAATTACAGCAGTGTTCTTGTTAAAAAAGGCCTGTGGGGCAGGACTCAGCATGGCTGCCAGGCCAGCCTGGTACCCCGTAGACCTGTGCTCTTGACTCACTGGTCCTCCAGTTACCTGTGTTGCTCCACTTCTGTTGCTTTACCCAGGGTCCATATCTTCCTGTGATGCCTTCCTCAACGTCTTCCAGTCCAGAGGTCTGAGGCCAGAGGTCATCTGTCCCTGTGCCAGCTCTCCCGAGGCACTAACAGTGGCCATCCGCAGGTAACCACATTGTATGGTGTCTCTTGAGAACTCACATTTGAGTCTTAAAGACAGAGTTGCCTATAGCCCCAAGTTTGTAATAGTTTCTAACTATGGGAATCCTGAAGGACTTGGCATCAGCCTTCCAGCCTCCCTTGGGTAACAGAGGTGCAGCCTGAGTTCTGTGCCCCTCACTAGTCTAGATCCATGCTGGGAGTTGGGTAGTGGGTTCCTGGAGTACACTAATCTCTCAATGCTATTTTCCTTACACCTCTTCTCAGTCAAAATCCTGCTATTTCATGCCCAATCGATCATATGTAAAAGTTATAACTGAGCCACAGTCTCTTGTTCTGAGAGCTTCTGCTGGCTGTGGAGGTCTGCTGGAGAGGGCCTTTAACATTCAGCCAGCCTGACCTGGAAAGCCCAAGCTGCCTTCACAGCCGTTTCCTTGGGTCACGCCTGATAACTTAGACTGCCCCGAGAGCCTCCCACTCCCACCCCTAGCTACTGTCCTAGTATCTGGGCCTCCGGTTCCTTCCTGCATTTCCTGAACATACCATGTTGCTCCCAGAACACAACTAGGCCCAAAGGTACTTTTTCTCCCCATCATGAATCACCTGTTCTTGCTGCCCTTGAGCACAATTCTCTGCGGTTTCAGGTCACATGACCACAGCAGAGGACATTATCTATAGCTTTCTACCCTCAACTCTTTGCAATAGAATTGCCTTGGCTCTGGTCATGTATGTGTTGTGCTCATACACAGGTAGTATGTGCTTATAAATATGTAAGTTCCAAGAAACTGTATTTTTAGTAATAGCATTAAAAGTAATATCTTTATCTCTCACAGACTGACGGGCCGTGTCTTAGAAAAGGCTCCATCTGCTCTGGGAGGGTTGTTTTGTAGGAATGGTGGAGCTAATCCAGATCTACACGTGTGTAGTATCACAGCCCGTTGCAGCACAGTGGCCATGACCGGCTAGTCTGCCCACCTGGCTACCCTAGAGCTCCATGTGAAGGCCACAAGATAACCAGATAGATGACCTGTCTCAGGGTCACATGGTGTCACTTGCTCTGTAGTCATGGGCCTGCCTCTAGTGAGAAGATATTGAGGTCGTACTGCAGAGAGACATGAGCTTTAGGACATACAGTTCCGACAGGTCCATACACAGAGCAGGTGCTTTATGAGGAATTGTACCTCAGCCGAGGCTGGCCCTCAGTGCCATCTTCCACGGCGCGATAGCCCTTGTCACAGGCATGCCCGTGCTCTTGTTCTCTAGGCCCCCGGACCTTGGAGGACCTCCTCCGAGAAAAGCTGTCCTGTCCATGAATGGCCTGAGCTATGGTGTGATCAGAGTCGACACTGAGGAGAAGCTGTCGGTCCTCACTGTTCAGGACGTTGGTCAGGTGATGCCTGGAGGTAAGAAACAGTCAGTGCATCGACACCCTGCACCGACTGACACACAGCAAGAGCAGAGATGCACCCGGTCATTAGATTGCCTACTCTGCCGGGCAGAGTCCTTCAGCCTCATGCCTTTGGAGGTATTTAATGCTCTGTAGTCTCTGTGGAGGTGCCTCAGAAAATCTGATGCTGTAAATGCCAGGATGATGAGGTCACCTGACTAGGTTGTGACAAGCACTTGTGGTGACAGGAGGTGTAGAAACTTCCCAGAAATATCCATGGGTTCCAAAAAGAAAACAAAAAAGCAACCCAGGTGCATCCTGCAAAAGCTGGCCCTCGTATCCTACTGGTTTGAGGAGGGGTGTTGGGATGACTCGCGCAAAGAAACAAAGCATCACTGAAGAATAGGGGCAGAGCCTGGCTCTCGAGCCCGCAGTGGCTCTTGGAAGCAGGGATGACGCTCATGCTGCCCTTAGGTTACTTCTCCTTGCGGCTTCTGGTAGCCGCCCTGCTCTCCCTCTTCCTACCATGACCAGTATCCTACTCCTCTGTCTGATGCCACTATGACACATTCTGATCACAAGCAGCGTCGAGGAGGGAAGGGTTCATCTGGCTTACACTTTCAGGCTACTGTCCATCAGTGAGGGAAGTCAAGGCAGGAACCTGCAGGAGCCTGAAGCAGAAACTGTGCAGGAACTCTGATTGCTGGCCCATGTTTAGCTAGTTTTTTTTATGCAGCTCAGGACCACCTGCTGGAGGACTGGCACTGCCCACAGTGCTGTGGACCCTCCTCCATCAACTAATAATCCAGACAGTTTATCATACGCATGTCCACAGATCAGTCCGATATAGGCAGTTCCTCAGCTGGGGCTCCTCCTCTGAGAGGACTCTAAGCTGTGTCAAGTTAGCAATGAAGGCTCATCAGGACACCCAGTTGTGACTTTCAGAGGTGGGGTGCTTTGTCTCATCCCCCATCACCCCCAACGTCAGCTCTCTTCTCTTCTGCTAGAGGTACATGTCTCCTGGCTGCCTGGCATCCTGGATTTGAACTTTTAACCTGTCTCATGGATAGCCTTGGCGGCAGGTGCTACCTCCTGACACAGAAGATCCAGGTAGACTGGCCCCTGGGTGTAGGCAGAGTTCTGATTGGAGTGAACACAGAAGTTTAAATTATCTTCAGTTCCAGCTTTTAACTAGTGTGGGCTGTATTTCTTCCTGTAATTAATTCTACTTCTTCATAGAAAGCTTGAATCTGTGGTTAAACATGTCCTAAAGCATGGTAGCTGACAGAGGTAATCTCAGCACTTAGGAGGCTGAAGCAGGGGAATCTTGTGTTTGAGGCCTGTCTGGGCTACATAGTGAAGCACGATTAATAAAATCTCAGGGACTGAAATTGGGGTTCAGCCTAAAGACCCGAAAAACAAAGCAGCCAGGCACTGGCTCTTACCTTGCCCTCAGTCCAAAACTGACCATCCTGCTTCCAGGAATCCCAGAATGAGACTGTGTTTGAGAGATGTCTCCTCCCAGTGTGCACCACTGAGATTAAAGGCATGCACTGCCCGGTGTCTATGTCAACTACTGTGGCTACTGGGATTAAAGGTGTGTCTTACCACTGCCTGGTCTGAAAAGCTGACCAGTGGGGCTCTTTTACTCTCATATCTTCAGGCAAGCTTTATTTATTGAAATACAGTTGAAATGCCACTACCGCATAGTAAGACCTTGCCTCAACAACAACAAAACAATAAAATCAAAACAGAGAATACAGTAATAATTTTTACTTATTACTATAAAGTAGTAATTGTGACTGGTACTTATTTTGTATCACCTTTATATGTGGAGGAGGATACATGTGTATGCTGGCTTGTGCACATGTATGTGCACACGGGGCCTGAGGACCACCTCCAATGGTGTTCCTTAGGCACTGTAAACATTAGAGGGCCTCATTGGCATGCAGTTCTCTGATTGGACAAGCCTCAATGACCTGTCTCTGTCTCCCCACGCATGGCTTTAAGCATGGGTTCTGGGGATTTAACTCAGTCCCCGTGCTTATGTGGCATGCACTTTACGAACAGCCATCGCCCCCTCCTTGGTGTTTATTTTGACTACATAAGGGTATTCAGAGTTTTGCTCATTTTTCTTTATTGCTATAATAATGCAAACCTGTCTTGTGTATTCACTGCCCAGTCATATATCTATACACACATATACACACATGTACACATATACACTGCCCAGACATATATCTATACACACATACACATGTACACATATAGACTGCCCAGTCATATGCACACACTCCAATACATCTGTACCTGTGCTCCCAGGTGTTCATTTGTGCATGGGCTTGTCAGATGTGTCTACGCAACACTGTTCCTGGGGAAACATGAACCAACGCCTACTCACCTCAGATAGACCATAATAGACCAAGGGAAGGACACCACCAAAGTCCAGCTTGGTGGACCGGTGAGATTTATTGGGGTTAGTTACAGGAGCAGAAACGACTCAGGGACAGCTATACCACCAAAGCCTGCCCTGCTCACAATGGCTGGAAACTGGAAACACTGTACAACTTACCGGCATCTTAGCAGGCTGGCGAGCAACTTGTTGAGGCAGCTCAGGTGCTCTGAGCCTCTTCTAGGCAGCTCGTCTTGTCTGAGAGTGTGTTTCTGAGCCCCTGCGGGTTACATATATGTAACCTGGGAGGAGGGGCCTGGGGAATCTGGTGAGTTTCAGGGATTTTCTGAAGCTTTTGAGTTGTTGACTTCCTGGATTTTATAGCGTTTCCTTGCAAGATGGAATGTTTCACTTCCCCTTAAAGCATCTTGTCAAGCTTCAGTCCAAGGCAGACGTTTTACCTTTGACAAAATCACCACACAGTGAATGCTTGTGCATGCTCTTCCTAGGCTCTTCCTAGGATTCGGGCCCTTGTGTAGCATTTGGCTGTTGCTTAGTCAAACGGGCTTATGGGCATAGGCAAACCCAGCGTATCTTATACCTTATACACTGATGCTGCCCTGGGTTGGCCTCCTGGCATTCATGCTTACCACAGTATCAAGTGGATGTGTGATAACTTGCGTTACTTTGTGACCTTTAAACACTCTTTGTGCACATCTGAGAGTGTTACTGTGGGGCTAAAAAACAAACAGTCATCTCCCTGTACTTGGGAAAATGAGATTCTCTTGATCAAGAGCGTATGCATAGATGTAGTTTACTTTTTAATCACCACTGGGCCTTCCTCCGTCCTGCATGCCTTTGTGTGTGTGTGTGTGTGTGTGTGTGTGTGTGTGTATGTGTGTGTGTGTGTGTGTGTGTATGTCTGTCTGTCTAGTGCTGGCAGTGGACCCAGGACATCTTACATTTTACGCAAGCGCGCTACCACTGAGTTATAGCCATAGCCCTCACGTTGCTTATAACAAGTATTAGTTATATTAATATTAATTAGTATTGTCCGTGCCATGACGCTCCTTATAAGGATTTGCTGTACATATAATGTCTTACTTCTATAACGTTAAATATAGTAGCAATGCCAGGCATGGTGGTGAGCATCTTTTATCCAATCACTTGGGAGGCAGAAGCAGGTGGGTCTCTGTGCTCTCCAGGTCAGCTTGATCTACCTAGAGAGTTCTGGGCCAGCTAGAGCCTCATGATGAGACCCTGTGTCAAAAACAAAACAAACAAAAACACCCACAAATATATGACCAAGTAAACCTTTGTGAATGATCTATTTAAATATACCCTAATGATTTTGAATTGTTTTCTCTGTTTAGCTAGTGCGTGTGTTGTGAAGGTCGATGGCGCCCCTTACCTTTGTAAAACTGATGAAATTGGAGAAATCTGTGTCAATTCTGTTGCAACTGGGACAGCGTATTATGGATTGCTTGGAATCACAAAGAATGTCTTTGAGGTTTGTATCCTTTTCCTAATCTTTATCTTGAAATCAATTCCCATGAGTGTCAATGGGCCCAAGGTTATAGGCGGAGAGCCTACAAGACGCTGTGGGGACCCAAAGCTATTCCTGTGCTCCGATCAAGAAGATCTAATTAGGACTTCAATTGGGTTCACATTATGATCCTTGTTATTCATAATACGTCTTAGAAGGACAGGTCCTGCTTAGGTGGTATATCCACACAGTAGGGCAGTCAAGATGAGAAAATGTGCTGCGAAGACCAGGTGCCCTGGGAGTCTTTTTTTCTATAGAACATTAAACCCTGGGCCTCAGGCGCTTTGTGGTATTTGAAACGACTAGTAGAATGACCAAGGTAGTGCCATCTGGTCCTAACTCTATTTTTTTTTTTTCCAGACAGGGTTTCTCTGTAGCTTTTTGGAGTCTGTCCTGGAACTAGCTCTTGTAGACCAGGTTGACCTTGAACTCACAGAGATCCGCCTGGCTCTGCCTCCCAAGTGCTGGGTTTTAAGGCATGCACCACCACTGCCTGGCTTAATATTTTGTACCTGTTTGGGCAGTTTCCAGCCTTCCACCCACCAATAGCCACATCTGCCTTGGCAGTGCTTTTGGAACTGTCCGTGGCCCAGACTGTGGTCCAGATGTATTAACCAAAACAATTAATGTTTGTGCAAACTATAAAACTAAAATAACTAAGACACGGGGTAAATAAGAAGTAGCTGCCCTGTAGTGTTTAGAAAATGCCGCTAAGCTCTGCAAGCAGCCAGACACTGCCAGGCCGCTCTAGCTCCCTCACTGATACCTTCCCTCTTGAGCACTGATGGAAGTATGGGTTTTGTCCTTAAACCCTGCACCCCTGGGCTTCTTCAACTAGAGACGTTTTGAAGGCACGTGCCTACTCTTGGTCTGGCTGTTGCTGAGTTCTACTGCTTGCCCCCCTTACCTTTCTGGTAGTCACTGAGTTGTCTGCTGTCTGACACCCTCTTTCCCCTTCTGGTAGACCGTCCCGGTCACTGCAGATGGAGTCCCCGTGTCTGACCGGCCT
Organism: Microtus oregoni; assembly: GCF_018167655.1. Lineage (NCBI taxonomy): Eukaryota > Metazoa > Chordata > Mammalia > Rodentia > Cricetidae > Microtus > Microtus oregoni. Next base: position 19,102,699 of record NW_024543220.1, read on the forward strand.
TTCACCAGGACGGGCCTTCTGGGATTCATTGGGCCTGTGAGTATGACCTGTACCTGTCCATCAGCCGAGAATGCTGGTGGAGAGCAGGAAGACTTCACTGCAAATGTGCTCTTGTCCCTGACACCCTTGGTTCTCTGCAGCCACCCTTACCCATTCCTCACTTGCATGCAGTGCTTCTCCAGCCACGGGCGTTTCCATTTTTATCATTTTCTTCCAGTTTTGATGTTTTAAATAAGTTAAAATGAATATATTCTGTGGCGTCTTGGCCCACCTTTTCTCGGGTAGATGATTTTCTTTATCCTTCCCCAGAAACATTGGCTGTCACAGCTTAGGGAGGGGAGTGCTCCCTTGGTGGGTGTCTGCATTCCAGGACTGCTTAGTATCGGTGGCGTAATGCGGTCCTGTCTGTAGCTGCACCTAGCTCACGGGCCACTCAATACCCCAGGATCCTTGCCTTGCTGCAGTCTCTGGTCTTCACGTCCTCATCCACAACTCTCTCGCCCTCTGCCTTGACCCCCTTTCCCATCCTTCAGTACCACCTAACCCACATAGTCTTTTCCACCCAACCAAGTCATGAAGTCAATCACTTTTTTTTTTTAATCCCGTGTGAGGTGCTGGTTTCTTTGTCCTATCAAAAATCCTCCTCCTGAGGCCTGACCACACCCTTTTCTCAGGATAACCTGGTCTTCGTCGTGGGCAAGCTGGACGGGCTGATGGTTGTAGGCGTGCGCAGACATAATGCAGATGACATTGTAGCCACTGCCCTGGCCGTGGAGCCCATGAAGTTTGTCTACAGAGGCAGGTGATGCACTGTAGACCCTGCACTTGGGTCGCAGATTTCTTCTGTACCTAAAATCTGGGAAGTCTCTGTAGAACAGAAAAGCCAGTTAACCTGGATTTGCAAAATTTAAAAATTTATGTTTATCAGAAAAGTTACCCAAAGAAAGAGAAAAATATTTGCATTAATGATAGCAGAGTTAAATGTTCTTTATTTTAAAGTGTTTCTTCAGTTCTTTAAGAAAGTAAAGTCTGGGGCTGGAGAGATGGCTCAGTAGTTAAAAACACTGGCTGCTCTTCCAGAGGACCTGTGTTCAGTTCCAGCACCCATTAGGAAGGCATACCTCCAGTTCAAGGGTCTCTAACACCCTATTCTGGCCTCCTCTGGCACCAGGCACACACGTGGTACATAGACGTATATGCGGGCAAAACATCCATATAGAACAAATAAATTAATTAAAACTTCAAAAAGAGGCTGGGTGGTAGTGGCACATGCCTTTAATCACAGTTTTCAGGAGGCAGAGGCAGGCAGATCTCTGAGATCGAGTGAGTTCCAGGACAGTCAGGGCTACACAGAGAAACCCTTCCTCGAAAAACAAAACAAAAAAAAATATATTTTTCAAAAAGAGAGTAAGGTCCACATACATGATTGGGTAAAGGACCAAGGGATCCCAGCTGCTAGAAATGAGTAGATTCCGGCTTCCTCGTCGTCTCATAAGTGCTGATTAAAAGAGGAGTTCCACTGTGTAAACTACTGCGGGCAAGCTCTGTTTTCTAAGAAGGTTTTGGGAGACACAACATATTCATTGCTTCTATAATAAAAATGTCCTCAGCTTTTCTGTGTCGTTAAGCAACGACTTTAGAGACTCTCATGTCTGTTGAGCAGACGATCTGTACCTCCGGGCCTGTGATTTCGTGGGGAAAGGGCTGAGAAGGGATTTTTGTCTAACTCTTCCCACCCCCTGAGTTCTTTGTTCTAGAGGAAGCTCTTTTCCTTTTGGTCTGTACAGCCAACTGCCTTTAAAGTTTTGTTCTTCTCCAAAGGGTATGTGTCTGTTGGGACTAATTGAGTCCTGGCCTTCAGCTGCTCTTCCCTGCTAGAACCTTCTAATTGAAGTTACTAAAAGCTGTGCTTTGTCTAGAGGATCAGAGGATGGGCTTTCTGTTGGCCATTGACTGCAGGGTATTTAAGCCTCCCTGGTGCTATTAAAGAAGGGCTTTTGTACCAGCGATTGGAGGTCTGTGTGTCTGTCTGTCTCTGCGTGTGTTTCCTCAACCTCCAGCCCCTTGCCCGAAGCTTGCGAACTGGATTCTAGCGCATAGAGCGCAGACGGAGGGCGCGGTGTGCGGCATGTGTCTACCCCCCCGCCCCTTTTATAACTTTAGTTAGTGTACCTATAAGCCAGGCCAGGCCCTGCCTTTGAACATCCACTGAAGAAATAATCATGGAGTCGTACCAAGCGGGCAAAAGGTGGTAGTAACCTGGGGCACACATGCCTTGCTAAGGGTTTGTCCCCTGAAGCTCAGGTGCTAGAGGTAGAGATGTCCCTGGGAATTCTCATTGGGGATGTATACTCTCTGGCTCTGAATGAGCTGCAGAGACTGTTTCTTCACATCTTGCTGTGCCTGAGGAAGTACCTTGATAAGGTCAGGCCAGCCCAAGTGACTTACTGATGTGGGTGATTTTGTTCTGCAGACAGGGTAGCCTGCTTCTCCCTTCCTGGGACCTGAGGAATACAGGCACCTCAATGAATGAACATTATGAATAATCTAAAAAAAAATCAGGTTAAGAAACTGCTCCAGAGTAAAGAAATAGAGAGTTTAAAGGAATAAGGAAAAGGGAAAAGGGGTGGGAGAGAGGAAGGGAATCCAGTTGGCAGCTCAGGAGGGTGCACATGGAGCTGGAGAAATGTCTGCAGGATTGGGAAGCTGGCACCCTGTAGATGCTGGCCCAGCTGTTCTTACTTGGTAAGCCATGGGGTTACTGAACAGAAGGTGACAGACTCCCAACCATCCCGGAACTGATCTGCTAAGGTAGCAGAGCAATGTTTTCAAGTTCTAAACTAAATTGTATGCCTATGATAAATGCCATGACCAAAACAACCTGGGGAGCAAATGGTTTATCTCATCCTTCACCTTACAGTTCATCACAGGAAAGTCAGGACAGGAGCTCAAGGAAGAGACCTGGGGGCAGGAGCTGAAGCAGAAAGCACAGAGGAACACTACCTACAGGCTTGCTGTGTATGTCTGGTTCAGCTTGCTTTTTAATATAGCCCAGGACCACATGCCTAGGGACCTTCTCACATCAGTCATTAATCAAGACTTGCCTTCAAGCCAATCTCATAGAGACATTTTCTCAATCAAGGTTCCCTCTTCCCAGATAACCCTAGCCTGTATCATAGGCATACAATTTAGTTTAGAACTTGAAAACATTGCTCTGCCACCTTAGCAGATCAGTTCCGGGACAGTTGGGAGTCTGTCACCTTCTGTTCAGTATCCCCATGGCTTACCAAGTAAGAACAGCTGGGCCGGCATCTACAGGGTGCCAGCTTCCCAATCCTGCAGACATTTCTCCAGCTCCATGTGCACCCTCCTGAGCTGCCAACTGGATTCCCTTCCTCTCTCCCACCCCTTTTCCCTTTTCCTTATTCCTTTCAACTCTCTGTCTCTCTGTCTCTGTCTCTCTCTCTCTCTCTCTCTCTCTCTCTCTCTCTTTCACAAGTTGACAAAAAGCCAAATAGCACAGTGCCTATCTATATTGTCCCTTAACTTGTGGGGTCCAAGGCAGATGGATTTCAGAAGTTTTGTCACAATAAATTCCATAAAAGCTTAGACAGACAGCACATTAGGGAAGTGAATCTAGAAATGCTGTAAGAATGGCAGAAAGACAACATTGAGAAAAGCTTGCTGGGTGATATAATATGGTAGTGGGGGGTATATGTTATGTTACAGAATATGTGGGCATACTAGCTTTAGGAGAAGATAAGAAAACATAAATATTTAAAGGGTCCTGTATTTATAAAAGGATCTTCTGAACACTAATTATCATAGCATTATAAAAACTAAAGCCTTTAAGTCATTGATATTCTAATAACCCTGTTATAATTGATTAAAGGATATGATTAAAAGAAAATAAAGAAAACATGTATCTGTGATGATGCAGAATTAGAGCTGTAGACATTTTGGTATAAGGGCTTTGGTGGGGAAACCCAAATTCTCAGCTAGTCCAAACAGTAAAGAAGGTGCTCTGCACACATGGGCAAATACGTACACAAACAAAGAACAGCACTTGTGCATGTGAACACACATGCACACAAACACAAGAAAGGAAGGAGGGAGGGAGGAGGAAGAGAGTTTAGTCCTGGAGCCTACATGGTGCACAACGAGAACTGACCCCTGAAAGTTTTCCTCTGACCGTACAGTTGCTGCCAGATGCACATGCTGTAGGAAAACAGACAAAATACAGGGATTAGAACATATTTTTAAATTGATTTATTTGTTTTTTATGTGCTTGGATATTTTGCATGAATGCCTGTGTACCATATGTGTGCCTGGTGCCCACAGAGTCCAGAAAAAGGTATTCAATCCCCTGGGACTGGAGTTACAGATCACTGGCTGCCATGTAGTTGCATAGCATCAAACCCGGGGCTTCTGGAAGAACTGCCAGGACTCAACCTCTGAGCCATCTCTTTGGTCCTTAGGGGGGAAAAAATAAATGGAAGAGAACTTGTTGAAATCTGTAAAGTTAGGTAATAGAAACAAATCCAAATATATCAGTCACAATTAATGTTAACTCATTATTGAAGGATTTGATCTTTTGTTTACAAAGGAAACCGTTTAAAGAGTTGTTCACAAGGAAATGGTACATAAACATTAGAATTAAGAAAATTCCCCTTGGGCTGGATAGATGGCTCAGAGGTTAAGAGCATTGCCTGTTCTTCTAAAGGTCCTGAGTTCAATTCCCAGCAACCACATGGTGGCTCACAACTATCTGTAACGGGGTCTGGTGCCCTCTTCTGGCCTGCAGGTATACATACACACAGACAGAATATTGTATACATAATAAATAAATAAATAAATATTTTTAAAAAAAAGAAAAAAAGAAAATTTCCCCTTTACAGGAAGACTCATGTCTTGTCCTAGTCCAGCCTTAACAGGAGAGGAAGTGCCTAGCCTCTCTGCAGCTTGATAGGCCAAGGCAGTTGGTCTATCCAGGGAAGGAATGGAGGAGGAGTGGACTGGGGGAGGTGGAGGTGGTGGGGACTGGAAGGAGAGGAGGGAGGGGAAACTGCAGTCTGCTTTGTGAGCTGAAACTGTTTCGACTGTGATCCTGGAGCTCAGGGCGGCAGGTCACGCTATGTGTTTGCAGGAAGTCACGTGTTGACTGCACAGCGCTTGGCGCCTTCTGTGCAGCTCTGACTGAGAGGTGGGCGCTGCACTTCGGTATAGCCACCTTACCTTTGTCTTCTCTCAGGATTGCCGTGTTCTCTGTGACTGTGCTGCACGATGACCGGATTGTCTTGGTGGCTGAACAGCGGCCTGACGCTTCGGAGGAAGACAGCTTCCAGTGGATGAGCCGTGTGCTACAGGTGGGCTTGCCGGGATGGTCGCTATTCTCAGCGTGTGGAGACTTATTGGATGACAGACAGTAAAAAGGGAACCGGATATATATGCCATGAAAGTCAGAGAGGCCGGGCTCTGTTTTGTTATAGAGCATTTCGGATTCGTCAAGTAGAAACAAAATATAGTGGCCCCACACTCCCATCACTCTGCTTCCTGTGTACCGGTTAACAGAAATACCGCTAACACATCTTAAAACTAACGGTTCAGATTTCCCCAACTATCTGATGGTTACTAGGTTTGATGCCCCTTTGATGCCCCTGTCATTTTTGTGGTGATTTTGAGGAAAATAGGTTATGGGGTGGTACTTCCTCAATCTGGCTTGACCTTGCATTTGTAGTCATGTCTTGTGTCTCGGTTCAGTGGATCTGGAGGCTTGGATCAAACTCAAGACCATACGGTTTTAAGCCGCTGTCCTGTCGGTGTGGTGGCTAACAGCCAGGCTGTGTCACTCAGTGACTTCTGGCCCCTGGCCCCAGAGTCTCACAAGTTTGGTGTTTATGCTGACCCAGACGGGAGAGCCGGGAACAGCTCACATGGTTCTTCTCCCTGGGGATCAACTATCGAGACTGTTTAAAGCCATATTAAACTGAGCCTCTGAACTATGCTGCTAGCTAAATTCTGACTGAGTATATTCTCTTTACTTTCAGTCACAGGGATTGCTTTTTATACACAAGTTGGTTGTAATTGAAATATAAACATAATTCCAAGTTCAGGATGTCTAGCTTCTGTTATCTTTGGTTCACCTCTTCCCAACTAGAGGCCTCACTATGCTTTTGTAGCAACTGAGTCTTGTGTTTTTAATAAAAACAGTTACATAGTCTTATGTGTTTGTGTGAAAACTCTGTGTGTCTTATGGTAGAAATAGGCACACTCTCCGTCTTCTTTACTTCATGAGATGTTTTAAGGGTGGCTCTACCTCCTGGACCTCTGGACCTCAGTGTTCTGTGGTGTGGTATCCCCTTCCAGCTCTCCCCGTCCTGGGCTGGTAGCTTGTGCTCAGCAGAGTTCTTGCCTTCCAGGCCATTGACAGCATCCACCAGGTGGGTGTGTACTGTTTGGCCCTGGTTCCTGCCAACACCTTGCCCAAGGCTCCTCTCGGAGGAATTCACATTTCTGAAACCAAGCAGCGTTTTCTGGAAGGGATGCTACACCCGTGTAATGTGTTGATGTGCCCTCATACCTGTGTGACCAACCTTCCCAAGCCGCGCCAGAAGCAGCCAGGTTAGTTATATCTAATAATAAGATTGTCTGGCCTTAGAATTGATGTTGACTGCAGTCCTGGCTAGGGGTACAGCCACACTGGATCTTACAATAATGAGTACCCACCTCTCTGGGCCTGGGGTTAAGGATGGGGTAGGTATACACCAGCTCTTAGTCACGTCACAGAAGGGGATGTTGCTGGTGCACCTGCCTGATGGTTCTATCTGCCTGTTAGGAACCAGTTTTAATGGCAAATTCAAGGGTGGCTTCTTAGAGGTAGAAATGATGTCTGTAAGCAGACATGGGCTCTGGAATCCAAGGAGCCTCTGGTCACCATAAGGTTGCTAGAATGGAAGTTTCTCAAAGGTCAGTTTCCTTTGTCTTATTTAACACAAAACTAAGTGTAAAGGCCAGTTTAACTATCATACTCAGTTTGTCATTGCTTTGGTTTTATAAATAGGAAAAGCTAACCTTTACTGATTATCGACCATATGAAATATCAGTAAGTATAATGCACTTCAAGAACTCTGATTTATACATAAAATATAGTAAAGCCATAAAAAGCTAATTACTTCGTTAACATCTCAAGAAATGTTATATAATATAGTTTGTATTTAAGAGTGATCTGAATATTTTTTACATTTTAAGAAAAGAGTTAAATACCCAATTCAGGTATGTTTCAAAATAACAAGTGTTATATATAAGTAATGTCATGTGACAGTTACAGATTAGAAGTTCCCACCTTGTCTTTTGGAATTTGTAGAGGTTGGACCAGCCTCGATGATTGTTGGGAACCTGGTTGCTGGAAAAAGGATTGCGCAGGCGTCTGGGAGAGAGCTGGCCCACCTGGAGGATAGTGACCAGGCTCGGAAGGTACTGGGCAGCTCCCGGGGAGGGGCGGGTGGTATCCAGGATACTGTGGAGGAGCTGAACCATCCTCTCTGTGCAGTTCCTGTTCCTGGCAGATGTGCTGCAGTGGCGAGCTCATACCACACCTGACCACCCGCTGTTCTTGCTGCTGAACGCCAAGGTAAGTGCAGGACTTTGGAGGTCTTTCCAGTTTGTCATTTCCAAGTCCTCCTAATTGTTGTTGGGACAATAGAGCGCTATTAGATTTTGGGCCCTTCTGTGGCATTGTTCTCTCTGCCTGTTACTTTTCTTGTAGAGACCCGAGCTTTGTGCGTTTGACACAAAGTCCTTCTGTTGATTTTATATTTATCTGGAAAGTTTTGTCGGCTCTCTTTTCTTATTAGGAACTGTATCTTTGTAAATACTCAGGTTTATGAACTAAAAGGAAATGTTTATGTGGTAAAACTTATGCATTCAGGCTTTGTACATTTGCTTAGATCTTTGAAATGACAAACACTATTTGCTGCTCCAAACTGTTTTCGCTTTGTGGCTGAGAAATCACTGTCATGTGGCCTGCAAGCCTGTTAATGCTCTACACCACGCTCAGAATGCCTGGAATCCAGAGGGGATTCTGTAAGACTCCCATGGCAAGGTTACAGAAACAAGCATTGGGAAGACCCCGTGTGAGTCCCCTGCCAGCATCATCAAACATGCTTTAAGAGACCTCGATTTTTGTCACCAAGGGCAGGTCCCATGATCTCAGAAAATGCAAGCTCGACCCTGGTACTCTTTGCTCACACAGAGCTTCACTTTTTTATTTAATTTTATCTGGTAGGCTCTTGGTATAGATGCGAGGTTGGCCTTCAACTCTTCACCTTCCTTTCGCAGCTTCAAGTGCAGGCACGGTCATTCAGAGCATTTACTGACACCCACTGTGTTTAAACAGTAGACAATCTTCCTGCTAAAAATTCTCATGCGAGAGGCTGTCTTGCTTCCTGGTGTCTCAGTAAACTTCCATCTGATAGTTGAATTCTAAGTCGTGCTGGCAGATCGTGATTGTCAAACAAAGATGTCATCAGCTTGTGGGAAGAGCCTCCAGGCCAGTGGAGAGAAGGGAAGTGCTGGCTCTGGGCAGGCATAGGGGGCAACGTCCTGCAGGCTCTGAGTGGGGAAGCCAGTGAGACAGGTCTCTGGGAAAGGATTCAGGATTCAGATGGATTCCAGGCATGGGTATTCTGGCTTTATACAGTCTTTGGCTCTGGCAGGTACCAGTGAAGTGTTTACCCACTCAGAGATGCCCAACCCTCTGCTACAAGCATCTGTAATACAGACCCCAGAATTGCCTACATTGGCATAATTTGATTGCTGAGCACAGGAACCCAGTGTGCAGAAGGATGCACATAGGTTCCAGAGCAGACATTCTCCTGTCTGAAGACATCAGCACACCAGTGTACTTGATTCTTCTCCAGGGCACAGTCACCAGCACCGCAACCTGTATCCAACTGCACAAAAGGGCCGAGAGAGTGGCTGCTGCTCTCATGGAGAAGGGGCGACTGGATGCTGGGGACCACGTGGCTTTGGTCTATCCCCCAGGTAAATGAACCCCCAAGACCCTCTCCTGGCCTTTGTAAATGGAGCTCAGCCACTCCCTACTCTTGTGATGCCAGTGCCACTATGAGCCCTTTGGGCGGGGCCTTTGTTCCTACTGGTCTTGGTAGTGTTTTTTGCTATCAGAGTGGCAGATGCTCAGGCTTATCCTGTGTGTCTTCCTCTAGAGCTGGATTCTCACCCTTCCGGGCACAACATCTTAGAACAAGGGGTGGGGTGAAGGGCAGCCATTGCACTGGCTACTCTGAGCAGAGCTAGAATTTGAAGTATAGTTGTGTTTCCTTGGAGAGATACTGGTTCATATTGTCCCTTCCTACTCGAGTTCAAACTGGAGAGTTTCACTAACCTAACCCTCTTCTCTAAGATCGTTTTCCCACTGATGCTTCAGGACAGTGGTTCTCAACCTTCCTGATGCTGTGTCCCCTTAATACAGTCCTTCATGTTGTGCTGGCCCCAGCCACAAGATTGTTTTCATTGTTACTGCATAGCTGTAATTTTCCTACTGCTATGAATCATGATGTAAATATGATTATGATCTGCAGTAGATCTGATATGTGACCCCTGTGAAAAGGTCATTCAACCCCAGAAGGGTTGAGACGCACAGGTTGAGAGCCACTGCTTTAGGACACAGCAAGGTTGGAACGTCCTGTTACTACACTTTATTTTAATCCCTCATTACGCAGTATTCTCAAAATAATTATGACAGTACCTCAGGCAATGTGATGATTTTTTTTTTAAGAACAATTTGAACTTTTTGGCATGTGTTCACTCATCCCCCACCCACTTTTTTCATGGTGCTAAGGAGTAAAGCCAGGACCTTGTACACACTGGGCAAGTGCTCTGTCTCACCCTCTTATTAGGGATGTGGCAGATGGCAGACACCATTCTCAGACGGTGGCTGCCACAACTTCATTCTCCCTTCACATTGTCCCATGCTTATGATCCTCTACTAGCCATATATGTGTTCCCCTTAGCATGCCTGTCTCAGTACCAGGGAACTCCTTCCCTGGAGGATCCCTTAGGGACCTGTGTGGGATCAGTACTCACTTTTCCCCAGCATAACAAATCCAATGCAGTCTCCACCTGGACCAGTCCCATTTGTCCAGTGGGTGAGAACCTCTTGCTGCGTTTGCCTTTGTGACGAATGAATGCTTTTCCCTGTCTTCAAAGTCTAGTGTGTCTGTAGTGAGCGTTGGTTCTTCCTGCTCGGTGATCTCATGTTCAGGGTCTTTCTGAATGTGAGTCTTCGTGCCTTTTAATTCAGGAAAGTTTCTTGACTCATCGTCTTCCCTCTGTGCTTTCTGATCCTCGCTTTCCTTCTGAACTGCTCCTTCCATCTGTGTGCCTTTATCTGCCTTTAGTAACTGACATTTCCTCTTCTCTTATCTCCTTCCCACTCAAAGTTTTAAATGTTATCTTTATCTTTTATCTTAAGACTTTGTTGCCTTGTGTTCCTTCAACCTGCATCTTTATCTTGAAATGAATTCTTAAAATTTCTAGTCATGTATGATTTTTTTAAAAAATTCTTGTTTCTATTAATATCATTTTCTAATGCATTTTAGTATGTTTTGAGATAGACTGTTAAGCTATCATAGATATCTGAAGGAATGGCTCCTCTTGCTGTGGCCAGGGAACCTCCACTGCAAGCAGTTTGTCTCAAAGGTTGTCCTCTGAGGTCTGTGTATGCAGACTTGTCCAGCCCTTCTAAGTCCTGGGTCTGGTGGGCCAAAGGTCTACTGCTGCTGTACAGGGCAAGGACCTTCCTACTGCAGTATGCGAGCACCTGTTGTATCCCCAGCCCCACATGCTCATGGGCCCTCCGGAGACCCCCTCTTGGGGTATTGGGTTGCCCTCCTTTCTGAACATACTGTCAGTGCTAGGTTTGGTGAACTCCAGCCTTATCCTTTGGAGTTAACCATGGCTGTGTCAAAAGGAAAACATGCCTGCTTGTCCCTTTTCTGTCTGTGGACAAATATTCTAGGTTGTCCTCATCAGGCCTGAGATTGTAAACCTACCCTTTGGGACCCAGCGTTGACCATGTGTTCTGTCTCCCCAGGGGTTGATCTTATCGCTGCCTTCTATGGCTGCCTGTACTGTGGCTGTGTGCCTGTCACTGTGCGACCCCCACACCCCCAGAACCTTGGCACTACCTTGCCCACTGTGAAGATGATTGTCGAGGTACGTTCTCTCTTCTGGCAGGCCATATCCTCTTGGGTGGGGTCATGGCATTTGTCATGCGTGGTCTTCTCTGCAGGATGAAGCTTACTTGGGTTCTTGCTTCCATGTGATGTAGGTCAGCAAATCTGCTTGTGTCCTTAGTACACAGGCCATTACACGGCTGCTCAAGTCCAAAGAAGCAGCTGCTGCTGTAGATGTCAGGACCTGGCCAACCATCCTTGATACAGGTATGTGTCTGCAACAGCTGCTCCTGCAAAGACAGGCAATTGCTTTCTTTCCTGACTGCTTTCTGTTGTTGGTGTTTTGCTGTTAGCATGCAAAATAAAAATAAATAAACATTGGGGAGCTGGAGAGAGGACTCAGTGGTTAAGAGCACTTGTTGCTCTTGCAGAGAACTGGGGTGTGGTTTTTAGCACCCACATGGAGGCTTATAACTGCCTGTAATTCCAGTATCAAGGGAACCAATCTGTCTTCTGACCTCTGCGTGTGTGTGTGTGTGTGTGTGTGTGTGTGTATATATATATATATAACATATATAAACTCAGGAATACACATAAAATAAAATAACATTGAAAAGTAAATGTCCACATAATGCATCAGCTTGTGTCAATGGCAGGATGACTTGTTGGCTTTATCTGGTAAAACAGGCACAGTGTTAGTGGGGCATTAGGTACCACTGTTGCCTTCATGGCCTGTCTCCCTGTCTAGGATATGAGATCTTCTCCACTCTGGGCCCACCATCAGCAGTCCCATGCTCATGTTACGGGCTGAAATCCTATTCCCTACTGCCTCCTGCCAACATAGTTAGCTGGTAATTGTCTACATGTTTTTGCTGATTCTTTGAGGGCACAGTTTTCACTGTGTACCCTGTCACTATCACTGGGGAGTGCCATCATGCTCCTGAGATACCTTCACACCAGCTGGAAGAAGCTGTGTCTTATGGTTGCATCACCAGGGTGGGCTAAGGGCAGCTCCACTTTGCAAATGTGGATTGCTTGGCCTAGTAGACCCCCGGCACCACTAGGGACCGAGTGCTGGCTTCCTGAGTGGCAGGAACCTCTCCTTTCCATCATACCCTTGCATTCTGAAGTTCTGTTTTCTATGGGAACCAAAGACTAATACAGCTGTGTGCCTGGTACTGTGGCAGATGTGAGATACTGGGGCAGCTGATATGGGTCAAAGGTCAGGCTCTAAGCTCCAGTTGGCCAGAATCCTTCATTCTCAAGAGCTCAGCCTTGCCCTTGTTGAGTCTTTGTCCATTTGTACAATGTACAGTAGCAGTGAACTATTACTCATGAACGTGAAGCACGCAGACTCCAAGAGTCAGTCTGTCTGTGTAGCTGTTTCTATGGCTCTGCCACAGCCTCTGCGATACTGGCATATCCTCAGCACTCCGGCCTTTCCCACCTAGCAGTGAAGTGATTTCTTCTCCCGTTGCCTTCAGCGTTCAGGCTGCACAGCCATAGAACAGACATGGTGAGCCTGCACCAGTGACCTCTCCTGGACGCTCTCTGATAGCCTGTCTTTCGTGACAAATCTGTCTCTGGGGAGGCTGAAGCTTTGCTTGTGCAGGCCGTGTGACATTAGTCCCTGGCATCTTCTGTTTAACAGATGACATTCCTAAAAAGAAGCTAGCTAGCATTTTCAGACCGCCCTCCCCAGACGTGCTCGCGTACTTGGACTTCAGTGTGTCTACCACAGGGATCTTAGCTGGAGTGAAGGTAGGACCTCATGGGCTCCTGTTGGCTTCAGCCTCATGGGAACACTGAGGGCACGGGCAGGGGTAAGGCTGCAGTAGGGAGGGTGTATGCGCTGCAGCTTTAAGAAGATGCTTTTTATCCAAAGCACAGAGCAGCAGTACTGTGTCTTAAAATTTATGTTAAACATTGATGAAGCCCAAAATCAGACACCTGAGAGCATTGCATGTGTTGCTGTTGATAGTAATGCCTGGTCTCTAGATGGGAGTGGCTTCGCTGAGTTTATTTAACGTGAATGAAGAGTCACTTAAAGCGACTGGTGGGAGAGCTCAGCATTAAGAGCACTTGCTGCTCTTGCAGAGGACCTAGATTCTGGCACTGTTTCAGGTGGCTCACAAGCACATGCAAGTCCAGTTCCAGGGGATTTGACTCCCTCTTTGGGCCTCTGTGGACACCAGCCATGCACTTGGTGTACATAAAGTCATACACATAAATGAAACAAATAAATCATTTTGTACAGTTAGAATGTGTATGTATGTAGCCATAGCATCTGGTTTCAGAGATTTCTACGTGCAATTTTTGTGGGTATTATTCGGGTTCTCTGGGGGTATGAGCCAACCATCTTAGAAAGTAACTTGGTGCTTGGTGATATGGAGCTGCATGCCCAGCCAACCACGGAGCATAGCAGACATGGCCTTTAACCCTTTCTTCCTTCACAGCCCTGAGCAGGCCTTTTCTTCACTCCTGCAGATGTCACACGCAGCCACAAGTGCCTTGTGCCGCTCCATAAAGCTTCAGTGTGAGCTGTACCCCTCACGGCAGATCGCCATCTGCCTGGACCCTTACTGTGGCCTCGGCTTTGCACTGTGGTGTCTGTGCAGGTGAGGGCATGCACCCATTGCTCCTGGGGCCTGTGACTCTTAAGAACCTTGGACCATTAAATGTTTTATTTGAGTGTCTAGGAATCTAAGATGTGTGAATGGGTTTGTTTGTTGGTTAGAGTCTGGGTTCACAACTTAATAAAAGAATAAAGATACTCAGGCATGTGGAGGTATATGCCTTTAGTCACAGCACTTGGTACTCAGAGCTGTTCTGAGTTTGAGGCCAGACTGGTCTACATGGCAAGTTCCAGGCCAGCTAGGCCTTTATAGAAAGACCCTGCCCACCCGCCCCCAAACAAAAAGAAAGAGAAAAGTAAGAATGAAAGAGCAAAAACAGAAAGAAAAGAAAAAGAAATAAAGGCTAGCAAGGTGTATGCAAATCTGGCAACGAGAGTTCAATCCCTGGGTCCACACAAAAGTAAAGGGAGATAGACTTGGTGAAGTGTCCCTCTGACCTGCACTGGTACACCCTGCGTACGTACACACACACACACACACACACACACACACACACACACAGAGGATCATTTTAAAAAAACGGACAAGACTGAGAGTATCTTTCATTAAATACAAACACTGCCCATTATTAGTGATTGGGAAGGGTGCAGTGATGGCGCACGCCTTTAATCCCAGTACTTGGGAGGCAGAAGCAGGCAAATCTTTGTGAGTTCGAGGCCAGCCTGGGCTATAGAGTGAATTCCAAGGCTACACAGAGAAACACTGACTTGGGGGAAAAAATAGTGATTGGGAAGAATCTTCTGCTTCATTCAAATGCTAAAAATCAGTGATCCACCTCTATAAATAGGAAGCCTCTTCCACACATTGTTGCTGCTGCTTTTGATTATTTGGGTGGCGTGCAGGACCCCACCACACAGTGGGTTTCTGTTCAACTCCCACTGGGCTTCAGAACAGACCCGTGCCCATTCAGGCTGGAAAAATGGTATATGTGAGGAAGGAGCAAGGATGCCTAGGGCTTGGCACGCTGGCTCCCTGCCAACTGTCTTTCTCCTCACAGCGTCTACTCTGGACACCAGTCAGTGCTTGTTCCCCCACTGGAGCTGGAGAGCAATGTGTCCCTCTGGCTGTCTGCTGTCAGCCAGTACAAGGCCCGTGTTACCTTCTGTTCCTACTCAGTGATGGAGATGTGTACCAAGGGTCTGGGTGCACAGACCGGCGCCCTTAGGGTAAGTGCCAGGCTGGGCTACACAGCCATGGTGGTCATTCCCAGCCCACACATGTCTGACAAGTTGCAGACCCCGTAGAGAGGAAGGTCTGTGAGGAGGTAGGACGGAGGGTTGGCTGTAGAGTTTTCAGGGTACTTACGGGTACTTCTGTGCTTAGAATTCCCCAGATGGAGGCAGAACTAGAGGAAACCTGCCTTTATGTGCTCAGATCTACGGCTAGACCCCATGGGTATCCCTCAGAGATTCCTTCAGTCAGTGCAGAGGGCGCCCGGCTCTGTGTTGTGGAGGGACTTCTTGCTCTTCTGCAGATGAAGGGGGTGAACCTGTCATGTGTGCGCACGTGCATGGTGGTGGCTGAGGAACGGCCCCGGATCTCACTGACACAGTCATTTTCCAAGCTCTTCAAAGACCTGGGCCTCCCTGCACGGGCTGTAAGCACCACCTTTGGGTGCAGAGTCAACGTGGCCATCTGCCTCCAGGTAAGTTGGTGGCACCTCGGGTCACTGGCACCTGCACCAGAGAATAACGTGTTCACAGACGACACTAGTACATAGCTTTATCTGTGTCTCCACCTTATGGCTGTGGATGTTACATTTCCCCATGGCCATTCGGCTTGGAGACTGTAAGGACTTTGTTTAGAAAGATAGTCTGTTCTTTCTGATGAACAGGAGTATTTAGAAATAAACAAGTTCGTTTTTAAGCAGTGACTATGATTGTATCACGAGCATATGCAGCTAATCTTTAAAACCAAGACTGAATTGCTTTCCTACGAAATCAACAGTAAACTGTGTGTGGAGGCGCACACCTTTAATCCAGCATCCAGGAGGCAGAGGCAGGCAGATCTCTTTGAGTTTGAGCCCAGCCTGGTCTACACAGTGAGTTCCAGGACGGCTAGAGCTCTATAGAGAAATGGCCTTTAAAAAACAATATATATCTCTATATATTCACAATATGTATATATACATAGATATACACACACATACATGTCATACATGTAGATTTTAAATTGGAGCACTCAGAAGGGTGATAGTTTGTCCTGGCCACTGTAGTTTAGGACTGTTAGTAAAGTAGGCCTCTAAGAAGTTTTAGAATCGACACGAGCATCCCAAGGCTTTCTCAGGAGCTCTCCCTGTTTTCTGATTTTTATACTAGTCCCTGCTTCACTTCTTTCTAAGCATTTCTGAGAGCCAAATACTGACCATATATCTGACATATTAAATGCTGTGGTGACCACAAAGTACCCTTTCTGGGTTCCCGAAGCATAGGCTCGGCTTGTGCCCTATTCTCTTGGTGGCTGCATGTGCAGGGCAGGTCTCTGCTCCAGAGTCCACAGCTGTCTGAAAAGTGTCACTGTTTCCCCCCTCCGTTTGCCCATATCCTCTCAGCCATGACAAGGCTGTGCTCCAGACTGCTGTAAGTTTCAGGTGGCTGTGTTGCCAGAAGAGACTAGGGGGTCGGGGCTGGGTGCACCGCTGTGGCTGATGTACAGGCTGGTACTGTGTGTTAGGAAATTCCGGAGTCTAGCTCTGAAGGTGCCCCCACCCATGCGTATGGGATGGCGTTGGGCTTGTTTGTCAGCATGTGAGTGCCACGTGCAGTGGCAGAACTTGTAACGATAGATCTGTGTTTGCTCTTTAAGATACAGTGATGTGCTCTTCTCTCTCACGGTGTTTCTCATGTGGCCTGTGGCCTTCTGTTTGTTTCCTGTGCTATTTCCTCCCTGTCTCCCTCTGCTGGCCGCCCTGGCCTCTGTCAGCCCAACAGGCTGGGAAAACTAGCTGAGCAGGTAGGACCTTGCCCTAGCCCTCATCCTTGCTAGTGTCTCCATGTCTGTCACCCCTACTTCCTGCTCCTTACCCCCACCCTGCTTCTATGAGTTCATGTGATCTTCTGGTGGATTCCAGAATACATGTTGCTTTTACTGTCTTAATTTATTCACAGTGAGAATGATTTGACTTTACAAGAGCTCCTTTGTAACCAAATGTAAAGAAAAATTTTCAGAGCTGGTGAGAGGTTATGCTGTCTAGACACTCTAGGGAATGTGGACCAAGGTATCCATTTAGTTTGATGTTCCTTGTCAATAAAATGGCAATGCTAGGCTAGTGGGGTGGGATGTCTCAGCAGGTAAAGGTACTTGCTACCAAGCCTGATGACCTGAGTTTAGTCCCTGGGACCCACAAGGTAGAAGAAGAGAAACTACTTCCCAAGTTGTCCTCTGACCTCCACAAACATGCTGTAGGCATGTGGGTGTACAAACAAGCACATACAGTTAAATAAATGTGATAATAATAATAAACCTTGGTGAGTGACAGTACAGCCCAGGACATCCTGCCAGCATGACACTCGAGTTGTTTGGCTCATCCTAGCCTCTGCTGTATTTAGTCCTGAGTTAGTAGACTCCAGGCCCTGACAATGCTGGGTGGATCTGTCCCCAGTCTGCAGTTTTGTTCAGAATAGCAGAGGCCAGTAGGGATGAAAATTAATCAGTACTGACAGAAATTCCAGGATTTGATGCTTTGATTTGCAGTCACTGAATTGCTCAGCATCATCTAGCCAAGTAGATGTTTGGATGGACAGCATCAGTTCTGCCACGGGGACCATGAGCCCTTGAGCAGACTGGTTGCAAGATGCACAGCTTCTGTCGGGGTGTCAAAGACAGCCTGGGAGGAGCTTTTACGTGGCCATGCTTGTGAAACCTGGCAGAGCACAGGGATTCTGAAAGGAGTTCCTCTCTTGTTCTCCTTCCAGGGCACAACAGGTCCAGATCCCACGACTGTCTATGTGGACATGCGGGCACTGCGGCATGACAGGTACAGCCCCTCCCTGTCTGCACAACCTCGTTCACACTCTAAGTGCTGTAGGCTATCTCCAGCGTCCTGTGTGGCGAGGATGCCGGCCAAGGCAGGAACACTTGCACCCAGGAAATGACATTGTGGGCTCACTCGGACACATGTGATTTGCCCTTTTAGAAATTACTGTGAAGTAAATTTTATTCTGAATTTTTTTTCTTTGTCAATTTTTAGAGTTCGTTTGGTGGAACGGGGTTCTCCGCATAGTCTACCGTTGATGGAGTCTGGAAAGGTAGTAGAAGCTGGTGTGGGCAGTGCTGGGGTTGTGTTCCTCCTGACTAGGATACCACCTGGGGAGTGGGATTGGCCACTGAAGAGGCCAGCAGTGTGAAGTTAGATATCTGAATACCCAGAGCTTAGAGCCCATAGTTGGAGGGCCTGGGTACAGATGTAGAGAAGGGACTGCCTCTTTGCAGACAGGTTCAGGGGTGGGATGGGCAGGCTGCTCAACTCTGGATCTGTGTAGTCTGTCCTGCTCATGTACTTCCTCAGCTTCAGTGGCAGGAAGGGAGGGATGTATGAGAAATAGGACTTGCCCGTGCCACTGAATCAGAAGTCTAGGAGGTTTCTTTTCCCCAGGGCCCTTAACAACTTTCCTCCTGCAGATCCTCCCAGGAGTGAAGGTCATCATTGCACACACGGAGACCAAAGGGCCCCTGGGAGACTCACACCTGGGTGAGGTGAGTGCTGCTGGGTGTGGACCAGGGTGAGAGGTCATCATTGCACACGCAGAGACCAAAGGGCCCCTGGGAGACTCACACCTGGGCGAGGTGGGTGCTGTTGGTTGTGGACCAGGTGAGAGCCTTCCAGACCCTGGATTGTCTCTTCTCCTCTCAGAATTCTGTTAGGGTTCAGGTATTCTTTTGGGACTCCATATGTCTTTATGAAAAGATCAATTTTTATTATTCTTTATTGTGTGCATGTGTGTGTTTGTGTGTGTGTATGTTCTGTGGGTGTATGCACACAACTGTAGGTGTCTGTAGATGTCAGAGGCTGAGATCTTTCCTGGAACTGGAGCTCCAGGTGGTTGTGAGCCACCTGAGGATGTGCCGGGAACCGAACCTAGGTCCTCTGGAATCTTAACGCTTTCCATCTTCTGTATGTCTCTTAAGAATCCTAGTAATCTCCTTCCCACTTCTCCTGCACTCTCAGACCCTGCTCGGATTATATAGGGCTTTACAGCATGTGGATAAGAGGCCTCTCCTCTCACCGGGTCACCCCACCAACAAAGTTAAGAGAACATTGGGGTGCCAGGGAAGCCACATGGGACCATCATTAGCCAGGGGACAAGAACAGCTGTTTTGGGGAGAACTGATCAGCCACTCCTTAAAACTAGGTATAGCATCAGTGCCAAGGTCACAGACCCAATGGCATCAAACACTGACCACAGGTTCAAGGCCACACGGGACTTTATTCCAGGCTCAGGATTCTTGGTGACCCAAAGACTCAGCCGTCTATGGGGCAGTTGTGGCACACAGAGCCTGTCACCGGCATTAGGTAGATAGGAAATGATGCTCACAGGAGCAGGAGAGCCCCTCACTTCCAGGTAACATTCACGCATGGGCAGTGCACAGATGTTCCCACTCATGGAAAGTGGGCCAGTGGAGCCTCTTGCAGACAGTGGGAAAGTGGGGTCCATTCACGGGCACTAGACAGGTGGAATACTTCACAGAGAGTGGGCATTGGGGCCCCTCACTTGTGTACAGTGGGAAGATAGGGCCCCTGGCTTATGGGCAGGGGCAGGAAGGGCCTCTTATTTATGGGCACTAGGCAGATAAGGGCAAGGAGAGCCTGTAAGAGAGTGCCCACAAGACATGGGAGTCTGATCTGAATGGGAGACCCACTCCTCATGGGAGCTGCCCTTCTTTCTACTTCTCTTTTTGGAAGTTGCTGTGTGACATTGTCAGAGTGGGCAGCTTGTGGGTCGGGGTGGGCTCTGTCTAAGAGGCCCCTTGACACTATTGAGGACTATAGGCCACACCTATAGACTTTAGTCTATACATGGATGCATATGAGCTCATATGTGAGCATCCTGCACGAATGCACATGACCGCAGGTGCACAGGGCTGTTGTGGACACCAGTGTGCCATTTGCATTGTTTAGGCACGAGTGAGTGAGCAGCTATGTGTTTTCCACAGAGTGCACTTTAACCTGCCACGTTGTGAACTGACGACAACCCCCATTCTCTCAGTGTCACTGTCATTTGCTGTATGGAAGTGGGAGCATCCAGACAGGACAGAGCCCTACAGATGCCATTCCTGGAACAAAGGAACAGTTTATTTTAGAAGAGGTTATGTTAGGCATACACACACACACACACACACACACACACAAAACACAAATCCTGGCAATCAGGATGCTGAAGCAGGAAGATTGTGAATTGGATGCCAGCCTGAGCTACATAGCAAGACCCTGTCTAAAAGAAGGAGGAAGGAGTAGGGGGAAGAAGAAAAAGAAAGCATAATAATAATTAGTCATATTTGTGTTTGCTCTCTGTGCTTGTAGTTGTATTCAGTTCACAAAATAAGATGCTGGAAATGCTGCCCTTACCTTTTTGGTGTTGTCTTGAGGTCATCTTGGGCCGTGGACTCTGCAGGACGGAGTCAGTACTCAATGGTTTGCTTGTCCACTAGATCTGGGTGAGCAGTCCCCACAATGCCACTGGGTACTACACGGTCTACGGGGAGGAGACACTTCATGCTGACCACTTCAGTGCCCGGCTGAGCTTTGGAGACACCCAGACCATTTGGGCAAGGACTGGCTACCTTGGCTTTCTTCGCAGGACAGAGCTGACTGATGCCAGTGGAGGTAAGGGCTCCTTGGTAAAGGGCTTGCCCCAGCACTGCAGGGATTGGGGGTTCTGTTGCTATATATAGCCTGTAAGCCTTGCCTCCCCTTTGGGAGTGGAGCCTTTAATTACCTGACACACACACATACACCACTGGCTGTAATTTGTGTTGTTCAGTGTGGGATAAGGAATAGGCTTCAGTACACTTCTCTCCGAGTGCTGCTGTTCCTCCTTCCATTGCTGCCCTTCACAATCTTAGACTCTTGACCCCTGAAGAGGATTTGGTGAGGGTGGTGGCGGCTATTGGCCGTACGCTGTGAGTTTCCTCCCAAGTGACACAGCCATTCCAGAAACTGCATTCTTTATCAGTGTGGTGTACTCTGCATGGCTTTTCAGTCTTATTTATGGTGCCCTTTCCACCCTGAAGGTGTGCTCTGCGTGGTTCTTCAGTCATACGTGGTGCCCCTTCCTCCTGCTGGGCCAAGCTGTGATGGTTGCCTATTGTCCAGTCCCTGCAGGCCTAACAGCCAGAGTCGGGACTTTTGTAGCCTGTGGTTGCTATACCATTCTGTAACTAAAATTATTTAAAAACACATTAACACCAGGTCAGCACTTGGGAGGCAGAGGCAGGCGGATCTCTGTGAGTTCGAGGCCAGTCTGGTCTACAAGAGCTAGTTCCAGGACAGGCTCCAAAGCCACAGAGAAACCTTGTCTCAAAAACCAAAAAAAAAAAAAAAAAAAAAACTAAACACGTTAACATACACTGCTATAACTGCTGAGGTTGTTGACCACCACACAGGTAAGACTAAGTTGTTGGCATCTCCACCAGCCCTCTTGTCTTGGCGCACAAGACCCAAGGGATATTGGTGTCATGGCCTCCGTGTGGCACAGGGCGCCTGGTAGGGTTCATACCCGGAGGGTAGGCATACTCACTGTGTAACTTACTTCCTAACCATGCACATCCTCGTGTTCACAGAGCGACATGATGCACTGTATGTTGTTGGGTCTCTGGATGAAACGCTAGAGCTGAGAGGCATGCGATACCACCCCATCGACATAGAAACCTCTGTGATCCGCGCACACAGGAACATTGCAGAATGGTAAGAGCTGACGGAGGGATTTCACATGCTGTCCATCCAGCCTCTCCCTGGGCAGGAGCACTGCACACAAGGGCAGCACCAGGCACTGTTCTACCGTGAGCACAGTCCTCACACGGTTACAGTCTCTGGTGAGCTAGACTGCCCTCTCCTTTCTCCCAGAAGGACCTGCATCTTTCTTCTTCTAGATACATTTCTACAGAACAGTAGCAGGATGTATCCTGGTCCTTTTTCCCTTCCTGATCAGGTTTAAGTCACACAACTGTCTTCAACATACAGGCAGAATGTGAGATTGCCACTGCCTGAAGAATTTCTAGTTTAAATGTGGTTTTCCTTTTAAACAGTGCTGGCCATGGTCTCTTCACTCTCTAGGAGCTTGCCTGGGATAGTACAGCTTTGTTCTTGATTCTTATTCCTATAAGATGCAGTTAGTCCGGTTTTAAGATCGTAAATGACGTTAAATGGCGGTGCTGTGCCAGTGATGTGAGCAGGCGTCTTTGCTCAGTCTGGCATATTTCCTAGCATCTGCTCCTGCGCTGTCCATCTCTGACTGATTGTTCTTCTTCAGTGCTGTGTTCACCTGGACCAATCTGCTGGTGGTGGTGGTGGAGCTGGACGGTCTGGAGCAGGATGCCCTGGACCTGGTAGCACTGGTCACCAATGTCGTGCTGGAGGAACACTACCTTGTAGTGGGTGTGGTGGTCATCGTAGATCCCGGGGTGATCCCCATCAACTCTCGGGGTGAGAAGCAGCGCATGCACCTGCGCGACGGCTTCCTGGCTGACCAGCTGGACCCCATCTATGTGGCCTACAATATGTGAGTGTAGCTGGACAGAGCTGGGTGTACGAACCAGCAGAGGTATAAGGAAAGATGAGCTGCACT
Organism: Microtus oregoni; assembly: GCF_018167655.1. Taxonomy (NCBI): domain Eukaryota; kingdom Metazoa; phylum Chordata; class Mammalia; order Rodentia; family Cricetidae; genus Microtus; species Microtus oregoni. Next base: position 19,125,313 of record NW_024543220.1, read on the forward strand.
ATTGACGCCCTGGGAGAAGGGATTTCAGGCTTCACCAGTTCACCCCTGCGTGTGCTTTTCAGATCCTCTCGACAGCATCCTGACTGTCTTGTCAGAACACGTCTGAATCAACTAAAGAAATGTTCTGGGTCTGCCAAGTGTATTTACCAAAATATGGGTGACTGGGAAGGGAAGGAAGCCTGGTGTTACGCTGCGGACATTGCCAACACTACGGCTGTTCCCTGCTCTACTGCGAGCTTGCACTTTCTTACCCTAAAAATATTCCTGATTTCTAAATATATAATTTCCTGATTATTTATTCCCACTTGTACTAGCAAGCATATACGTAAAGTCTATGCTGGAGAGAACTTTTGAGCCAAGCCTGCCTAGGAGGGCTGAGGAAAGGAGCAGCCCCCTCTCCATGTTCACAGACTCCACTGAGCCACACAGCTTCCTTTTCCAGTGTGATAACTGGAGCAGGTGTGCCTGGTTGTCTGCGTGTGTTGTCACTAATGCTCAGTAAGTGCCATTTGGACTACTTAGCTCTATTTCAGAACGATAAACCAGCATTTAATTTAAAATCGCTTCCTAGCCTATAACTTAGTGACATTTAAATTGCAAGTTCTCATGACATCACAATATTAATTCTTCTCATGAAGTATAGTGAATTATTTTCATGAACAGGTCTGGAATCATGAGTGGCAACCTAAGGTCTTACCCGTGTGCTAGCTGGGTCTCCTTCACACTTGAGTTGCCGTGGGAGCCTGACTGTCTAGGACGGACACCGCTGCAGCCTCTTGGCTTTGCATTTGAGTTATGTGCCTATAACATTTGGCCAAACCATTTAGTTATTTTATCCAAACTTGAAATCCAAGTGATCTAATATTGTACTTACGTCAGAAAAGAGAATGTAAAATCCTTTAGATACTTCTGAGAATTTGAAGTCGAGCATGAATCTAAGATTATTTTTATATGACTAATCAAAGACTAGTGTTATCAAGTTGTTGGGATTGGGGGACTTTCAAGGGTAGAGAAGTTTATGACTCATACCTGCTTCACAGAAACAGCTCGATTTTTCTAGAGTTAGCCTGGACTTGTGCGTCAGTGAGTCTAGCTACCTGGTCCCCCTCTGCGTCTCCCTCTTGGAAAGCACCATGTGCAACAGCCTTCTTGCTCACGGTGTCAAACTGTGGTGGAGTATGTGGAAACATACTGGAACTTTACTAATCACGTTATGATCGTGTACAGAATCGTGTAACTTACGACTTGGCCAGAGCTTTTGCAGCAGACTGGTGAAGGCTCACAGTGACGACCGGAACAGACCGCCCATCCACGGTCTCAGTGTTGTAGTTTTATAGTAAACAGCGCTTGGAAACTTTTTGTATTAAAAACTCAGTGGCAGTAAGAACGTATCTGGTAAGTTAAGATTTTAAGAATCGTATTAAAATGTTTTAAAGTTACTCTCTGGGAATTCTGTATATCACACTAATTTTTTATATCATGTTAATAAAAGCTATTGACTTTGTAATTCTGCATTTTGAAATGTGTGAAAGGGTTTTAAATTTTTCCCCGAATAGGATGTATTTTATTATGCATTATTTCTTTCAGAAATACAAAAACAGTTATGCATATATATATATATATATATCATATAAAATCTGAAAAACACATTAAAGCGTAAGAAAGGAAATTTACAATCTACACTCCTACTGATGAAGTAATAGCAGTCTTGGTATTGCCATGAATCTCAGGGATTTTTTAACCTTTAATTTTTTTTTCTTTACAAAATTAGGACCATATACTTATTTTATAATCTGCTTTTGTACTTAATAAATTGCAGACTTTTGAATCTGTCACAGACATTCTTCACATGTCTTAATGACGACCTTGTGTGGTGTGCACGAGTGCATGCAGCATTTCCTGGGCTGCTGTACCCTCACCACTCACCACCGCGCCCTGAGTCGCCTCCCTGATGCCGCCTTTCGTTCCCACCTGGCCTCAGTTCTACTGGCAGCGTGGGTAGGTCAGAGTTTGTGGTGGGTGTGGTCCCTGGGTACATTACCCCAGCACTGCAGTGCTGGCTACCCCTCTAACACTTCATGTCTCTCTCCTGCTGTGCTCTTCTTGACTGCCTTTGAGGTTAAAGACTAGAGCTTCCTCCCTGAGCTCCCTGCTCAGCTTTGCCTCAGGCTGCTTGGAGAGGCTCTCGGGACCCCTGCAGAGATCTGGCCACCTTAGAGCATCTCCTCAGAGAGGGCCAGGTGGAGAGTGCAGCTTCTCAGCATGGTTGACTCAGGTGCCGCTGTGAGTGTGAATCACTGATCAGCAGAGGACAGACTTCCCCCAACCCCAACAAGTAAAAGTGTCATTTTTGGGTAGGCGATATATAGTTTGGGAGCCTGTACTGGCATGAAATTCATGCCCAACTCTAGTCCCATGGGCAGTAGCCTCCTAGAAGGTTCTTGAAGAGAAAGCAGTTAACCACATCTTCTTTCTAGAGGGGTTCAGGAGGCTTGGATAAGCAGATGCCCCTGACCATGTGGGAAGTGTAGCCTCCATGCAGAAAGTCTGAGTCTGTGCAGCCTTTGAACAGAGCTTTCTGCGGCCCCAGCTACCTTTCACCTAACTTTGGGCTGTGCCTGAGGGATGGGGTGAGGTCTGGGCCGCCCTACTTTAGGGACTTTTAGTCTTTGTCCTGATCTGGTGTGTACTCTATTTTTATTTTTTGTTTAGTGGTGGAAAATTTTTACATTGTTATTTTATGCAAGCACATTGTTCAGTTGACTTAATGAGTTTTTAAGTACCTAGAAAAGGGGTGGATAAGAAAAATTAGAATTTTCCTAGAATAGCTTTTTAATATTTATGATGTGATTTTTCTTTAATTGCAACTTGAATTATTTGAACCTTCATTATTTGAGTATCTAGGTTAAAAAGATGATGTTCAGCTTCCTGCCATTCTTGACTCAGCCTCACCAAGTGGCAAGCAGGCCCTGTGCACAGCAGATCAGCCATGACTTCCAGCCACTGAAGGGCACATTTGAGGAACCCTTCATTCCCCCAGTGCATTATAGACAGCAGAGGGAGCCAGGGAGATAGAGTTAGCTGGAAGAAGACTTTACACTGTAGATGGGCTTTTCTTTGGGCCCCCAGCTCACAAAAAAGTGACATGAAGGCTTATTATTAATTTTGAAAGTTCAGCCAGTAGCATAGACTTGTTCCTAACTAGTTTGTTGTTGTTGTTTTTTTTTTTTTTAGTTTTTCGAGGCAGGGTTTCTCTGTAGCTTTGGAGCCTGTCCTGGCACTAGCTCCTGTAGACCAGGCTGGCCTAGAACTCACAGAGATCCGCCTGTCTCTGCCTCCCTAGTGCTGGGATTAACTAGTTTTTATAACTTAAATTAACCCGTATCTTTTAATCTGTGTTTCTTTATGTAGCTTTGTTACATTTATTCTGTACTCCCCATCCTGCTTCCTCTCCTTCTGGCTGGCGATTCTACCCTTCTTCTTCCCAGCATTCTCTTGGCCCTGAAAATCCTGCCTAGCTATTGGCTGTTCAGCTTTTTATTAAACCAATCAGAGTGACACATCTTCACAGTGTACAAAAAGATTATTCCACAACATTTTCCCCTTTTTGTCTAAATAAGAAGGAACGGGTTTTTTTTTTTTTTTTAACTGTAACACAGTAGAACTATATATAATAAGAACATATACCTCAGCTCATACGAGAGACTTCAGGACTAGGAAGCAACATTTGGCTCAGTTTGGAACCTTTTTTTTTTTAATTTTCTCAGGTCTTATATATGAAAGTATATAAGAAAATGCAGCCACCATGTTACACACCCTTTGTAGATGGATTTTCCTTTGGGCCACCAGCTCACAAAAAAAAAAAAAAAAAAACGACACAGAGACTTATTATTAGTTATGAAAGCTTGGCCGGTAGCGTAGGCTTATTTGTAACTAGTTCTTATAACTTAAATTAACCCCTCTCTTCTAATCTACATTATTTTCTGTGGCTAGGTTACCTTTACTCTGTGCTCCGCATCCTGGTTCCTGTCCGTTTGGCTGCTGACTCCCCCCCTTCTTCCCAGCATTCTCTCTGCCCTGAAAATCCTGCCTAGCTATTGGCCGTTCAGCTTTTTATTAAACCAGTCAGAGTGACACGTCTTCACAGTGTACAGAAAGATTATTCCCCAACATTACACTGTGGCCAGTCTCCTCTGTCCATGTCCTACACGAACAACAGTGCCATCCTAAAAGAAGTCTGCTGAATAGAATTTTGATTCCCAGTCCCGAGTTAGAATGTTAATATTAGTTTGTGAGACCTATAGAACTGTTGACAATAAATATTTACTTAGCAACGACTGCTCACTGGAAGCAGAGACTTAAGTGGCCCTTGCTCATTTGGGCTGGGGAGGGTATTGTGATCAGACTCTGCTTTCTTGGGCATCGTTGGCACAAACAGGGTAAGGGAGATGTTAAGGAGAAGCAGCCTCTTCCAGTGACAGTGGCTCCAGCTGTGGAGGCTCGGGTCTGTTGGAAGCATTAAGAATGCTGTCCTATAGACCTGCAGTTGGTGGCCTGCCTTGACTCTTCTGGGTCCTGCTTCTACAGGGGCACGGCGGTCTGCAACACATGCTTCATTGCTGAGCATTGATTTCGTCCCCTAAGTGATTCTTCACCAATCCTTCCTGGGACCAGACAGCTCACAGGAATGCCTAACGTAGCAGAAATAATGATGGGCTAACTTAAAGCAGCTTTGGGAAGGCTTCCTGTTTTCCTTCCCAAAGCAAATCAGCTTCCTAATTAGTTACGTGTGGCTGGAAAGCTCAGCTCCTTCGAGCCTGCAAGCCTTCGCTCTGCTTCCGCTTGTGACCTTCGTGTCTGCCACAGGAACAGCGCGGCTCCTTTTCTGTCTCACTCGTGTTCAAAGAACTCGTGGCAGGCTGTAGTCACCATGGAGACAAAGGCCATAAATTCCTGGAAGTCACACTCTCCATCTCCATCTTCATCCAGTGTTTCCATGACTTTGTCCACGACTTCCTGTTCTTTGATTTCCTGAGAGAGAAAAAAAGAAAAGCTGATTAAGTCCTTTCTAGATGTGATATAGAGCTATCAAAATGTTATTAAAAGTACTAGGCTGATCATTTGCATCAGAAAAACAATCCCAATGTAGGAAATGAGAAATTCTAGCAGTCCTCTGTGAGCCAGGGACAGCCAGCCAGACGGAAGCGGGGAGAGTCTGTGCCTGTCCTCTTCCCTCTGGTCTAGTGGGACCCGGGGTTACTTTAAACTAGGGAACCAAGAAGAAACAGATGGCACTGGAACACGTGTGCAGTGAACTCAGTGCTCCTGAGCACGCATGCATTTGTGAGCCATGCAGATTCACTAAAATAACCCTTGGGAATGTGTCAGAGCTGCTAGTTGTCCTGTCCTTCTGTCTTCTTGAGTTATTCCCTAGGTGTCATAGGCTTTTTCCTGACAGTTCTGACACCAAAACCGGATGGATGGTAAGGCTACTAACTGATGCCCAGACCAGAAGAAATGGTGAGGCAGCCGATGCATCAAGAGTGCAGCCCTGGAGACAGGTGGGAGAGGTGCAGACTCTGAGCACTGAAGATCCTCAGTTCTGTTTCAGTGAACAACCCTGCTCCCCAATCCCCTATCCCCCTGCAGAAGAGCTCTGAGGAGAAGTCAAGGGCTTCCCTGAGTTCCAAAGATTCAGGTGTAAACGATGGTAATTCCTAGCAGCTCATGAGAACTCTGAAATATCTTCCAAAACATAGAGGGCACAGTATAGTTCCTCCAGTTATACCACAGGTGCTATGAATCTGATGCTACGTGTCCTCCAGAGGCTCCTTGGTGCCAGCCCATGTCACCACAGGGAGGTGGTAGAACCTTTGGGAGGAAGTGATCACTAGGCCAAGCCCTTCCTTTCTTTGTTTCCCTCCTTCGGGTGGGCACCGTCATCAAAGGCTCTCTGATCCCCTCCTTTGAGCTGATTTTCTCTAGTACTTTTGTTAAGCCAAGCCAGCAAGCATGTAGGATACCTTGAAATCTTAACATAAGCTATCGTTAATAAGTGTGACATCATGTTTTTCGGTCCTAAAATCATGGTAGCAGCGAGTATTTTAAGCTTCTTTCTATAGAGCTTTGATTCCATGTGAAGAGCCCGGCCTGCTCATCTCACGACTACATACTTGCCCTTAAAGATAAAGAGGTAAGACTCTTCGGTTAAGTCGAGAGGTGGAATGGGTGTGGCGATAACTGAATGCCTGAGAAATCAATCCCCCTAAGTGGAGACTTCTCCAGCAGGCCCGCCGGCCTGCTACCTGCACAGCAATGAAGTAACTGGCTGAAGTGGAAGAAGGAAAACTCCAGCCAAACATCCAGCCACAGCATCAATATGGACCCAGTTAACTTGGGATGTGACTTCCTACTACCATATGACAGGGCTGTGCACTTGATCGAACACTGACCAGTTTTCCTCGGACTGTATGGTTTGCTGCTTCTATGACCCGGTGAGCTTCCTGTGGTCAGATGCATCGTATACCACCAGTATTTCCATCTTTTCTCACTCAAGGTGTGCCATGAGCCAGCCTTGGTTTAGGGGACCAAGGGAGCATGGGTGGCAGATGGATTACAGTTCACTTCCACGGGAACTCTTGGTTTATGGACAGTAGAAACACTAGCACGTGATTCCAGGGCCGAGGAGACAATGGGGAGTGAGTGCTTTCACCACCCGAATATTAGGCACCAGGAGAAGAACAGGGCTTGCCAGGCACCCTTGTGCCTCTTCCAAAGTGGACTCCAAACTAAACTTGTGCCTGGTCAATGTCATATGATTCAGGGAGCCCCCTCCTTCTCTCGGTCAAGTTTTCACTCATGGATATGCTAGGTTGGGTGCTTGCTGGACCTGTGTCTCTCAAGTATTGAATGCTCAGTAAATGTTTATTTACCATCTGACATTTCTTACCTCTGTAGTCAATACCAGACAGCTGGACAAAGCCAAAAGATTTCTTCCCCCCCCAAAAAATCTCATGCTTAAAAAAAGTATGTGTGTGTGTGTGTGTGTGTGTGTGTGTGTGTGTGTGCATACATATTCTCAGGCTGTGGTAAACGTGGATCCCAGGGTTCAAACTCAGATCATCAGGCCTGGTGGCAGGTGCGTTTACCTGCTAAACCACCTCACTGGTCCAGTTCTGCTTCCGGGTCGAGAGGCGTTATCCTTGCATGGCTGAGCCTGGCCTCCTGCTTTCACTCTAAGTACTAAGACTACAATGTGCACCCCCATGACCAGCTGGCAGTTCTTGAGTGTTAGTGCCGTCATCACCAGTGGACCCTTCGATTCAAGGGACAGAAACAGCCCATCTAAGCTTATACGTGGAGGGCTTAGCTGTCTGAACAAGCTTCCAGAAGCAGCCCTGGCATCCAGAGACAGAAGCCGTCTGAGAACCGTTTCTAGTGCAGCTCAGCGATCCTTCTGTAAGGCTTACCTCCAGGAAGTGGGACAGCTCATTGTTGATGAGCTCCTTGAGTTCTGATTTCTTCAGCTTGTGCTTGTCGCCCTCGCGCCCGGAATACTGATGGAAGATGTCAATGAGGGCCACCATGGCCTTCTCCAGCTCAGACATCCTGGAGGCTGCAGAAGAAAGACAGCTTTACATGGTTTCCACCCTGTTCTTTAAAGAGTTTAATAGGCTGCTTGCAGACCTCAGCCCAAATGAGGGATGGAGAAGTCTGGCCAGGAGAGGCGTTCTGCGACCCCACAGTGACCACAGACCATTCTCTGCCTTCTAGGCCTGCCACCTCCCTTCTGTGTCCCCGTGGGCCACAGGGTTAAGTTTCCAGGACAATTGGCTTCTGGTTGGGTTACGTCTATGAGGAAGTAGCAAAGGTCACTCAGAACACCAGGGGATGATTCCAGCTTTCCCTGGTGGCCCCCCAATCCTGGAGCTCACCAGGGTGTAGCATTAGCTGGTGGATTTGAGGACACTAAGATGACAAGCAGCTGGTACATATAAAAAAATCAAGTCCACAAACAGTTTTTAAATGCAGTAAACAGTATCCTCATTTAGCAATAATGTCAGGCGTTAGGGAGACAAATGCAGAAGAAAAGAATTGTGCTTCCAGAAGAGCCTGAGGAACAAGAACAGGAGCATCCTGGCGAGTTTTATATCAACTTGACACAAGCTGAAGTCCTATCTGAGAGGAGGGAACCTCAACTGAGAAAATGTTCCAGAAGAGCCAGCTGTAGAGCATTTTCTTAAGTAGTGGTTGATTGTGAAGGGCCCAGCCCGTTGTGGGTGGTTCCATCCGGAGGCTGGCAGTCCTGGCTTCTGTAAGAAAGCAGACTGAGCAAGGCAGTAAGCAGCCCCCCTCCATGGCCTCTGCATCAGCTCCTGCCTCCAGGTTCCTGCCCTGCTTGAGTTCCTGTCCTGACTTCCTGTAATGATGAACTGTGATGCAGAAGCTGAGTAAACCCTTTCCTCCCCAGCTTGCTTTTTAGTCGTGGTGTTTTATCACGGCAATAGAAACCTAACTAAGACAAGGAGCTTATCTTTATTCGAATTAATATATAAATTTAAGCTGTTTAAATAAAAATTATGAGTAAGATTTTTGAGGGGATAGGTGACAAACATTAAAACTGTAAAATTCATCTGGGAAATAATCATAACACTGCCCCGTTCTGAAAGACAGCAGTGAAATGACCTTCCAGAAACATTAGTCCAAGGTCATCTGATTCTGCTGGTGTCCTAACACCGGGAGACCAGAGCACCACAGCCAGGCGTCCCATGCCTATTCATTAGCCTGGCCCCAGCACAGGGGCTTCTTTGTGAGCAGGAATGCCAGCGAGGAGCAAACAGCCTTCGCAGCGGGCACCTGATGCACAGCCAGCGCCTGAAGAGACTGGGGGTGCATGCTGGGAGGGCCTCTCGCTTCTCAGAGTGACTCAGTTAACAAAGGCAGCCTGTGGCTCCGTTCAGAAAACAGCCACTTGGGCAGAGGCATGTGACAGCTCTTGGCCTTGAGTTCTGATCCTTAAAGCAGAACCTGCACTGTCATAACTAAAAACAAGCAACAACAAAATGGTTGAAATCTCACTCCCATGTTGAATATTTTACATTTTAGAATAAAACTTTGTTAACTTTTTAAATTTTTTATTAATGATCTTCCAAAGGAAACAGATTGAAGGTTTTTACCTTGTCTGCTATTTGGTTTGCTAAAGTTCTACAAAGTAAAGGTACTTTGTTTTGCTCAGAAATCCCAGACTCCTGGAGGACCTCATATAAGCAGAACTATCCAGAGGGACTAAAGTATAATATTTTATTCTCTTAGTTTAAAAAAAATCTACATATATGGGTGCATGCTTGTCTCTAGTGTATACATGCCTGGTGCCTGCAGAGGCCGGAAGAGGGTGTCATAGCCCCTGGAACTAGAATTGCTGGCAGCTGTGAGCTGCGTATGGATCTCTCCAGCCCCAGCTATAGGTTTTTTAGTTTGTTTGTTTTTATGAAAGAAAATAAGTTTAGTTCCTGTAAAGAACAGTGAGAAGGGCAGAGAATTGCTTTGTTTTGAGACAGGGTTTTACTATGTAGCTTTGGAGCCTGTCCTAGAAATAGCTCTTGTAGACCAGGCTGGCCTCAAACTCACAGAGATCCACCTGCCTCTGCCTCCTGAGTGCTGGAATTAAAGGCGTGTGCCACCGCCCAGCTTGCCTTCTTTTTTTTTTTTTTTAGATTAAGCTAAGGTTTCACTGACCCCAGACTCTCTTCTAAGCCATGGTCTTCTTGCCACCGTTGGCCCATACCCAGCACAGTTACTGATTAAAAAAATAAATCTTGAGAAACTCTGTATCATGCTTGACACTTCTCAAGGTCTTGGCTGTGGGAGGAAAGGGTTAACACATATTTTTGGATGAGGACTAGAAATTAAAAAGAAAAGGCATTACACATATCCCATATGCTAGAAACATCCACCAGATTCAACTGTTTTTATAACCACATTACAAATTCCCGCTGTTCTTCCTTTCATCTAAAGAAGCATTGGCTTGTAGTTGGCCCTCAAAGACAGATGCAGCAAATGCCCCTGTGAACATTCTGCATTTGTCTTTTGTAAGGAAAGCAGAGGACATGCGCTTCTGGGAAAAATGCTGCCTGTAAGGTAAGAGGCCCTCCTGGAGACTGTCCCTCCGCAGGCGGTAATGGAAAACAGAGCCCATTCCTAACCCCTATTTCTATATGCCAATTCATAATTATCTGAAAAGATTTAATTCTTTTTTGTGTGTGTGGTGTCTGGAGATGTAGGAGCTTAGCATTTCAAATAGAGAAACTAGAAAAGCCTTCAGGGGCGCTTCAGGGTCGGGGGGAGGGGGGAGAGCGGCTGCGAGGAAGGGGGAGCTCTAGCTGAGGATTGGGGCTAACCATGCACCAGGAGAGAAAAAGCTTGCCTTCGGAGTTAGAAAAGAAGCAATATATGTGTGCCACCTCTGAAAACACCGACGGTCGTTCTGAGTTATCCAAAATGACTTTAGGTTTCCCTGTCTTAATGAAAATAAAACTGCAGACAATATCAATATCAACAACGGTCACAAGAAAACAGTGAAGTCAGGCTTAAATCACAGAATGTCATCGGCAATTTTGAAATGCTGCTAAATGTCCCCAAAGGGCCTTTCATTTTCAGCTCTCCATCCTACCCCTCCACCCCTCACCTTTCTAGGAAAGAAGAGGAAAAAGAGCGGTTTTTCTTGAGTCCTGTCAGTGGCTCTGTCTCACCTCCTGGTCACCTTTTGCTGCTGGTGTCCTCTCTGGCTTCGGTGTCTGAGTGGCAGGAGCATAGACAGAGCAGCTTCTTATTCCTCTTCCAGAGAGGACTGGGTGTGGGCTTGGCGCAGTCTGCTGCAGGCTGAGGCTGCCAATGGGGGCCAAGGGTAGGGAGGTGCTGGACAGCCAGCCTGCATACAGGGCCCCATTGACTGCGCACCCTGGGGATTCACTGGGCAGTCACAATGATACGATCTAGAGAGAAAATGGGCCTCTAGGGCAGGAAGCGTAGAGTCAGCTTTTCTGGGGTCTTTTAAAAGTATTATTACATGAATATTGATGGGATCCCAAAGGCAAGGATGGGGTGTGGAAAGAGGAGTGAGACAGAATGGATTGATTTTTTTTTTTTTAAAAAAACAAGCAGAAATGCAGCCAAGAACTGGAAGCTTCTAGTGCTGGGTGCAGGAGACTGTGTACTCATGGCTGGCTTCCAAGGAGTATTGAGCATCTTGCCTGCCTGCCAGGTTTCTGGCCCCCTCTCGCAGGTATGACATGTGGTGGATGTTGGTGCTGGACAATGGGCTTCTCTGAACCCAGTGTGTTCAACAACCAGGACGAGGTAAATCTGTTACTGTCGCATCTCGGGAAAAGTTCTTAAGAGTGGAGATGTGCCAAGGCTGTCTTAGGTCTCTCTCTCTTTAGCCTGTAAAAGATTATGCATTTCTGAGCCAGAAATGCTTTAAAAAAAAAATAGCCTGTTCAATGCTGTGTCCCTCATCAAGGCATGGGTGAACCCAGAAAGCACTCTGCGCTCCCTTTGCCCATCTGAACAACACCACGCCCCAGCTTCCAACAGAATCAAGTGTGGGCTGTTGCTCAGAATGAGTAGTCCTTCTGACAAATCGTGTGGAAGCAGTGGTCCAGCCTCACCAAGCAAGCAGAGCATAGCCTTCCTGTTACACCTTAAGTATGGACTACTGACATGCCAGATGGCTCCCCACTATCCCAGAGTCTTCAGCTTGGCTTGGCCGTCCATCTCTCTGTTAGTTTATCTGGACCTGTTGCTGCCCTGTTGCCGCAGCAGCTAGACTCAGGACTGTACAACAGTGGTGGCTATGCCTTTCCGCAGACCCCCGCTGGTTTGCTATCTCACCCCTCTCCATTTCTGCCAGTTTCCCAGCTTTAGCCCTCTAGCTTCTTAGGCCTCTTTGGGACTTCTTTAACCCTTTGTTAGCATTCTGTATCATACATATTTATATGTGATACAATTATATCTATATAAATGTCTGTGTATATGTGAATACATATTTTTGGTACAATATGAATATGTGTGATCTGACAGTTAATAGTAAGTAATTTGTAATAATTAGTAAGTCAGATTGAGGAGAGCGAGAGTTTCCAGCAAGTTGCTGCCAGTGAGAATTTGGCATTATGGGAAGACACTGAGAAGTCTTAGATTTGGGGTTCAGGGTACGCTGAGGCAGATTCTCCTTTTGAGTAAGAGATTTATTAGAATATTTATTAATACTATAGACAAGAGTTATTAGAATAATTACTAATGTTATAGACAGAATATTTATTAGATTAGTTACTAATACTGTAGATGAGAAATTAGAATAGTTATTAACACTATAGACAGGGCTGGAGAGATGGCTCAGCGGTTAAGAACACTGACTGTTCTTCCAGAGGTCCTGAGTTCAGTTCCCAGCAACCACATGGTGGCTCACAACCATCTACGGTGGGATCTGGTGCCCTCTTCTGGGGTGCAGGTATGCACACAGGTAGAACACTGTATACATAATTAATAAATAAATCTTTAAAAAAAAACACTATAGACAGATAGACAGCATAGCAGGGCCTTGGAAGAGAGGTCAGACTTATAAGGCAGAGTGGGGGTCCCTTATAGGTTTCAGAGGAAGGAAGGTTTCATGCCATAGAGTTGATGAGTAGACGTAGCACAGGCATGTGGACAGATTCCCAGTGGTGGGGATGGGTGTGTGTGTGTCCTGAATCCTGGAGAAGGATGTGGAGAAGGAGAGGAACATTTAGATGGGTACCCAAGGGCTGTGCTACAATGCCACTGTTAGCTCTTCTGATGTTTTAAAGTCTGGTAATCTGTATATGTCCTTGGAAATGAGAGTTAGGGCACCAGTGTTTCTCTCGGAATCTGGGGAACTGGGGAATCTATCAGAGGGTTAGAGATTCACAGATAGAAAGAGACTGGCCCCAAACCTAACAGACAAACACATTCCTCTATTTTTGAGCACTGTGTTCTTGCAACGGTCCCTTTGAGCTCTGGACTCACAGGCATTTCCACAGTGAACTTCAGGGGATCATAGGTGGTAGTTCAGGCTTCCTTGTCCTGGCTCCCTAACCTCGCACTAGGAAGCTTCTGCACAGATAACCTGTCATTTTCTGCAATGCCTGTCCTTCCGGTTGGGGGATGACAGCATGCTCCGGGCCCTCACTTCTCTGTTGGGTCTGGAGGAGCTGTGGTTTCTGGTTGTTCTGCTTCTCCCTTACATGGCTAGAGGAAAGACTCCGGGGCTCTTGTGTGGCAGGCCTGAAGCCTTGGATGAAGTTGAATGTTGAATATATAAAATCCCCAAACATGTATCATAAAATGTTGCAAACACAAAGAGCCCATTTGTTAAGGAAATGTGTACTTTCACCCAAATAAAATGCCGAAGAGTCCAAGTGCCAACCAGGAGCTCCTGGTCCAGCCAAACTCACCGTGAGTGGGTGTTGGCCAGGAAGTGGGGAAGTGATGGGTGTGAAGTCACTGGAGAGCACAGCTGTCTCACAGCAGACTCATCCCATGGTGCTCATGGATGGTTGAGGACGGACTCATGTTCAGTCTGTGGCATCTGAGGATGTCTGGGAGTTAGTGATGAAGGTTCAAATCCCTCTTTGTTTTACAACACGTCTGGATACCAAAGGAACCCATGTGACCTCCAATTGAGTAATGAGGCCATGCTGACCCAGGGAATTGGGGGAGGTGGCTCTCAGGCACCCAGACTATAGGGTCTGGGACTGTCATGTTGGAAAAGGGACTCTTCCTCCTGGGCCAGCGTTTCTCCATCCAGGTGATTGACTTGGGTCAGCAGACAGCTTTCTTTGGTACCCAGAGCTTCTGCCACCTTTGCCATCATTATTTCCGGTGCGTCAGAGCTTCCCTCCCTCCCACCCACCCTTACACATTCAGTGGGCCGCTGGCTCTGAGCAGTTGGAGGAAGAGGTTGGCCACGCTTGCTATTTGCAGGAGAAAAGGCAGCATTGTTTCTCAGACAAAGGACCCGCCACCAAGCTGCTCAGGAGGCCGCTTACAATGCCTCATGAAGATGGAGGAGAATGAGGATCTGTGTTCCGGAGGAAGTAGGTGAAAAGACAAAAGTGGCTGTGTGTGGAACAGCCAACACAAGAATCAACCGCCTTCCTACCCCACAGGAAGCCACTGCCCAGCCTGGGAGCTACAGCATCGCTGAGACAGGCTTGAGTTTCTCATGCCTCCACTCTGGTTTGTTTGAATAGTATGTGGTTTTACCCATGCTCACGTATTGACACGGATATCCCCGGTGCACTCAGCTGATGGTCATTAATATTACGAAAGTTACTGTTCATGTTTATCAGAAGAAGCTGGGACTTGGTTCGAGAACCAAGCAAACCCCTCGGTTGGAGAAAGCAAAGAGCTACAAATAACAGCGATGCTCTTCTGAGCCAGAGACACTAGGATCCACCACGCGAGCCAAATCATTGGCCCAATTGGAGTGTCTTGAGTCCAGGCGTCCCCCTGCTTGGTCAATTGTTATAGAATGTGAGTGTTTCCACATGTATCACATTTTCTTATTTTGTACCACACCAAATTCCATCCAAACATTTGTTTTCATTCGGAAGTCAGTAAAACCTTCCAGAAGAAGAAGCCCAGTGAGAAGCTTGGAACAGAAAGCAGGGCCCTACCATTTCTTTGCTCTGGACCACAGGGCCAGGAAAACAAAAGGACCCAGTGCAAAGACAGCAGGACTATTGTTTTTGTGTTTGCATTTGCACCCTTGAAGTTTTGGGACAAGCTGGATGCGGGAGTGTGGGGCACAGCCACGTGAAGCTGCCGTGTGAGCGATCCCTGTGTCGTATGTACTTGGTGCTCCAGAAGTTTCTCGGAGTGTGAGAGAGCTATGGGAACTTCCTGGAAGTGGTGGAAGGAAAGCTGCATTCTGTCGTTGTGGAAGTCTCCCACAAGCAGTTGTTCTCATTCTGCTTTGATGAAGAATCGCGGCGATCCATCAAATCATGGCGAGTTTAAGGTTGGAAAAAACTCAGGCTCATCTATCTTTTCTTTTAACTCAGATAGAAATATTATTCTCCACACAATGTTGTAGCTTTGGCCATTTTTTTTTAGGATGCTGTGGGCCCAGAACATCACACGTACTCAGCTACATCCTTCCAGTGAACAATTGACTGCTGCAGCTATGAAAACTGATAGTTCTACATCTTCATTTCAGCTTAGCTTCAGTAAGAATGGCTAGGAAGTGGGAATAAGTTAACTTGTTTTAGAGAGTTAAATAAGAAATAGTTAGAATCTGAAAGTGCCATTGAGTGTTAATATACACAAAATGAAATACTCAAAGGAAGGATAAGCTATTTTATGGAATTTAAAGTAGCCAGCTGGGCTTGGTGGTGTATGCTTTTAATCCCAGCACTTGGGAGTCAGAGGCAGGCAGATCTCTATAAGTTCAGGGCCAGCCTGGTCTATAAAATGAGGTCTAGGCCAGTCAGAGCTACTTAGTGAGATCCTGTCTCCAAAAATAAGATAAAATAAAAGGAATAAAAGGAATAAAATTGAGTAAGTTGATATATTTTGTGATATGTTAACATGCTTAGTATTTAAAACTAATTATTGTGCTTCTGAATCTTACGTAATATTTTAGAACACATATTAGCATACATTAGTTATATACAATGGATTTCATTGTGACATTTTGTATATGCATGTAATGTATTTTGATTTTATTCATGTAATATTTTCACTTCACTTATTTAACTAATGTCTACCTGTTGAAGCCTTCTTCAAGATTCCTTGAGCAGGATTTTTACAGGTTTCTGAATTCAGCCTATGGTAGTCCCTGGCATGGCTTTGGCTGGCACTGTTCCCCATTGGAGGGCCTGAGGATCAGCTTCCAGCCCTGCCCACCTTCTTCCTGTCTGTGTGGGGCTTCCTCCAGATGGGTCATGGCACACAAAGCAGACAAAGACAGTGTTTATGTAGCCAGAGCTTTTAAAAGAAAAAACTCAGCCTCCAAGGATCAGAGTCCCCGATGCCTGTTGACTTTCCCAGAGAAAGGCCACCTGCTGCCTTAATCACAGCGAAGCTCACAAGCATGCTTAGCCTTTGCCTTAATAGCTTCGCTTCCAGTCTGCGTTGGGTCATAGGTGGTGCGTGTGTATGTCCTGACACTAGGCAGTGCAGTGGGGATACAAGTCAGGTCACTGACCCCAATAAATAGTCAGGTGTCTTTTTGAGGCAGATTTTGCAACATAATTGACAGTACCCCCCCACACACACACACACAACCTCTGGCATAGTGACCTATGTGCACCCATGTTCTGCACCTAGCATGATGACTATGTGTACACTTTAGTAGGGAACTCTTGCAGGGACCACATGCTTAGCAATCAGGCCTGACTGCTTCAAGAGTACAGAGCTCTAGGTCCGAGGGGTAGAAATGGTGACCAATGTGGACATCCCAGAGCTGGAAACTGCTCACGGGAGCTTGATGAAGAGGGAGTATCCTCAGAGACACACGGCATCCACAGTACAGCTTTTCAAAGAAAGCATGACATTTCCTGGCCAGGGAAAGAAGGTTAGTTGGTTTTTAGGTTTGGCCAGGCCGGGGGGGGGGGGGGGGGAGGTGGGGGGGGGGAGGGGGGGCGGGGAAGCATCTCTTCCTTGTCATGAGGGAACTTGAGGTTCAGAGGTAGAAGACTTATTTGTATCAGTGGTAAGTGTCAACACTAAGACGTGAGCTTGGGGCTTCCTGTAGAGTCTACGTTCCAACTGTGGTGCAATGCCACCTCTGCACTGAAGCACAGGAAATGAATGGTTCACTTGTTATAGGAACAGAAATGATTTTTATGCTGGGTCTTTGGCCCAGGCTAAAGCTACTCGGAGGTCTGAGGCAGGAGGATCATGAAATCAAGTCTATTAACAAAGAACCTATTTCCAAATACAATAGAAAAGGTGCTGGAAAGTCTGGTCTATTTGGCAGATTCCTGGCCAATGAGAAACTCTGTCTCAAAGGGGGAGAAACGGTGCACGCACCTGAGCTTGTCTACTGACCCTACATTCATGAGCACACACATGAACATACACCAACAGCAAAAAGAGGGCTGAGATACAGCTAACCGTGGTCCTAGTTAGGCTTCTATCCCTGTGATAAACACCAGGACCAAATGCAGCCTGGGGAGGAAAGGGTTTATCTCATCTTCCTTCCAGGTAACAGTCCATCACTGATGGCCGAACTAGTGGCAAGAACCTGGAGGCAGGGACTGAAACAGGAGTCATGAAAGAATGCTTTTTACTGGCTTGTTCCTCACACAAACCAGAGCCACCAGCCCAGGGGTGAAGTGGGGCCTCCTACATCAATCATTAATAAGACACCTCAGGGTGGTTAAGAGCACTGGCTGATCTTCTGGAGGATCTAGGTTTAATTTCCAGTACCCACACGGTGGCTGGGATAGAGCACTCCCTTCTGGCCTCTGCAGGCATTGCATTCATGTGGTGTACAGACATGCACACAGGCAGAATACCCATACATATAAAATTAATGATAACTTTTTCAATTAATGACTTGCACATGGTCAAGCTGATGGAGGCATTTTTCTCAATTGAGGATGACTGTTGTGTGTCAGAAAAATCTAAGCAGGACACACCAACACACTACAGTCCAACCACAACCCTTCCTTTTTGTTTGTCTCCACAATCTCATATTAATACCACGATATAAAACACAAGCGACTTTAAAAGTTTTAAAATTTTCAACACTTCTAAAAGCCCAAGTTCTCTTTAGAAGTCCAATATCTTTTTTCTTTAAAGTCCAAAGTTTCTCAACTGTGGGCTCCTGTCAAATAAAAGACAAATTAAATACTCTCTCTCTTCAAGAAGGAAGAACCAGGGTGCATGCAGTCACAATTAGATCAAAGCAAAACCAAAGCTCAGAATAAAAACTTCACTGTTTGGTGTCTGGGCTCCAAGGGGCCTGGGGGCAGCTTTCCCTGCTCAGCTCTGCCCCCCACAGTACACACATCATCTCATAGGCTCGGGCTAGTTCCTGCTCTGCTGCCATGGTGCTGGTATTTCCAACATGCTAGGGTCCCCTGCAGCTGAGGCTGCATGTACCCTTACCATCGACCCTTCCTGGCCTGTCTTCAGGACCTCGAGGCCTGCTACACAGTGCCAGGCCTCAGCTGCTTTCCATGATCCCTTCGTGCCTTCAAAACCAGTACCACCTGAGTGACTCTTATACCTGACCAAGTTCTGCTACCAGAATGAGATAAGATGTCGCCTCGCCCATCTGGACCACAGCTTCTGTGTGTGGACCCTGAGGAAATAGCTCCAGAAGATTTCACTTTAATGATGCTGGTCTCTTAATCACCCCTAATTTCTCAGTTCCAGCAAACCCGCATCAATTGTGCCAGAGAAGCAAAGGTTTCACTCTAGTGTTTCTGGTCTCTTGTTAATCCCAGCCGATTATCAGACACTGCAGCTCCTTATTCGATATGATCTTTTAACTCGTTTCCCCTTTTATTTTTGAGATTACAACATAGTTACATTTTTCACTTCCCTTTCCTCTTTCCAAACTCTCCCACATGTCCTTCCCACCTCTCTTTTAAATTCATGGCCTCTTTTTTCACTAATTGTTATTGCTTGCACGTATGTATATACATACACATTCTAAATATCTTACTCGGTCCCTATAATGTGACTTGTATGTTTTCAGGGCTGACCATTTGGCACTAGACAACCAATTTGTGTGCTCTTCCCAGAGGAAGACCACCTTGCCCACTCTCGGCTTTCCTCAGTTGCCTGTGGTTCTCTGTGTAGGGGTGCGGTCTCCCTGGGCTTTCCCCATCCTTTATGGCATGTCCATTGGTTTCCTCCTTGTTCAGCTCATGTGTGGGAAGCCATATTGGTGAGACTTTCTGGGTGTAGCTTCTGACATTCCTAGGAGACATAGTCTCAGAAAACTACCTGATCTTCTTACTCGCACACTCTTAGAGAACTCAGGTCCACCTGCCCAGGAGTAGCCTTGCCCACAGTGATTTGGGCCCTCCCACATCAATTGCTAATCAAGAAAATGCCTACAGACTTGCCAGCAGGCAATCTGATGGAAGGATTTTCTCAACCGATGGTCCTCTTCCCAGATGACTCTTACCCGTGTTAACACAAAATCTTACCAGGACTCAGCCATTTTCCAGCATGTCTGTGACCCTAGATCCAGTTTCCAGCAGCACATATAAAAACTGTGTGTTTGGTTTTGAGACTGGATTTCTCTACATCGTAGGATCTGGATTATACTGGACAAACACATCCAACTAATTACTATGCAAATCTGCTTTTGTCTGTACAAATGGTAAAATTACTCGTGTACTAAAGCTGTTTTAAAATATTTTTTTCTGATTTATTATCAGGAAATCTTTGATTTGTATGCCTACTTTAGATACCTAGAGTCACATAAACACTTCTTGCAGAGAAAGGAGTTTGCCGGTCGGAAAAGCCTTGCTCAGGGTCACCTGGTATCAGTGTCCCCCTGAGGACAGGATCCTCAGGAGCGCACCACCTCAGGCCTCAGGTCAAACAGTTCAGATCCTCTAGGAGGCCCCATTCAGCAGACGCTAATGCGGACCAAAACTAGGTTATTTGACAGGCAGAGAGCATCAAACACTCCAGCAGCCCCAGGTGCACTCAGGACAGCGTTGATGTGCGTTCATGCTTTTGCCTACAGGCTGCTGTCCGGGTTCGAATGCGCTGGGGGGCGCGGTCTACACCACCTGTGGTCTCCCACCCCAAGTCCAGCTTCCCGGTGAGCTGATCCACACACTTTTCATCTGCTCCCCGCAGCCTTGAGGCGGAACAGGACTAAAAACTCGCCGGCCGGACGCAGGGACATAGGATGCGCCTGCGCTGAGTGGCAGGTTTTTCAGGAGAGAACCTGGGCGGCCTCCAGCTGTGTGTACACGTTGCACACAGGGTTCAAATGAACTGCGCCTGCGCGGGACACAGGCCTGGGCGGGGCGTGCTCTTCGGCCAGCCTGAGCGCTCGGCGCTTGCGCAAGTCTGGGGCGGCGGCTGAGGCGTCGGATGGGCATCATCCGTTCCTCCCCGGTGTAGCCTAGAATTCCGCGGAGAAACACGGCCGAGGTAGGTTCCTTAATGGACAGCTTAGACAGCTGGACTGCAGGAGAGGCCGGACATGCTAGGCAGTAGGTCTGCGGTGCGTGTGTGTCTCTAGCGTGCAGAGGCCTCCGCCCCCTGTCGAGACTTCGCGTGCTCTCTCGAAGGTTCTATTCCAGCCTCAGCCTTTTTCAGTAGCGCCTGCCCTGCACCCTCTCCTTTTGTGGTGCCCCTCGCTTCCCCAGCGCCTTTTCACTGGCTCCCCGAGCCACGCCCTTCCAGGACCACGCCCACCTGCCTTATGTATCCCGAGCCACGCCCCCCCTACCTCTAGTCTCCTCTTACCTCACCCTCTTGGCCTGGCTGACCCTCAAATTCATTGTCTTCCTCCAGGCACCCACCTTATCCTGTTCCCAAGCTTTTCACTGAAGATGTACTTGTAAAGCATTTGTAATTCTAATTATTTTGAAGTATGACGTCCAGATCTAGAGCGCAGCAGGCATTTAGACAAAGAATTGCTGTAATTGAAGATTACACCGCCCCTGAAAAAAGAAAATTAAAGAGTAGGAGGGTGTCCGGGCGTGCAGATTTTAATTCTGCCAGTGGAACAGGTCAAGTTCTACGCAAGGGGTAAATTCGAGTTTAAGATGTTAAGAATTCCAAAAAAAAAAAAAGATAGTGATTTATTGTAAGCAAAAACAGGCCTTCAGGGAATAAAATTAATACCTAGCAGACTGAAAAAGGAAGCATACAGTCATTGAAGTTTTTCTAGATTTTAAAACCCTCAAAGACAGTGGTTCTCATCTGGGGGTTGCATATTAGATATTTCCATTCTGACTCATAACAGTAGCAGCGTTACAATTGTGAATTAACAAGAAATAATTCTATTGTTGGGGTCGCCACAATCCGAGGAACTGTATTAAAGGGCCGCAGCATTGGGACTGTTGAGAACCATTGCTCTGAAGAGTCGCGATGACCAGCTCCGTTTCTGTGCCCTTCTTTATACCCACAGCGAACCGCAGAGCTGAAGTCAATTTAATTATCAAGTATAACAAGCACGTGGTGTTTCTCTCTTTTTCCAAGCAGAAACGGAAGCGAAAATGAAATGACAAACAGCAGTTATGAGGCAGAATCTTATTGAACTATGGAGACACCAGGTGACTGTCCCGGAAATGAGTCACAGGCCATCCCGGTCCTGGTACGTAAGCCATGGGTAACAATCGTACAGAGAAATCAGCACCAGTCACAGGCGTGATGCGGTTTTCCTTGTCTCTCAAGGTAGTGGCCAACAGGAGGATGCTTGAATTTAGAGAACACTGAGGCAGGGGATGAGCCTGATCCTTAGTGCCGTGCTGAGTGGTGTTAGGAGCACTTCAGGGAATTCTGTAGCGTGCCTCAGACACTACAGCCCCCCAGTGTATAGTTGTGTTTAGTGGCTTTAGGCTTAGGACCAGGAAAATGCTCGGTACTCCAGAAGACCCGTGATCACATGCTGTTTTCATCTTGGGTACATATATACAATTTGATTCTTGTTACCAGAGGAAAGGTCTCTTTCAGCTTTAAGGAATATTGATTATGTACAATTAACAATGAACATTCAAATAAAAATGCTTTTAAAAATCAAAAATGTCCATGTCTATGGTGTCAGCTTCAACATTTTCTTTCATTCTAATGATTTTCCATTCCTTGGGTTTTTAGTTTATTTAATTGCTTACCTTACTGACACAGGGTCTTGCTGTGTATCCCTGGCTGGTCTGGAACTGGTGTGCTCTTAACTCACGGGGCTATGCCTGCCTCTGGTTCCTGAATGCTGGAATTTAAGGTGCCTCCTTGCCCAGCTACTGGTATTTTTATATGTAGGAGTCTTATTTATAGTTGGCTTATTTTGTTAATTATTTCCTATTTTCAGCCACAAGATGTTTTAATTCTATAAATGTTCAGGTTTTTTTGATAAATGTAAATATTAAGATAATTATAACATGATACTGTAGACATTGAGTGTATGTTGCTCAGAGGTGAAAACGACATTGCGTCTTAGTTGCCTCAGAGCGTACACACAAATAAGATTAACACTGCAGACTGTTCTTAAACCCAGACCCATTCCTTCCACTTCTAGAGGCAAACAATTGCTTTATGTATGCTTCTGCACCTTCTGTATCTTTATAACCTTATAAGGGTTCCAGGCCAGCCAGAAATCAACACTGAGACCAGGTATCAATCAATCAAAACAAAACAAAGGTCCTTGAATAAAGTATGCAATTGCCTGTGTGTTTTCTGAGGTTGCTGTGGGTGGTATTGCTGTTCCGCAGCTATGGAATGTCACTTTGGCGGTTTGGCCCCTCCGCCGCTGGTGGGCCTTCTGCATGTGTGCCCTGTCTGTACTCCCCAGTTTTGTGTAGGTCTGCTGTGGTCCCACTGCTGTGCTGTGGGTTTACATGTTTCTCTGTGTCCATTTTGTTGGGCGCTCAGATGTGTCCACGTCCTTGTGCTGCAGAGAATACCTGTGGTATCTAATGCTTCAGATTAGATTCCCAGTGATGCCCTTTGGAGCCTGGAGGGCGCGAGGACCTCTGTGTTTCCAGGTGACATCACAAGTTCCCTTGATGGTGTCATAGATAATAATTTAATCATGGTCCTTTGGGACGGTTAGAAATGGCGTCTTGTAATTGCTTCGGTGACTTGGGAGTCTTAGCCGGATTGCAGCCATCCTCTTAATAACTGCCCCCTAGGGAAGAGGCGCTAATACTAGGAATTTGTGTTTTCTTTTTTTCCCTGCAAATCAGGGCGAATCAGTTTTATCTTGTTTAAGAATCAGTTTTTGTTGAATTTCTCTTTTGTTACCTATTTGACTTCTGCTTTTATCTGTATTTTCTTATTTTTTTTAGTGTCCAGTCTTCCCATTTTGTGACATCTTGAGGTGGAAAAGTGGATTACTGTCCTTAAATACTTCTTCTTTAACTTGAGCTTTAAAGATTAACTTTTCCTTGAAAAGTTCCTTTATCTGAACCTCATCCATTTAAGTGTTCTGCGTTTTCAGTATTGTTAAAATATTTTTAATGTACCACAATGGAAATTAGAAAATTTCAGGACTATTGGAAGTATCTTACTTGATTTCTAAATCTTAGGAAACTGTTTTATCTTTATTATTGTTGATTTGTGTTTATGCATGTGCATGTATGGGCACACAAATGCCGTAGCATTTATGTGGAGGCCTGAGGACAACCTTCAGTGGTTTCTTCTTTCTACCTTTTCACAGGATCTGGGGTTGGAACTCAGGTTGTCTGACTTGGGTGGTAAGCTCCTTATCTGCTGGGCCATCTTGCTGGCCCCACACTAGGGAGAGTCTACTTACCGTTTTACCAATCAGTTTTGGCTTGATTGCATTGGCTGGAAAATGAAACATGCTCTATAATGTTAGCCTTTGAAATTTATTTATTCCTTGTGGGCCTATCTGTTTGTCGAGAGTAATGTGTGTGCCCTTTCAAAGACCATGTGTTCTGCAGTTGCTACAGTGTGTTGTCATTATCACTAAGGTTCAAATGACTTTTGATTATAAATCTTTTTATGAGTGTATATGTATGCATACATGTATATGTGTACACGTGTGTGTTTGTGGAGGTCAGAGGGACAAGCTTGGGTATTGTCCTCAGGTATACCAGCTAACCCTTTGATGCAGGGTCTATCATTGGGCTGGAGCTCAGCAGTTATACCTGACCTGCTTGGCCAGAGAGCTCCAGGAATCCTCCTGTGTGCCGAGCACTGGGATTGCGTATACACAGCATGGTGCCTGGCATTTTTATGTTGTTGGTGGGGTCTTTGTTGTTAGTGTCTGCCTTATGGAATGTTTTAGTTCATCAGCTTTGGCTGTAATGAGTAATACAGTTAATTTTAACATATTACTATTTGTTTTCTGTTTGCTACAGTTCTTCTTTACACCTTTCCCCCTTTCTGCCCAGTTTTGTGTTAATAAGACCCTTGGTATAACTTTATATATTGTGTTTATTGGTTTGCTAGCTATATCTTTTAAATATTGCCTTACTCATTCTCTAGAGTTGCCCTGCACCTTCCTAGCCCATTTTCGACTTTCTACTTGACAGTATAAAAATCTCACATGTTAGTTTTATTTTCCAGTTTCCAATCCAGGGCAACATGCATTAGTTTACACGTGTCGTGAACCCCAGAAGAGTTCATGTCTGCTTGTACGCTGAGAAAAGAGTTTTATGAAAAGTGACTTCTTGCGTTCTTAGTTTCCATGTAGGCTCATTCCCTTCAGCCTCAACAGCCTGTTTATGTGGTTAGTAGCATGAGTTTATTGTGATATGGCAATGTTGATTTGAATGAAAATGTGTTTCACTTTCATTTCTTTGACACAGCGACTCATATTGTAGCCTGGTGTGGAAATCACTGTGTAGACCAGATTGGCCTTGAGCTCACATAGATCTGCCTGCCTCTACCTCCCATCAATGCCTAGCTCTTGTCTTCATTGTTGAAGATAGTTTATATTCTTTTCCATCAAGGACCGTGTTTCCTTGTTTGCTGCCCATTGTGTAGGGTGTGCTGCTCTGTGGTCCTCTGCCTTATTCCTTTAAGACAAGGTCTCTCACTGAACGGGGGCTAAGCTGGAAGCCAGTGCTACAGTGACCTGATCTTTTCTCTCCCAGCTGTGCCGGGGTTACAGGTGCCTACAACCATACCTGGCTTTTTGCATGATTGTTGCTTTCCAAAGTCAGGTCCTTGTGTTTACACAAAAGATCTTGCTCACTGAGCCATTTCTCTTGCTCTTAGCCTGACTTTGAGTTTACAAATCCTAAACAAAATAAGTAGAAGAAGAATCTATTTGGAAAAACATTTGCTTAAGATCTCAGAGATCTGTATTATTAAAAAAGTTCTTTTGATGTTATAAAGGTTTGATAGGGAAGCAAAATATATAAAGGAGAGAATAAGTAAATATGTCTTTTATAGAAGAGCTGACTCAAGCAACAATCAGAATATGTAAACAAAACTCAGAGGAAAAAAAGCCCTGATAATGTGCTGGAAGAATTGAAAGTAAATAGCTGAGACCCCTTTGTGTCAGTCTCTGGACAGGTTGGAGCATTGGTGATGGCTGTAGTTGCCAAATGTTGAGGCAGAGGGTACCCCATTGCTGGCAAAGTAGGCAGTGGTGGCCCCTAAATTGGAGGAGTATAACATTTCTGACCATTGAGGCTGGCAGTCTGTCCCCAGGAATAAAGTCTTTGTATAAGGATATACACGACACACAAAATTTTTGTGACATTTTTTATGGTGGTAGAAAAAGGACAGCAAGAAAAAAATTAGAGGGTGACTGAAGAGTCAAGCAGAATTCAGTATTTTATGAAAATGTTAGAATTTTCTGTAAGATATTGTATAAGAAAAGTAAACTGCAAAAAGGGGGGAGAATGCAAGGCATCATTCGCAAAAGAGCTATGTGGGAAGGAAAACATCTACTTAGAGAACAAAAGGAGAAAGGGAAGGATGGAGGGAGAGTGAGAAAAAGAGGAGGGAGGGAGGGTCACATGCGCTTGTGCCTGAGCCTGAAGCAGGTCCCAGGGATTATTTAATAGAGATTATTAGGAAGAGTGGTACGGTGGGTGGAGGGCAAGCCAAGGGAAAACATGCTATGCTAAGGAAAGTCACAGTACTGCAGTAGGGAAAATGCCTGGCGTGCAAATGGGCAGTTAGCAGAATTAAAATAGGACCAGTAAATGCAGAGAGAACCAGGAATGGCCACACTAAGGCAGGAAGTGAGTGGAAATGCAGAATGGTAATTGTCCCCCGTCAAACTGGCAAAGATAAAAGTGGCCAGTGTCTGTGGTTCTGAGGGAAATGGATCCTTCATGCTTGGGCTCAGTAGAGCTAGTCTCACTGAGTCTTGGTCTAGTCCTGGTGGCATTTGGTGATGTGGTGGAAAGTCTTGGGCAGGGTGTGGTGGTACACACCTCTAATCCTGGCATACTGGGGGCGCAGGTAGACACTTGAGGCCAGCCTGGTCTACATAGTGAGTCCCTGTCTCAAAATAAGAAGAAACAAACAAACAAAAAAACCCCAGACAACAAGGGAAAAAACTGATGGTCTTGACAAGTTTTACAGTTCCAGAATTTATCTTAAAGATTTTCTTGGGTACATGCAGGGTGATTTGCGTTTAAGAAAATTAATAATTGATAGTAGAAAAAACTGAAAGGAGTCTGAATATTAAAAAATAGGAGATTGAATAAGCAATCTCTGGTAATTCATAGATGGGAGTGTTGCACAGTTGCCAGAAATGTGATGGGTTTGTTCTCCACCAGGTAAAGCTAGAGCCTTGGCTGTTGCAGAAAAGCATTTCCGGGTGAGTCAGAGTGAGGCAAGGTGAGCTCACTAAACACGCCAAGGTACTGCATACTTTAGATAAAGCCCTGGCGTTTTGAGAGAAGGGTGTGATCACCTGGGCTTTTGAAGTCACATTGCTTAAAGGGTATAATTTATGAGGAGATTTAAAAATTAAGTAGAGTTAAAAGAGAGATGACTGGTTTACTTATTTTTCTTAAGAGAATTTTGTTTGTGACTGGAACCACAGGTGGCTTTATGAGGCACACTGTTTACAGTTGGGGTTGACAGAAATGCTCTAATATGGTTAAACTTGATGGCCATGAGCATCCAGGTCCCACTAAGTAGAGCTTGCTGTTTTTAACATCATCATCTGAGGTGTCTTTGAGAAGCTAAGCATTATCTGTTAATCTGCTAGGTAGTCTTGGTTTTATTGTTTGTATTGAAGTCACTTTGTCTTTTTTAAAATTCCTTTTTTTAATTTCATGTATAAGGGTATTTTGCCTACATGTATGTGTGTGTACCACATACATGCAGTGTCTGCAGAGGCTAGGTGTCAGATCTCCTGGGACTGGAGTTAGCAGATGGTTGTTAGCAGCCATGTAGGTGCTGGGGTTTGAACTGGGATCATCTGGAAGAAGTGCTCTTAACTGCTGAGCCATCTCTCCAGCCATGAGTCTATGTCTTTAAGGCATGTTTATTCTGGTAAAAGGTGCCTATAGGGCCCAGGACAGAACCTCCCCAAGTCTCATCTGCATAGGTCCTGGCTGGGCTGCTGGTGTTTGTTGGTGAGGTGGAGGCTTCTACTAGTTTCTAGCACCTTCCATAGGTCCTTCTATAGCTACCGTGTATCATTGCCCTTTGAAGGGATCACTGGGGTCTAACATGCAATGGTATCTCCCCCACTAAAGGAGTATCACTCTCAGGAAGCAGAGCTAGCAGCTCCTCTTTCTTGCTGCTTTGGTTGACATTCTTAGAATGGAAGTCATCCTGTCTTAGAGATACAAAGGAGGACTGAAGGTGACTCAGATGATTTGAATAATAAATACTTGGTCACACGAGTTTTGATTTGAAGCAATCCTAACCACTTGGTCGATAGAGAGAGGAAGGTATACATCTGCAACAAAGCTCACAGCGCTGTACTTGTGTCTCTCCTTGGCGGTGGTAGGAGGAAGACCCTGTGGATTATGGCTGTGAGATGCAGCTCCTGCAGGACGGGGCACAGTTGCAGCTCCAGCTGCAGCCAGAAGAGTTCGTGGCCATTGCAGACTATACTGCCACCGATGAGACTCAGGTATCCGTGATTACTCACCTAATCATGCCATGCGAATCTCAATGTGCTTCGTGGCAAAATTCACATTCAACGATTAAACAAGA
Source organism: Microtus oregoni (assembly GCF_018167655.1). Lineage (NCBI taxonomy): Eukaryota > Metazoa > Chordata > Mammalia > Rodentia > Cricetidae > Microtus > Microtus oregoni. The sequence goes on from NW_024543220.1 coordinate 19,153,138, forward strand.
TCTGTGTCTGACTGTTCACTACTTAGCCTGACAAACCACCCCAGCAGGATCCAAAAACCTGCAGGATGGTGGAGAAGCATCTCCCTTTTTGGAGAACTTGGTGTAGAACCCCATGACCACAGGACAGCGAGGCTGTCAAACCACTGTATGTTCTTCACTCTGGTAGGAGCATGCCTGTGGAGTCTCCTAACTGAAGCAGCCACCCGTAGCTACCTGCCTTTGTTTTTAACAGTGTAAGGTCAGGGCTGGCAAGACAGCTCAGTGGGTAAAGGTGCTGGCTGCAAAGCCTACCCCTGACCGAGATCCCTGGAGCCTCCGTGGTAGAGGGAATACAGACTCTCAAGTTCTCTCGCCTTATACATATGCTGTGGTGCATGTGTGTACCCCTGCATGTATGCGCACACACACACCAAGTACACGTATGGAAAGAATGTTGGTTAGGTTGTATTCCCTCTGATGGTGGCCCCATACGTTTTTATCTTGCTATTGTTTTCTGCAGAGTGTTGGTCATCACTGAGGTCATTGTGATTGGGTCACCGACAATGGGGACTTATTACCCAGCTATCGGTGAGATGCCAATCAGCCGGATTACTTCTCGAATTGTAACTTCCATCCGTCTCGGTGGTTGTTTTCCAGCTCAGTTTTTTGAGAGGAGAAAAAATTCTCATCCTGAGACAAACCACTGCTGATTGGTGGTGGGGTGAGCGTGCCGGCTGCTGCGGCTACATCCCTGCCAACCACCTTGGGAAGCAGATGGAGGAGTATGACCCTGAGGACACCTGGCAAGACGAGGAGTACTTTGACAGCTACGGAACTCTGGTACCTGCTTTCCAAATTCTCTGTTGAGCTGGTGGCTCCTCCTAGTGCTTAGAGCAGAGGCGCCAGGGTCTTATTAGAACATCCAGCGCTCTCACCATGGAGTGAACGCAGCTGTGCATGAGTGACACTTGATGTGAGCGAGCTTATGTGTGGACAGAATATTACGTATGGACATATGTTGTAAGGAGCGGGCTGCTTGTTTGTCCCGGCCGCCCGGTTAGCTTACACCCGAAATAACCACACAGAAACTGTATTAATTAAAACACTGCTTGGCCATCTCCATTAATCTGTGTATCGTCGCCACTTTGCAGTGGCTTACTGGAGATTCTAACCAGCATCCATCTCAGGCAGAGGATCCATGGCTTCTCTGACTCTGCTTTCTTTCTCCCAGAATTTAGTTCTGACTTCTCCACCTACCTATGTTCTACCCTATCAACTAGGCCAAGGCAGTTTCTTTATTCATTAATCAATTAAAGCAACACACAAACAGAAGGACCTCCTATACCAGACATAGACATCTGAGATTCATGTGTCTCATATATCACAATGTTTTTTGTTTTTTTTATATTTATTTATTTATTTATTTATTATGTATACAATATTCTGTCTGTGTGTATGCCTGCAGGCCAGAAGAGGGCACTAGACCTCATTACAGATGGTTATAAACCACCATGTGGTTGCTGGGAATTGAACTCAAGACCTATGGAAGAGCAGGCAATGCTCTTAACCATTGAGCCATCTCTCCAGCCCCATCACAATGTTTTTTGTTTCCTTAAAACTAAAAACTTAAAAAATGTAAAAATCTCTCCTCCTTTTGATGGCCCAGTTGACCTGTGAGTTGTCATCTGACTCTGGCTGAAAAAATACTATGAGAACGAGAAATTCTGAACTCTCCCTTCTCTCGGTGTTGAAAAAAGTCTTCGTGTTTAAAGTCTGTTTCACTTTAAAATTGAAGTAGAAGAATTGTGTGACCCAACCAACAGTAGTACTACATCAAGTCTCTTTATTCCCACTCTGACAATCAGTAATCCTGTGGCCCAAGGTGTAACCGTCCTTAAATCTTGAATCTAGGTTAGACACTAACAACTCGTAAGGTGAATGCCACAGATTTGATGCTGAGTGGGAAAAGGAAGAGCTGGACTATTGCCTTAGTCACTGTTCTGCTGCTATCAAGAGACACCATGACAGAGGCGACTCACAAAAGAAGGCATTTCATTGGGGGCTGGCCTAGACATGCTGTATCGTAAGACTAGATCTAACTGTTGTATGTTTATGATTAAAGCTGTTAGTCCATGGCTGGAGAGAGGGCTCAGTAGACAAGAGCACTGGCTGCTCTTCTGGGAGACCCAGGTTTGATTCCCAACATCTGCACAGTAGCTCAGAACCAAATGCCGTTCCAGGGATTCTGACACCCTCTTCTGGCCTCCGTGAGAACCAAGCACAGACGTACATGCAGACAAAACATCCATACACCTAAAATAATACAAATGACCAATCCCCCGACCACACACACAAACAAAACAGGAAAGCTTGCTTCTAGTCCATTCAGGGAAGGCACACGATGAAAGAAATAGGAGGTGCTTCTCGGCCTGTGGGCCCCACAGCAGCCGCTCAGCTTCCCTTCGGCAGCAGCAAATACTTGTGCCTATGTTGTTAGAACAGCTAGAATTCTATGCTACACCATGAGCAACTTACTGTGCAATTTATCTGTTGTTAGGAATAAGATATTTGCCGTAGCTTTTCCTATAAATAACCTGTCTCCAGCTCCAGTTATGGACCAATGCTGAGCTTATCTCACATTGCATTTCTGGGGTCTTTTTCTGGAGTCCCTGTTCATGCTTTTGCAATTCACAGCTGCGACCACCAACGCAGCTTGTAAGGTCCAAGCCCCGATCTTTCACATTTTCCTTGTCTCTTAGGTATTTATGGCTTTGCAGTTATTATCTTTTTGTACTTTTTCTCCATGGCAAACATGGTACCAGGTAGGCGGGCACAGAATTAAAACAACATGATGGCTCTTATATTGACCTCCCTCCCCTGGTCGTAGGTCTTGTTTTGTGTTGCAGTTTTAAGGTGCTAATCGGACAGGAATATACTTTCTTCCTGAGTTCATCCTTGGGTATGCCTGGTTCATTGTCACTGTTGGGTAAGGGTCTTTATGACTGCCTACTGTCCTGTCTACCGTGGCCAGCTTGTGAAAGGAGGGCCCTGCAGCTCTAGCTGCACTGCTTCCTCTATATTCTTTGGTTACTTTGTGTGTTTGGAAGTTCCGTTATTGTCTCCAAAAGTGTTTAGAATTGGATGCCCGGTTGATGAGTTGACTGCTGTGTTCTTGAACATTCTTCAGCTTGACGTGTCTTGTCTGATGTCACTGCAGTCACTGCAGCTCCACCTGATTGATTTTAGGATGTCACATTCTCCATCTTTTTGTTTTTAGCCCAGCCTTTATATTTAAAGTAGGCAGGAAAGTGGTTTTTGACTTTTTAATCCATGCAGACAGCCTCCTGAGGAGGTCTTCCTTTGTTTTCTTCTTATGGTCATGTTATTGTGAAATCCCCATCCAGACCTACTGTTTGTGTTGGTGCCACTTGGGCATTGTCTGGGTGACAGCTGGGAGACAACAGCCCCAGGTCTAGACTCCCCTGCCCCAGGTCTAGACTCCCCTGCCCCAGGTCTAGACTCCCCTGCCCCAGGTCTAGACTCCCCTGCCCCAGGTCTAGACTCCCCTGCCCCAGGTCTAGACTCTCCTGCCCCAGGTCTAGACTCCCCTGCCCCAGGTCTAGACTCTCCTGCCCCAGGTCTAGACTCCCCTGCCCCAGGTCTAGACTCCCTTGCCCCAGGTCTAGACTCCCCTGCCCCAGGTCTAGACTCCCCTGCCCCGGGTCTAGACTCCCCTGCCCCAGGTCTAGACTCCCCTGCCCCGGGTCTAGACTCCCCTGCTGCGTGTTTCCCTCCCTGGTACTTCAAGGTTGGTTTTATGGTGTGTGTGTTACAGTGGCTCAGCCTGGCCTACAACCAGGGTTCTCCTAACCCCTGAAGGGCCATCTCTCCTTTTTCAAGCTGAGATATTTTCCTACTGCAGACATAGTAGAGTTGGCCAGAGCATTGCTGACCCTGCACCCCATGATAGTTTTAGTTCTTGCATGGAATTAAGTGCTAAGTTTGAGTAAAGAAGGTTTTGGGGGACCCTGTTGCCCCACTGATGCCTTCTGCATCTATCCAGTGTTTTCTCTTGATGGATACCTGGAAAGGATGCAGAGGCCTTCCTGCCTTGGGAAGTAAGTGGGGATGCTTTCTCTTCTCTTCTATGTGGTTCACATCATTTTCTGCTTATCTGACTGACTTGGGGAAAGTGTATGTTGAAGGCTAAGAAGTGGTTCTGTTCTGATCCAGGACAGTTCCAGAAATTTCACTCTTTTTCACCGTCACTGTTACTTTTACCTCTTGGCATAGTTGGTCTTTGGTTGTTAAAGCCCATTTGCTGCTGAGACTTTTAGGAACAGGGGTGGGTGCTTGGGCAGTGTCCCAGACTGCGGTTCAGGCCCAGGTTCTTGCAGTGACTCTTGATGTGTTGTTTTCAGAAACTTCACCTGGAAATGTTGGCTGACCAGCCTCGCACAATGAAATACCACAGTGTTATCCTGCAGAACAAGGAGTCCCTGAAGGACAAGGTCATCCTGGATGTGGGCTGTGGCACTGGGATCATCAGCCTCTTCTGTGCTCAACATGCACGGCCCAAGGCAGTAAGTGTGTCTGCCTCCATCTGTGCCCAGCTGTGGGCCATGGTGAGGGAAGTAGGTGGCCCATCTGTGGCCGAGACTGACATACTGTACTGGCCACAAGCAGTGTAAGTGGAGCAATACAGAAGTGACAGTGATTCTGTCAGAGGGACATCTGTGAGACGTTACTCTAGTTCACTATAAGAAAAGAAGGTGGGTGTGTATGATTATCCTGGGCCACGTAGTTAACTTGTTCCGGTACAGGCCTTTGGCTCTCTGATGTAGACCTTGTCCTCTTACCTTTTATGGCATATTTCTGCTGAGCTGTGGCCTCATGACAACCTGATATGGTGGCCAAAACGTCAGTTTACGGGGCAGTGATGACTAGACCAGTCCAGGAGCAGCATCCAGAGTCTCTTCCACTTCCCTCTCGAACTTCTGGTATGGTTGTCTCCAGGCTATAGATCCTAACATCCTCACTGTTCGTTATGGTTCTGGGCACCCGTCTTGTGGTTACAGGGTGCACGGGTTGCATGTGGAAGCCACCTGTAGAGCTGAGGCTCCGCCCACCCGCAGTCCTGGTAGAGCTGAGGCTCCGCCCACCCGCAGTCTTGCTCACATTTCCCTGCGGAGGCTCAGGCAGGAGGCAGACTCGGCAGTGGCGCCTCGTTCCCCACACTGTCCAGGCCGCAAGAACGCCACTTGGCTGGGCATACCATCGGCGTCCACTCACAGCATATCGTGCTCTGTCTTCCATCTCACGTGTCTGCCTGTGGGGTCAGGACGAGTGCTAACAAGTGCCCTTCCCTCCGCAGGTCTATGCCGTGGAGGCGAGCGAGATGGCACAGCACACAGGCCAGCTGGTCCTGCAGAACGGCTTTGCCGACACCATCATGGTGTTCCAGCAGAAGGTGGAAGACGTCGTGCTGCCTGAGAAGGTGGACGTGCTGGTGTCCGAGTGGATGGGGACGTGCCTGCTGGTAAGTTCTCACCTGCGGTGGTCTGGGTGGTGGGGGGTCTCATGTCTTCTCAACCTGGCACCCTGGGCCCGTCTGAGGAATCTTTAAACAATCATAATTAATTATGATTTTTTTCTGAAATGGGGTATTATTAATTTATTGAATGATACTGGCTCAGTGTCTGAAATCTTAAAACCATAAACAAACAAAGAAAACCTCGAGACTGGGGTCTGAAATAAATTGGACTCTCATCTCTCTGATTCTTCTGCTCTTTCCTGGGGCATCGTCAGGAGGCCCAGACTGTCCCTTCAGTCAGTAATGTTTCAATCTTCATGACTCCTCTTCCTGTAGGATGGCCCTACACTGTCTGGGGAGGCTCACCGAGGCTGTCATGTCCCCAGGACTTCATAGAGTTTCTGATGGCCGTTAGCTTCCCTTGAATCCCAGTTCAGTGAAAAGTCACATGATTCCAGCCCTGGCTGTGATCCATACGTGACAGTTCATTAGAGTGTAGATTAAATCCCCCTGCCCTCTGCTGTGGTCCACATGTAACATTTTCATTAGAGTGTAGACTAAACCCCAGGTTCTCAAGTGTGGCTTGCTGGGCTGACTGGGATGGTTTGGGGCTAAAACTAAAATTCTACAATGTCGCTTTCTGGCGGTGGTGTGGGGGACCTCGGTGAGATGCCCGCGTCTCTTCCTCCCATGCAGTTTGAGTTCATGATCGAGTCCATCCTCTATGCCCGGGACACGTGGCTAAAGGAGGATGGTGTCATCTGGCCTACTACAGCCGCCTTGCACTTGGTGCCCTGCAGCGCCGACAAGGACTACCACAGCAAGGTGCTCTTCTGGGACAACGCCTACGAGTTCAACCTCAGTGCACTCAAGTAGGTGTGCACGACCGCTTGCAGGGTTGGCTGCTGTGCAGGTGGGCTCCTGGCCAGAGAGAGGAGCTGCGTGGGCAGCCAGTTGAGGGTTTTGACGTGCGCCACCCTGGTGAGACTATCTCAGAGATAGTCTCGTTAATATGTGAGGACACAGCTTTCCCTTCTACGTCCTCCAGGAACCCATAATGAACTCAGAAACATTGAGATTTCTCTTGTTTCTGTCTCCTTTGCCTTTCCCTGCCCACCCCTCCTGACCCCTGAGGTGGTTGTGTGTATGGGGAACCTGTTGTAGGTAGGAGTTATGCCTGCTTCTGCCTTTCCTCCACTCTCAGCTATGGTGGCAATCCCAGTACTTGTATTCCTGGAGGAGAATTCACATCAGGACACAGGTAGAGCAAGCAAATAATCAAGGATTATTTTAGTCTATGCAGAAATAAAAGTTGCTGGGAATTGAACTCAGGACCTTTGGAAGAACAAGCAGTGTTCTTAACTGCTGAGCCATCTCTCCAGCCCAGCAACCATATGTTTGCTCACAACCATCTGTAATGAGATCTGGTGCCCTCTTGAGGAAGAGACCTGGTCAGTCACCCTCATCAACTTAGACCATGAAACCCAATATGGACAAGTTCAACAGAACCACCATATATGGGCTGCCCATGCATGCTTCAGCATTGCCAGGGCATAAATTTCATTCATTCATTTCAGAAATAAAAGTGAGAAGTAAGTGTACCCTCGCTGGGCAGAGAATGGACCGAGCCAACTCGCAGGAGTAAACGGCTCCTCTAGTATCTGGATTGCCCACCTGTGGAGTGGACTGAGGTGGTCCCTTTCCTAGAAAAGATGGAGGATATCTTAGGAGCCATCCTTACCCACAGTTTCATCTGTCATAATTAGATGCATTAGATATAAGAACATGTAAGAAAAGGCTGGGTGTAGTGGCACATGCCTTTAGTCTCAGCACTCAGGAGGCAGAGATGGGTGGATCTTTATGAGTTTGAGGCCAGCAAGCTAGTTAAAAGTCGGCTTCAGAGTGTTACCAGCAGTGCAGCTGGCCCAGTCAGCTGTGATCTGCATGTTGTGTTCCCCATGGGCCCTGATGGTTGATGCTGACTTAAGTGTAGTTATTTTGGCTGTTAAAATCGGCAGGGCTTTTGCTCAAGGAAGCCAGAACAGAAAGGCAGAGTATAATAGCCACTAGCTAGGGAGTCAGATAGCCCTATCCCCGATGTTTGTCCTGGAAAATGAGTATCAGAAGCAGTAGTTACATTAGCAGATTTTAACAATGTTTATCTACTCAGTGTGTTCCTCTTACCTATCTTAGGAAGGTAGAGACTTGTAAAAACCATGGTGGAGGTCTGGACATGGTGGCACACATCTTTAGTCCTAGCATCCTGGAGGCTGAGGCAGGCAGATCTCTGATGTCTGTTAGAGGCTAACCTGGTCTACACAGCAAATTCTAGACCCTGTCCCCGAAAAACAAACAAACAAACAAGCAAAACAAAAAGCGGTGGTGGAACTATAGCAACTTAACAGTGCTGCCCCGGAAGGAAAGCCGATGAGTAGGGCTCAGAGCAAACAGTGCGGGCAGCCGGGGATGATACAGGCAGACTTGAATCTGAACGGGGGCGGGGCTGAGTCTTCACAGTCCTCATTGATTAGCCCTTTCTTTCCTTCCTCCTTCACACCAGGCACTAAAACTGTTACCTTTATTTAAAATCTTTGTTTGCTGTTTTAGGGAATTACTCCTGTGCCTAATTTAAAGGAACACTGCAGGTGCTGTCCCCACACCACAGTGGGCCAGGGCAGGTGTAGTGAGGGTGGCAGACACCGGGGGGAGAGTGGGAGTGGGTCTCAGCACCTGTGGGTCCTGCTCTTTACCTCTTGCTGTACTTCCTTAGCTACAACACACAGGATTTTTGCCTGTTTTATTTTTCATTTTTTCTTCCTGAGATTGAGGCATGGGCACCTGCTCCTGTCCCGCCAGTGTACAAGAAGAGTAGCTAGATATCAGACTGTCCTTTGAGTTCTCTGCATAGTAAGAGGTCCATAGAAAGTATTTTGAGGTAAGTGGATTGAGGAAGTGTGCACACTGCACAAGTATCCTCTGGTTTGTCATGGTTGGCTTCTGACTGCTCAGGTCCCTATATTGATATGATAAGGATATGGCAGGCTCTGAGGGGTGACTGATGGGGCTCAGCAAGGCTGGAGAGCCGATGAGCTTTGCCAGCAGGGGATGGCTCGCCAGGCTCATTTATTACTGCCAGTATATTTATGGCTAAGTCCTTGCCAATGCCTTGAGCCTTTCCTTTAACTTTCCCCCTAGGTCTTTGGCAATCAAGGAGTTTTTTTCGAAGCCCAAATCTAATCATATCTTGAAGCCAGAAGATTGTCTCTCTGATCCATGCACCATATTGCAGCTGGACATGAGAACTGTGCAGATCTCCGACCTGGAGGTGAGTGGCCGACCTATTGCTGTCATTAGATGACTGCATGAGCCATCAATAGCAGACCTGCAGCAAGTATGTGTGTGGTTGTCTGGGTGACGACTGCTTCACCAGTAAATGAGAATGTTATATTCCATTCGATACCATTTTTTTCCTTCTATTATGGTTTTGTCATTTAGTTTTTTTATATTTATATCTAATCTCTTTACTATCTTCAAATATTTTTACATTATATTTAATGTTCTTGGCATCCTACGGACCATACAAATTATATTCCATTTATTGTAGTGTAGATGGAAGTTTTTGTCCTGTCTGGTTCTGCAGCTGTTCAGTCCCAAATAAACACACAGAGGTTTATATTAATTATAAACTGTTTGGCCTATTGCTCAGGCTTATTACTAACTAGCTCTTGAATTAACTTGAATTAACCCATAATTCTTGTGTATGTTTAGCCATGTGACTTTCTCAGTAAGTCATTCTCATGCTTCCTCTGTGTTTGGCTTGCAACTGTGTCTCTGCCTTTCTTCTTCCCAGAATTCTCCTAGTCTGGTTGTCCTGTCTATACTTCCTGCCTGGCCAGTCAGTGTTTTTTTAAACCAATACAAGTGACAAATTTTTACAGTGTACAAGAGCATTATCCCATAGCATTTCCCCATGCTTTTCTTTTCAAAAGAAGAACCTTGAATCTAATCTACTTTGTTTAGCTTTTTTCCTGACCATTATCCATAACAACTCAAAGACAAACATCCATAATCCTTTTTTTTTTTAGGAATGTGGGCATAATTTTCTAGACTACTTCCTGCTGATTGGGGGCACTGGTAATCTTTGGGGGACCCTGAGAAAATTTAGGATTATGGTCAAATTCTGACTGGAGTATTCTGTGAGGTTGGGTCACCTCAACCAGTCACCTGGAAGCTGTTCTGGCTGTAGAACTCAGAGGTACTCTGAGATGCTGGATCATCTGGGCCATCAACTCATATCAGAGATTTTTTTTAGGGGGGTCTTCTTCGATCTAACCTGGTTTTTCTTAATCCAGAATGAATCCACAGTCTCTTACTTCATGTGGAAATAAAAGCAGAACCTCTTTCCCAGAGCAACATATCTTTTTGACTTAAATTTTGAAGTCAAGATATTTTTAAAAATATATTTTTCATTTTAATTCAGCAGCATTTATAATCAAATGTCTTTTATCAGCTGTTGCTCTTTCCTTAGCAGCATGATTAAACAAATACGAGTGACAAAACTTTACAGGGCATAAGGGCATTATCCCACAGTACTGTAGTACAGTAATTGAGAAACAAATTCATTCCACTCTTTACAACCACTATCAATGACAAAATTCTCGATACTTTTCTCATGGTTAGGGTTAGGCCCAATGACTACTGTATGGGCATAGGAGTTTGGGATGGATGAGGTCAGCGGAACCTAAGCCATATGACACTATCTGCATGACCCAGGGTGGCTTGCTGTGTTGAGGTCAGGGTTGGTATAGAGATTAGCACTGGCCTGTGGCACCAACATGTTATTCTGTGTTTGGGTGCAGACCATGCGTGGTGAGCTGCGATTTGACATCCAAAAGACTGGCACCTTGCATGGCTTCACAGCTTGGTTCAGTGTGTACTTCCAGAGCCTAGAGGAGGGTCAGCCCCAGCAGGTGCTCAGCACAGGCCCGCTGCACCCGTAAGTGACCTACTGGAGGGAGGCAGGAGGAGGTGGGATAGAGCAGGTGGATAAGGAGTAGATGGAAACAGGCTGGTCTGCTGTGCTCCTGGTACCCTTGGCCAGCCATGTGGGTTGGTATGGGCTGCCTCTTGCCTTTGCTTTGCTTCTGCCAGAAGATTATACTTCCCGAGAAATTTCCCTAGTGTGGAAGTGCGTCATAGACTTGGGGCTTTTCCCTGACCTCTCCTAACCCCTAAGCCCACAAGCTTGGATGCATGCTGTGCCTGGCCTGATGCCATCCAGCCTCTTATTCTTCTGTAATGTTGTAGGTGGGATCAGTTGGGTGTGCCTTGCCCTACCCCTGTGGCCCAGATCAGGGAGTAGAGAATGAACAGGAACATTTGAGGAGCGAGTGGAACCACAGGGCAGTGTGGGCTGGGGTGCTGTATGTTATTGGTACATGGGCTGACATGAGACCAAGGAGCTCAGTACAGCACTGAAGCAAAGGAGCGAGAGCCCCGAGCCTGCGGCTGCAAACCTGCCTGTGGCGTCACAGCTGACCGGTCTGCGGCTGCCTGCTATGGCGTCACAGCTGACCGGCTCTCTTCCAGAAATGATGTTTGACCTGCCTTGGTTGTATGTGCCACTGATTAACAATGGCAGAGTGGACTCTGTCCACTAGGCCTGGGGACACAGAGCTCAGTGTAGCCATTTGACCCTGAGCTGCCATCTAAAAGACCGCCCGAGTGAACCTTCCTCACCTCTACAACGTGAGCCGTCTCTGTAATGTCTTCCCCTCTGCACCGGGAACGACATGCCAGCCCCTCATGTTGTGGTTTGATCCCATAATGACTTCAGATCATAAGATCGGCTGTGGGAGGGCGGCCCTGTGCCTTGTTGAACATGAGATTAAGCTCCATGTTCCTGGGTTCCTGGGCAGCACAGGCTGTCAGTGCAGAGGACCTTATTGGGTCTGCCAGGTGAGGCTTGTAGGTAACTGTCCCTGTCTTGCAGCACCACACACTGGAAGCAGACCTTGTTTATGATGGATGACCCAGTCCCAGTCCACACAGGAGACGTGGTCACAGGCTCTGTTGTGTTACAAAGGAATCCGGTGTGGAGAAGGCACATGTCCGTCTCCCTTAGCTGGACTGTCACTTCTACACTCGACCCCACATCACAAAGAGTAAGACATTTATTTGTAAAATCATGTGTTGTAGATGCTGGATCCCAGACAACTCTGGGTGGTAATTAAGAACTGGGACAGGACAGGCTCCAAAACCACAGAGAAACCCTGTCTCGAAAAACCAAAAAAAAAAAAAAAAAAAAAAAAAAGAACTGGGACAGACGTGTGTCCCCTGCCGTGGCTGGGCCAACCTGTGTTGTATCATTATATAATCTTCACACAGGACAAGTATGCTACTTTTAGATTTCTATAAAATCTAAATCACGTTTCTCCTTTCATGTAGTAGGAGGCAGAAGGTGTAAGAAGGTAAGTGTCTCACCCTCAAGGGACACAGCTGGTCAGAGGAGTCCTGAGCGCAGCTGCCTAGGGCTGCTACTTGTCGTCTTCCTGGACGAGCTGTGTGCAAGGCGTGGAGGTGTCAGGGCTGCACAGAGTCGGGTGGGGTATCAGGCCTCAGGATTCAAGGGCTTCTGGAAGTTGGAGCTCTGCTTTTGGATACAGGGTTAATGTAGGAGAGAAGAGAAAAATAAATGGTTCTCGTTTACTTTGTGGCAGTTTTGCATTCAGTGTCAAAATGTTTGTCTTTAACGGTGCACTGGGAATGCCGTTCCATCCAGTGTTAAATTATTTGGAAATACTGTGTTAATCAAGCAGAAATGATGACTTACTTGATTGAATTATTTTCCCTTCTGACTTTACAGGTTGGAGAGAAAGTCTTTCCAATCTGGAGGTGACGGTTAAGCCTGGCTTGGGAGTCAGGGCCATGGTATGCATCGTGGTGGAAGAAGATGCACCTGGCCACCAGCTGTGACATCCATACGCATCTGTCCCGTGCTGACCCCTTTCCACCTCGCAGGTGACATCGGGCCCTTCACAGATAAGCCCCGGGCTCTCTCCTAGTGTGTTTCTCTTGTAGGCTGTGTATATAGGTGTTCTTCCTGTGGTGCCCATCAGCTGCTGGTTGTGACCGCATTCCTGCTGGGAGTAGTTGTAGTGTCCTCGGACAACACATTTCAGCCTGTGTACCTGTGACCATGGTGTCCACATCTTGTGTCAGTGGTGTCCTTGATGTCCTTGCCCAACTGCTCTACATGTGGACTGTGGCTTGCAGAGCCATGCTTTGGTGTAAGAGATAACTGAGCCCCAGAGTCCCAATGCAGGGACTGGTGGTGGCAGTGTGTGCGGTGGGCTCTGCATGGGTAGTACAGTGTATGACATTTTATGGGTAAATTATATGTGGGACATAGTATGTGCTCAATAAATATTTTTTAAAGAACAAATATTCTCTGTCCTGTTTCTGTGCACATACACTGTTTCTCATATGTCTGGTGTGGTTTGAGTGAAATTGGTCCCCACAGGCCCATAGAAAGTGGGACTATCTGAAGGTGTGGCCTTGTCGGAAGAAGTTTGTCACTGGGGGTAGACTTAGAGGTTTCAGATGCTCAAGTGAGGCCCAGGGTCACTTTCTATATATTTCAGATATAGAATTCTTAGATACCTCTCCGGCACCGTATCTGTCTCTCTGCCACCATGCTTCCTGTCCTGCTGACAGTTTTATTGTCAGCCCACTCGCTGACAGATGGGGAAACTGCATGTGGCAGTTAGCTCTGCAGCCATTAAAGGTTGTTACCTAAAAGTTGGGTCATAAAAGGTAAAAAGAGTCAGGAAGCATCTCTTCCCTCTGGAGCTGGAATTATCCAGAAGCAGAACAAATGCAAAACAGGGTCTGGTGTGTATGTGTGCCCAGGAGTGCCTCTTCACCCCACAGTTAAATAGGGTATTCGGATGCAGTGTGTATGTGTGTGTGTGTGTGTGTGTATGTGTGTGCACGCATGTGTGCACGGTATGTGTGCCCAGGAGTGCCTCTTCACCCCACAGTTAAATAGGGTATTTGGATGCAGTGTGTGTGTGTGTGTGTATATGTACGCATGTGTGCACGGTATGTGTGCCCAGGAGTGCCTCTTCACCCCACAGTTAAATAGGGTATTCGGATGCAGTGTGTGTGTGTGTGTGTGTGTGTGTGTGTGTGTGTGTGTGCGTGTGTGCCCAGGAGTGCCTCTTTACCCCACGGTTAAATGGGATATTCAGTTCGTGGGTGAGTAGAGGTGTATAGAAGATCTGGGAGGAATTCAGGAAAGGAAGGAATATGATCGAACTATATTGTCTGAAAAAATATTTTAAAGGAAAAATGAGATAAATTCAACTTGGAGCTCAGGGAGCCCTGAGGAAGAGAGGGAGCAAGAATTTTAGGAGCTGAAGGGGTTGAGGACACCATAAGTTGAGGTTCATAAACATCAACTAAGCATGGCTTGTGTGGCTCACAGAGACTAAAGCTGCAGTCAGGAAGTCAGCGTGGATCTGTGCTAGGTCCTCTGCATATGCCACGGCTATGATGATGATGTCATGATGTTTTTATGGGACTCCAACAGTGGGATGGGGTGTCTCTGACTGTTTTGCCTGCCTCGGGAGTCTCTTTCTCCTATTGGTTTGCCTCACCCAGCCTTGATATGAGATTTTGTGCTTAGTCTTATTGTATCTCATGCCATGTTCGGTTGATATCCCTAAGACGCCTGCTCTTTTCTGAAGGAAATCAGAGAAGTGGATCTGTGGGAGACGGGAAGAGGGAGCTGGGAGGAGTCAAGGTAGGGGAAACTGTAGTTGGAATATGTTGTATGAGAGAAGAAGAAATAAATTTAAAAAATAAATAAATGTGTAGTCAATGACCATAGTGTTCTTTATAAAAGAGAAGTGGAAAAATTGAAGATATGGTGTTTATTAAATTACAATGTGTATATTATGTGATAGTTATTGAAATAGTTAAAAATCCTATAAAGTAGAAAATACCCATAAAATATCACTGTTATAAACATGAATATATGATCTCATCTATGTAAAATAATTTATATTTATATAAAAGTTACCTCTGTGTAAGTGGTAGTGTTTGAAAAATTTTAAGAAGCAATGGTATATAAAAATCAAAGTCCTAACAGAATACATAGGAGAAAATTACATCGAGTTGTGTTGTTGAGGGTGAAATAGAGCTCAGCCAAAATAGCCATAGAAAAAAACCGCCACCGCCAGGAGGACAATGGCATTGGTGTTCATGACATTCCTCCAGAAGGGCTCCTCTGTGGTGTCTGCGAGTTTCTTTTTCAAGGCTTCTTCCTCTTCTTTAGTTAGCTTGGGCTCTGTTTTTTGCAAACCACAGAATAAATCATAAGTCTTCTTGAGACATCCACGAGGTTTCTCCGTTTGATCTGGAACAAAGAAAGGGAAATAAACCATCATCAAATATGGACGAACATCTGTTCAGTGCTGTAGAGATGTCTGTAAACGGTGATCACAATTTTTATAAGAGCCAGAAGAATACTGAGAAAATATTTATAAATTTGACTATATAAAGGTTGAAAAGTATCCCCCAAAGTGAGTTTAAAAAGTGACTAAATGGGGGTAACAAGGGGAGGGATTTGCATGCAATACCACAGAGGCTTTTCTGGTCTCAACATACAATGGGTTTTTGAAATTAAAAAAGAGAAAAAACCATTTAGAGAGCCATTTAAATACTATAGAGTTGATAAACAACTTAAAAGAAGAAGTTATCTTAGGATCACTTCAAAAATTAAAAATATATTACAATACTTGTTTTCACAATTGTTGGCAAAAATTCCAATAATGTGCTTCATGAAAATATCTTTGTGACACTATCCTAGGATCTTGGTGTGTGTAAAGAGAGCCGAGGCATCCCTCCTGCTGTGGCTTTACTGGGGAGAATACTAAGAAATGAGGTTGAGGCTAGACACTTGTGAAGATGGAAGTCACATGTAACTGAATGTCATCTCAGCACTTGGCGGGTAGAAGGATACACATCAGGTGAGTCGGTGGATGTATTTCATATCTATCAAGGTATCTTCCTTATTATACCAGTGTGGGATTTGAATACTTAGTTTGTTATAAAACAACAACTTCTTAAGAATTGGATAACTGAAGAAACCAGATTAAGTGTAGGTGTCATCTGTCATCAAAGAAGCTTATCTCCACAGTACACGAAGTCGTTACAGAAAAGCTCAACCTCACACAATGCCGAGGTCAAGCCACGCTCCAGTGGATACATTTATATCTCGCTCAGATGCTGGAACTGAGATAAAAGATCTTGGAAGAAGGGTAACAAAGATTGTAAGCGCCAGAATACCAGAAGATCTGCTGTGAAACATTCTTTTACAGAAATGGCTGCGTCTCACAGGTTCCTATTGTTGTGATGAAACAGCATCACCAAAAAGCAAGCTGGGGAGGAAAGAGTTTGTATTTCATTATACTTCAGGTAACAGTCCTTCATCGAAGGAGGTCAGGACAAGAGCACAAGCAGGGCAGGAGCCTGGAGGCAGGAGCTGATGCAGAGACCACGGAGGGGTGCTGCTTACTGGCTTACTCCACATGGCTTGCTCAGCCTGCTTTCTTACAGAACCCAGGACCACCAGCCCAGCGATGGCACCACACCACCAGGGCTGTACTCTCCCTAGTCAATCACTAATTAAGAAAATCCTTACAGCTGAATCTTATGGAGGCATTTTCTCAATTGAGGTTCCCTCCTTTCAGATAACTCTAGTTTGTATCAAGTTGACATAAAACTAACCAGCACAAGCTGTATAAACGAGACAAGAATGATACCAATATTAATAGACTTGCTGACATAGAAGGGGAAAAATCTCACCACGTTCTACTCCTAGGCAAAGAACTACAGGCAACGAATGACTGCCAAGAATGGGAGAATTAACCTCTCCTAGAAATGAGCCCCTTAACTGCTTGTGTAGCCCAAAGCGGTCAGCTCTGAAACCATATACACATAACAGAAATAGATTCATTAGGCTATATTCATGCATTTCTGAATACATGCACACGCATGCATGCGTGCACACACACATATATAACATATTATTTAAAAAAAAGAGACTATAATTGTTGGGAGGAGTGGAGGAAGAGGGATTGAGGAGCAAGAGGGAGCAAAGGGAAGGGGAAGTGATATAATTACACTTTAATTGAAAGGATATATTGAGGTTAGTTTTTCTAGCCAGCCGGCAGGCAAACTTCCTACAGGTAGGCTGCTCCAACACCCCCACCCCATCCATCATACCCTGCAAGCTACAAGCTACAACCTAGATGTCCCTCAACCAATGAATGGATTAAAAAAAAAAGTGGCCCCTTTACACAATGGAGTACTACTCAGTGGTAAAAAATAATGAGATCTTGAAATTTGCACGCAAATGGATGGAACTTTAAAAATAAATATCCTGTATAAAGTAACCCAGACCCAGAAAGATGAACATGGTATGCACTCACTCATAAGTGGATACTAGCTGTAAAGCAAAGAATAATGAGCCTATAATCCATGATCCTAAAGAAGTTAAGTAACAAGGTGAACCCTAAGAAAAACATATGTAGATCCACCTGGAAAGGAGAAATAGACAAGATCACCTGACAAAACTGGGAGCTTGGGGGTGGGGGAAGAAGGAAGGACAGAAAGGAAAAAGGAGGGGAAAAGAGGAAGAGGGCAGGAGGGAGGAGAACTTGTGGGAACTGGATAGTGGAGATGGAGGAAGGACAGAGATGAGAGCAAGGAAAGAGATATTTTGATTGAGGGAGCCATTATGGGGCTAGCAAGAAATCTGGCACTAGAGAAATTCCCAGGAATCCACAAAGATGCCCAAGCTAAGACCCTAAACAACAGAGGAGAGGGTGCCTGAACTGGCCTTGCCCTGCAGTCAGACTGATGACTATCTTAAATGTCACCATAGACTTTTCATCCAGCAACTGATGGAGATAGAGACAGAGACCCACAGCAGAGCACTGGCCTGAGCTCCCAAAGTCCAGTTGAAGAGTGGGAGGAGTGAGAATGTGAGCAAAGAGGTCAAGACCATGATGGGGACACCCACTGAAACAGTCTACCTGAGCTAATGGGAGCTCACCAACCCCAGCCAGACAGGGAAGGAATCAGCATAGAACCAAAGTAGGCCCTCTGAATGTGGCTGACAGTTGTATGGCCGGGACAGACTGCAAGGCCACTGGCTGTGGCACCAGGATTTATTCCTACTGCTTGAACTGGCTTTTTGGGAACCCATTCTCTTTACAAAGATACCTTGCTCAGCCTAGATATAGTAGGGAAGGCCTTGGACCTTCCCCTAAGCAATGTGCCTTACCCTCTCTGAGGAGTGGATGGGGGTGGTTTAGGGAGATGGGTGGAAAAAATGGGAGGAGGGGAGGGAGTGGGAACTGGGATTGGTATGTAAAATGAAAAATGATCGTTTGTTTTCTTTTTTAAAAGATAAAATAAAAAAAAGATAAAAACGTATATATCGAAATCCCCAGGAAGCCACACTATGAAAACCAATACTGAGTGAGTCGTTACCGTCTTCATTCCTGTCATCAGCTTCTTCCTCCTTTTTCTCCTCTGCATCTAAATCGATTCTTTCCTCTTCACTGTTCCGGAGAGTCCAGCACAGGCGATACAGCTGAGAGGAGACCACAGAGAGCATTAGCAAAATGTGCATGTTTGTGAAAACTGAGCAGCAGTCTCGGTTTTATATAACTAAAAAAAAAATCAGACTGCACAAAATACAAAAGAGTATTATGGATTGTAATGAATATTACAATATCCAGTCATATCATGCTCCCCAAAACACACAAAACATTTAAACTCACTTCTGTTTTTAATTCTTTGGGAAATATTTAAAAATTTAAAATTTCTAAAACACTTTGGGTTTTATACTTTCAGAAAAGTAGGAAATTAACCTAGCCTAAATTATACCTGGCTTCACTCATTGCCTTATTGTCTACTGTGAATGGTGACGTCATTTGTTATTTCATTGTCCTTATTGTCTAGTTGATATTAGTAATTTTATTGTTATTTCTTTGTCCTTCTGTTCTTTCAATTGTAACTTCGTTGTTTAACTGTGAATAGTAACTTCACTGCTATTTCACTGTCCTTGTTGTCTAACTGTTACTAGTCTCTTCATTGTTACTTTCAGCCTGGTTAGATATTGTCTTTGCATTTAATTTTGTCGTTGTTGTGACATAGTTTCTCAGGTAGCCCAGATTGACCTTGTACTTGCTATGTAGCTGAGGATGTCCTTGAACTTCTGACCTTCCTGCCTCCCCCTCCCAGGTGCTGGTGCACCATCATTAAAAAATTCACAATAAATTATGATTATTATGTTAGCCGTAAGGAAATAACACTATGTTTATTGGTTTGGAAACTATGACATGGTCAGTCAATAGCCAATACTCAGAATACATATTTAGTCATCAATTCTGTTGACATATTATTGGCAAAGTAATTTTGCAACCCTTGGCATTGACTTTCCCCACCACATACCGTCTACTGCCCTCCTTAAAAAATGCAAACAAGATTGCCTTAAGATTGAGTGATATAAAAAAAAAAACACATAAAAAACACATAAAAAGTTATATAATGTATAAAATGGTAGTAATAAGGAATATTAGCAATGCATATACTATATACTATTTGTAATAAATATTAGTATAATTATGTGTAATATATGAAAATAATAGAAAATATAAATACACATGCTTCATTAGTATGTAAATATAATACATAATATATGAATATATATAATGACAGCCTCTCTTCCCTACTCCCACTCTGCAAAGAAATAAACAGTCTAGACTAGAAAGTCATGGAAGAGAAATCTTAAAATTATGATGAAGATGCTGAAGTGTAGCTATTCACAGTTGATGGTTTCTGGACGGGTTGGGGTTAGGGAAAGACTCAGTTTACTTTAAAGGGCTGGACACTGAGAATTTGACCATGCTCCAGTGAGTATATGGGCAACATAAAATAGAATTTTCATTTTTTTTCTTCTTCTTTTGATTTGGGGAAGGTCACAAGTGTTTGGGGTGGGCCTGGGAGGACTGGGAAGTGAGTGCCAACAAGGTACATTATGTGAAATTCCCAAGTAATCATAGGAATGTGTAAAAATATTTATATTTATAAAAACAAAATTATAACATGACAACTGTAATATATAATATACTTACAATATAAAATATAATATATAAAATACAACATATATTTGTATACTAATATTGCTTATTACATAAAATGAAAAATGATAAATATTTGCTTGCCCTTCACAGTGTCTGCTAGTGTCCCAGAGATAATAGTGCTGAAAATTTCAATTGTCTTTCTGTATGTTTTTGTCTACATGTAGACACACACACACACTATTTATATTCCACAAGTGATATTATAAGATCCCATATGGTTTTGAATGTGTTTTTCTCTCTGAATAACTTTATAGACATTCTCAAGTAATACAGCTGCCTTAAACACCTACAGAACATTTGGCACACTATTATTATAGAGTCATTTTCTTAGAAGTGGCAATTTGGGTTGTACTCCAACTTTTCCATTTTCATAGTCAATAACATTTGCAGGGAAAACCCTGATTCATATATCTTCCCTACACTCCTGAGCCCAAGATTAATAACTCCCAAATTGAGAGAATCAGAGTTTAATAAAGAACGCCCAGTTGCGTGCTTACCCAGCACCAATTGCCACACTTACCAATAATTTTGGATGCTGAAATTTTACTAAATCTTCACCAACATTTTCTATTAGCAGTGGCAAGCAGCATTTTTGTCAGCTTGAAAGACAAAAATGTACCTCATTGTTCCATTTTGCCTTTTCTTGACCACTGTTACTCTGCTTTTGGAAAACATATCTATATAGGCCTTCATAATGGATTTGAGTTTCTGCTCAAACCCAGAGAGGCCAGACGGACAGGTCTGCTGTGAGGTCTTTCTCCATCTACAGAACAGGAGGGACTATTCTCTTCCCAGTGTGTATAACAATGTCATAGACACACTCTCCAACAGTACCGTGAAGCTTTTGAAGTAGAATGCTCACTGTTTTTATTATTTGTGTGCAATGTGCTTATGGGTGTGTATAAGGGCACGCATGGCAGCTGGAGGAGGATTTTTCTGGACTCAGTCCCCTCCTCCTACTTCTATGTGGGTCCCAGAGATTGAACTCAGCTTGTTGCTGGGCTTGCTTAGAAAGTCCCTTTCCCTGTGGAGACATCCCACTGGCCTTAAAAAATGTATGCCCATGTCTTCTCCTCTTAGCAATATACTGTTGCTTCGCACATACACGATCAATTTGTTCAGTTGAAAGCCGATTGATTATCTTTTAGGTTCCTCCTAAATCTAATAGTTCAACAATCCCATTAGCCTGACATTAGCTGAGGTTGCCATTATGCAAATATGGAAAGCAAATGATACCAGTTTGTGCAACACTCACGTGTACATCAGAGATGGGTTTTGTTAAGAAAGAAACTCCCAGGGCAACCAACATAGACACGAAGAAGAGAATGATGGCATAGTATAGATAGTGCACTCCACAGATGATCGTGGGACAGTTACTGGCGACCAGGCAACTCCCTGTCCCATAAGAAAACTCTGCGATCATACGGATAAGGCCCAATAAGAGTCCAGCCATCAGACCCCAAAATGCTCCCTGTTAAAAACAAAACAAGAACACATTCAAGAGTAGTGCTTAGGAAAGATGAGACGCTCATTCAGATAAGTCATAATTAATTACTACTGTGTTCTTAGACAAGGACCAACAAACTGGGAAGGTTACAAACACAAACTATCAGCAGGAAGTTGTCCTCTGAGGTCTTGAAATACCATCACAGTGTTGACTATACAACCACAGGACTCTACTGTCAACAATGACCCAAAATGAAAATTTTCTAAGTTGTCTTTTATATGTAGAATAAAAACTTGTGCTTTATTTTGTAGAAGAAGGAGAATCATGATGTTCATGCTACACAATTTGAAGAGCCGAGCAAGCACTAGACACTAAGTGGTAGGAATCTGTCACTTGCCTGAAAATCACATGATATAGTGAACAGCTAGAAACACACAAGGGATGAGACATAGACGTAAGCAGATCAACTATTCTCACCACAATAACAGTGAACGTATTTTAATTTTTACTAGCTTTTCCAGAAGTGTTTACTATCTGCCTTGATTCTCATAACCACTCGTATAAAGTGGGCACTGTTATCATCCTCACTGGACAAAGTGGAGTTATTGGCTTCCGACCACTATGGTAGAGTCCTGATGGGACACGGACAGCCCGTCTCCTAAACTGTCCTCCAGCATGGCACTGTGCACAAAGTTGGCAAATCACTCTTTAGTAAGGATCAGACATGGTGACGACAGAAGAAACTGAGACAGGCCTTGAGTACACACGGAATAGCAAGAACACATCGTGTGGCACCAGGAGAGAAACTATTGTTCCTGCACCTGCTGGGAAAGCCCTCCCCGTTTCCCACTTACTTGTTCATTGACTCTTTTACAGAAGATGGCGAGCACGAAGATAGCTGCGATAGGAGGCCCCAGGTAGCTCGAGATGGACTCTGTATAGTGGATCAGCTGTCCGCCCTGAGATACTTCTACTATGGGGACCCACAGGATGCTGGTGACAATTAACACAGCAACAAACAGCCTGTAAAAATAATTCAGACATTAAACAACAGTACCACATGTATATTTGCTGAGTTTTTAAATTTATCCCTGTGCCATTCATTCATGCTCAAAATAAAACTCTGTTTCCTGAACTGATAGGAACCCATGCTGTGCTAACGGTCTGTTGGTTCACTGTCGACAATTCTTACCTAAACCTGCCGTAAGGCTTCAGGTAAGCTTAGCGCTTCCTAGTCGATGTCAGCAGTAGTTAATCATCCTTAATACAATGCATACATCTCAGAAATTAATACTGTAGTAGTTTTGTTAATTGGCAGTTATTTGTATAATAAAGTAGAATCCATTTTATCTTTTTCTTAGTTAGAGAGAACTGAAGGAGTTTCCGTAAGAAAGAAAACCAAATGCTTCCCAAGCCACTTCAATTGCTTTCTGTCACAGGCTCGAGTGGTCAAGCATGACCTGGCTTCTGGATACCTTGGTAAGCCGTGTTCATCTTGTTTTCTCACTTTCTCCCTGGGGACAGTCTTATTCCTTGTTACAAAGCTGCCACATGTATGACTTGCATGGTGTTTTCACTGTTCCTGTCCCACATAGCCAGGGACTCCCCTGCTGTAACTTCAAGACTTCACTCAAGTGCCACCTCCACAGGGACCTGGCATCCTTTCACTCTGACTTACTTTTGTCTCCTCCCCCTACTATTTTTAGATTCTTTTCATAAAATTTATTCTGATTCTGATTCACCTGCTACAGCTGTGTTTATCTATCTACCCTACAGAGACATAGCGTGCTAACATGAAGCAATCATTTTTGTAGTGTGTTTTTTTTTTACATTTTGTATTTTGGGAGATTGACATTTGATAGAAAGATGAAACAGATATTACTTTGTCATTGAGACTTAAAAAGAATTTGCCTCCAAGATGATGTATTGACTAGTGGGACCACCGTATCCTGAAAATCAGCCTGGAAAAACAAACAAAGAAACAAAACTATGGCTTTCCGTTTTCTTCTCTGACAGACTTTCTCCAGTTAATATCGGGGGCAAGTGAGGTCCTCCAGGTTTCCATCCCCAAGTGTTTAATTTATTAAAGCTATTACTACTGTCAAAAGCAAGGAGGACTATGTAAGTAGGTGGTGAGTTTCCCTTGATACCAACTTCACAAGAAAGCAGGCAGTGCCCTTCTGAGACTGCTCTTTGCAGACATTGCGCTTCTCAGTATTCTGTGGGAGTGCTCCTAGCCCCAAACCACAGTGAGAAACCATGGAGAACAGGCAGGTCCCGTATAAGGAAGAAGGATAGGATTATTCCAGTTTCTCTTCTAACTAGCTGAGGAGTTCAGAGATGAACTTGAAGGGATCCTCCACAGGTAAATGATAACTTGTTTTCATTAATGAAAAACCATACTCTAAGTACATTATTCAGTATTGGTAACTGTAAAAATAAAATTACTGCGTTTTTACCTTACCACCTATTTTACCAATCTATTTTTTTCTAAGTCAAAATAAGTCATAATCATGAAGAGAGTTAAACCAAAGCCACATGGCCATGAACAGTAGAGCGGATGAATACCGAGGTTTTAAGATATTGAATACCATACAGCAAGGTGATGGGGGAGAGTCTTCTGTTTTGTGTTAATTTCATTGGTTAAATAAAGAGACTGTCTTGGCCCTTTAATAGGACAGAAAATTAGGTAGGTGGAGTAGACTGAACAGAATTCTGGGAGAAAGAAAGCCGAGTCAGGCAGTCGCCATGATTCTCCCACTCCAGACAGACGCAGGTTAAGATCTTTCCTGGTAAGCTACTTTGTGGTGTTACGCAGATTATTAGAAATGGGTTAATCGAGATGTGAGAATTAGCCAATAAGAGGCTGGAACTAATGGGCCAGGCAGTGTTTAAATGAATATAGTTTCCGTGTAATTATTTCTGGTAAAGCTAGCCGTGCGGGAGCTAGGGCAGTAGGAGGCGGCCCGCAGATCCTACTACAGCAAGGAACTGAAAGAAAATGCACCTGGAAACATGGCTACATGCCATAAAATATGTTGAGCCAAAGACACCACCTATCATGAAATGTGTGCCGATTTACTGTATTTTTGATAATCTAAAGCAGGAAGACTCAATTAATAGCATTCAAAGTTATAGTGGTTAATTTTGGAGAGGTAGGAACTGAGGGGAGTTCTGGGCCATCATAATTATTTTGTTATTATAGTGTGTGTATTAATATTAGTGATTAATTGTAATATGTGCAGTAACTACACATTGCTCCTTTTGAGACACACCACTGAGCTGTATACTTATGTTATCCATGTCCTCTGTATGTATGTTGTACTTTAAACTCAACAAAATGCTGTGATAGTGTTGGGTCTACTTGATAGCAATGAAGAGTAAAATAGGGTCTTTCTTAAATATTCTCCCTGGCTGTTCATTTTTACTTCATGTGTCTTCTGGACTCTCAGACTGCTTAGGGATTGTTTGGTTGATGTACTCTCTAAGTAGCCTCTAGAAGTAGTCTCTTCCCCAAGTCTGTCCCTTTCTAACATCTAATCCTTCATGAACATGAAGTTGGTACTCTCATTTGTAATAGTAACTGAATTCATTGTCCCTTGCACATAGTAGTCTTGAGTGAATCTGCTGATGAAGCATGAAGAGAAGATGGTGATTTGTGAAGATGTGGTTGGATGGGGTTGTGAGAAAAAAGTCAAAATAAAAAAAAAATCACCGAAGCCCTTAAAAATGGAAAAAGCAACCATCTCATTTAAATAGCCTCAAATTTTGTATGTGGAAAGAGAATTATTTGTCCCTAGTGTTCCTTCTCCCACTGTAGAAGGATGATTATTTTTACTGAAGTCAAGGATATGCACACTCTAGTTCATTACTCTGTCTGCCCGTCCTCAGAGGAGTCCTAGGCCGAGACCAGGTTCCCTCACCGTCCGGCTATCAGGAGCTCTCTCTCAGACGCCTTCTTCCTGATCTTGGTGTAGAGGTCCACAGTGAAGAGGGTGCTGGAGCTGTTGAAGATGGAGGTCAGGGAGCTCATGAGAGAGGCCACCATGACTGACAGCATCAGGCCTCGAAGTCCTGGAGTCAGGAGAGGTGAAGCTCTGGTTAGCGGCTGTGTATCCTTTTCTTTATGTGCCAGGCTAAAAAAATAGGGAGTCGCTTCAAGACAATGGGTTTGTCTGGAACATTGAGTATTTGAACAGATATCCAAATACACACAAGATAGAATTCGTGTGGTACTTCCTGCATAATTCCCTCCTCAATATCACACAATGGGGGAATTTAGTCCCCAGTGCAAACTCAGATGCCCGCTACTGGAAACTAGTCTTAGAATAGAGTAAGCCCTGTCATGCCATCTTTCTTTGCAGTGATCTCCTGAATAAACAAAGCTTTAGTGGAAAAATCTAGTTAATGAGTCTGCTGTTTCTGGAGAGGACAAAACCAAGTATTTGGAACGATTACAGGGACCTGATGCTCTAGTTAGCTCTGGTCCCACATTTGCTAGGACAGAGGATGGGGGAAAGTGGTTCCAGATCTGTGGGCCTTGTTTCCTTCACTCTGAAAATGTTCACGTGTGTCAGGATGGAGAAAGAGCCATGGAAGTGTTAACTCAAGTTTGCAACTGGTCACAACTGAGTTCTCTACCTTGATCTGCTTCAGTCCACCACCATCAATTTCCAGCATCTTAATACTTTACTTACTTCACATTCATGGTTTATTTGATATATCAGGAAACTGAAATATTAATTGTCAATGGTAGGGGAACTTATTTTTGCAACTTCACCAATGTTTCTGGACTCTCAAGTTCGTGTCTGAGACATAATACATTCAATAAGCAATTGTAAATTAAATATATTGAGATCTAATGTCTGAGTGTTACTGGCTCATAATTAACCCTGGTTCTTCTGGATTTATATGTTTGTGGTTAAGCAGTGCTTTGCATTAGCAAAAAGAAAGTTGAGGTCTTCTTAATTTTCCTCAAAGAGTCTTGAGCCTAAAGAGTCAAGATTCTTCTGCTCCAATACTGGAATGTCTAGGCTCAGCAGACAATTGGCAACATGTAAAAGGTGCCCAAGAAATATTGATGAACAGGGCTGAGTTAATGGAAGTAAAGTCATAGTTGCTGAGGATTTTACCACAACCCTTTCTATGTTCATCTACAGACCAAGCATCTGAGGCTGTGTGAGCCCAGGTTTTTACTTACCCATGGGCATCAGCTTCAGCACCAACATTGGGTAGGCATAGTTGGTGCAGCCAATGTCAACACCACATTGCTTTACACACTCAGAAGGCACAACACAGGCCACCATATCTGGGGAGATATTCAGAAGCTAGTTTAGTGAGCTAGATTTAAGCAGCCATTTAACCATTGGACAAAGAGGTAAGCTCATAAGTGGGAGAAAAGACATTTACCTGGAAATAGAGATTCATGTTTGAATTTTATGTCGAAGATCTGGTACCTCTTTACCCACAGCATGCCATTGGCCTTTTCTCATTTTCATAGATGTCGATGGTCTGACCCAGCAGGCAAGACTGTCCCTCAGATATGCCCAGCTAGAGCTTCAAAGCATGTGGAAGGAGCTGATCACCCTTCAGCATTCCATGAAAGCTCACTACCAGGGAAGCATCTGATGATCTTCACCCTCCCTCTTCTCCTCTAAATCCACTCCATTAGTCTCCATTAGTCCCCCAGTTCTGTAGTATATCACCTACCCTGACCCCCCCTTTTCTGTCTGCCCCTATCTCTAGTGGGTCTTACAGCCTTCCTCACTACCCCATCCCTTTGTCTCAGCCACCAAATCTGGGGGCATTCTCAAGAATCCCGCCAGTCACAAAGGCCAGTGAATCAGGTAGGCAATCTTCATTCTTCCTCCTCTGTTCCAAGTCAATTTCCCCATTCCCAGCTCAGTAGCAGACCAACTGTTCTAGGCCTTCCTTCCTCTCTACCCTCATTCTCAGAGGACTACATAGGCACACTCTGTCTTCCTCCTTCCTGTGGACCTCCCAGCTTCCCCTTCTAGCTCACTCCCATTCTGTCGTCTCCCAAAACCTAGAAAAACCTTCTACCCAGATGTGTAATGGCCACACCTGGCAGGATCTCAGAAGCACTCCTTACCCGGCAACCCACAGACACCATACTTTCCTAAGAACCAGAGAGAGCAACGGGAACTAAGGGACAAAACACTCACCAAAGACAAGAGCAGATATTATTATCAAGAATTATAATCGTCTCAAACTCAGATACCTAGATACCAGCATAAAAACACAATCATTAACAGCCAGGGCAATATGTCTCCACTAGGGACTAGAAATTCTACTAAAGTGGGCAATACAGCCGATGCACACACACAAAAAAAATGGCTTGAAAATAGCTGAGCCCCCTTCCACTCTGGTGACTCTAGCTTGTGTCAAGTTGACACACAAAACCAGCCAGTACACCACCAGAATACAAGAGATGGAAGAGAGAATCTCGGGCATGGAAGAGAAGATAGAAAAAATAATATCTTGGTAGGGGAAAATGTTAACTCTTAGAAAATTCAGGCATAAAACATACAGGAAATCTGAAACACTATGCGTACTGGTTACTTTTATGTCAACTTGGCAAAAGTTAGAATCGTCAGAGAGGAGAGAGCCTCAATTGAGAATTCTTCCATAAGATTAGGAGGTAGGCAAGCATTTGGGTGTTTTCTTAATTAGTGGTTGATAGAGGAGTGTCCAGTCCATTGTGGGTGGTGCCACCCCTGGACTTGTGTTTCTGGGTTCTATAAGAAAGCAGACTGAGAAAGCAAGGAGAAGCAGGCAGTAAGCAGTGCCCCTCCATGGCCTCTGCATCAGCTCCTGGCTTCAGGTTCCTGCCCTGCTTGAGCTCCTGTCCTGACTCCCTTAAGAGATGAACTGTGATGTGGAAGTATAAGGCGAATAAACCCTTTCTTCCCCAAGTTGCTTCGGTCATATTGTTTCATCATAATAATAATAACTGTAATTAAGACACTATAAAAAGCTCACGTCTACTAATAATAGGAATAGATGAAGAAGACACCCAGGTCAAAGTCATAGAAAGTATTTTCAACGAAATTGTAGAAGAAGATTTCTCAAACCCAAAGAGGAGGTGTCTAATAAAGTACAAGAAGGATGCAGAACACCAAATAGATTGGACCAGAAAAGTGATTTCCCCAGGGCATATTATAATATAATGTACAGAACAAAGAAAGAATATTAAAAGCTGCAAGGGGAAAAGACCAAATAATCTATAGAGGCAGACCTATTGGAATAACTTCTGAGTTTTCAATGGAGACTCTAAAAGCCAGAAGGGCCTGGATGAATTTTCTATAAACTCTAAGAGAATACAAATGCCAGCCTAGATTACTATGCCTAGAAAAACTTTCAATCACAATAAAGACATTGCTTGATAAAACCAAATTTAAGCAATATCTATCTAGAAATCCACCCCTCTAGAAGATACTAAAAGGAGAACTTCTGCCATCAGAAGTTAAGCACACCCAAGAAAACACAAGGAATAAACAATATCAGATCATTAAATCAAAAGAGCAGGGAACACCCACACCATAACAACCAAATAATAGGAATCAACAAACTGCTGGTTGATAATGTTCAACACCAATGGTCACATTTCACTAATGAAAGGACACACACTAAAAAACAGGCTCCATTCTTGAGCTGCATCCAGTAAGCACACTATTACAGCAAGGACAGACATAGGGTAAAGGAATGGAAAAAGTTATTCCAAGACCTAAGAAACAAGCCAGTTTAGCCATTATAATATCTGGCAAAATAGACTTCAAAGCAAAACTAATGAGAAGATATGGGAAATGACACTACATACTCATCAAAGAAAATATCCGAGAGGATTTTTGCAGTTAAGTATGCACTGAACACAAAAGCATGCAAGTTCATAAAAGAAAAACTACAACAGCCTAAATCACTTATTGACCCTCACACACTGGCAGCTGATGACGTCAGTATCCCGCTCTTGCCAATAGACAGGTTATGCAGACAAAAAACAAAAAAGAGAAGTGCTGGAGATGAATGAGGCCATCAAACAATTGAACCTACCAGATATTTACAAAACATTTAACCCAAATATGAAACAATATACCTTCTTCTCGGCAGCTCATGAAACTTGCTGCAAAACTGACCACGTATTTGGACACAAAGAAATCTCAACAGATACAAGGAAATTGAAATAACCCCCTGCATCCTATCAGGACCACCACAGATTTGCCAGGGAAGTGGGACCAGGATCTATCCCTGGTGCATGAGCTGGCTTTTTGGAGCCCATTCATATGGTGGGATGCCTTACTCTGCCCTGTTGCGTGGGAGGAGGTCTTGGTCTTGCCTCAACTGAACTTGTTGGGCTTTGTTGACTCCCCATGGGAGGCCTTACCCTTTCTGAGGAATGGTTGGGGTGGGTTGGGTGGAGGTGGGGGGAGGGATGAAGAGAGGAAAGGGGAACTGTGGTTAGTATGGAGAATGAATAAAAAAAATTTAAAAATGTCACTATAGTGAAAACATGTCTCACATTCTCAGTGTCATTTTAAAAGCATTAATATACCAGGCAATTATGTTTTTATATATATGTTATCACTGTTAAGTTTTATATCATGTTAAAAGAGTATTTATATCATGTATAATAAATATAATATTCTATGGTGAAAAAAATAAATAAAAATAAAATTTGCCAGGGAGCAAATTCAGAACAAATCAACAAGAATGATAGATTACATATTCAAAAAACTTGGAATTTTACTCATAACACTAAAAAGAGGGGGGTGCTGGAGAACCAAATTAACCTAGGATTAATCCTTTAGGAATAACTATATGGCATCTATAGCCAGGTGGTGGCTCACACTTTCAATCCCAGCACTTGGGAGGTACACAGTCTAATACTAAAACCTGGGAGGAAAAGGCAGAACAGAAGAATTGCAATGATTTCTATTTAAGGCTACTTGCAAAATAGTGCAATTCACATAGTGAATGTCCCTCGTGATCTAAAAACAGATTTTATCCTTGAAATTTTACATAAAGAGAAAGGGGAATATAGGTATATTTAGTGTCAAAATTTCAAAGAATTTTTTTAATTAAAAGAATATTTTTTTCTGTTGCCAAAAAAAAAAAAAAGAAAGAAGGAAAAGAAAAGAAAAAAGAAAAAAAAAGTTTGGCCCTAAGAAAGATATGACCTGCCAAAAGAGGAAACCTTCCTAGAGTTAGGGTTGGGGCAGGGTTTTGTTTTTATCTTTCCAGAAGAACAAAAGCATCCAACTAAAGAATCTAAAGACCACTGGACAAGTGAACCATCTGATGAAAAAGGACAGATCATCAAGAAAAAATGTCCCAAGAAAAAGAGTAACTTGGCCTGACGGTATCACCCACCCCCCAATAGGGCAGACGGTTGTAAATCTTCCCAAATGCTTGTGTCTGCTGCCCTCTACAGACACAAGTGGGAAATGGTCCTTATGTGCTCCCAATTCAATTAATTAATGCTGACTTCGTGACTGTAGCGTGGCTCTCTCTCTCTAAAATCACACATGCTTGTTAAAGGAAAATCAAAAATCTCTGTCTCATTTAGGAAGAGCCACCTGGTATGGGACATCTGAAAACAAGGGACTATTATTGCCACTAATCTCATAATCCTGTGGTTTTCATTTGATTCTTTAAGTAAGATTATTATGCATATGTAACCTTTCCATCACGATATTAGTGGTCATATAGAGTACTAATTCTAGAAATAAACTTCATCTATCTTTCTGTACACATTTGAGGGCTAGAGTCTGAAGCAGGTAACTAGAAACTAAATTTGTGTAGGCCAGATAGACTTAATAGATTATGGTCCTCTAACCTGCTGAATATGGCATTTGAAATGTTTAAGTTTTCTACAATGAACCATGGCCATTCCTAGTAGTGACCTTTGAGGTCTCCAAGAAGAGGATGGGGCCCTGAAACAACAAGCCCACCTGGATTGTGGTAATACCACTAAGCTGATAAACATCACCTGAAGATCAGCTTCAGATTACAAACTGCTCAGGAGTTCACAAGAGACCAACACTGTTGGGAGCAGTGAGACCCCAGATCCTGAATTTCTTGTAAACAACTTGTTCTCCCCTGATCTGAGTGCCTACAGCTGCTCTGAGCATGAGACCTTCAGGAATTCCTGATGGCAGGAGAGTGGTTTCTGGTGGGTTTGGCTGGGGCACGGCTATCTCTATATAATCTGCCCCTGAACACAATAAAGGGGGCATTCTTGGGGAATTCAAGGATGAACCGTGTCACTGTCTCTCTGTTTGTGTGTGTCTGTGTATTTCAACCTCCAGCCCCCTTGCCCGAAGCTTGGTAACTGGGTGCCAGCGCACAGAGTGCAGACACGGGGGCGTGGTGCACAGCACAACACATTTTACAGAACTCTGAACTCAGAAATTTTTTTGTTTTTTTTTTTTTTGGTTTTTTGAGACAGTGTTTCTCTGTAGCTTTGAGCCTGTCCCGGAACTAGCTCTTGTAGACCAGGCTGGCCTCGAACTCCCAGAGATCCGCCTGCCTCTGCCTCCCGAGTGCTGGGATTAAAGGCGTGTGCCACCACCGCCCGGCCTCAGAAATATTTTTAATCCTAAGACTGCCAAACACAACCAAGCTGGACATTGTGAAAAGCTTGGCAGAAATAGCTTCATTATTGTGAATAGTTTTACTGTGTTAGAGTTAAAAACCTTTCCTATTTATCTAGACTAAAAGGAGAAAGGTTGCAGGATATTTGATCACACTGTTAGCCCAGAGATTGCATTATTTCCTGGAAAAACCTGTCTCTGGCTGTGGTGTGGTTCGGCCCTAGTACGCACCCTTAATTCAGAAGCTTTCTGTTTATTGCAAATAGGAATAAATAAAATCAATCATAGGTCAATAGGCAAAGCAAGTAGATATAGACAGTAAGAGGGGGTCAAGAAGACAGACAGACAGATGCCCAGGAAGTAGTAAGGTGGGACTTTGAGTTTGGCAGTCCTTTTAGGTTTGGGACAGTAGAAGAGACGCTCTCTTTTCTGGGTTGTCAGAAGAAGGAATGTCAGCTGGTTGCTTTCTCTGCCTCTCTGAGCCAGCAGGTTTTCACCACAGCAGCTGACTCCTGAGCTTTTGTTGATAAAATAATAGGATAGAGAATTAAAAACAATGTTTGTCTTCCTACTTGGAGGCAGCTGTAGCAACTGCAGAGGCAGCAATAAGATCAGGTGTAGCCGCTGTGCCACAGATATAAAAACAACAGGAAGGTAGAGAGAGAAGATGCAAATTACCAAATTTAGAGATGAAAAGGGAGGCATAAAAATAGATACTGTGTAAATCCAGAGAACCATTAATCCTCTATAGAAACATTCTGAAACATGATTTTCTCATTAGATACAGAAAAGGCTTTTGGAAAAAATCTAACACCCTAGGACAGTGGTCCTCAATCCCTAATGCTGTGACCCTTTAATACTGTTTCTCATATTGTGGTGACCCAACCATAAAATTATTTTTGTTGCTACTTTATAATTTTAATTTTGCTACTGTTGTGAATTATAATGTAAATCTCCATGTTTTCTAACGGTCTTAGGCAACCATTGTGAAAGGGTCCTTTGGCCCCCAAAGGGCTCAAGACCCACAGGTAGAGAACCACTGCCCAAGAAAGATTAGGGTACAGATGACATACTTCAACATATTAATGGCAGTTTACCACAAACCCATAATCCACATAAACTTAAGTGAAGAGAAACCCAGATCATTTCCACTGAAAACAGGACTAAGACAAGGTTATGCTTTCTCCATATTTATCAATGAAGTTCTAGCTGGAGCAATAAGGCAAGGGAGGGAGATCGAGGGCTATAAATCAGAAGGGAAGAAGTCAGGGCATCTTTATTTGCAGATGGTATGACAGTATACGTAAGTGACTCTAAAATTTCCATTAGGAAACTCCTATATCCGCTAAGCACTTTCAGCAAAGTAGCTGGATACAAATTTAACACACAAAGATCAGTAGTAGCCTTCCTATACACAAGTGAGAAATGGACCGAGAACAAGATCAAGAAAACAAA
The DNA here is from genome assembly GCF_018167655.1 of Microtus oregoni. Taxonomy (NCBI): domain Eukaryota; kingdom Metazoa; phylum Chordata; class Mammalia; order Rodentia; family Cricetidae; genus Microtus; species Microtus oregoni. Next base: position 19,186,384 of record NW_024543220.1, read on the forward strand.
ACCTTCCACAACAGACTTAAAATATATAAAATACCTTGGGGGTAATTCTAACCAAGCAAGTGAAAATGTGAAAGATAAAAACTTTAAGATATTGAAGGAAGAGCCGGGCGGTGGTGGCGCACGCCTTTAATCCCAGCACTCGGGAGGCAGAGGCAGGCGGATCTCTGTGAGTTCGAGACCAGCCTGGTCTACAGAGCTAGTTCCAGGACAGGCTCCAAAGCCACAGAGAAACCCTGTCTCGAAAAACCAAAAAAAAAAAAAAAAAGATATTGAAGGAAGAACTTGAAGAAGATATCAGATGATGGAAAGATCTCCCATGCTCATGGATCAATAGGATTAATACAGTAAAAATGTCCATCCTACCAAAAACAGTCTACATATTCATTCAAAGCAGTCTCCATCAAGATACCAGCACAATTTTTCACTGAACTTGAGAGTATAATTTATACTTTAGTGGTCCTTCGGGTATATAATATGGCTTCCACTTGTGTGTGTGTGTGTGTGTGTGTGTGTGTGTGTGTGTGTGTTCACGGGATCCCTCTGTGGACAGTCTTGTGTGTCTAGGTGTCTGTGTTTCTTGTGCTTTCTCTTTTGCTCTTCTCTTGTTGTATTTCCTATTTCAATCTGATTTTTTTTTTGCTTTCTCTTCCTTTGTTTTATCCCTTTGATGCCTGTTTTCTAACAGGAGACATAAAAGGGTGTGGATTCTGATAGGAAGAGAGATGTAGAGGGATTGGGAGGAGAAAGCATAATCAGGCTATATTGTATGAAAAGAAACTGTTTCAAATAAAAAGAAAAATTCAATTGAGCAATTACCCTCAGCTTTTGAGGAATCGATCCATCACCAATACTTAGTTCCACAGCAGAGGAAATCTATGCAAATCCACCTGTTTCAGGGATCCAAGAAGCAGGTCCATCTTGTGTACCTTCCCACACTAAACACCAGCAGTTCACCAACTCATCCTTGAAAAATCCTACCACATCCTACAGTGTCCTCCTACCATATTCTCCAGACTTCTGAAAACAGGACTCGCTATTTCAGATGCCTCAAAGGACACAAGCAGAGTATAAAGAGAAATAGCGTTGGGCATACCAAACCGGTCTTCCTGCCTCTGATACCGCGATACAAGCTCTTTTCTCATCCTTGATTTCTCCTTTTATTTTTACTTAGAACAGGTTTCCTGTTTTACTAAGGTTTTGCTATATCTTAAAAATACTTGGGGTTGGAGAGATGGCTCAGGAGTCAAAAGCACTTGCTGTTCTTAGCAAGCTTGGGTTTGGTTCCCAGTATCCACATAGCTGCTCACAACCATCTATAACTCAAGTTCCAGAGATTTGATGCCATCTTCTGATCTCTGCAGGAACCAGGCATACATGTAACCCACAGGTATACATGTAGCAGAACACCCATACACAGAAGATAAATCTAAAAAAGCTTAAAAACACGTATAGGATTTAAGCCTAAAATCAAGATTATGTATCTGCGACTTGCCTGTGTACAGGATGCGGCTGATCATCCCTGGCATCACCATGAAGAACAGGGGCAGTATCTTCAGGTACCCACACACTATGCAGGCAGCCTTTACGTGGGACATGTTCTTGCCACATAAGCAGCGCTGTACAATGACCTGCCACGGAAACACAACGCAGTGAGTGAGACAAACAGAAACCGATGTCCAATCTCCCTTTCAGGGTTTAAAACCTCAATAAGAAATTCTGGCGCTGGTGGAAACTAAGGGGCTTTGGAGGAATACTATGATTTAAAGTACAGTTTAATTTGTATGTTATGTGGCTTCCTTCCTCAAGCAGTCTTACCCTTCTTACAACGTTCTGAATATGAGCAATGTATGTAGGACTCGGTACATGGAGGTCAATACATGTTAGCTATAGTTATGTTTAAAAGCTCCCAGGAGATACCTCAGTGGGTGAAAGCACAGGGACCCACGTTGGGGTCCACAGAACCAATGCAAACCTGGCACCCTGACATGTGTCTGTAGTCCCTGTGCTCTTATGGTCAGTGGGGAACAGAGATGGGAAAATCCTTGGGAACTTGCTGACCAGCTAGCCTGGCGTATGAAGCAGTGACCAGGAGACCCAGACGGAAAGTGAGGGAGGGACTGAAACCTGTGACAAGTACATGCCTATATTCACGAGACTGCATAGTGTCCAGGTCGCATTAGATAGTTCTAGTAGTAGTAATACAGACACATGTTGTGTTTTAGGCTGTGAATCTAATATCGTAGGCATCAGCAGAATCTTCCTACTATTATGAGGTAATTGGCTCTGGCTAGTCACACCTGTGTTTTTTTTTTTTTTTTTGATTTTTCGAGACAGGGTTTCTCCGTAGCTTTTGGTTCCTGTCACACCTGTGTGTTTTTACATGAGATAAGAAGAAGCAGCAAAAGTCTTCCCCCTCCCCACCCCACACACAAGCACCCACACACTTAATCACTTACCTGGTCTGTGCACCAGTACCACATAGCCGTAATAATCATTCCAAATGCGGTTCCCGGCCATGGAATGTCTCCAGTGACAGCATCTCGGAAGATGTGGAAGGAGTCCGCCTGAGGAGTGTAGCACTTGGGGCTGATGGTCAGGTTGTCCCCCTGGATTACAGATGGGATGGCGTTCATGTACTTCTCTGTGAAGCTCTCATAGCCTCCGACTTCAATAAATGCTGCAAAGGCATCAGAGAAATGTCTCCTGCACAGTGCAACAGCTACTGTTTATAATAATCCCCTGACGTGCAGCTCTTGCAAACCTCAGTGACCTCTCCTGATATTCATCCCAATCCCAGCTTCCCACCCCTCCCCTGCGCTCAGTCGCCCCTCACAAACCTTCCTCTCCCTCAGGTCATCTACCCATCTATTTCTCTTCAGAGAAGAGCAGGCCTCCCAGGGATATCACTCAATCATGGCTTAACAAAATACAGTAAGTCTAGACACAAATGCTCATGTCAGGACTGGACGAGGCAACTCAGTAAGAGGAAGAGAGTCCTATGTAGGCAGGAGAATCAGAGAACACTCCCTTTTAATAGATTATTATATAAAATAATACAACTGGTTAAGAGTTATTAGAAATTATCTAATACTTAATCCTCTCTTTAGTGGAAGGTCTAGATAAATCAAAAGGTTTTTATTTTAGTAAGCTTTTGTTGTTTGAAATTGATTATTTTGGGGGTTTTGTTATGTTTTGTTTGTTTGCTTGTGGCTTCGAACTCAGAGATCTTTCTGCCTCTGTTTTCAGAGTACAGTGCTGGGCTTGAGGGCCTGTGTCTCCTTCGCAAAACTGTTTTTTGAAATTGAAACATTATTTTCACTCTTCTCTATATTCCTCTCCAATCCCTCCCCTGTACCCATCTCCCCTCTCAAATTCATAGCTTTTAGGTCACAAACCAGGTCCCTAAATGGCATTGCTAACAATGTCCCAAGAGAAGAACCCAGGCCCAACCCAGTCTGGTTTTTACTGGATAAACATAAGAATTTATGCCAGGTAAACAGAAACCTAAACTCAGCATTCCTCAGAAAACTCCATAATTTGGGCTTCCGTTTGTCAGGAAAGTCATTCCTTCTTTTCTCTGCCCTAACGGTCAACTGATGGGCAAAGTGTATCTGGTTTTGATTAACCAGAGCAGTTCGCACCAGCTCAAGGACCAACATACTGCTGACTGCCACAGAAAATTCATCTGTTTTCTGGCAGAACCACCGCTCTCTATTCCCGTGAGATAACCTGGCAGGTTGTTCCCCAATAAACTGTTTTCTACCCATAGAGTGGTCTAGTTAGGGGTTCTGCTGCATTCAGCTTACAATGGCCTCTTCTACTTTAATATTTACTACCTTACTGATACAACTACGGCAGAGATCAAAGGCTCTGATACTTTCAATCCAATGCACCAGTGTTCCACTAAGGTTATCAACCAAGGGGTTTCATCCATTCTGAGCACAAGGAAATGGAGGTTAAATAACACAGTTAACCAAAGCAATATTTTAGAGGAAACAAAACTCACTCATTTCCTCTTTTTGATAAAATAAAGCAAGAAAGAAGCTAGGCAAACATCCCCATGGTAGGAATTATATACATGAAAAGAAAATAGGACCCAGGAGAGTTTGAAGGAAGCAACAATGAACAGACAGATGGAAACAAGAATCTAGGGATCTGTGGATGCAGTCTCAGCTTACCAAACACCATGAGGATGAAAGATCCAACCAGCATGATAATGGCCTGGAAGGTATCAGTGTAAATCACAGATGCCAAGCCACCTGTAATAATAAGGAAAGGAACCAGCATTTAATTTACATGCACTTATGTATTTGCCCTGAGAGCTGGCTTCTCCTCCAGTCCAGCTGTCTAAAGAAACATTAATATCCAAAGCCCCTGGCTGCCAGGAGTGAGTCCAGCTACCTGGGAGGTTGAAGACAAAAGGTTGTAAGCCTCAAGGTCCTCTGAGGTCCAGAGTCAGTCCAAGGACAGACTGGGCAGCTTAGACTTTGTAACCAGAAAACAAAGCAAGAAAATGAAGACTCCCAGCTGACTGGCAAGCTTGACTCTTAGTTTGAGATTGGGTCTTATTCTGTAGCCAAGGCTGACCTTGAATCTTTGTGTTGGCCATGCTGGTCTTAAACTCCTGGCAATCCTTCTGCCTCAGTAAACCTGTTCCCACAGCATTATCTCCCTAGTATGTTCTGCTCTATCTCTAGCCATAGTCTTTTTTATTCTGTTTTCTCTTCCCCTTTCCCATCTTCACCCCTCTTCTCCTTTTTCTACCACTTCTGATCTCCTTTCTCCCTTCCCCTCCCTTCTCCTTCTTTCCCCTCCTTTCTTCTCCCCTCCCCTTCTCCCTCTACCTTTGTCTCTTTCTTGTTAGGACCTTACTCTGTAGCCCTGGTTAGCCTTGAACTCTCAATCTTCCTGTCTTAGCTTCCTTAGCTCTTAGGGATAATGGGACAGGAAACCATGCATGACTCTTGCATCTGTCTGATACAAAGTTTCTCTTACAGTGTAGCTTCACTGTTATGCTTAATTATAAATATTAAGTAGAAGAGAGGGCAGAATTTTATATTTTGGTTGTGAGCCCAGCCTTTAACGGCTGAGCCATCTCTCCAGCCCAGAGCAGAATTTTAGTATCACATTAGTTTTCCCTAATAATCCTCCGATTTCTCCTATTTACCTCTTCCTTGTGCAAAGCCAGCTAGCAAAACCATTTTTGCTCTAGTGTAGGAATATATCATTATTTCCTTAACTGAGTACCTTATTGAGTGGCTATGCTTTCCTCAATAAAATACAGGCACAAAAACATAAACACACACATGGGTGGGATCACCAAAAGGTTGCACAATTCAACCAAGGATACCGAAGACTCACCCGTGATTGTGAAAACAGCCGTGATAGCCAAAAGGATGAAGATCGCCAGGTAAAGGTCCAACCCGAAAGCCAGCTTTATGAATATGGCTCCAGAAAATATATTGGACTAGAAAAGGAACAGTGAAGATGGAGAAGCGTGCATTTCAGGCCTCTGACTTCTGTTTTCAAGGTTCAATGCCCCATCCTTTTCCTGGTGAACTTCTATTCACCCCTGAAGATCCTACATAAATAATCCCGTAGGAAGAAAGGCAAACAGCAGTTTCTCTCTCCACTTTCTTCATTGCTCCATCGAGGCACTTATTAAAGAAGATACCATGGCTTGAGGATTCTCTGTACCATGAGCATTAGGGATAGTCTTTAGTTACCTATGGGAATCTCTGACTCTAATGGAGTAAAACATAAACTCTTTTTCAAAATGTGTGTAGTGTGTATGAGTGATGTGTGTGTGCATGTGTGTAGAAGGCACAGGAGATGCCAGATATCCTGCTCCATCATTCCCCACCTTACTTCCTTGAGACAGGATCTTTCAGAGAACTACAGGTAGGCAGGTGGCACACAAGCCCACTGTTCTTGATTTCCCCTGCCTTGTCCCCCACTCTGGAGCTGTAGGAGAGTTTGTGTACTGTGAAACAATCGTTTTGTACACCATGAACCTTTGTTGTTCTCACTGGTTTAATAAAGGAATAACTGACCCATAGCTAGGTAGGAGAGGACACTGGGAAGAAAAAGGGTGTGGCCATGGGAGTCTCTAGGAGATGCAGAGGAAGCAGGAGATGAACTATGCTATGCTGAAAAAAGATGCTACCATATGGTAGATAATAAATATTGGTAAATTTAAGATGTAAGAGTTAGTTAGTAATAAACCTAGGCTAATGGCTGAGCATTTATAACTAATAATTAGTCTCTGTGTGGTTATTTGGGAGCTGACTTGTGGGATAGAACTGACTGATGGAACAGAGAAAGTCTGCCTACACACATGACCATGTCTGTATTGCTGCTTCAGGGCTAGGCATTGAAACTCAGGTCCTTATGCTGGCACAGGAAGCATTGCTACTCATGGAGTGTTTGCTTTTATTTTATCTTTTTTTTCTTCTTCTTATTTTAGATGCCTGTTTTATTCCAATGAGAGAGGAAATAAAGGGTGTGGGTGGGAAAGTGGGAGCATCAGAGAAGAGTTGGGGAATGGAAACCATAACAAGAATACATTGTGTGAAAAAAATCTATTTTCATTAAAAAAATAAGATTATGGGTGGGAAAATTAACTACCTAGTTAAAAAATAAAGTCATGAAAGGTCTTGAGAAAAAGGGAAAACAATGAAAAAGAAACATTTCTAATAAAGAGGGAATTTTAATAACAGGATTTTCTTTTGCTAAAAGAGAGCTTTTTGGAACAATTGCTAATATCTTGGTTCACTTCCCAGTTTTGTTGTTTTCCAGCAGAGCAGCAACAGTTCTGAGGTCCGAACTGAAGTACCTGGGGATGACAGACATCTACCCACTAACGAGCCTCAATGTTTACGCTGCTGGAGGTTGAAACCTGGGATCGACCTTTCCTCAGTCCTGCCAGAGGAGATTCCACAAACTCTTCCATCTTCAGTTCTTGTAATGATTTGTTTAATAAGTAGCCAGGATATAATTGGCTATCGATGTGTGTGCGTGTATAAACAGACATGTCTAAGGTTAATCATTCTTTATATCACTCAAGACGTAACCTTGCAGGCACACAAGGACGGCTGCTGTGCTGTCAGCGGATTACAGATACACATGGAAGACACTCATGTGTGCGTCGATTCCTTGCACCCCACCCAGCTTCCCCAGATTCCACTCCTTATTTACCACCCAGAGCCAAGCCCTCCAGAAGGCCACATCCCTCCAGGGTTCCTTTAACTGATGCCCTTCTGTTTCGGCACACACTCACGATCTTTGGAACCATAAAGCTGTGGATGTCTGAGGGGACTTCAGAGATTAGCAAGTCCTACCCACTTGTAGAACATGTGAACACAAAGTCTCTGGCGCCAAGGTGTTCTTCTACTCCTTACCTTCCCACCTCAGGGACTGTGTAAATGAAACGTCATTCCAGTTCAACCTGACAGGAGCTAGTACCTTTCCTGGTTGTGCGGGGCACACCTTCTGCTTATATATTCAAAAGTAGTCAAATATTAATGTGTAAGTCCTCATCTTCCTGGTCTTTGGCAACTCCCGTTGCTTGGGAATCTTTGCTAACATCAATCACAGCTCAATACAGGTAGCAATGCTCACACAACTTTAGTAAAGTTCCGAGCATCTGGGTCCAGCAGCTGCTTCCCTTGTAACTAACGCAGTCCAACAGAAGAGCAACAACAAAGGTGACTTTTCTGTCCTAAACACCAACGCATGTGCCTGCTTTAACTGGGCATTGATACATAGGAATACATAAGCTACTCTTTCTTCGCACGCTGCTCAAAGTTCAAATGCCTCTTGTCTTCCATCAGGGATAAGTTCTAAGGCATAATCATTTTAGCCACTCATTTATGATACAAGTTTTACAAGGACAATCTTCGATAAGGCAAACTTAAGTAGGTTTAATAATACAAAGTACGTCCCTTCTTATTTGATAATTAAACTGAAAAAAAAAGTCAGAGCTGGCTCGGAGAAATTAAGGAAGTTACTGTGCAGGGCAAGTGGGCAAGGCACAAGCCAAGAGGGCTCTGTAGGAAGCAGCTGCTATTACTCACGTGACTGACATTTGCTCTGGCCACACCTGCATTTCGACACGTGGAGTGCTTTAAAGGGTGGACCTGTACTCTTGTGGTTCCCAGGACGTGAAAGTCAGCTGCTTTAGGGATGTGGAAGTCCTGAGCATTTTCCCACCCAGGAAGTTTGAGTCAACTGGGAGTTTTATCCACAGCCTATACACACAAGTCTCCAATTTTAGTAGCTGGTCCCAACAGGCAAACTGTGGAATCTCCAATGCCAGGAGGCAGGGCACTCACTGGGATATTCAGAATCACCGAGATGAAGAGGGAGAGGACCGAGAGGTAGATCTGGAGCCGCTGCCCACCGAACCGCTTCCTGAGGTATTCCGGCATGGTCATCACCTAAAGAGAGAGAAGACAACAGGAATTCACCTCGAGCCCAGTGCATTCGGATGGTTTGACATTTGCTAAATGACTTCAGGCAGCTAAGCACTATGCATGGATCCTGGGGATACAGAGGCGAGAAAGACACGATTCCTCTGTATAGGGACAGTTCTGGAATGAAATCAAGCGCTGGAGGCAGAAAGGCAGTCTCCTCCTGACTCTGATGTTTACTGTGTATCATGACACTTTCAGCAAATAAAGAAGAGAATTAGCACAAAGGTATAAAGCACCTACAGCATTCCCAAATACCTAGACGACACTGAACAAATCATTTTTATTATATTTACCAGTAATTCTGCAGTACAGCAAAAAGTAATATTTGTAAATTATAAACGGTAATATGATTATATAACACATTGATTATTGAGAATATTGTAAGCATGCATTTGAGCATGTATTTATATGATTTCCTTTATTGAAAATAAGATTTACATTAAGTCTGAGCTTAGAGAAAAATCTTAACTTTCCTTACTGAAGTAAGAGATTGCTCATGGAACACCTAGAATAAGCATACAGCTTTCTGTGTTTTTCAGAGTGATTGGACTCATTATTTAATCTTCTCTGATAAAAATACGTTAATAAACACACATACATTCCTTTTGTCAAAAAAAAAAAACGAGGGATTCTTAGCAGACCACCAATGGAGAGCAGCCCTGGAGACATGGTAAGCTACAGAAAAGAATAGACCTCCAAATGTTCCCAGAAAGAAAGATTTTCAGCTTCCATATACTTATTCTATCATCCAATTTTCCTACCTGAGAAGTCAGCCTTATCCCCCAATACTTAAGCCAGACCATAACTGAAACACTTCTCTTAGGTCATGCCCGTGACCCCAGCTTTGCTCCCGACTCGGACCTGGAATTTACCTCGCTGACCGTTAGACAGGGCCACCATTAACCTGACAACAAACATTCGCTACTGTGGACCCTATGGGCAAGCAATTTGATCTATTTTCTGTATATTATCAGCAATAGGACCAATGAGGGCCAAACACCCAGGTTTAACGATTTAACATAAAGAACAAGTGTGTAAATAGATCCATCAGATACTCACCCCTGCCTTGATGTAGATGGGCACAAAAAACCACCCCAGGAGCAGCAACAAGAGGAACGACTGTAAGAGACCGGGAGCAGCAGCATTAAGTTACAGGAGCTTGGCTGTGGCCCTATGGTGTTATGACTTCTGCCCCTGCACAAACAAACCTCTTCTCTTGGTTCCTGTCTAGTATAGTATTGATATAATGTAATATCTAATATTTGGCAGAACAAGCAGAGGATGAAGAGTTTGAGTTCACCTGGACTAAGAAAAGGTTGTGTAAGCTTTGTCAAAGACAATGAGCTTACATGGGAGAATTACACACGCATGTCAAAGCACGGAGGAAAAGAACTTTGGAAAGGGAAGAACATCGCAGGTCCCTTTAAGTCTTGCCAAATATAGCTGGTGCTACAGGCGGGAATTAAAGTACAGTTTTATGATGTCTCTACACACAGCTCCACTGTTCTTGCCTTACCTAGTGAGGCAGGTCTAACGGGCAGTGTTACCATTGCCATATATAGGAAAGATGTAAGCTTCCTCAAGATGAAAGAAATGAGAGGTTGGAAGCTACAGAAACAGATATCTGCAATGTGAAAGCAATAAGCATTGGGTTATGGGTCGCTTTCTTCATGCCTGTGGAGGCATCCTTCATTGTGCGGTTCATGGCACCATCAGATCAATTCCCAGGCCACAAAGCATATAGAACAATTTCTGGATATGTTCCTGATATTTCTGAGGCAAAAATAGGCAAAAACAAAACAGCCTTCAGCGTTGGAAAGGCACAGGCTTTTGTGAGTGACCCAAGGTCACTTCTTGAGTTTGTTGAAAATTGCACCGTAGTCCCACTTGGTCTATACAAAAACACCAGAAAGGATAAGATAGAAGCCTGTGGGAGCTTATTTGAAAAAAGTACCAGCTACAGCCTCATATGTACTAGCCTCATATCCAAAGTTTAATCCCCAGAGACCACGGTGGAGCAAACAGCAGACTCCTGAAACTCGTGCTCTGACTTGTGCTGTGGAGAAGAGAGAAAGCTCAGGCTCCTTGAGCTGTGTGTGATGCTCTCACCACGTGCCTGGCTGTTTGCTGGAGTGGTGTGTGGGCGCAGAGAAGCCAGGTTCTCTGCTCTTAAGAACTCAGGATCCAGTTAAGGAAGGCAGTCTCTGCAGAATGGTAACAGGTCAGCGGTAAAGGCCTGTAGGTTTGGTATGGCATCTTTCAAAATGTTCATTCCTTACCACAGCGCCACTGCCTCCTTGGGTCTCACTTGGGTTTCTGTTCATCCTTCTGGCACGAGCATCCGTAAACGCTCATGGTATCCGCCAACAACCTCTGTTGTCTATGATGGACCGCAGCTCCTGTGTGGTGTCTCTTCTAAACTTGTTTTGAGAATTGCCTATGCATACTTGTCGTCCAGTCAATTGCTATTCTCTCCCCAACTCCTCCTCCGCCCCTCACTCCCTCTCATGACTTATTTTCTTTCACTATTGGTGTGTGTGTGTGTGTGTGTGTGTGTGTGTGTGTGTGTGTGATCTACTCAGTTCATTTAGTGTGGCTGGAATGTATATGTGTTTAATGCTGACCCCTTGGCACTGTTTAACATACCATGGGGAAAAAGCCACAGGGAAGCATTTGCACAATGCGATCTCTCAATACGGCACATGCTTCTATCTCTGTGCTTTCTGCTCCAGCCAGTGCACGTTTGTCTGTCCCATGTGATCATAAGCTGTGTCAAATAGGAGACATTGCTCTTTCTGCTATTTGTCTATTTATTTTGAGACAGGATCTCAACTGTGTACTCTGCCCGGTATGTAACTCACTAGAGTAGATCAGATTGATCTCAAATTCACAGAAACCAGCCTGCCTCTGCCTCTGCCCCTTCCCCTGTCCTTACCCCTGCCCCTGCCTCTGTCATCCAGTGCTAGGATTAAATGCTAAATGCCTGACCTGCTAATTTATCTTTCAGTGTGTCTATGGTACGCACATTGATGTGCCTAGGGTTGCACACTTACATGCAAAGGGCCACGGCTAATGTTTGAATTCCTCCTCAATTGTTCTTACAGATTATTCTTTTTTTTTTACATCTTACTCAAACAAGCCAAAAGCTCACAGATATGGCTAGTCTCGCTAGACAAATTGACAAATCCCTCGTCTCTACCACTGAGGCAGATGGGCTGCCGTGTCTGCTGTGTTCTCGTGGGACCTAGGGATCTTAACTCGGTCCCTTTGCTTGTGTGGCAGGTGTATTAACCTTAGAGACTCTGCCCAGCATGTTTTCTCTTACTTGTAATCTTTGATTCTGGCTCAGGAATGAATATACAGTGTGGCATCTCAGAAAAGAGACATAAGAGCTCAAACAGTCAAGGGACCAAGTGTAAGTGGAGCTTGAACTATACAAAAATGAAATCCCTGGTAGGACTAACTACTTATGAAATGGATGAGGCTTCAGAAGTGCTCAGAGACAAAGACTGGACTAGTTGAGGAGAAAATAAAAACCAGAACAAAAGTAGTTCATCTGATACAGACTTCCAGGAAAACCAGGGATACATACCTGATTAAAAACAGCCAGACATAAATTTGACTTAAAAGAAAAATACATATATAATTTCTGTCACTTACGTGTGATTCAAATGCTGTCACGGCGATTCCTGAAGCTGCCCCTGTCCCAGCAAGGCCCACAAAGTGGCCACTGCCAATGTTGCTGGCAAACATGGAGGCACCCATCTGCAAGGAAAGCAATCAGACCAATGTTAGATTCAGAAAATCGAAATAAGACTCCTTGGAAACAGGTGAGTGTTGAGATGTTTCAGTCACTACTTCTTGGAGGAAAAACAACATAGAACTGTGTACAGACGGAATCTAGCTTGGTAGCAGTTATTCTGTGCCCATGAGCCAGGAACACTTTTCCCGCTGTGAGTGGTTACAAATGGTTTTTAAGGATCTGAAGAGTGAGTCATGCAAATTTGCAATTATGTGAAATTTAAAGTTCAGTGTCCATCATACTGGTGCTGGAACACAGCCGTCAGCTTCGTATGCCACAGCACACCCATGGCAGGTGGTTTGGGGTCCAGCGACATTGCTGTGCAGTCATAATAGACTCTGACCTTCAAAGTACAAGATACTTACAGTTAGGCCATTTATAGAAAACACCTGACGAACCCTGCCTTATGGAAACATCAGAAAATCCTTCTATGTGTTCTGAGTGGAGCCTCAAACTTCCAGATCTCCAAATAGCAACTTGACTCTTGAGTCGGTAACAGACTCCCAAGTTGCATCCGAGGGAATTCTCTCTATCCTCCCAGCCATAGCACCCTGCTCCTTGGATGCATTTTCCATAACACTGGTTTCTGTCATTGAAGTTCAAAACTGAGGAGAGCGCTCGCTCGTCAATGGACAGAGACTAGCAGGAGCCCTGGGAACAGAATTAGAAAGTGAAGTCCTGCAGGGCTGTCTTTGCCTCTATTATCCCTCTTCACAATCCCTCTTTGTAAGAAGGTGTTTGGGGTCATGGCAGGATGGAGCTGGTTTGCTACTCTAGGATTAGTTGTGAATCGCAGGTTTCACAAAGAGAGTAGCGGGAAGGCAATGCCTGGTTGATTGTGCTCCCAAGAAAAACTTTTCCTACCCTACCCACCAGATTGTTTAGTAATTCTAGTTCCTTGTATGGAGTTTAGACAAGGCAGAAGATCTCTTGAAGGGAACATTTTCTGAGCACTCACTGTGTGCTAACCCAGATCTGACACTCTCTCGGTTCACAGAGGAATATCCTGCCTCTACTGCAGTGAAAAATCTGGCTGAGTAAGTCAGATACCAAAATTCAGAAAACATCTGGTGGGCAGCTGTCCAAGAGCGTAACTGTAAACACCACCACAGTGGACACCGACTGCATCAGCAAGTGTGCAGCAGAGAAGAACACTGTGTTCAAGGCAGGACTGCAGTGATCAGGAAATGAGCTGGCACTGCCGTGGACGACAGAGAGAAAATAATCTCCCAGAGAGGAGCAGATTAGCTCAGGAATGGACGCAAAAAAGGAGTTCAGAGCGCTAATGGGAGCTAAGAAGGTTTTTCATGAGAACCAAGTAGAGACACATGGAATAGAACTGAGTGGTAGGTCTCCTAAGGCTAGACCAAAGCTGCTCTAATGGATTATATGAAATGCCAGGTTTCCAAAGGCTAGACCAAAGCTGCTCCTATGGATTATATAAAGTGGCAGGACTCCTAAGGCTAGACCAAAGCTGCTCTCCATAGATTATATGCTATGATCTCCCTGGGATCCCAAGTCACAGTCTTAAAGTGGAGGGTTTATTAAAGAAAACAAAGCATGTTGGCAGGGGTATCTGCCAACATCACAACTTGTCCTCAATGTATATCTCCCGAAGCCTCTGACCCACTTACTGGCCACCAGGTCATAGCTCGACCTGCCAGGAAGAAGCCGCCAACAGTGCTTCGGTTCGTCTTCAGCATTGCCTGAGCAGAAAGGAAACCATCAGAAGGTTAGAGGCAATAGGTGCCCCCCGAAGATCAAGGAGACCCCCAGTTCTCCATACAGCTCACTGACATTGATATATCACCATTCCCACAGGGAGACACGCTTTTCTAGACAGACTAACACAGCATCAGTTTTTGATGGACATAAAAGTCATGAAGACTCAGAGGGAGAACTTCAAGAAATTATATTAAAAAACCTGATATTTAGTTTAGCTTATGAAAAAAATATTACTTGTCTCTAAATCTGTCTTTGGAAGAAGATTTTGAGCCTCAGATTCAATACCGAAAAGAAAGAATGAACAGGATACAAATGGTCTAAACTTCTCGCTCAGTAAGTGAAAAAATAAAGAGAAAAGGGAAGTCATTGAAATGAGATGACAGAAACGGCATTTGTGTTTTTGATGCCCGGTGCTGGGCACGCCGAGCAGAGCAAGCACTCAGCCCTGGTTCTACCGGGAGAAGAGGCTCATTCAGGGCTAACATGATTTGTGCCACACACAAGCAAATTATTCAGACAGAGAGGCAACGATACTTGGAAAATCATTGTCCCAACTCATCATTCTACACATCTACCAAGAAGACATGTTTTCCCATGCAGTCTTAGTGTCCACCCAGAAATCCCATGTTCTCCCACTTACTCCCAGCATGAGATGTTTTCCCATGCAATGTTTGTGCCCTCCCAGAAACCTCACTGGACTTTCACATACCCATATTCCAACAGCTAGCACCACCACAAAATAGATGACAATGACAGAGATGTCAGCTGCATTGTTGATGTTCTGGGACAGAGAAGACAGGTCTGAGCTGTCAGTGCTCACACTGGAGCTCACGGTGGTGGCCATGGCTGTAGGCAGTGGTTGTCCCCATTGCAAGCACTGGCGCTTCTTTATATATACATATATAAGTAGTACGTTAATGATCAGCCTCGGGTAGGCGGGGAAAGAAATCAGAGCCGGCTTCTGTCCACCGGAGACCTTTAAACCCCTCCTGTGTGGCCAGGCTTTCATCTTACAGTGACTAGTTCTGGCTTCAGTGGAATTTGGAAACCAAGGAGAGAAGCCAGAAATAGTGAGAATTAGAGGAGGAAAATGATATGGCAGGTATTTAAGAAAGAAAAGAGTATTTAGGAAAACCGGCCAGCAAGAGGGAACACAATGGGAAGATAAAGGAAAATAAGGGACTAGAGACGTAAAGAGAACAGGACACAGTCAGGTGGGACACATGGTACAGGTTCCTTCTCAAACATGAAATTCCTGGATAAACTTGTCCCTTGAATTACCTAGAATGGGTGGTCTAAGTGGACGTCATAGGTCACATCACAACCCCAGCAGCAGGTGCAGAAAGGGCAAGTTGCTCCACCCTTGCCATGTACAGAGGGTGTGGACGGGGCTGGAGGGCGGGTGAGTCAGAGGCTCTGAGGAGTGAATGAATGGACAGCCAAGTGCTGGTGATCCTCGTGGCTCAGGATCCTGGCTACTCTGAAGACACCTGCTTGACATTAGAAGCAAAGTCTCAGTACTCTCCTCCGTGGATGTATATTTAAAATACGAGCCATAAAACTTACCTCTGTCAAATGCAGAAGCCGACAAAGATCTCTCCCCCGTCCTATAGGCTGTCTCAATCCCCTTCCTCCTGCTGTGCAGTTGCTCTTTCATTTCTTGAGTTCCCCTTTGCCTGTTATCGCCCTCTCTATCAGCTGAGCGGAGCCCTATGCAGAAAGTCTTTACCCAGGTCCCTGCCTTATAGTCTCTCTTCCGTTTTCCTCCAGCATTTCAGACTTTCATGTCTTAGGTTGAGGTCTTTGATCCATTTGGACTTGATTCTGTGCAGGGTAAGAGAGATATGGATCTAGTTTTATTCTTCTGCATGTGTAATTCAGTTTCCCCAGCACTATTTAAAGAAATTAGTATTTTTTCTTACAATGTATTATGATCATATTCTTCCCCCCTTAGTTGTTCATTCACACATTTCTAGTCATCCAACTCTGTGTTTTCTCCCTCTCTGTCTCCCCATCTAAAAAAAAAAAAGAGTAAAAAAATCAGGAAAAACAAATAGAAAACAAAACAACAAAACAGAGTCCATTTTGTTTTGAGTTGTGGCCGTGGAGCCTGCCC